>NW_025767546.1:495000-1695000 GCF_003918875.1 Haliotis rubra | reverse complement strand
AATAATGAGTGAGTGAGTTTAGTTTTACGCCGATTTTAGCAATATTCCAGCAATATCACGGCGGGGGACTCCAGAAATGGGCTTCACACATTGTACCCATGTGGGGAATCGAACCCGGGTCTTCGGCGTGACTAGCCAACGCTTTAACCACCATGCTACTCCGCCGCCCCCCTACAGGGTGAAGTTACTGGTAGTGGACATCGTTTTACCCACTGGGCCACCCCATCGCCCCCGTATGACACATACCGTCTAATGTAGGGGATATTCAAGAAAAACTGTCACAACTATTTTTTGTTTTTATATATTTGATGAGATCGATGGGTTAACAGTGTAGAAGAACATCTGCTGAGATTTGGAATCGTCATTGAACGTCAGATAACCACATATTTGGGATAATGTCCATCGCGTCATTTACTATGTAGTGTCAACTCATAGACATCGCAGTGTTCTGTTCACAAGACAACCACGGATGGGACGAGGCATACTCTTAATCAATCGCCCAACGTCAACTTGGTTCATTTCATCCCCGGACCAGGGGATGAGGCAACTCCCAGGACCTGCACTCCCATACTCCCTTGACCTGCACTCCCATACTCCCTTGACCTGCACTCCCATACTCCCTTGACCTGCACTCCCATACTCCCTTGACCTGCACTCCCATACTCCCTTGACCTGCACTCCCATACTCCCTTGACCTGCACTCCCATACTACCTTGACCTGCACTCCCATACTACCTTGACCTGCACTCCCATACTCCCTTGACCTGCACTCCCATACTCCCTTGACCTGCACTCCCATACTCCCTTGACCTGCACTCCCTCCCATACTCCCTTGACCTGCACTCCCATACTCCCTTGACCTGCACTCCCTCCCATACTCCCTTGACCTGCACTCAGATACTCCCTTGACCTGCGCCTCCCATACTCCCTTGACCTGCACCATTTCAATCCCGTGACCTGCACTCCCATACCCCTTGACCTGCACTCCCTCCCCATACCCCCTTGACCTGCACTCCCATACTCTCTTGACCTGCACTCCCATACCCCTTGACCTGCGCTCCATACTCCCTTGACCTGCACTCCCTCCCATACTCCCTTGACCTGCACTCAGATACTCCCTTGACCTGCACTCCCATACCCCTTGACCTGCGCTCAGATACTCCCTTTGACCTGCGCTCCCATACTCCCCTTGACCTGCACTCCCTCCCATACTCCCTTGACCTGCACTCCCATACTACCTTGACCTGCAACTCCCATACTCCCTTTGAACTGCACTCCCTCCCATACTCCCTTGACCTGCACTCCCATACCCCTTGACCTGCACTCCCTCCCATACTCCCTTGACCTGCACTCCCATACTCCCGTGACCTGCACCACTTTATTCCCGTGACCCGCACTCCTTTAAGTCCACCCGCACCCCTTTAAGTCCATGACCTCCACCACTTTTTACTCCCGTGACCACGCCCTTTAAGTCCATGACCTGCACTCCTTTACTCCCTGTTACCCACACCCTTTAAAGTCCATGACCTCCACCACTTTACTCCCGTGACCACGCCCTTTTTAAGTCCATGACCTGCACTCCCGTTTACTTCCCCTTGACTCCACGCCCTTTTTAAGTCCATGACATGCGCCTGTTTACCAAGCTTCCTGTCACCCGCAACCCTTTTTAAGTCCATGACCTGCACCATTTACTCCCGTGACCCGCAACCCTTTAAATCCATGACCTGCACCACTATGTTCCTGTGACCCTACACCCCTTTAAGTTCATGACCTGCACCCGTTTACTCCCCGTGACCTGCACCCCTTTAAGTCCATGACATGCACCTGTTTACTCCCGTCACCCGCACCCCTTTTTACATGACCTGCACTTTCTTCTTTACTTTACTCCTGCAAGTACACGCACCCCTTTAAGTCCATGACCTGCACCACTTTTACTCCCTGTGACCACGCCCTTTTAAGTCCATGACCTGCACTCCTTTACTCCCTTGACTCCACGCCCTTTAAGTCCATGACATGCGCCTTTCTTACTCCTCCTGTCACCCGCAACCCCCTTTAAGTCCATGACCTGCACCATTTACTCCCGTGACCTGCAACCCTTTAAATCCATGACCTGCAACCACTATGCTCCCGTGACCTCTCACCCCCTTTAAGTTCATGACCTGCACCTGCTTACTCCCCGTGACCTGCACCCCTTTAAGTCCATGACATGCACCCGTTTACTCCTGTCACCCGCACCCCTTTTTACATGACCTGCACTTTACTTTACTCCCGTAACACGCACCCCTTTTTAAGTCCATGACCTGCGCTACTTTGCCCTGACCTGCACCTCCCGTGTAACCCGCACCCCTTTAAGTCCATGACTTCCACCACTTTTACTCCTGTGACCACGCCCTTTTAAGTCCATGACCTGCACCATTTTACTTCCCGTGACCCACACCCCTTTAAGTCCATGACCTTGCACCACTATGCTCCTCGTGACTTCTCACCCCTTTAAGTCCATGACCTGCACCTGTTTACCCCCGTGACCTGCACCCCTTTAAGTCCATGACATGCACCCTTTTACTCCCGTAACCCACACCCCTTTAGGGTCCATGACATGCGCCTCCGTTTACTCCTGTCACCCGCAACCCTTTAAGTCCATGACCTGCACTACTTTTACTCCTGTAACCTGCACCCCTTTAAGTCCATGACCTGCACCACTTTACTCCCACTGTAACCCGCACCCCTTTAAGTCTATGACCTCCACCCACTTTTACTCCCGTGACTACGCCCTTTTAAGTCCATGACATGCACTCCTTTACTCCCGTGACCTACACCCTTTTAAGTCCATGACATGCGCTCGTTTACTCCTGTCACCCACAACCTGTAAGTCCATGACCTGCATGCTTTTACTCCCGTAACCTGCACCCCTTTAGGGTCCATGACCTGCACCCCTTTACTCCCGTGACCTGCACCCCTTTAAGTCCATGACATGCACCACTTTGCTTCCGTGGCCTCTCGCCACTTTTGAAGTTCATGACCTGCACCACTTTACTCCCCAGGACCTGCACCCCTTTAAGTCCATGACATGCTCCCCTTACTCCCGTGACCTGCACCACTTTAAGTCCATGACCTGGACCACTTTTACTCCCGTGACCTGCACCCCTTTAAGTCCATGACCTGCACTACTCTACTTCTGTGATCCGTGACCCCCTTTAAGTCCATGACCTGCACCACTTTACTCCCGTGACCTGCATCCCTTTGAGTCCATGGCCTGCACTACTTTACGCCCGTGACCTGCACCCCTTTACTCCCGTGACCTGCACCTCTTTACTCCCGTGACCCGCACCCCTTTAAGTCCATGACCTGCACCACTTTACTCCCGTGACCCGCACCCCTTTAAGTCCATGACCTCCACCCGTTTACTACTTTGACCTTCATCCGTTTATGTCCACCACCCGCGTCTAGTTACGCTTTTGTCCTGTATCACTGTGGGTTTTGTCCTGTATTGTGTCCTGTATCACTTACGCTTACACGTCACTACAAAACTAAAGTAGAGTTCAAAGGAGTGTAAAACCTGAATCTATCACTCATTCTCTTAGAACAGCGATCCACCTGTGTGATCAAAATTGATCTTAATATTTAGGTTCACAATTAATCGTTTGTCACTATCCCAGAACAATTCTTCATTAACAGATGCCCAGACCGACGCTACTTACATGGTGTGGATTGTGGCTAGTGGAAGTGTTGTGGCAGTACTGTTCGTGGTGCTGATCGTCGTCGGGGTGGTCGTGTGTGTCATGAGGAGACGAAGGTAAGGTGGTAAGTCATCCATCAAGATGGAACTTATATTCACAAACATAAGTATAACAAACACAGTCCACAACCCTCTGTCATTCAATATCACTTCGCCAGGAATTGCCGGCAAAACCAGTACCTCATACTATGACGTGAGTTCATATTTCGGAAACATTCGCAGATAACTTGAGAAAAATTTCATACTCATCTACATATACGTACGTACGTACATCGATACATACATAGATACATACATACATACATACATACATACATACATACATACATACATACATACATACACACATACATACAACACACACACACACACACACACACACACACACACATACACACACACATACATACATACATACATACATACATACATACATCTTGATCTATCAATGCATATCAGTATTTTCCTGAGCATTTGCTGTCCTGACAAGACAGATTATCACAAAAATATTCTCAGTTCATCATAGTCATGTGATATACTCGAGATTAGTATTGGTAAGATTCTTGAAGTACTTCTACAAATATTCCATTAATTTCACTGCGGGCATGTGTCGACGTAGGGAATCGAACCCGTGCATTTTTCCTTACCGGTGGCTGCTTTAACCACCAGGCTATCCTACCACACAAATGTGTCTTGAGCATTGACTGTTAAATTCCTGTTTGGTCAGGGCCGACAAGACATCAGGTAAAACCTTCTATGACAGCGACGTGTGGACCACAGACGACAACACTTACACGGCTACCACCGCCCTGACCACCACCACACCGACCACCCCCATGGACAAAACCTACGACGGAAGGCGTCTCTAGAGCAACAACATGACATTATAGGGACACCCAGTCGCAGCTACGCCGCATATTGAAGCTTTATGAAAGTCTGAGAGGCATGAGAAAGCGATGAAATAGTGCTGCCATGTCTGTATATATAACGTATTATTCAATGATTCTTGGAAACAGTATCCATGAAATTGTAATAAATACTAATAATGAATTAAATTGATTCCATGCGGAAGAAATAGTAATTTTGACAGTGAAGTGATAATATAACTTTTTACTGTCATGTCAACACTGTTTGAGTCTTGATTCCCTTTTCATTTTCTTACAACCCCTCAACATCCGGACTAGAATTGCTCTTCAGCAACCCATGCTTGTCTCCCCGTGGAGATCTGGGTTAGAATTGCTCTTCAGCAACCCATGCTTGTCTCCCCCGTGGAGATCTGGGTTAGAATTGCTCTTCAGCAACCCATGCTTGTCTCCCCCGTGGAGATCTGGGTTAGAATTGCTCTTCAGCAACCCATGCTTGTCTCCCCCGTGGAGATCTGGGTTAGAATTGCTCTTCAGCACCCATGCTTGCCTCCCCCGTGGATGTCTGGGTTAGAATTGCTCTTCAGCAACCCATGCTTGTCTCCCCCGTTGAGATCTGGGTTAGAATTGCTCTGCAACCCATGCTTGTCTCCCCGTTGAGATCTGGGTTAGAATTGCTGCTTGTCTCCCATGCTTGTCTCCCAACCCATGCTTGTTGTGGAGATCTGGGTTAGAATTGCTCTGCAACCCATGCTTGTCTCCCCCGTTGAGATCTGGGTTAGAATTGCTCTGCAACCCATGCTTGTCTCCCCCGTGGATATCTGGGATAGAATTGCTCTGCAACCCATGCTTGTCTCCCCCGTGGAGATCTGGGTTAGAATTGCTCTTCAGCAGCCCTTGTCGTAAGAGGGGACTAACGGGATCGGGTGGTCAGGTTCGTTGACTTGTACCCCGTTTACATGGACACTTTTTACTCACGTGTGTATATTTGCATATGGTGTATATTTGCATACGCAGGTAAAAGTATATTTACTTTGCGTTTACATGAAGAATTAGAACCTATATGTATTTTATTATATGGTCATGTGTTTTGTTTCATTTTTAGTTTTTCACATCTGAGGCAAGCATCATACATGATGTAGAGATATACGTTGAAGCGAAAGTATTACGTTTTTCCTATGCTTCTGAACTCTGCACTTATTTTGGCTTTAACAAAACAGAGAAATGTTTGGAAAAAAGAGAGATCAAGTCATTGGTGGCAAAACACTGTCAAATGACATTTTCAGATAATGAATGGGTTGAAAATTTTAAATGTCTAAAGCTACATTTGACCTTCTCTGTGAAGAACTTCACCCCTTTCTGCATAAAGACTCAACTCCAGTGAGGGAGCGCCTTGATGTTGACCACAAAGTTGCTATAGTTGTATACTGGCTAGCAACTTCGACAGACTACAGAACAGTCGGTAATTTGTTTGTAGTATCCAAAGCCACTGTATACATTTGTGTCAAAGATGTGAGTACCACCTTGGTGGAGCATCTCCTGCCCAAGTATGATAGATAGGTATATATTCTTTATTTCCTCCAATTGAATGAAGATTACGATATGCAGTGATAATATATTTTACGTCAAATGATTAAGATGGATTAGTGATATAGTCAAGAATGTTCACATATACACATGTTTTAGCAGGTATCGCCATTTCCTTATAAAATGGCTTACATTAATTTTTACTTTTGCCCACACATCTCTTTCTAGTTCCATAATATATTCTATTGGACATCCAGCAAGTAAGAATAACATCATCATCTTGATCCCAGATCTTAACAAAAGTATCTACATCCAGAATATCACATAAGGTGTTAAAGAGTTCATTTCTGTCATTCATTCGTACATGACATAAACACATGCTTTACAATATCATTGGTGACAGTTTTACAAGAACATTCTCTTGATCCATAGAAAACAAGTCTTGCAATATCAGTTAACTGGTCATTCTTCTCTGCGGCTAGCATCCAGAGATAGTGTTCATTCCTGGATCTTATACTGACAGACCAAGTCTTGAATTAAGATGAACATAAAATATAATGTCTCGATGAGATTTAATAGCATCATTTACGAACCTGGATCAGCATTTCTTATTAATACATTGACAATTATTGACATAGTTAGCAAATATATCGTTTAGGTTATACTTATGTACAAGTAACCCCGTTCCACATGCATCTGTTTTTGCACACATATGTATAAATACACACATGAGCAAACTTTACATACGTGTGTAAATGTGTCATGTGAACACTAGGAGCAAATTTACATGTGGTCGGGACCAGGTGCAAAATTATAATTACACATGTGCAAATTTGCACTGCGAGTAAACTATGTCATGTCATCTTCATTTAGGGGAAAAGTTACATATTACAAACCAAAACATCTCATATGGTCTGACATACTTCATGAATACATTTACAAACGGCGGACTTCCCTACACCATACAAATTCCCCACAGTTCTATATTCTGAAGTTGAAGCCATGCAGTATATTGCGATTGCAAGTTTCATTCGTACATCCTAAGGTTGGCGAACAGCTTGGTCACTAGCTTTTAAGTAATCCCGCAGTTGTGTGCAGATAAGATCGAAAACCCCTTTGTTTATTCAAAAATTATCGTACCAGTCTTTGTCGTAACTAGTTTCATTCATGTCGTTCCAGCAAACAGTCGGTCTTTCTTGTGACAGACCTATTGCAAGAGCAGTACATATCTAATACTGTGTTTGTCTTCTAAAGCGCCAGTGATAAGAGAACATCTATCTCTGTTCAAGTTCAGAGAAACAATGGAACAATTTAATACATTTATTATTTACACTTCCAAGTTTACTCACTCTACATAAATTCAATGTGAACGCAAAGTAAATTTACTATTACACACGTATGCATATTTACACATGTGCAAATTTACTTTGCCACATGAGTAAATTTTGTGCATGTGAATGGTCACCAACAAACAAACATATATTTAAAACCGCCGCCATATAGCTGGAATATGGCTGAATGCGGCGTAAAACTAGACTCACTCACTCAAACTTTTTATACCACATTTATAGAAATCCACAGATTGATCCTCTAACCATGTCAACTGTGGCAGCCTTTATGTCCTCGTCAACCTGGAAGCGTCTTCCACGTTGGGCAGATTTTATTTGCCGGAACATGAAATAGTAACTGGGGACTAAATCTGGGCTGTAAGGTGGGTGATTTAACTGTTCGAATCCACATTCACGTTTTGCGGACTGTACAATTCTTAACTTGTGAACTGGAGCGCTGTCATGCAAAAGCAGAACACCACATGTTAACATCCAACGGCGTTTCTGGCGAATAGGTTTTCGCAAATATTTCATTAAATCAGCATAACACTGTCCACTGAGTGCAGTCTAAGTAACCTTAGGCTCAGTATTATTCGTTACACTGCTATACTGAGTCGAACAAAACCTAGTAGAAGGTCATGTCAGCTAACCTTTCAGCTATCTATGACCGTCCAATCAAACGCGAGGCGGCCGAACGGATTTAGCCAATCAGACAACGACTACTTGTTAGGGTTCGGCGGTACTTACAAAACGGTTTTTGGATTTTCTCTTCCCTAGTCGCTGACACTGATCTATCAACAAACGAAAATCCGCATAAAACACAGATATTTGACCAGCATATACGCTTATGGCTTTCTATTGACATGGTTACTATTTGCTTATATTTTCGCAAGATGACATCCTTGAATATTGACAAAAGCGCTACTTTCAGCGACTGTTTACGCATTGCGTGTATCACTCGGAAGCGATCGTGCGGAAAATAGCATTCGGAATCGTTCGAGTTTTTTAAGTAAAGGTTCAAACGGTATGTGCGAATGTTAACTTTCGCGATTTGGTAAGCTGTGTTCTGATTGGTCAGTCCAAAAGGTTGCCTGACGCGACCTTCTACTAGGTTTTGTTAGACTCAGTAGATAGCAGTGTAACGAATAATACTGAGCCTAAGTTTACTTAGACTGCACTGAGTGTAGTTTTTGGTGGCATAGCCGTAATCTGCCTCTTGCATCCCAAAATATGGTGGCCATTACCTTGCCAGCAGATGGTTGAGTGCGAAACTTCTTCGGAAGGGGAGAAGTGGGGTACTTCCATTGCACGGATTCCAATTTAGTTCCTTGGTCGCATTAGTGGATCCATGTTTCATCACCTGTCACTGGACGAGACAGAAATCTGGCTTCATCAGCTGTAGAGAGATCCAAGACTCTCGACAACGTTCAGCTCTTGAGCTCTGAGGTTTCTAGGTACCCATCTTACAAATACGTTGGGCATACCAAGATGCTCATGAATACTGGCTTTAAAAGTTCCAACTGATATTTGGAATTCCTTAGAAAGTTCAGATACTGTTATTGGTTGGTCAGACAAATTTCTTTTTTCTATAGCGGTTTCCGGTCGGGTTGCACCTGAAGGCCTGCCTGATCTTGGGTCATCGTCTGTGGACTCCCTACCCCTTTTAAACTGCCCAACGGCATCCTTACCAATCACTTTACACATGCATGCACATGGTGTCGACATCGTACCATGGACTTTCGTTGAGATTCGTTCCCACAGTTCGACGGGCTGTGGACTAGCCTAGTGGTTAAAGCGTTTGCTCGTCACGCCGAAGACCCGGGTTCGATTCCCCACATGGGTACAATGTTTGAAGCCCGTTTCTGATGTTCCCCGCCGTGATATAGCTGGAATATAGTTAAAAGCGGCGTTAAACTGAACTCACTCACTCACTCACTCTCACAGTTCGACACTTAGTAACAACCTGTAGCATGTAACACAGATGTTTCGTCAGAACATCCTGATGGTAACGATTTCAAATCGTATACATCTAATAACAGCCGAGTTGTAAGACATAGGACTTGTCCTATTTCCTACTACAGGCTCTCGACCAATCAAATTGCTTAGATCTGACACCTTTCACAAGGCGAACTTATTGAACACTGATGTGCATGCCTGCCTGTAAGTATTAGTATTGTGGTCTGAAGTACACTCACATGCCAAAACTTTATCAAAATGGCCGCCGGTCTCCTAAGCGTTACGTCCAATTTTAAATATTAATATCTTACTTTACAGTATTCCAACAAAGTTAATACTTGGTGATGTGACCCTTTGATATTAGAACTTGTCGACAGTGACGTGAAAGAGAAGAATAAAGCGAAGGGATGTATGCAATCGGCAGTGTTTCCCAGGCAGTCGTAAGCGCTTCCTTGAGGTCATCAGTGGTCCTCACGTATGCAATGTTTTTTTCACAGTGTTCTTCAGGACAAGCCACACAGTTTCAATTGGGTTGAAGGCCAGAAAAATGGGGCAATTTCATTTGTTCGCTTCCAGGCTTCTGTAGCAGCAGAGCGGTGAATTGTGGCATTGTCATCCATGAACATTCATTGTTTATTGGTGAAGTGTTTGGTTATCACTGACCACAAACACCTGTCAAGTACTTCAATATACTTCTGACTGTTCATGTTGCCTGCCACAAACTCTAAAACACCGGTCCCATAGTAAGTTATGCAGCCCCACATCATTAACTTTAACGTGCGACTAGGTTTGTCAGCTAAGTAACCGAGGCAGTGGCCAAGCCACCTTTCATACTTTTTCTCCAGCTGACTTTGATTTTTCCATCTGGCTTGATAGCTATTGGCATTTCATCGTTGAATATTACTTTTCGCCAGTGGTGATCAACATTCCAGTGTAATTTTTCTCCACAGTATTGGAGACGCTTTTTCCGATTTACCTCACGAATTCCTAACTTCTCACAAACAATCCTCCGATCATAGCCCAAACGGTGTAATTCAAGCTGAATGGATCTAGTTGAAGCAGGTACAGGTACTGAAGTATTATATTCACTAGTAATGTCAGACAAACTGTTACGCCTTCCTTTCTTAACAATCCTTGATAATGTTGTCTGGCCACGAATCCAAATGAATTTCGGTCTTCAGCTTCGAGCAGAGTTATTTATATTTTCCCTGTCGCGATAACGTTTCAAAAACTAACTGATTGTGCTCTTGGACAAATTCAATATTTCACAAATTTCTGACTGTTTTAATCCACTCTCAGTTATCGATACGATGCTTGTTTTCACAGAGGTCGACAGATCTTTACCCCTACGACCCATTGTTTTATTTACCTCGATCTGACGTCGAAAGCAGACGACAAAAATCACTTCCGCCTAGCACATGTCTAAAAATAGCATGCGCTGCGTTTGCATGCTACGTTTTAGTGTGATACGTTTCCAACTCGCAGAACGGGACACGTTTGAAATACTGAAACATCACACGTTATTGTGGGCAAGTCGCGAAAATTGACAAACTCTTGTCATGGGAGTGTATAAGGAACTGACACGTGGCTTTATGTGTAACTGTATTTACATATATTTTATATTCATTGTAATTAATCTGAAAGACAGTGAAGTGGAGTTTTCCATGTTGTTTGTTTCACTTCCTTCGTATGCAATTAGATTTTTGTATTTGGACATTGCTTATATTAGTGTTGGTATAAGTATAGTTAGCAACATTGTTGGTATTAACTGCACCAAAACAGACTGTAATAACCTCTAAAGGAATGCAACAAGACTTTTCAGTTGATTTATCAACTTGGGATGTGCTGCTTTCGCTAGATGGAAGTGTAGACTGTGATTTATCACTATGAAGTGAGTGAGTGAGTTTAGTTTTACGCCGCTTTTAGCAATATTACAGCAATATCGCGGCGAGGGACACCAGAAATGGGCTTCACACATTGTACCCGTGTGTGGAATCGAACCCGGGCCTTCGGCTTGACGAGCGAACACTTTAACCAATAGGTAATCCCACTGCTCCTTCACCATGAAGAGTACACTGATATGAACATTGCAGTTGACTATCTGGACCTTGAGGGACCTTGAATGGAGGTCGACGGTTTACAGTTTGCTGAGAAGTTGGTAAAAGTAGCAGTTTCGGACCGAGTTTGACCACATTTGCTATGGACATAGGCATAGGAGCGGTTTCCATGAATATTTTGTAAGGCTTCTTTATAAGAAATTTTGTTTCCAGCTTTGACACGTTGGATTTCAACCGCTTCCTTGTATTTACTACAACCTCTATAAGCAGCGCTTTAGTTTTCTTCATTCTTTTGAGTGAGTTAGTTTTACGCAGCACTCAGCAATATTCCAGCTATATGGCGGCCATTCTTTTGAACATTTCATGCCTTCTTTAGAAGGGCAGTTATCGTAAGCATGATCTCCACTGCAGCGAGGACAAACCTGACCAAAATGCTGGCATATATAACACCTCAGGACTGGCGGTACATACGTTCTTAACTAGAAAGACTGATAGTGTGGCACTTGCAAAATGTAACAAAACTGCTTTCATCAGCAGAAATACCCAAGACATTGTTGATAACACCGTTCTTTCTCGTAAACTTTTTGGTACGAAGGCTTTGAATTGTTTCTCACAAATTCGCGTCAATGTTAGAGCCCTTTTGGACTGTCCATATGCAGTTCAACCCATTGAATGGTGTTTCGCCTGAGAATCTAGTTCCGAACCCACTCAAATTAAGGCTTTCTTTTCTTCTTTTGGGGTGACTGTGATATATATACTGACGTTAAATCTAGCGTGTATTCTTCACTTGAATCCATGTCGCAGTCTCATGAGTGAGAATCCTACGAGATACGAGTTGTATTCGTCTTAAAAAGTACATGATAACCAAAGTTGTTTCGATCTTTACCCTCACTACAAGTCGCAAATTTATCAGGTGACCCAGATATAAGCGCAAATCATTTTAACTATGAATTCGTTTGGGACGGTGTACTGTTTTTCAATCTTCTGTAAACATGCAGATTTTTTCTCAACCATGTCAACGTTGCCTTTTTCTGCAAAACGGTACTAGCTTCCATATCTGTTTCAAACCCTTTCTGTAGTAAGATCCTTCGTACATATGCCAACGGCTTGTTGTTGACGTGGGACAGACCGACTTGTCCCGGTACTGCCCAGCTCAGCACTACTCCAACCTTGGCGTGTCTTACGACATTGTCGATGTAGACGTTCTCATATTTAGATGGGATGTGCTCAGCAACCTCCATACTGATGATCCAGTCATAAAGCGGAAGCCCGAACTGCGGCGCCGTTAGATCTAAGAAACGAACCACACCTCCACTGGTTTCGTTGGCATACGGAGCTCCATCAAATCCGTCGTAGGTTAGCACGCGATGCGTGGAGTCTATATACCTTTTATAGTGCCCCGGACCTTCACCGAAACTGGCAACTGCCTGACCTTGAAACAATCGGGACAGTTCTTCTGCAAGGGGTTTATCAAAAGCGTGTTCTCGACTGTTATGCTTGCTGTTGTTTTTGCACCAACCGCCCGCAGCCGACACTCCGGGAAAATCCTGTTGGAATAATCGTTAACATTTTTAAATATAGGATATTTACGACATGTAAAAACCCGAGTGGAATGATCTCTTTACTGTGTTTTGTTTGTTGGTTGGTTGGTTTACGCCACACTCAGCAATATTCCAACTATATGGCGACGGTCTGTAAATAATCGAGTCCGGACCAGACAATCCAGTGATAAACAGCATGAGCATCGATTTCCGCAATTGGGAACCGATGACGTGTGTCAACCAAGTCAGCGAGCCTGACGACCCGATCCCGTTAGTCGCCTCTTACGACATGCATGGGTTGCTGAAGGCTCATTCTAACCCGGATCTTCACGGTCTCTAAGGACACGAACTGGTATAACCATACAGTCAAAAAGAAGCAACTGACAAATAATTGATAAATGTAATTTCCGTCCTTTGCATCGAGAACAGAACAAACATTATTGTTGATTGTTTTAATAGCCTTTGCTTTGTTATAAAGAATTTTTAATATTTTTGAAAAGCAACGCCAATGTATTCACAAGAATCACCTTTTTCCCAAATGTCAGGAACAGTTGTGAAATTATGTTAATATTCATATTTTATCCATACATGTAGTATGAAGGTTTTAGCTGTTGTAACATGTTAAGCTTCAATGTATACAATGCAGTTAAAATGAATCTGACTTACGTTTCAGATCATAAGCATTTGTGGTCAATAAAACTGCATCATTTGCATTCAATAGTACAAATATTGAGTAAATATTTCATAAAATTCTTCTGGTTTAATTCAGTTTGACGCGTTTACATTTCCTGTCCAAGTGGTACTTCGAGACCGTATAAAATTATTGCAAATAGGGCTGACGTCATGTTTACTCCTTGTTTAACTCCAAATTTACGTGAAAAAGTCTTCTTAAATTATCATTGCAGGAAACACATGGTTTGTGTTTCTGGTGCATGTTATAAATAACCTTAAGACATTTTCCAGATATACTATTGATTTAGCTATTGCCAAAGACCGGAACGCCAAACTGTATCAAATGCTTTTTGAAAATCTGTAGACACACAAAATGATTTCTTTTTCCTCGTTTTTAGTAATTACGAGAGGTTATTTAAAGTAGAAATGTGTGTGGTGAATGGACTTCACAGGCCCCTGAAACAATTTCAATACACAGCCTGTGCGGATCCGATGTCGACCATTTGTGCCCAGATGGTTTCATACTTATGAAATGACAGCTATCGGTCGATATTATGGAACAGAATTAGAGAACTGTGAGGTATCATATATTGGGATCGATAGAATTACCACCCAACTCAAGGTAATTTTGAGTTACTGCAAATTACGATGAGTGTATGGCCTTGTATATAATAGTGCATTTCTAACATTCATGAGATTAATTTATTTGGAAATATTAAACCAGGGACACAAGGGTCTAGCGAGCAGAGCACTTGCGTCATTTTCTCGTTTGAATTCGACAGAAACATGGTAACTGAGAAATGACACCATTAACTCGAAGTCCACAGTTTTCATAAACATATATGCTTGTACGTGTTCAAAATATATTATGAGATTTTGGGATGTTGAGAACCCGGCATGTGTGTTATGTGTCAGTTTGCGCTTAGTTAAAACATACAAAGCTTCTCTTCGTTTTACGTGGTGTAAACGTGGTAATATCTCACGCAAACGACCTTAACAGTCCAGTTTATCGGTAGAGCGAAACACAACGTAGTTTACATGTAATGTAATGGATTTAAAGGTGATAAGAATAATATTATTATGCAGTTGGTTTTAATGTTACGGGTAAAGCTATTTATGTATACGGGAAAAAGTAACTGTGCATAACATAAAATTGCATAAAATAAAGGTTTTTTGACAACTTATAAAAACAACCCTAAATGAACATGTAGCAAAGCAATTTGCATGAAATCATTTGTCACATATCGCGCGTAAACCTACTCACTTTTTGCATGTTTTTTTAAACCTTAAGTTCACCCACCTGATACTGAAAATTGAAGAACGTTTGTTATTCACTAATCTCTAAATGTTGTGGAAAACACGTTAAGTTCAACCTAAACTGCGCGTACGTCATGCCACGGCTTACAGAATATCCGCGTCTCCGCGCCGTGGGCATGCTGGAGACTGGAATGGCCCACCATGAAGACATTTTGGTGTATCGATGGTAACTCGATCTCATCACTGTGGCGACACAGTTCTTAAATTATCTCACTTCATTGTCATGCATTAAACTGCGAACGCTTTACTACAAGGCAACCTGAGCGCCCACCACTGCGAGAGATGGCATTACATAAGGAGGTAAAGGATCCGTACCTTTCGTCGCTGTTGTAGATCTATCATCTGACAACTGATAACAGCTAACTCCTGTTTCACGCCGTTCAGTATGGAAGATAGCCGGTCTCTCTGTTTCCTGAACTCCTCTGCTGTCTGCCTGGCTCTGACTACATCAGCCTGTCTGTGAGATTGGTGAACATGTTCCAGAAACTGGACACATGTGCCGATTACGAACATGACGAGGACAGCGTTGATCACATTCATAGACCTCTTCGTTAACATAACCTGATGCAGGTATTTTAGGAATAGAAAATATATTCTTTAACTCTACATAAGCGATTGAGCTCGATTTTACACTATCTTAACATGCATGATGGTTAATACAGAAAGACTGTGTATTTGGTATGCATTCAGGAGAGTGATATGGTGCTTGGCATTATCTGTAGTTGTAGGTGACATCTTGACTGTATATAGTATAGAATGCTATTTTGAATGTAACGTGATTTGATCACTCATCAGAGAAAAAACAATGTTCACTCGAGTCATATCAGAAACATTTGGTTGAAAGTATTTCAATCAAAAAGAATGAATTTTACAGAAAGTATTGAAATGAATGAAGGTATTAAAACTGCTTTTTAAGATATCACTGCGTTGAATGTTTGAAAAAACACTGATTACCGTAATGTTTCGTTGTGGATTCACGTTAGATGATGATCACGTCGAACAAGAGCACAGCAGTTGTTGATCACACAACAGAGCGATGACGAATGATGCCCATATACATATATCAGGGTTAAAATCAATATTGCAGATGACAACACTGCAATGTATCGACAGACATATTCATGAACATAAATTGCTATGGACGTTCAAGTAAAACTGTTGCCGAGGTTATATCGACAGTCATCCCTCTATATTTGGTGTTATACCTCCAATGCCATCCCTCTATATCTGGTGTTACACCTCTTCTGCCATCTCTCTATATCTGGTGTTATACCTCTTCTGTCATCCCTCTATATCTGGTGTTATACCTCTTCAGCCATCCCTCTATATCTGGTGTTATACCTCTTCTGCCATCTCTCTATATCTGGTGTTATACCTCTTCTGTCATCCCTCTATATCTGGTGTTATACCTCTTCTGCCATCCCTCTATATCTGGTGTTATACCTCTTCTGCCATCCCTCTATATCTGGTGTTATACCTCTTCTGTCATCTCTCTATATCTGGTGTTATACCTCTTCTGTCATCCCTCTATATCTGGTGTTATACCTCTTCTGTCATCCCTCTATATCTGGTGTTATACCTCTTCTGTCATCCCTCTATATCTGGTGTTATACCTCTTCTGCCATCCCTCTATATCTGGTGTTATACCTCTTCTGCCATCCCTCTATATATCTGGTGTTATACCTCTTCTGTCATCCCTCTATATCTGGTGTTATAATCCTCTTCTGCCATCCTATCTCTATATCTGGTGTTATACCTCTTCTGTCATCCCTCTATATCTGGTGTTATACCTCTTCTGTCATCTCTCTATATCTGGTGTTATACCATCTTCTGTCATCTCTATATCTGGTGTTATACCTCTTCTGCCATCCCTCTATATATCTGGTGTTATACCTCTTCTGTCATCCCTCTATATCTGGTGTTATACCTCTTCTGCCATCTCTCTATATCTGGTGTTATACCTCTTCTGTCATCTCTCTATATCTGGTGTTATACCTCTTCTGCCATCTCTCTATATCTGGTGTTATACCTCTTCTGCCATCTCTCTATATCTGGTGTTATACCTCTTCTGTCATCCCTCTATATCTGGTGTTATACCTCTTCTGTCATCTCTCTATATCTGGTGTTATACCTCTTCTGTCATCCCTCTATATCTGGTGTTATACCTCTTCTGCCATCCCTCTATATCTGGTGTTATACCTCTTCTGTCATCCCTCTATATCTGGTGTTATACCTCTTCTGTCATCCCTCTATATCTGGTGTTATACCTCTTCTGCCATCTCTCTATATCTGGTGTTATACCTCTTCTGCCATCCCTCTATATCTGGTGTTATACCTCTTCTCTGCCATCTGGGTTATCTCTCCCTATATCTGGTGTTATATACCTCTTCTGCCATCTCTCTATATCTGGTGTTATACCTCTTCTGCCATCTCTCTATATCTGGTGTTATACCTCTTCTGCCATCCCTCTATATCTGGTGTTATACCTCTTCTGTCATCCCTCTATATCTGGTGTTATACCTCTTCTGCTATCTCTCTATATCTCTTTGTTATACATCTCTCTATCTGGTGTTATCTGGTGTGTTATACCTCTTCTATATCATCTCTCTATATCTCTGGTGTTATACCTCTTCTGCCATCTCTCTATATCTGGTGTTATACCTCTTCTGTCATCCTCTCTATATCTGGTGTTATACTCTCTTCTGCCATCTCTATATCTGGTGTTATACCTCTTCTCTCTATCTCTATCTGTGTTATACCTCTTCTGTCATCCCTCTATATCTGGTGTTATACCTCTTCTGTCATCCCTCTATATCTGGTGTTTATGCCTCTTCTGTCATCCTCTATATCTGGTGTTATACCTCTTCTGCCATCATCCTCTATATCTGGTGTTATACCTCTTCTGCCATCTCTATATCTCTGTGTTATACCTCTTCTGTCATCCCTCTATATCTGGTGTTATACCTCTTCTGTCATCCCTCTATATCTGGTGTTATGCCTCTTCAGCCCTCTCTCTATATCTGGTGTTATACCTCTTCTGCCATCTCTCTATCTGGTGTTATCTTCTGCCTCTTCTGTGTCTCTGTCTATATCTGGTGTTATACCTCTTCTGTCATCCCTCTATATCTGGTTATAATTCCTCTTCTGCCATCTCTATATCTGGTGTTATACCTCTTCTGTCATCCTCTATATCTGGTGTTATACCTCTTCTCATCCCTCTCTATCTGGTGTTATCCTCTTCTGCCATATCTCTATATCTGGTGTTATACCTCTTCTGTCATCCCTCTATATCTGGTGTTATACCTCTTCTGCCATCCCTATATCTGGTGTTATACCTCTTCTGTCATCCCTCTATATCTGGTGTTATACCTCTTCTGTCATCCCTCTATATCTGGTGTTATACCTCTTCTGCCATCTCTCTATATCTGGTGTTATACCTCTTCTGCCATCCCTCTATATCTGGTTATTATACTCTTCTCTGTCATCTCTCTATATCTGGTGTTATACCTCTTCTGTCATCTCCTCTATATCTGGTGTTATACCTCTTCTGCCATCTCTCTATATCTGGTGTTATACCTCTTCTGTCATCCCTCTATATCTGGTGTTATACCTCTTCTGCATCTCTATATCTGGTGTTATACCTCTTCTCTCTATATCTGGTGTTATACCTCTTCTGCCATCTCTCTATATCTGGTGTTATACCTCTTCTGCCATCTCTCTATATCTGGTGTTATACCTCTTCTGCCATCTCTCTATATCTGGTGTTATACCTCTTCTGTCATCCCTCTATATCTGGTGTTATACCTCTTCTGCCATCTCTCTATATCTGGTGTTATACCTCTTCTGCCATCTCTATATCTGGTGTTATACCTCTTCTGTCCATCTCTCTATATCTGGTGTTATACCTGCCATCTTCTGGTGTTATACCTCTTCTCTCTATATCTGGTGTTATACCTCTTCTGCCATCCCTCTATATCTGGTGTTATACCTCTTCTGCCATCTCTATATATCTGGTGTTATACCTCTTCTGCCATCTCTCTATATCTGGTGTTATACCTCTTCTGCCATCTCTCTATATCTGGTGTTATACCTCTTCTGCCATCCCTCTATATCTGGTGTTATACCTCTTCTGCCATCTCTCTATATCTGGTGTTATACCTCTTCTGCCATCTCTCTATATCTGGTGTTATACCTCTTCAGCCATCCCTATATATCTGGTGTTATACCTCTTCTGCCATCTCTCTATATCTGGTGTTATACCTCTTCTGTCATCCCTCTATATCTGGTGTTATACCTCTTCAGCCATCTCTCTATATCATACATCTGTTGTATTACATGGAGGGTATGGTATTAATGGTATGGTAAGGTATAGTATGGTATTTTAGTTTTGGGGCTATTTGGACCTTTAAAGTTTCTATTTGCGCCAACAAATCAAATGACTTTAAACAAGAACAATGAGGTATGATTAACCAAACTACTTTATGATAGACTAGTAGTTTATATTTTAAAACCGCAATTAATTACTTTTTCTGGAAAGTAAGAACTTGTTCAATAAAAACGCAGATCAGATAAAGAGAAACAGTTAAAATGGTTTAAAAGTTATTACAGATAAATGAGTTCATCAAAATTTTATAATATATCAAATTTTCCCTATGCACACACAAAGTCTAATATTGCCCGCTGACCTGAACCATAAAATAGCTTTCCTTCTCAAGTAGTGCACTTCTTAAAGGCACAATGACACACATTTTAGACAATCTTTTGTCCTATATTATACATATTGGGCATATGCACTCACTTAAGCTTCCTATTGATGCAATAAAAGACTTATTATTCCTTACGACTTAACTCAAATCGATAACTGAAACTTCAAGGCGAATAGCTTACGAACAGAACATTTGCCATATATGGAATATAAACAATTGCTCTGTAGATCGAAAACTGTCGCACGCAGTTTTGTTGGTGTTTGCCGAGCTGGTTTTCAATCACAAGTTCTGCGCAGGATATTTGCAACGAGCGCCCCAAGGAACATAACTCTGTGGGGTTCGCTTGAAATAATGGTCGGCCGGTAGAGGGCTCGAGAGTCAATTTAATGCAACGTTGCATAAATTCATTCGAAATGTTTCATTTAATATTGTAATGTAAAATTTGTTTGGAATAAATTATATGGTAGCTTCCCTGAGGGCTGATAGTTAGTATTATTGAGAGCAATGCATTATTTAAGTTTAGAGAAGTGTGATGTAATGTTGTTCCTTTAAATTTGATCAGTTATCATTGTGGCCGAGGCATTCAGTTAAATGTTTCACTGTCTCTGTTGTATTTCCGTCACAATGTGTACATACGGAAGAGGCATCTTTATCAGTGACACTCGGGTAAACATTTAAACCACAGTGTCCAAGACGAAGTCTAGTGACTGTGACTTCTTCGCGTTTCTTACGTCGACGAATTGTCCGATTCGATTTCACATAAGGACAACCTGAATACTTTTGCCGGTCAGCAGTCCCAGCATCCCACAGCTGTTGCCAGTTTGACGTGAAGGATCTTACTAATATGCAGTCGAAATCGCTTGGCTGGGGTCTGAATTCCGAAATCAAATTTCGAGTTTGCAAGCCAGATTTCGCAAGTTGGTCTGCTAGCTCATTTCCATGGAGCCCAACATGCGCTGGAATCCACACAATGAGGCAACTAACGGGATCGAGTGGTCAGGCTCGCTGACTTGGTTGACACATGTCATCGGTTCCCAATTGCGCAGATCGATGCTCATGCTGTTGATCACTGTATCGTCTGGTCCAGACTCGATTATTTACAGACCGCCGCCATATAGCTGGAATATTGCTGAGTGCGGCGTAAAACTAAACTTACTCACTCACTCACCTTTACCAACTGAAATAAACCCATATATATGCACGTACAAAATCGTTTGACGGAAAATAGAACTATAATAAGCTGCATTACAAAAACACTATGCCTAAGTCATTCGTGGTTGGCGATGACGAGAAGCATATGGTGTAGATGTATTCAGAGACATCTATATGCACCGATGGGAATGTCAGTAGGTAACTTGATCTCTAATCGGTGCACGTTGCAGTAAGACGTACCATCACCAACGAACACCGCCTATAACAAGCCGCTCTACTTCACCCAAACATTAGCGTCGACAGAAGATAAGAAAAGAGCCATCCACGTTTAGGGCCAGTTAGAAACAAGGTCATTGTCAGAATGAGTATAGTTGTTTTCGGCGGAGCACACAAATAGGACTTCCGTAGCTCAGCATTCTTGTAAAAGTCTGTCAGCGTCTGTGGCAGCCCCGCTTGGAGAGGAAGTAAGTTTCTTTCATCCTCATCCCTGCTGTGAAGTCTGGAGCCCAAACAGGTTAATGTGTGATTTATAACGCTACTTTCAGAATGTGACCATTGGGGTTGTTTTGTTACTGAAGGCAAATTGTATATATTTCCATCTTATCACCATAGTAACCAAGCAACCAACTAGTAATTAATTTGTACGAAAACTTTGCAAAGAGAACAGGCGACATAATTATTCATTATCATTCTAATTGGAAGCTCTGAGAATCCTTTAAAACATACGATAAAACCATGCTACGAAGCTATAAAGAAAAGTAGATTTAACACAACATTTACAGAGGAAAACCTTAAAATCAGTTAACAAAGACCTTAATATGACAGCATTATATCTCCACATATGCAGATTATGACGATTCATCTGCATTCGCCACAATCTTGGTCTGTTCCTATTCTTAGAACATGAACTTAGTGGTAGAAAGGAATAACAGTAAACAAATACCTTGTAGAAAGTGATAAAGGGTCTATCTTAAGATGAGAGAGGATTATTCTCCCAACTATTCATCTCTAAGAGAATGACTTGTCACACTGTTCTGGAGCTGTTGTTTCTGGTGCCGGTGTTTATAGTTCCAATATTTTTAAACAATTTCCTGAACATTTCCCTTTTACCCACAATCCCTCGCTTCGTCCAATCAACCTGCCCCCTCACCAGAACCGACCCCTGTCTTACGATAACAGGCCAGGTAAAGTAGCTGTTAATTAACAGTAAATGAGTAAACAGCAGGCACGGAGCCTCTCTCCCCAGACAAGACATACTGGTCGGTTCCTCGGCTAGCCAGAATGCTGTGGATTCCGGGTTTCTATCGGAAACAGGATCATCCGGGTTTGACATGTCCAAATATGTGTCGATACAAGGTAGGTGGTTGTTTTTCCATTAATGCATAGATACACCAATCTGGAAATCGTTCATCAATGATAAACGGTATTTGTACTAGCGAATGGTCTGTCAGAACAGATTTCCAGTGGATGATATTTATGTCTCGGAGGAAATGCCGTTCAGACATACTATGGTTATAACGGGTTCATGTATATGCCCTGTGCTGTTACAGTCCCTGTCTTAACCTTTGTTCTGCGTCCTAACTTAAACACACCAATAATAGTCCACGTGTGACAAGTTTTCATAGCTGAAAAGAGTCAATGGGTATATTTAAAGATACCTAGTGTTCAGTTAAGTGATTAAAGCAAAATATACAGTGCAACCTCGTAAATACGAACGGTTGCGTTCCCCGTGGAAACGTCCCAATTATACGAATAGTAGAATAATAGTAAAGCATTGGCAGTAACAAAGGGGGAGTTTATGTTATTTTACACCGATGTATGTGGTTCCCTCCCGCTGCATATCGAAACCGGAGGTTGCTGTAAGCCCCTACACCTATCAATTTGAGGACTGACTGACTGAATGAATGAGTTTGGTTTTACGCCGCCGCTTTTAGCAATATTCCAGCAACATCACGGCGGGGGACACCAGAAATGGGCTTCACACATTGTACCCATGTGGGGATTCGAACCCGGGTCTTCGGCGTGACGAGCCAACGCTTTAACCACTAGGCTACCCCACCGCCCTATCAATTTGAGGACATGTCCCTTTTGTGTGAATGTTGAAAATGAAATTCACATTTTGTGTGAATGCAAATTTTAGGTTGATCTTACATACAATCTGTTTGCCTAATATTATACGTTTAATGATATTGTTATAAATGATAAAAATACTTTGTTTATTAAGTTCATGAAGTTTGAAAATATTAATTTTGTACGTATGTTAGCCAATAATATAACAAAAATGTCCTTAAGACGCAATTTACATGCGCCTACTTAAACTTTTATATACTTTCTAAAAATATTTCAAGCACAACTTACCGTATTATATTATGTAATGCTCTTATATGATTTATATGCTATAGCCTGTGCATTTTAAACACAATGGTTGCATATTCTCACTTATTTTTTCATGTATATTGTTCATTTAATATTGTAGTTTGTAATATGCTTTTTTATGTTCCATAAGTTTAAATATTTAGTGTCTCATAAGCCAGTTAAAGCTGGATGATAGCTTTTGTATTAATATTTTAAATACCTTGATTACATGTATGCCTATTGTAACTGACACTTTGATAAAATACGTCTGTCTGTCTGCAAAACTGATCTATAAAAGAAAGTACACAAGTGGTGCTTTGAGACCACAAAACACAGTATTTTAAAGGTGTTTTGATTGTGAGACTTACAAGTCATAAACATTGTGTACGTGTTGTCAAAAATCAAGGATGTCACCCAACTGCGACGTTGTCAGCACCTCACGTTCCTCCCCAACCAAGACGATCCAGTCGATGTTGACAGGTTAATGACATGCCCCGAAGTATAAGGAAATATCAATTAGAAACTAATAAATATGTACACGTTCGTGTCAATTTTAACATTATATCAACACAATCTGGTTAAATAAATCTGAACTATTTATCAAGGTACAGCGCTACAAATTATGAATACAATTATATAATGAGCAAAAAGACATACTGTACGTATCGTTTTGGGAACATTATAATTAGTTCAGTTATTGAATATATATAATGCATCTGCTATGGATAACCCTAGCTGATAACACGTGGCCACGTGTCTTTGTTACCAATCCTCAATCTGCAGTATGCTAAAAACGATATGAATACAAGTGATATGATATAAATACAAGTAAAATTACGTTTAAACGTAAATGTGCGCTACTCATTCAAATCATTACACATACAACGCTGATACACGTGCGTTTACCCATATTCATGTCAATCAACCAAGGACGGTGGGGTAGCCTAATGGTTAAAGCGTTGGCTCGTCACGCCGAAGACCCGGGTTCGAATCCCCACATGGGTACAACGTGTGAAGCCCATTTCTGGTGTCCCCCGCCGTGATGTTGCTGGAATATTGCTAAAAGCGGCGTAAAACCAAACTCAGTCAGTCAGTCAGTCAGTCAATCAACCACTCATATCAGTCATACAGACATCCATTCAAATTCCCTAGCCCTTATTCTATAAATATGTAGCTATATAATGTTTAGGTGCTAAGTAGGTGAGATAGAGTTTACTATTTTAATTGTACGGGTAATCATAAGGACTCATTAAACTGAGTTCATCTTCAACTACAAATATGTAAAAGATACGATGTATTTCAAGTAAATCAAACCCGAATTGTATTATACAGTACATCATATTTCTAATAATAAACTAGAAACTATCCATACATACAACATGTGATACACCACGTACCGCCCCGTGATGTCAATCACTGGATGGTCTGGTCCTGACATCATGATTTAAAGACCGCCGCCAAGTAGCAGCAATATTGTTGAGTGCGGCGTAAACCAACAAACTGTTTCACATTGGATCATGATCAGAAACTGCATGTTTTATATGAGCATGAAACGAAATAAATTTGATAAGCAGTTTGATAAAAGTTGGATATAATGTATATCATCTGATGCATTCCTTTGTGTAGGTTCCAACACTGACATGGCTGTGATAACCGGGCGTGGCTGTATAGCGGCTATTGGGTTGATTGTCATAGCCTTTGTCGTTGGACTTATGATCGGGCTGTTCGCCCCACAGCGCTATGGGCCAAAGTCGGACCTAATACTACGACGACTCACCAGAGATGCGGAGCCTGATGTAGGCAACACACTCATCAGCGGGATAGATCCTGCCATCATTGACAAGCACCTGCAGTAAGAATCAACTATCAACATGTGATGATGTTTTATAGATAATGCGTTAGGTATTTCTAGTTCAAATGAGTACACTCCCCTGGTTAATGTTGTTGGGTTTTTTATCTTACTTGAACCGACCCGTGAAGATCCGGGTTAGACTTCAGCAACCTATGCATGTCGTAAAAGGCGACTAACGGGATCGGGTGGTCTGGCTCGCCGACTTGGTTGCCACATGTCATCGTATCCCAATTGCGTAGATTGATGCTCATACTGTTGATCACGTTAAACAACAAAAACAAAAACCAACTTGAACCGACATTCCATATGTCCATGTTGTCTATCCATTCATCCGTGGAAAACTGTGGTAATCCCATCATCAAACGGTGTACGGAAACAGTAAAACGCCACGCCAGGACACTGGCGTTTACTCGTTCTCGATACAGAAATGGCGGTGTTCCGTTGACATGGTGCATTACTGAGTTTTTCCACGGTCGTTACTTTTATAATGTGGAGATCAAGTAAGAGGGAGAGGGAGGGAGGGGTTGAACGCCGCTTTCCACAGTATCCCAGTGACAGTGCGGCGTGTCAGGGAGAGTCCGAGGTGATGCTGGCCCCATACCGCTTTGGTTTAAACCACGAGGACAAGCTATGGTGCCAACAAACCTGAAAATCTAATTGGGGAGCACTGTGATCCGAACCCACGATCAGAGGCTCAAGGGCAGCAACTCTGCACGGCGAATTGCGGTGCTTTCCAGAACAGGGCGACCTGTGTCCCTTAAAGATTAAGTAACAATTTCAGGTAAAATCATCATTGATGAGTTCTTAAGTTCCTTAAGAATAATGCTTTAACTGACAATTTTCAGCTTTGTTTTACTCTGTCTATGTCTTGTGTTTCAAAATACAATCACGCGATTAAGAGAGTCATTAGGTGTGTATGTCACACGAAACATGTTCAAGATATCTGACGTCACGTCCGCATCTCGCCGGAACTCCTGATAATCTCCGTACGGCAGAGTACGTCAAAGATCAATGGACAGAACAGGGATATGACGTACAGATGGTGCCGTATGATGTTCTGTTGTCATACCCAGAGGAGAATCATATTAATACCGTAAGTTCTTTGATTATTTCATTGTAAATACAAGCAATAAAAGAGTTTCTAGGACTTCAGTTCTGCCCCACAACGAAGCATTTTGATACATGTGGTCTCACCTTAGGCAAGTGAGTTTGTTCAAAATTGCCTCTGTTCACCCAGCAGTTAATGGGTACCCGTTGGGATAAATTATGTGAGTATAACCTTCTAACTCCTCACAGGCAGCCTGGGTTGTCCGGGTAATTGCAGCACTTCTAAGCAGTGCTAAATTGGAAATAATCATTATACAAGTGAATAACATTATTGTTATTATTATATTGGTCATTACGCAGTTAGGTCATTAGTGTACACTGTACTGGAGGGACGACGACACTCAGGACCCGCTTAACAGAAGAACCCGTGAATGTACTTGTGCTCTCAACTGATCATTACACAAACATATTTAACGACTTAATTTTGTTAAATCAGATCTTAGTGACTAAAATGTACATAAGTACTTTGATAAGTTTAAAATGGTATGATTCCATTTTCTAAATCCAGCAATGCCTATGGTGTGTATAAAATCGTCCCCCCAAACGTCACGGGTTTTCCCTGATTCAGGTGGACTTGTCACCGAATGTTATGACCAGAGAAAAAGTTACATCTTCATATTCAAAGATTCAGTGCAATTTGTCAAGACTGAAACTAAATGTCACCTGAAGTTACCGAGTAAACAATATGTTAATAGGTGAACTTCATAGACAAATTCTATGTATGTGAGAGCCGGGAACTGGGTCCCGATCCAGAAAACGTTCGTAGCGCTACGACATTCGTAAGTCTGTGGTAAACTGTAGAGTTACGACAGGTCGTAACGTTACAAACGCTTTATGGATCAGGACCCAGGATGTCATATTACGAAGTTTGCCTCCCTATAGTTACCAACTGCTAACTCTTAACATTTGTGCTGCAGGCGAGTCTCGTGGCCTCGGACGGCAGAGTGTTGTACCAGACCTCAACCGGTGAACACGCCTTCTCCCATGGGGAGTCCCATCCGGAAGTGGTACAGCCATACAACGCCTTCTCTCCCAGTGGCCATCCCGAGGTAACACAGCAGTACTGATCATGGTCACTCTTTAAATATTGTCCTTCTCACAACAACGTCCACCCTACGTCAACATATTACGTAACAAACAGGCGACTTCGTTTCCCACCACCATTTACGGGCAGGTAGTAACATTATTTATTTGCGAATGGGGCGGTGTTTCTTGTATATCCGCTTGTCACCGGAAATCTGGTACCGGAGGTTCGCTGAGCCCCGCGCGCGCAAAGGGAGCCGGGAACCAGCTTAGTACCGGAAGTAGCGCCTCGGGAGACATCGAGCCGAAGAATCTATGACTGAAAGTTGCACGATACCGTTAACAATTTTGCGACCTATGTATACTACTCACACTTTGCTAAGGATCACAAAAATTCACAACTTTACTTAAACGTAAATTTATAATTTGAACCCGCCGTGATGTTGCTGGAATATTGCTAAAAGCGGCGTAAAACCAAACTCAGTCAGTCAGTATAATTTGAAACTGTCTACATTTGAAATTGGATAAATAATATGGTAACCCGTCTTTAGGCAAACAGTCACTTTAATCTAACCTTATGCACTTGATACATGAATAACAATAAAAGATGTTTTGATGGCACCAATCAACCATTTTGCAAATCATGGAACGAGTCATTGACAAGTACACAACACCTGTCAATAGCAGGTATGGGCTCCACACAATGAAATGACGCACAGAAACCTAAGATCCATGCTTACAATAAGCTTAGATATCTAAACCAAATTTGACCCCTCATCATAAATTTAGTTTTCTGTCGAATCCATGATTTGATCCTTAACAAAGTGTGAATAGTATAGTTACGACCTATGTAGTCTATGCATCACGGTAGCTCTTAGCTATACGTACATCAATAACAAGGCAACAGGTCTTTGGTTAACATGAATATTATGATAGCACTATCGATGGAACTACAAGCAGTAATGTTTAATTGAAATGTGTTAATTACGTTACTGGAAACTATGCAAGGTCACAGTCAATCCTACAGTAGGGAACATCTCACCTTACAGAGCGAGCTCGTGTATGCCAACTACGCCCGAGATGTTGACTTCGAGAACCTCGCCCGACTTGGGGTAAATGTTTCGGGAAAGATCGTCATTGCTCGATATGGGCAGATATTCCGAGGGAACAAGGTGAGACACTGTTCCTCTGATTAGTTCTCGCATGTTTTCACAGCCGATAGATAAATGAAAAGTTTTGATTGATTTACTTCACACTCAAGACCCATGAGAGCGAAATCACTTTTTCCGGAAACACAAGTTTTGGGATTATTCCGTAAAGAACGTTCATTAGTCATAAAGAGAGAAAGGAGTTTATCTTGTACGAATGATTTCATATTCCGGAATTCATTTCAATCTGGACAAGTTCATAGTTCGGATTAATAGGGTTTCGATCTATCAAAAGACAAAAGTTGTCCTCACTGAGTATACAACACACTGCATTATCGGGACAATAATTGGATCGTGACATACTAAGTTAGGGATATCATATGATCTAGAATCCATGTATACAAATATTCTATAATAATATGTATTGCTGATAAACATTGCTGTGGTAAACACTATAGGTTAACTTTGCCTACCAAAACGGTGCCGTTGGCATCATCCTCTTCATGGACCCGAGTGACTACACCGATGGTAACGTCACCTACCCTGACAGCATCTGGCTACCTCCTACCGGCGTCCAGAGGGGCAACATAGTTATGATTAAAGGAGATCAGGCCACCCCAGGGTACCCGGCAACGTGTAAGTATCGTGCACTTATCGAGGTACCCGGCTACGTGTAAGTATCGGGCACTTATCGGAGGTACCCGGCAACGTGTAAGTATCATGCACTTATCGGAGGTACCAGGCAACGTGCAAGTATCATGCACTTATCGGAGGTACCCGGCAACGTGCAAGTATCGTGCACTTATCGGAGGTACCCGGCAACGTGTAAGTATCGTGCACTTATCGGAGGTACCCGGCAACGTGTAAGTATCGTGCACTTATCGGAGGTACCGGGCAACGTGTAAGTATCGTGCACTTATCGGAGGTACCCGGCAACGTGTTAAAGACATGGCGTCTTCTGTAAAACGATTGAGTGGATTACATGTCAAAAAGAATGTACACCAAGATTCACGATTTTGACTGACGATGTAATTTAAGGAAAACGAAATCAAGTTGGAAGTTACTATATCGAGTTACACATATTAAGTTAATGTTTTTCTCTTAATATAAACAAACGTGTGTTGAAGAGTTTGTTTGCATATGGCACAAATAGAAGTATATTAATAATAAGTATAGTAATGATTCAGCGTCTTATAAATATGTCTTACTGTAGCTATAGTCAGTGCCCATTGAAATTAGATTGTGATGTTGCATATGCACTGTGGCAACACAATACCTTATTTTGTCTACTCTGACCCAACTTTAACAAACCTTCCAGTAATATGGTATATCAAAGAATATACTTACTCTATAATACACTTTGTCCTTTTTGTCTTCCTATGACAAAGAACTCTATTCACAGGGTATACGGAACGACTTACGGAGGAAGAATTGAAGGCCAAACTTCCTAAAATCCCTTGTCATCCAATTGGTTACGCTGATGCTTATATGCTGCTGAGGTAAAATATGATTGATTGATTTGCAGTTGATTAATGATTAATGATCATTTTCTCACATTTAACATGCATTTATAACACCTGTTGTGTCCCGTTTGATTGATGAATGGATTAAACTGTCTCTGATGGGGGTTTTTGTTTAAAAACTACAATATAGTTCCGTTTTAGAAGTACTTTTCAGCTTCTGGAAAGAAACAAACAGAAAAAGATGAATAATATATAGGAAACTTTCTTTATTCTGATAATAGTTATTCATCACAATGACCAGAAACCCATTGCATCACGGAATTGTTGTTTGAAATGTGTATTTGATTTATACAATGTTTACTTAATGGTCTATGCCATGCTAAGATGTAATGATATAAGTGTCTTTCCAGGGAGATGGAGGGAACGGCGGCGCCCCCCGAGTGGCAAGGGGGCCTGAACATCACCTACAGACTTGGGGGAACCATGGCAGCAAACACGTGCGTTCCCTCATCCGCACCTCTCATATGGATGTTCTGTCACTATGTTACCGTCACGGTTGATGCTGTCTTAAGTGATGAGCTTAAATGACATAATTGTAACATAATATATCAGTTAACGGTATATCGCACAGGACGAGATGGTTTAGTGTTGTTGGAGTGGCCTTGTCTTATTGTTCTCTGTAAGTCGAGTGAGAACGGAGGCAGTTTTAACTTCGTAAAGCTATTATTATTTTAGTGCCATCATTTGATGAAAGGTATATAAATTTATGTATGGATTGCAATTGGATTGGATTAAAATGTTCAAAATTAGATGAACTGAGATGTTCGTGATTCATAATTAGCAACAGTTACTGTATTTTCTAGTTCATCGATCACTTGATTGTCTGCCTTGTTTGCAGACCGCGGCAAGAGCGTTGCTGTAGGATATCGGGCTGTAAATACTTGCTTTTTTCGGCAAATTGTCTGAATAGCGGGTGCTACCGCTAGACAAGGACATTATTACCATTTTCACGAACACGTGATATCATCACTGATTTTCAGAGGTCAATTCATATAATTTTCAGTTATTTTGCACATCACATCAAATGGAATCTGCTAGTAAGCATGGACAATACTGTTTAGCCCTGGCGTTTTATACTCTCTTCCTCATCTCTTGATATTTTTTTTCAGGAAAGTGAAACTGTTTGTGAAGAATAAATTGAAAACAGTCAAAATATACAACGTCATAGCTAAGATGAAAGGCGTCATAGAAAGCGGTAAGTATTTCGAATAATTCTCTTTGGTCAACATAGCCTTTTCTTCGTGATAATAGAAATCTATTTTACCTACGTTGTATTCTTGCAGACAGAGTGGTACTAATAGGAAACCACAGAGACGCATGGGTGTTCGGTGGAGTTGACCCGTCTTCCGGAAGTGCCGCCATGTTGGAAATGTCCAGAGTTTACGCCGAGCGAGTCAAGGGAGGTAAGGCTATGGTAACATCTTTACCCTGACATAAGATTGGTTGGTTGGTTGGGTTGTTGTTTAACGCCGCACTCAGCAATATTCCAGCTATATGGCGGCGCTATATACCAAACAATACAGTGATCAACAGCATGAGCATATGGGATACGATGACAGGTGTCAACCTAGTCAGCAAACCTGACCACCCGATCCCGTTAGTGGCCTCTTACGACAAGCATGGGTTGTTGAAACCAATTCTACCTCGGATCTTCAGGGTTACCCTGACATAGGATGTAAGACTGGATCTTGTCATACAGGTTCATACGCGCGTGCGTGAGTGCGTGCGTGCGTGCGTGCGTGTGACTTCAGATTTTATTGTTTGTATTTTCCTCTCGAGATATTGCAAGTTGAACTGCACGATAATGCACGGTATCTTTGACAATATTTCATCCGAGATAAATATGACTCGTCAACCTGAGAATTCGACTCACACCCAGACCACATAGACGCACAATAGAAAGGTGACATCAGTGTTGATGTTACTGTGGCCTTTTGTACCTTTTTCGGTTTTCGACATCAGTTCCATAATGTAATTAAAAGATGGTGAGTTAATCCTGGCACACCGGCATGTACCGTTATTATGCTCTGTAGGCTGGGAGCCCCGGAGGTCGGTGATGTTCTGCAGCTGGGATGCTGAGGAGTTTGGTCTGGTCGGGTCGTACGAGTGGGTCGAGGTAAGTACTTTGCAATGAGGGCTTTTTTATGTTGTGCAAGTACAGAGAAGTGGCGTAAAATCTTTAGATTCATCCAGGTTGGAATTATTCTTATTTTCTGCTCTGTTTGTATTTATCAGTATGTATACACATGTAAGTGACAAGGTATGCTGAATAGAGGTAAATTTTATGTTAAAGGTCACATGCAACGTAAAACACAACTTTGCAGATTCTGATACCTTTAGGTATGGACTTACCGAAACAAATCGTCAAAAATGCAAATTCAACTTATAAAGTTGAAAAATAACGCGATGAAAAAAACCGCGCGAAATCGGAGTTCAAACGATTCACTAATTTTCCCCAGACGTTTCTGGGGAATACGGGTTTCAACAGCTGGGCTGCGCTCATAGCACGTGCACAGTGAAATAGGTTCGCGCAACTTGGAAGCGGGCTGTCTGGTGAATACTCTGTGAAGGCTTTGGTGTGAGCTATTTTCATAATGTTTTGTTGATATCTCACAGGCGCGAGCTTTTTATATGTTATGACAGTAAATAAACTGTTTATATAATTTCATTTGTCTATTTCACCACACGCTCTTCTTACCGAGTCACTTTCTCAGTTCGATACTTAAAAGCAATGTCATTATTTAGCGTTGACACAATTTCTAACTGTGATATAGATATGTCGTTGTCACAGACAAAACTCAATGTCTTGTTTTATTGACACCAGTGTGTCTGCCTGCCTGTCTGCTAATGACAATATTCAATACACAACTGCGATCACTGACCACATGCAATTTGAACTTAACACCAATCAGGCTATACACCATAAACAAAACGCATTGATTTATGGCCCGAGTTTGGTCTCTGTCACATTATGTAATTACACAGACAGGCAGGTGTGATACTTGAACACATGACATGTTATGATGTCTGTTGATTGCAAAATGTTATACACAAAAAACGAGCATGTATTTACAAAACCCAACATCTCTATATATACACACACAATGAGCCGTGAAGGCGGCATCTGCTAATGAACCAGCCGTTACACTTGAGTGCACACCCACCCGCGTTGACTGGGTTCGGTATCCCGGCTGCTTCGTTTCGAGGGAGGTAAACCCAAGTACAAAATATTGCAGTTTTGATTTGCGATTATACGCTTATAATTTTGTTTATTTGTTTTTTTCATAATCAGCAATGCATATTATATGTCATGAAGAAGTGATAATTGTGTTTTAATTATGTTTGATTTTTTGGTTGCATGTGACCTTTAAGTGTTTTTGCGCTATCTATTTGATGTTTGTATATGTATATTTTTTGTATATAGGGGTGGTATAACATGAATATTTGTGTCTGATTTGATATCATATAATATAAAATACTAGTATTATTAAAACCGTAACATGGTAGGTTAGTATTACTTTTGTATTGTTTCAGAGTAAAAAATGCACTCAGCTAAGACAGTGATTAATGAGATATGATTGCCTAAGTGGTTAAATACTAAACATATTCATCATCAAAGGATATATATGTAGAATGTTAGTGAGTGAGTTAAAATTTAACGTCACATCGGCAATATTGCAGCCATATCGTGACGAGAACAGTTTATATCAATATTCAAATCAATGAATATATAACGTAAAAACCTGTCATCTATATATGTAGAAAGAGAGAACCATTGTACCAACTATTTGCCTTGTCACAGGAGAATGTCATGTGGTTACGGAACCAGGCCGTGGCCTATCTAAACATCGATTCTACTACAGCTGGTGAGCCAACTTCATTTACTGTCAAGTATTAATCATTTTATAACTGAGGTCTAATGGCAAAGTTACCTCCCCCTTTGTGTCAGGATCCACGAATCTATGGGTTTACACGCTGTGATGGGACTGAAATAAGGTTACGTCCGGGGTTTAAACGGTGTCGACCGGTAATCAGGTCAGGACCAGACAATCAAGTGATTACCATCATGACTATTGATCTACACAACTTAGATATGATCGATGACACCTGTCAACCAGGTCAGCGAGCCAAACCACCGGATCCCGTTAGTCGTCTCTTACGATAAGCATGGGTTGCTGAAGATCAATTCTAACCCGGATCTTCACGGGTATAAGTGTCTTTAGTGTATATATGTCTCCTTATACAGTATTATGTACACTGTCTCTAGCTAACTGCATATTCACAGAAAACCGACTGTATTATTTAACATTAGTTTATTTTATACTGTAAGTGAAATCTGTTACATGCATGTACGAGTTAGAACTGCGAGTGCGGGTTTAGTTTTACGCCGCTTTTAGCAATATTCCAGCAACATCACGGCGGGGGACACAAGAAAGAGTTAGAACTGAGTCACCAGACTTATCCAGTATTTACTACAATGTTTCGGGTGATCATACCCAGTTCATCATGTGTGTTGGTTTGGGATGGCACTGATAATCTCACTAGTCCGCTAGTTAACACCTCATTTGAACATGACTTCAAATGACAGGTTTCCATGACGTGTTATATTATATGTTATATGGAGTGTTTTCACTTCCAGGTAATTACTCAATAGGGGTTGCCGCCACGCCAACACTCAGACGTGCCGTTTTCAGAGCAGCGAAAAAGGTTTGAAAGCAATAATAAAATGACAAGTGCTGTTATAGGAGCTTAACTAGCTAGTTTGGAAAACAATTTCTTTCCCTGATGCGGTTTTCATCACTTCGTCGATGTATATCCGATATTCGAACTCTATGCAAACATTTTACCACAATCGACGAGTAACTGTTTGATTCCATTTGGACACTTACTGTTTATGAACCTACAAACTTCGTGAAAATCTGCGGAGAGTCACGCGATGTGTGGACATTACAATTTAACATTGAATCAGATTGAGTGTTTAAAAATAGTTAGTTATTTGTGTTAGTGAACAGTTAGTGAACAACATCCAAAGACATGTAATTGATGAACAACAGTTTTCCAGCATGATTATTGAATACTTTCAAACCATGACCTGATGTAAAACAAATCGTTTTCATATTAGGATGTATCAGATCACTAGAAAGGGCATCCGATGTCCGTCCAGAAGCGATCACCGTTCGTCATGTTGTTGTAGGTTCCCGATTACAACCAGGCTGGTCAAACCCTGTTTGATGTATGGCGGGAGAGAAATCCGGACACACTTAACTCGGAGTTTCCCAGGTACTGGGCGCCATGATTTTTGTTCTATATGTAAACACCGTTGTTCTATATGTAACATCGTTTGTTCTATATGTAAACACCGTTTATGGTTTATACAAACACCGTTTTGTTCTATATGTAAACACCGTTGTTCTATATGTAATCACCGTTGTTCTATATGTAGATACTATATGTAAACACCGTTGTTCTATATGTAAACACCGTTGTTCTATATGTTCTAATCACCGTTGTTCTATATGTAAACACCGTTGTTCTATATGTAATCACCGTTGTTCTATATGTAAACACCGTTGTTCTATATGTAAACACCGTTGTTCTATATGTAATCACCGTTGTTCTATATGTAAACACCGTTGTTCTATATGTAAACACCGTTGTTCCACCGTTGTTCTATATGTAAACACCGTTGTTCTATATGTAAACACCGTTGTTCTATATGTAAACACCGTTGTTCTATATGTAAACACCGTTGTTCTATATGTAAACACCGTTGTTCTATATGTAAACACCGTTGTTAAACACCGTTCTATGTAAACACCGTTGTTCTATATGTAAACACCGTTGTTCTATATGTAAACACCGTTGTTCTATATGTAATCACCGTTGTTCTATATGTAAACACCGTTGTTCTATATGTAAACACCGTTGTTCTATATGTAAACACCGTTGTTCTATATGTAAACACCGTTGTTCTATATGTAAACACCGTTGTTCTATATGTAAACACCGTTGTTCTATATGTAAACACCGTTGTTCTATGTATGTATATCACCGTTGTTCTATATGTAAACACCGTTGTTCTATATGTTATCACCGTTGTTCTATATGTAAACACCGTTGTTCTATATGTAATCACCGTTTTTCTATATGTAAACACCGTTGTTCTATATGTAAACACCGTTGTTCTATATGTTATCACCGTTGTTCTATATGTAAACACCGTTGTTCTATATGTTATCACCGTTGTTCTATATGTAAACACCGTTGTTCTATATGTAAACACCGTTGTTCTATATGTAAACACCGTTGTTCTATATGTAAACACCGTTGTTCTATATGTTATCACCGTTGTTCTATATGTAAACACCGTTGTTCTATATGTAATCACCGTTGTTCTATATGTAAACACCGTTGTTCTATATGTAGACACCGTTCTATATGTAAACACCGTTGTTCTATATGTAAACACCGTTGTTCTATATGTAAACACCGTTGTTCTATATGTTATCACCGTTCTATATGTAATCACCGTTGTTCTATATGTAAACACCGTTGTTCTATATGTAAACACCGTTGTTCTATATGTAAACACCGTTGTTCTATATGTAGACACCGTTCTATATGTAAACACCGTTGTTCTATATGTAAACACCGTTGTTCTATATGTAAACACCGTTGTTCTATATGTAGACACCGTTGTTCTATATGTAATCACCGTTGTTCTATATGTAAACACCGTTGTTCTATATGTAGACACCGTTGTTCTATATGTAATCACCGTTGTTCTATATGTAAACACCGTTGTTCTATATGTAAACACCGTTGTTCTATATGTAAACACCGTTGTTCTATATGTTATCACCGTTCTATATGTAAACACCGTTGCTCTATATGTAAACACCGTTGTTCTATATGTAAACACCGTTGTTCTATATGTTATCACCGTTGTTCTATATGTAAACACCGTTGTTCTATATGTAATCACCGTTGTTCTATATGTAAACTTACCGTTGTTCTATATATGTAGACACCGTTCTATATGTAAACACCGTTGTTCTATATGTAAACACCGTTGTTCTATATGTAAACACCGTTGTTCTATATGTAAACACCGTTGTTCTATATGTAAACACCGTTGTTCTATATGTTATCACCGTTGTTCTATATGTAAACACCGTTGTTCTATATGTAATCACCGTTGTTCTATATGTAAACACCGTTGTTCTATATGTAGACACCGTTCTATATGTAAACACCGTTGTTCTATATGTAAACACCGTTGTTCTATATGTAAACACCGTTGTTCTATATGTTATCACCGTTCTATATGTAATCACCGTTGTTCTATATGTAAACACCGTTGTTCTATATGTAAACACCGTTGTTCTATATGTAAACACCGTTGTTCTATATGTAGACACCGTTCTATATGTAAACACCGTTGTTCTATATGTAAACACCGTTGTTCTATATGTAAACACCGTTCTATATGTAGACACCGTTGTTCTATATGTAATCACCGTTGTTCTATATGTAAACACCGTTGTTCTATATGTAGACACCGTTGTTCTATATGTAATCACCGTTGTTCTATATGTAAACACCGTTGTTCTATATGTAAACACCGTTTTTCTATATGTAAACACCGTTGTTCTCTATGTTATCACCGTTGTTCTATATGTAAACACCGTTGTGTCGAATGTACGGCTGTCTCGAAGTAAAAGTGTATGTTGTTGTACCGAACCTCGGATAACCAAAAGTATTTACATAGATCCCTTTCACTTCGACACCACGACCTGTCGGGGGGATCGGGGGAATCATCAGGACGTACATTCTGATCCATACAAGGTCTTTGAATGGCATTTAGACGTGATACACATAAGGAAGAGGATTTTTACGTTTCGGAGTATATGAAGGAGTAAGGATATACTCTGAAACGTTGTGTTCCTCATAATAAAGAAGTTGACATCCATAAAAATCCTCTTCCTTCCTGATCCATACAGTATTGGCAAATGGTAATTACATGGAAAGGCAACCAACGCCACTGATATGGGGTAAAGGAACCTCATTTGTCCAGACATTTCCCTATTCGAGGTATGCTTCTGTTGAGACGACCATTGTCACCATGACTCATGTTCGTCCACTCGGTAAAGGAAGCCCCACGTTTACTGAGAATGGGGGCTGGACTTGACAGTGGTCATTGGGGCAAGATCAGGACTGGCAATGACATGGATGTTCAGCTGTTGAAGCTGCTGGCATTATCATCTGAGGAAGATCAATCGTCCCCAAAACGTTGTGCAGATGGGGCCGCGAGTTGTGCATTGGTGTAGCGATGGTATTTGTGACTGTTATATACAATATGGAGCGCAGTTGGGTCAGGCATTGTGATACCACCAACACCGTTATATACCCACCCCCAAAACCATCATGCTGTACGACATTAACTTAGACATTAACGCCATTATCCAAGTGTTATTCCCTACTCCACTGACGCCTCTGATTCAAGTGACATGCACATATTTGCGAATTTTGGGAAAGAATTTGCCGTCTCTGCAAACACTGCAGAGGCATATATTCGTACACCAGTTGTCTGCTTCAACCGGTTCCTTGTCCGAGGGGCAGTTTTCAACCGATATTTTAATGCCAGACTCATTGTACAATACAATGGTAAATATAGCATACCACCCCTTGCACACGCTCTCCGAAGCCACGTGCTTCATGACCGTCACTGACATGTGTATGCTTGATTTATCCAGATATGTACTTGTCACTGAAATTACGTTCGTCCAGTGCAAGAAATTAGTGTAGGCCTACGTTCTTTTACCTTCGCCCCAAAACAAATATCCCATACTTTTGGGGATAGCATTTTCTCCTTAGAATTTTCAGCAAAGGTATTTCGACAAATACGCATGTGGCCACCCTGCCACATATTGCCTCATTACTATTTCTATTCTGTTATTATACCGTAGTCATGTATGCTGTCATATAAGGCTTTGACTAATAAGCGTCGCTTGAATGTATTTCTAGGCTCAAAATGCCGGGAGCAGGATCGGATTTTGTACCATTCGAGGAAGATGTTGCTATCCCTACCTTAACAGCTGCCTACAGGAACATGGTAATCATTAATAAATAGCCTTTTTATCTTCTCTTTTTCTGACCTCCTGGTCGAGGGCGTCCAGACCGTTTTGCAGTGATCCTTCGAATTTCAAAATCGTACTTGGTCTTTTCGTGGGATTTAGCAAAGTCTGACCGTTTGTTTCGGTTTTCAAGATATATTTCTGGTGAACCATGTGTGGTCCATCTTGTCTGTGCTTCCTCAACCAAAAGACATACTGACATACGAAATGTGGAACTACTACAAGTATTAATGTACGTGTGAATGAAGATCTATGTTGAAGATATTGACCTGTGTACATGTGGACAGTTGGTCACATCCTGATGTCAGTGTATATGTGAAACTACTTGACACACACGAGTAATGGCCTTTGTGTATACTACATGACACACACGAGTAATGGCCTCAGTGTAAACTACATGCGATATGTTATCCCTGTAAGGATGTGGAACTTCTGTACACATTGACCTGTATTTAAATAGGGTCTTAATTGGGATGTACCTGCATTTCAATTTAACAAATATGTAGTACTTTTATTCGTTCCTTTCTTTAATTTAAGCTTTGTATTTAAATGGAGTGTGCTTGTGTGTGTGTTGGTGGTGGGCGCCAGTGATGGGGTACCCACATTAACATCTTAATGTTCACATAATTGGGCAAAATGGTTCTCATCCTGTAAGCCATCATGACAAATTCAAAGTAAGACATCTGACGTTTATGACAATTAAGGTAACGATGTTAATACTGCATCAATATACCTGTTGCAGGACCTGGGGTACAGGGTGCACAAGGAACATACCCACCCGCTGTACCACACACTATATGATGGGTACCGTTACGTCAAGATGATTGATCCGGAACTGGGGACTGCCCGCTCAGTGGCGGCCCTTGTCATCGAGACTGCGCGAGATCTCGTCGATTCTCTGATTTTGCCTTTGGATGTGCGAGATTATGCTGAAGCAGTGGAAGGCTATATTGAAACGCTTTTCGACTCAGAAAAAAGAACAATTTTCTTCTCACGGCATAACATCGGGTCAGTTTCATGATTCTGTCTTTCTTTAAAAATAACATGTTTTGTAGGTTGATTAGGATAAATAACGTATTACATGGTATTACTTCAAACAGTAATAGCGCTAAAATAACATGCATTCTACTATGGATTTGGAAGAACTTGATTCTGATTGGTTAATTGATGGTAACAAAATCAAATTTATCAACTTAATCTACTGAGGTGGTCATTCCATGGAACAAAATCTGCCGGGAAAATGTAAATGTCAAGGCGTGTATCTTGATGTTAGAGAAAAGCTCGATGTAAGCTCTTAGACGTTCAGCGCTATGGTGAAATCTACGTGCACGGGTTAGTGCTGCAGACCCTATAGCTTTGATGAGGGCAAATTAAACGGGGATTCGAAATCACCGTCGAAGGTGTCTTGCACACCGCCAAGACGCACTTACCCCTCAGGCGGGACACTTCCGTTATAATGGTTTCCTTGTTTCATTTCAGCGGCTATCAAGTCCGCATCGCACAATTTTACCAAAGCCGCAGAGGAATTTCACTTGGCTTTGGACAAAGTTGATTTACACAAGTAAGGAACCTACTTTCCTTGTGAGTGAGTGAGTGAGTGAATGAATGAGTACGTAAATGGTTAGTCATTGAGCGAATGAGTGAGATATATTTCAGTCATGTCACAACTAGGGCTTACAATGGGGGAACCACAAAGTGACTCAAGTCGTACAGAGCTGGTACTCTGAAACCCTTGAGTCTTTTGTAGCGGTCCTGATCAAAGAGAATCAGAGCTTACAACGGAATCCATCTCCGCACAGCTAATTACTGTCCCTAACACTTTGTTTGAGGGGAGGGAGGAGGTAGTTTTTGTTCGAGACGGCGTGTGTTTTTAGCCACTGCTTCTAAACACACAGTTCATTTCTGAGAAAAGAAGAGTCGTGATATACTTACCCACAACTTCTTCTCGTTCTCGGTACTCAGAGGATGCAACTTGCTTCATCCATCTCGCTATCTGCCACACACCCAACTTCACCTTGTGGTTCATGGATGCTAACCTCAAAACATTTAATTGTTTTGAATTAAAGTGAAGCCTTTCACGGCCCCTGAGAGGTGAAAGACTAAGTTAGAAAATCATAATCAGTTTGTGTGTGTCAGGTTTAACGCTGTTCTTGGCATTATTCCGGTTATACCACGACTTGTCAGCTTAATATGGGAGGTAAGACTGAAATGAGGCAAGTCTGAGACCTTTACCACTTCAGTAGTATCTTCTACGTTGATGTAGTTATCATCTAATATGGCACTAATACCCTTCCATACAAGCAGGAACACAGACGCCGTCCCGGAAGCACTGAGAAAATACTACGTTTTCCAAAGAGTTTTTCTATCTGAGCTGTATACATGAGCCAAACCCTGTTATATTTGTATCATGAACGCCTTAAGCCAGACAACATCAGTTTAATGACGTCACTCTTCCAGCCCTCTTGAAGTGAGATCCATCAATGACAAGCTGCAGGCCATGGAGAAGGCGTTCCAGGTTCATGCCGGACTTCCGAACAGAAAGGAATACAAGTAATTATATACTATCATGGTATCCATGTGTACTATCGCGAGATACAGTCACAATGTTAAAAATACATAATATACTTCTCATCAAAAGTTTAGGCTCACTAGTGTAAATATAGCCACTTACTTCAGGCAACTGTTCTAAACTAAATTTTGATTTTTGAATATTCCACACTGTTTAAAGGTACTGTTCACACATGAACTGATGTATTGTAAAACAAATTCGTAACGTTGAAAACAATATTGTCATGAGTTCAGTAAATGATACAAATCAGTGAAAATTGGCGAATTCTTAACGAAACTTTACACCAAAACGCAGCTGTTCACATGTACGATATTTGCACATGCTTTTCAGCAATTTCATGCATGATCCTCGTGCAATTCATCTGCATAACGTTTGCAGTTGGTTCCCCTAAGTTAGTGGAAAAATCAATCTTCGATGTTACCATATATATGTATATAACATATAGTGAGTGTTTAAAGTGAGTCTAAACTTTTGAAGAGAAGTATATGTTACTGTTAATGACATCAAACACAGTTTTAGTTAATACACACCTGTTGACTACAGTCATTTGTTGTCTAATAACAAATCCTTTTGGAATAAAATACCATGGCAGTCATGTGCACATAATAACTCACTACAACAAATAGGCACAGATAGATGGGAAGGATTCCTGCTGTTTGGAGTTAAGACATAAGTTAGTTTCTAAATACTCAGTTCTCCGCTCAGCTCCAGTGATAATATCATCAGCCTTACGATGTGAGTTCGAATCCAAGGCAAACATGGAGTCTGAAGAAATGAGGTGAGGTGAAATTGGGTTTAACGTCGTGCTTGAGAATATTTCTCTGAAGAAATGGAAAACACTAGGACGTTAATACTTTTAACATAGCAACATTTTAAGAAGTGTGCTATAGTATTTCGAGCCTACATTTGTAAGTAAAAAGGGTGGGTTTATCGACCAAAATCCAAAGAAACCATGGCAACCAGATGGGGTGAGGACATGGGGCTTAACATCGCCTTCACGATTATTGCACTTACAGCGACATGCACGCATAACAAAATTTTGGACAACATTTAGCAGTGTCTATTTCTCACACCGCCGAGGTATTTGCATGTATATTTATACCAACGGATAGGAAATGTAATATTCTACATGTATGTGTAATCTTATGGCCGTACGCAGATCCAGGACCACTCGTGCGCAAATCTCGCACAACGTTCACTTTTCAAACCTTATGAAAATGTGCGCCTGAAAAAAAACTCGGCATCAAAAAGGGCTTAAGACTGGTAGGTAGCAGTCTCAGGATTTAAGAGAAAAAATGATCTCAGTCTTAACTTTTAAGACTAAAAAATGTACGTGATCCACTTTCATGACCCCGGGGCCAGAGCTATCAAAACTACCCAGGTTTCCGAGCGCTATGGCGAAAAAAAGATATGTTTAAATCAAATTTCATGGTCAAACTATTTCGTAAATAAAATTTTACAGCTGTTTACGTTAACATTTTTATAAAGTCAACATTACTATGAAATCCAAATTTTACATCAAAATCAACATTTTTATGAAAGTGAACATTTTTTTAAAAGAAACCAAATTATTCATCAATAAGTCTACACAATTTTACAACAAAATCAACATTTTTTTATCAAAGTCAACCTTTTTTAACAAAAACATTTTTTTTTTAACTTAAACACTTTGTAAAATGTACATTAAAAAAATCATTAAAGTCAATAAGGGTTGTAATTGTCCTCTCCGTAATGGTAAAATAACTAGGTGGCTTTTGTCCTAGGTGGTATTTGTCCATGGTGGCATTTGTCCAGGTGGCTTTTGTCCGGGTGGCTTTTGTCCTGCTCCCCTCGCGTGCACACGTGTTTCCGGACTATTCCTTCTCCATCCAGAACAAGATCATCATGACAGCGAGACCGTGGGGTATGAAGAACTGGACAATCTGGGTTAATGTTTTTTAAATTTCAGGCACGTGCTGCTATCACCGAGTAGCGCCGACTACTACAAGACGACCACGTTCCCAGGGATGGCGGACCTCCTGTACCAGATCGGGGACAACGCCGGACGCTGGAGGGAGGTGAAGACACACTTGTCTGTGTTAACCTTCTGTATACAGTCTGCCGCCGATATACTTACAAGCTGATTCTTTACAGCAGTTTTCTTGTTATAAAGATTGTATAAGTGTATATGTCGTGACTTTAATTATCAATCTTACCTGTAAAATATTTATAGTTTTTGTTCTAAATGATACCAATTAAACTCTGTCAAAAAAGAAACGCAACCCTGTCCTCAGATATGAAAAATTCGTTTGAATGAAGTTATTGCTTCCAAAAGAAATGTTATTCGAATGTATTGAAATTATACACGTAATTAATGAAGATTACCATCCAAACAACTGCATTTGTACGCATAAGTGTATTTTATTGCTTATTCCGTCACAACGCATGAAATGACCTCTCATGGTGACTTCGAAATTGCACACTGTAAGATGTATAAAGCCCATGTGCTTTCGTACTTTCATCCATTTGTCGCATGAAAGCTGTGTGAAAAAATGCCACGATTGAGTGCTGCCGACCGAAATATCGCCATTGGTCAGTTTGAGTGTCACATGGAGACGCTACAACAACTGGTGGCGCCGAAGTCCAAGAATCACGACTTCGTGTGACCACCGTGGGTCATCAGAACTAAACGGCATCGCCTCGGCATCGAACGAATACCAGGTTTGAGGGAATCTCGTGTTGCTTAGGAATCGCAGCCCACTCTGCCTGTAGTGCCTGTGACCAGTTGCTGAAGTGTACTGGGGCTGAGGGTTACGGCGTCGCACCCGTCTGTCCAGGGCATTTCCTTTACAGATGTTCGATCGGGTTTGTCCGGTGATCTTGAGGGCCAGGACGGAGCAAACGTGATGTTGTGGTTCTGGAGGAAGTTTTGCTATCTGTGACGTTGACTGTGTGGGGCCTATAGCATTTCGAAACCTACATTTGTAAGTAAAAGGGTCCCTCTATCGACCAAAATCCAAAGAAACCATGGCAATGATGGGGTGAGGACATGGGGCTTAACATCGCCTTCACGATTATTGCACTTACAGCGACATGCACGCATAGCAAAATTTTTGGACAACATTTAGCAGTGTCTGTTTTCACACCGCCGAGGTATTTGCATGTATATTTATACCAACGGATAGGAAATGTAATATTCTACATGTATGTGTAATCTTATGGCCGTACGCAGATCCAGGACCACTCGTGCGCAAATCTCGCACAACGTTCACTTTTCAAACCTTATGAAAATGTGCGCCTGAAAAAAACCTCGGCATCAAAAAGGGGTTAAGACTGGTAGGTAGCAGTCTCGGGATTTAAGAGAAAAAATGATCTCAGTCTTAACTAAAAAATGTACGTGATCCACTTTCATGACCCCGGGGCCAGAACTATCAAAACTACCCAGGTTTCCGAGCGCTATGGCGAAAAAAAAATATGTTTAAATCAAATTTCAAGGTCAAACTATTTCGTAAATAAAATTTTACAGCTGTTTACGTTAACATTTTTATAAAGTCAACATTACTATGAAATCCAAATTTTACTTTCAAAGTCAACATTTTTATGAAAGTGAACATTGTTTTAAAAGAAACCAAATTATTCATCAATAAGTCTACACAATTTTACAACAAAATCAACATTTTTAATCAAGTCAACCTTTTTTAACAAAAACATTTTTTTTTTAAATTAAACACTTTGTAAAATGTATATTAAAAAAATCCTTAAAGTCAATAAGGGTTGTAATTGTCCTCTCTGTAATGGTAAAATAACTAGGTGGCTTTTGTCCTAGGTGGTATTTGTCCAGGTGGCATTTGTCCAGGTGGCTTTTGTCCGGGTGGCTTTTGTCCTGCTCCCCTCGCGTGCACACGTGTTTCCGGACTATTCCTTCTCCATCCAGAACAAGATCACCATGACAGCGAGACCGTGAGGTATAAAAAACTTGACAATCTGGGTTGTTGTTTTTTAAAATTTCAGGCACGTGCTGCTATCACCGAGTAGCGCCGACTACTACAAGACGACCACGTTCCCAGGGATGGCGGACCTCCTGTACCAGATCGGGGACAACGCCGGACGCTGGAGGGAGATGAAGACTCACTTGTCCGTCTTAACCTTCTGTATACAGTCTGCCGCCGATATACTTACAAGCTGATTCTATACAGCAGTTTTCTTGTTTTAAAGATTGTATAAGTGTATATGTCGTGACTTTAATTATCAATCTTACCTGTAAAATATTTATATTGTTTTGTTCTAAATGATACCAATTAGTTCTTAATGGACATTGTTTTTGTTTATATATACTGTGACATTTTTCATCATCATATTCAAATTATTATAGAAACTTGTATTTGATACATAACAGATGGTACGGGTATGGACTTATAGGATTTAAATTTCTGAGATAAGGATTTTTGAAATGGAAATGAGTCTGTATTACATTTCATAACTGTAAAATTAAAACAGTTGCTTTGAATTCTGTTTTGTTAGACTTCACTTCTGTTCCACAGGGAAAATGCCTCACTTCACTTCAGAAATAACGGCAAACCGCTTACGGTGTTAATCGTTTCGGATGAAATTTAATATTGATAAAGTATTTATCTTTAAGTCATCTGTATTATGCATAAGTGCTGAAATAATACTGACCAGCCGACGGCCTAAAACATATGCATATTTTCCACTCTTATATGTCTCTAAATATAGCGCAGACAAATATGGCAGCAGCAGCAGCTCTGTAAACGTTGTAGTGTCCGTTGATCGTTTATGTACATCCCTCGTCCTTATACAAAACCATCCAGATCACACTTGTGGCGTTGCAACATGCATAGTGAGGTCCAAAGTATAACTGTGAAACTTTAATATAAATGGGTGAGTATGGTTTTACACCACTTTTATCAACATTCCAGCAATATCACGGCGGGGGACACCAGAAATGTGCATCACACATTGTACCCGTGTGGGGAATCGAACCCGGATCTTCGGCGTGACGAGCCAACGCTTTAACCACTAGGCTACCCCAACGCCCTTTAATATTAATGATTATAAATTATGATGAACAAGTTTTCAAGGTAGTCTCGTTAAGCATACTTCGTGCTTTAAACCAAGTCAGGATCCTCACGCCTGACATACATCGTTAATACCTAGATGCTACAGTTGTTGAATTTAACATCGGCAAAATCATACTATCGTGACGAGCCAAGATGCTCTCTGAGTTCTCATGAGGGAAATTATCAGATATATCACTTGTGTCAAGTCCACACAAATTACATGGCAGAATAATGTTGGCTTTCAAAGAACAATGTACATAGGTATTTTGCATTGTATCCTGAAAAATCTCCAAATGATAGGTGCAAAGTCATAACGATCAGTTAGTTTGGCGTTTGAGTATATAGTCACACATAACGCCATCTTTGACTTATATTCTAGAGTGAGTGAGTTAGTCATATGATAGTTTTAGCAATATTCAAGCAATATCACGACAGGGGAAACCAAAAATGGGCTTCGCACATGTCAAATTGAACCGGTCTTCAGCGTAACGAGCGAACGATTTAATCACTGGGATACCCCACCACCCCGTATTCTATGACGTTATATGGACTTACGATATGTGGAATAGTGAGTGAGTATGGTTTTATTCAGCAATATGACGTCGGGGGACAGAAATATGCTTCAAACATTGTACTCATGTGGGGAATCGAAACCGGATTTTCGGCGCGACTAGCCAGCGCTTTAACCACTAGGCACACACACACACACACACACACAAACACACACACACACACACACACACACACACACACACACACACACACACATATATGGAATAATATGAGTGAGTCAGTGTTGCTGCCTTTAACAGTATTCCAGTAAAATGTAATTTAATGTGAGGAAAGCCGAAGTTATGCATGTGTCTGATGTTTGCCATTCTGATGAAGGCAACGAGCAAGGTTAAGTGACCGGCAATTCAGGGATTCGAACTCACGACCATAGGTTTCTGGCGTACCAAAGGGACGCAACTCTGCACTTTGAATTGCGGCGCCTTTCACAGTTGGACAACCCCTCAACCCAGGAAAGCATACACTAAATAAGTAGGCAATACCTTTTACAGATGACTGTATATTCACGATGGATCATAAATGATGGAGATCTGCAATGAGAGTAAACACATCATGTATAACATGGATAATTAAATAACATATAATCCTCTATCCCTCCCCAAGTCATTGTCGGATCATGACAAAGTTGTGGCAAGGACTGAAAGAAACAGTTCTAGAACTCAGGTTTGAGTTAAATGAAGCATAATGTCTTGAATTGTCCTCAAGTCATTGGAAAAAGTCTAAACGTTTGGAACAAACTGAAATAAAGAGAGAAACTGGCAATAAAACATTCAGGGCTTTCACTGGGTAGACTGTGCTTTGTCCCAGGGTGTATTCTGACTCAATCATATGTACGTAATCAGACAGCCAGTTCGGCTTTTTCTTGGTGCGGGTAGAGCGTCGTGGGTGGATCACACTTGTGTCTCCTGTTAGGGTCGGTGAAGGGTCGATGCTTGGTGACTCTGTCAGGATAGTGGGTTCTCTGATCACAGGACAGAGTGGACGGGATCTATCAGGTGAGGGTGGTGTGGATTGTGAGACATCAGGCGTAGCAGCTGGTCTGGATGGCAGTGGCTGTTGATGCGGAGTGCGTTGTTCGTCACCGGTAGAGACTGTTGTAGGTGTGGTCAAGTGTTCTGATGTTGACTGAGCCGGACGTGGATGTAGTATGGGTGGTGGTATTGTCAAGGGTAGATGTTTGTGGCCTTGGCAAGTCTTCAGCGATTGAGCGTCTGGATGGAGGTTGGCAAGCAGGCATGTACTTCCTCAGAAACTTCCGATTGCGTAGGATCACTCTACCTGATCCGTCTACCCGTACAACATACTGGTCGAATTGACGAACTTCGACCGCACATCCTGTTTTGTCCCTTTTGAGCGGGTGGGGCCCTGTCTGATTCTGGATTCTGACAAAGTCACCAACTGCGAGAGGTGGGAGCTGTTTGGTGTGCAGAGTGAGACGTTCTGCCATCTTCATATGTCGGTTTCTGAGTGCCTCCTCCCTCAGTAATAGTGTATCGCTCCATGTCTCATGAGGTTTGTACCGGCCGGGTAGGATAGGGATGAAGTACTTTATGGCTCTGCCAAAAACACACATAGCAGGAGATAACTTTGTGTCTCTGTCTGGGATGTTCCTGTACTGAAGCATTGCCCGCTGGAAAGCATCCGTGTCAAGTTCACCCCGGGGTCCAGTGTTGTCAATGATCATGCGTCTGACTGTCTTCGCGCCAATTTCTGCTCTGCAGTTGCTGTGGGGGAATGCGACAGAAGATAGGCGATGATGTACTGACCATGTGTGAAGGAACTCTGGTTGCAGAGGCTGTGAATTCGGGTCCCCCATCAGAGGAAAGTTCATCAGGTATGCCAAATGTGACAAATGTGAGTCGCAAGCACTCGATGAGTCCAGGTGCACCTCCAGCAGTTCTCTCCACTATCGGCCAGTTGGAGTATCTGTCGACCAGCACCAGGTAGTTGACACTCTTGCAATGAAAGAAGTTAGCGCATAGACATTGGAAGGGGTAGGATGGGTATACTAGTGGTGTTGGTGGGACTGATGGTTGTGATGGAGCTATCCGATTGGAGTGAGCACAGTTGGTTCGGACGATTGTGACGGCCAGTGTGAGTCCGGGCCAGAAGATAGATGCTTTAGCTCTGGACATCATTGATGAGACGCCTTGGTGTGCAGAATGGAGGTCAGTATACGTAAGGGCATCTTCACGTAGTGCTGGTGGGATCACAATCCGGTCCTTGTATAGCGTCTACCGTGTGGAGATGCTCTCTGAACTGAGGATATTCACGTAGTGCAGTAGGAAGTTCAAGGCGGGATTCTGGCAGTTTCAATAAGGTCAACGAGTTTGGCCATGGATACATCGCTAGTGGTGGCAACTTTCACCTTGTTCCACGTGATGGGTTCCAAGGAGCTAATTGCAGACGCAGCAGACTGGAAAGTGGCATCCTCTACACTGTAGTCAGGCTCTTCACTGCATCTGATGGAGGCGAGGATGTTATGGCAAATATCCAGAGAAGGGGAAAGTTCAGTACAGTCCATGGCTGCAATATCATCCACTAGAACTATCCTCTCAGGGTTACCAGTTGGGTGACGAGATACAGCATCAGCAGCTCTGTGTTTGGCTCCAGGGACGTGAACCATGTGGAATTTGTACCGCAAGGTCTTTTCCTTCAGGTTACGTAGTCGAGCATTCGAGATGCATTCAAGCGATCGATCCCCAAACATCTGCAGTAGAGGTTTGTGGTCAACTGCAATGGTCAAATCACTACATCCAAGGACAAAATACCTTGCTTTCTCCAGGGCATCAAGCACGTGCTACTGCTAAGAGACGAGCTCGAGAGGCGGGTTATTTAAACAAATACACGCGAATACCAGCGATAGAATCTAATCCACCAGACCTTGCAATGAAAATATAGAACATTTTAAAGTGATCTCCATCATAAGTAGGCAATACTTTTTACAGATGACTGTTTATTCACGATCGATCATAAATGATGGAGATCTGCGATGAGAATAAACACACATCATGTTTAACATGGATAATTAAATAACATATAATCCTCTATACACTACACGTCTGACGGCGATAAAAAAATACACAAACAAGAAATGGTTGTTCGTAGGCGATAGTATATGTTGCCCAAAGCGCAGTGATGACTCAACATTTTATTTCCCGTATGGAAAGTGAGGTGATGATTTGGCATCTCACAGGTGCAGTTGTACTGGTGCACACCTATATAATTATGTCAAACAATATTTTCTGTGCACATAGCGGCTTGCGGTCTGTTATGGGTTTTAGAAAAGCACGTTCGTTTACAAACAAAGAGACAAGAGTCAAGTGATAAGCAAATTAGCCAATGGCGCCGGAGTATGGAGTAAGGGGGAGGTAATGTTATAGAAACTCTGTACATTACATGTAGCAGATAGCGGCGTCTAAGTCGTTGTAAGGAATCAAAGGTAAACACAAGTCATGTCGTCTGCACTGTCACCCATGTGTTTGCTGTTTTCGTGTTAACACGATGAGAAGAAGGTTTAGGTCTGTATAGATCGGGTGCGTATTTTGATTACTGTTGTTCTACGATTCATCTCATGCCAGTGGTCTATTACTTAACGTTCTGGTGGTCTTGAAGTTCACAGGGATAGGCAATCTTAGTCACATGTGGACTTTGAACCCCATTCGTAGCAAGAAGTTAAAAAGTCATTCTACGTACTGTAACATAGTAGTTTAAACTCACTAAACCGTGAGATTTTGAAGTAAACTCCAAACACTGAAGTCAAGCTATACCCAGGCCTGCGGTGTGATAAGTTAATTAATGCTTTGACCTCTGGGCTACCTTACACCTTGAGATGATGTGTATGCATGTTTAGGAATAAATGCTATCTTATAATTTGGTACCTAACTTAAAATTTATTAATTATTTTTAAAATGTATTCCATGTATAATCATTAAGAACTACAATACTCAGTAAATGCTTCACGTAACACTGACAGCCCTCTTCTACCAGCAGTAGCATTTTGTTAAGTCCATATCTAAATGGAATCTGAGAATGATTAATTTTAATTCAATCATGGAAATGCATATCCTGCTTACCCCCATGCCAGGTACTCTGTCATCACAAGAACCATAGTAATAGTAGAAAATAAGTAAACCCACATCTTTTGCCCAACTTTATGATATCAGGAAACTGTTGTCAGTTAAGAAGGGTGCAAACTGTTATTATTTTATCTTGAATGCATGTGCTACATTACATTTAGATTAAGTTAAGTTCTATACTAAGTGGATGTTGTACAATGAACTAATAATAATAATAGATATTTTTAGCGCGCCATTTTCCACCCACTGATACATGCTCAAGGCGCTACATAAAAGCATACATACAATGCATACAGAGGATAAAATAGCAAAATAAATATACATTGAAATTGATGACAGAAAGATTGATTTTAGGGATAGGCTTTGGAAAAAAAGAAAGTCTTCAACTTAATTTTGAAAGTTTCCAATGTGCATGACTGCTTTATGTGGAGAGGGAGAGAATTCCACAGAGTAGGCCAGCATACTGGATAGACCTCTTGCCAAAAGAAGAAAGGAGAACTTTGGGAACGGAGAGAAGACATTGGTCTTGAGATCTGAGAGTTCTGGTAGGGGAGTACACAGTGAGAAGTTCAGAGAGATATGAAGGAGCTTGATTATGCAAACATTTATACACAATGCAAAGAAGTTTGAAGTCAATCCGAACTTGATTGGAAGCCAGTGTAATGATGAGAGTACAGGGGTGATATGGTCTCGCTTAGTGGTAAGGGATATAATACGTGCTGCTGTATTTTGGACTTTTGTAGTTTATTGAGATGTCCGTTGGTGAGTCCGTATAGAAGGCTATTACAGTAATCCAATCTGGATGTTACAAGGCATCTCACAAGAGTGTGGGCACTTTCCATTGTGATGTGCTTCCTAATCGTCCCAATGAGTCTGAGGTGGTAATAGCAGGTATGACACAACTTATCCACATGCGAATCTAGAGACAGGCCCGAATCAATATAAGCACCAAGATCTTTTATCAAAGCTGACGGTGTGATGTTAGCTGAACCAATCTTCACATTATCGATGTTAAATTTCTCCAAGCTCTTTGGTTTCCCAACAAGGAGAACCTCTGTTTTAGTTTCATTCAGTTTTAGTTTTCTACCTAATGTCAGTTTCAGTTTTATGTCTGGTTCTGCATGTAACAGAGATTCAGAAATAAAATATTAATTACAAAAAAAGAAAAGAACCATAGAAATAGATCCAGGTGTTAGTGTAGGTTTACTGTAGTGCTTCCTTTGGAGATAATGAGTAGGGCTGCAAAGTTTCCACCCTGAGTCGAATACGACATGTATCTCAAATATTGGGGTACGAATGATAGTGAACTGTTGATGTACTATTCATGTTATTCAGTGAAATAATGATCTGACATGTTTTGACTATGTTGACAAGGTTGATTTATCATGACAATAATCAGTGATCACATTTTGCCAAATTATATACATAAGAGTATTATCTGGCCTGGCTTGGATGTATTCCATTGTGTGCATTTTGATAAATAACACCAAAAATTTAAGTATAAACACTCCTTTTCAAAAAGTCAGGAATATTCTATTCTAGTCTTTGTGAGTAACAAATTGAATTCCTGGAAGGATACGATTTGATTCACTGATTACGTGAGCGAATCATAACTGCCCTGATAATCAGGTGGATTTAACAACAGCTACTTATCCGTAAGTTAGGCAGCAATATTTAAAACATATATCATATATATGATCATATTTGTTTTCAAGTATGCAAATTTGAGGCATATTTAAGCTTATTCGTGTCATCATGGCCATATACACTAGCAGATAATGGAGCATGTTGAGTAAAATATATATAGCAGTAAGATCTACTCAAATTGTTGGAAGCAAGAATCATGTGTTTGTTTCACTTTTTCAGGAATAAAGAACATAAAGAAGATCACGCTTGTTGTCCTAAAGCCATTATCTACATTAAGCAGGTATAGGTTTCTGGAAGTGTTGGTATCCAAGAAATGGCAAATCATTTGATAAGGTCAGCTGCAAGGCACAAAATGTGTTTTCATCAAATAAACTTGAGATGTCGCCAAGAAAGAGCCAGCAGTCTCAATTATCCACTTTCCTCGAAACTGCAAGGTATCTCAGTATCATGTGTCAGGAACAGACCAATGTGTACATCGTCACTGCCCTCAAGCTGGTACCACAAGTATCAAATACACCAGAAGAGTGTGCTTGATGGTGCCACTGACATTGAATGTACAGTGAATGTTATTGACACCCACCGTGGAGCGACGGACAAGCCGATTGTGTTAGGAATCCACGGACTGCAGGGACAAGGAGAGGACTTCGAGCCGCTCATTTCTCAGCTACACAAGAGAGGAATCCGTGTTGTTGCACCAACATTTCCAGGTACATGTTCTACAAATATTTAAGTTTAACACGTATTAAGACGTTTGACTGACTGACTGACTGAGTTTGGTTTTACGCCGCTTTTAGCAATATTCCAGCAACATCATGGCGGGGGACACCAGAAATGGGCTTCACACATTGTACCCATGTGGGGAATCGAACTCGGGTCTTCGGCGTGACGAGCCAACTCTTTAACCATTAGGCTACCCCCACACCCCATTAAGACGTTTGAAGAACATTGAGACACTTTTATGGATTCAGGTGAAAACTGACCATAAGTGTTGCGGCCATACTATTTCCAACTGTTGTGCTGGAATTCAAAACACTGACTTTTAGATCTGAAGTCGGATGCCTTTCTCACAGAACGAAAGAGATTAACCCCATTATCAATTGCAAGCTGACAAGGTAAGGATGTCATATTTGAGAATGACTCCACACTCTCCTACATCAGCATGTTTGTACTCCATATGTTTACTCATTATTCACCTGATGAAGGATAAAGACGTTGCCCTGGGCTCCGTTCCTCAAAGCGATCGTAGCGCTACGACAGTCGTAAGTCTATGTTAAAGTATGGGAGTTACGATCATCTTAGAACGATCATTTTGAGGAACGGGGCCTTGAACCGTTATTACAAACAATGAAGATGTTGTCTATGAACTGTCATGCCTTGATTTGAAAATGTTGATAAAACTTGATACATGTTTCATATGATACTGATGCAACTTAAGTTTTAGTACTGATTCCTTATCCTTGTTTCCTTCCTTGTAAATATTGTTTTCTAGTGGGGAACACCAGAAATGAGCTTCACACGTTATACTATTGGGGATTGAACTCAGACCCTCTGTGTGACTGGCAAGTGCTTTAACCGCTAGGCTACCCCGCAGCTCCAAAGATAAGGTAGATGCACTTGTAGACTGAAATTGTTACAGCAGTCATTTCAATGAAAGTTTACCATGTGGGCAAAATCCTTATCATAAATCTAGGCTGCAATCATCAATACATTTGTCTAACAAATTATTAATGGATAATGTGATTTGTTGCGATAATGGGTAGGTGTCATGGCAGAATAAAGCCAACGAATATCTTGTTTCAGGATTTCAAGGAAGTATGCTTGAAACATGGAAGCTGAATCACTTTGACTTCACAACTCAAGGCAGAGCTCTCACCCTCAAAACAATATTAGAGACTGTGGGTATTCACAGGTAACTCTCTCCTTATTATTCTTGTAAATATATTTGCTGGTTTCTAGTAATAATGGGCCCAGGTGACCGGGTGTCACAGTGGCTGCAACACAGTGTTTCTTTCAGACATGCTGAAACCCTTGGCTTGATGTTCAAATCCCTTAACCACCCTGATTATCTTTCATGGTTTGTTTCACAAATGTGTTAGATTTTAAACAAATACATTACTTTTGGATTTCCTCTTACTTCAAGCTAAACAAAAATTTATTTTATTAGGATAAAAGTTGTCTAACAAACGATCATAGTTTCAAATTGCTATTATTGGTTTGTATTACAAAGGCGTATACCCCTTGTAATAAAAACCAATAATAGCAATTTGAAACTTGTTTGTTAAACAACTTGTATCCTAAGGTGAATAAAATTTTGAGTTTTAAATGTTCAAATGGCAAGGTAAAGTTATGAGGATTCGCAATCTAAATTTCACTTTATTTGATTTACATTTTTGTTGAAAGTGAAATTCATCGGTACGTTTTCACTGCAAACAGACTATAGTGACCAAGGTGTATCAACCATGTCAAACATATTAAGGAACTGTATATGAAAGAAAATCATCACTTAATCTTTTACTTTGTTTAAGTTTAGATTGGCCAATACATGTTTCTTTCTTGATAAATTAAAGCAAAGCAAGGGAATGAATAAAACAATAAAGGAACTATTTTGCTCTCTTTCAGAAATGTCAGTGTATTAGCAATAATCTTAATGAAAACAACCTGGACAGCAGAACATGTTACTGTGACATTATCCGGTCCTTGACTGCAACAAAGTAATGTTTTCATCTTTATTAAGGCAGGAATTCATCTTAGATTCCATGATAAGTGGCAATTCAGAAATACAATATTACTTTGTACACAAAATGAGATGTTAATAGTTATTATTGTCGGAAATGCAATGGTAATGTAACATTAAAGGTAGTAATGTAAAAATATGCCTAAAGGCTTCTTTATTTGTCATCAGTGAAATGCAGGCTGCCTCTGCAAAGCCCTAACATTAGTTATGACTGACCCTGTATAATGATAATAGTAAAGAGAAATATTGACTGATATTTCCATGATTTGCAACAAACTAAGTCTCTGACAGCTGCAGATAAATCCCTGATGGGGTGACAGTTCCTCATGCCCTGGTGTGACTGACAACATCAGTATAGTGTGTGAAGCACTTTATTGATGCCTGTCCTAGGGATGTCATTACAGTGGCAGCCTGGGTAGGCACTGTGCCTTCCCTAATTTAGTCATTCTCTTGTCTATCATGACTGAGTGAAGACATTTAGTTACAGAGAGAGAATTCATCAATATATAAAGTGTATCCTTTGAATTGGAATTTACAATCTTAATAGATTTCTGTTTACACAAAGATTTTACTGTTAATATGAATAGTTAGAAAAGGAAAGTTTACTCTTGCTGGAGCAACTATTTTTGTCTCTAAATGTCACAGTGGCTTTTGTAACTGCTGAGGAACTTACTTGTAGTTCCTTCAAAGTGAGGAAGAGTTTAGCAGGTGCCCCTTCTTGTTCAAGAAACAGACCCATTAGATCCATCCTCTTCCCAAACTGCACTCCACCATCATCTGGACCAGCTTTTATAGAGATTTGACCTCTTGGGTCAGTTTAAGATTTGTGTATCATGCTGAGTCTGAAGATGTTCCACTTCTACCTAAATTTAAACCGTCCAATAGGGATGATGGAAAGCAAAGACGCATCCCTCCAAGGTAGTGACACATTTGTTCAACCTTCAAGGTGGACATCAGGACAGTGAAACAAGGAAGACTTATATATGTGGTTGGTCAGCATCAGACAATCATTGGAGGAACGATCAGGCAGATCATTATACAGAAATTGACATGATTTGACATTCTCCTTAGGGCACCAGACAAATATTTTAGGTGTGCCTTTCTGAAATCGAGTATGCCCACATGTTTTTAGAATAAATGACAATGATGATGATCATTTGAAATTTATTGTTAAATAAAGAAATGGGTTTATGAGCATTCAAATATGTATGGTATTATTCAATTTGGAAAAAAAAATATTGTTTGGGGGATTAAATGACTAAATGTTAGTTATGTGTCTCTTAAAAAATTAGGCATGTCAAAAGGGCACCGAGAACATTTTTTAGCCGTGCCATTTCTGTATTTACCGTGCCATGGCACACTAGTATATGGGGTATTTCGAACCCTGATAGGGATTTCTTAATAATCCATAGAATATGCAATCAGTTAGGGAGCGATTAGTTGGAGGAAAATCTCACTTGAGGTTGTATGAATGTTCAGCAGGATTTGCAGATGACTAGGGAGCGATCAAAATGATCAGACGATCAACTTCACGATCGTGTAAACATTTGAGACTTTTACTGGGGTGTTGTCAATCGGATCAGAAAATTCATTTTGAGATCATAAGAACATTTGACAGAATCTGCAATTGACCAAGGAGACGATCACTTTTGATCACAGGTGATCAAGAGGATGATTGCTGTTCTAAGAATATGACCATTCTGGGAGATTTGGAGCATTCGATGGGATCGAACATTCACCATGGAGATCATCAAAATGATTGACTGGATTTGCAATCGACTAGGGAGTGATGATAGGATCACACAATCAATCAGGAGGGTCAGATCAGATTGGAAGTGTTTGACAGAACCATTCATGTCTTTAGAGAAAATCTTCTTCGGTCTCCACCTCCAATACCCAAATCAGCTTATTCAGATGCTGGTACAGCACCATCAACCAGTCTGGTCTCTCTGGTCAGTAACAATCAGATCGTTCATATTCCAAAACCATGTGGAATCAAATGTTTTGCTAATGTTTCACACTTTGGAATCACATTCCAATTGACATCAAGGGGCAAAAGACATCAAAGAGAAAGACAGATCTTCTCCAATTTACCTTTTGTTCTCCTTTATTCTTGTTTCACTTTTATTTCCATGCAAGAACAGATTTCAGCAGGTCCAGTTTTATTCAAAGAATCAATCAATCAAATTGGAGGTACCATGAAAAGGGCAATTCTTTCAGGTTCAGCAACATACTTTGCCAGATATTATTTGGACAATTGATCAATATAAGGAACTTGTTTGGTTGTTTCAGAGTGGATATGCTGTTGACCCACAGTGCTGGATCCTGGCTGTGCTACAAGCTACTGGCTGAATGGGACACTTTCAGATCTGCTGGCTTCCTGAGCCCTGTGGGAGTAAACCCTCATAGGTCTGACACTAGGGGTGACACTAGGGTTAATAGGGTATTAGTAGAACTGCAGTATATTGCCTTTGGTTAGATATACCGTATTGCAATAAAACAAATTGGTATTTTGGGTTTGCATACTGTCATTTTATTAACCTTTTTAACCTTTTTTAACATGTCTAGAAATCAAATCATTTTGTCAAAATCTATGTGTTTCTTTTCTTTTCTGCATTATGATCATATCTCATATACCGAACCAAAACAGACTGAACCGAAGGCTTTGTACTGCAATATGTACCATACCGTGGTAAGGGCATACTGTTTCACCCCTATCTGTCACCTCAGTTAATCTCCTCACCCTGTGCAAGTCATCTGTCCAACTCCTCACACAGTCCAATGTCCAACTCCTCACACAGTCCAACTCCTCACACAGTCCAACTCCTCACACAGTCCAACTCCTCACACAGTCCAACTCCTTGCCCAGTCCAACTCCTCACACAGTCCAACTCCTCACAGTCCAACTCCTCACACAGTCCAACTCCTCACACAGTCCAACTCCTCACACAGTCACACAGTCCAACTCCTCACACAGTCCAACTCCTCACACAGTCCAACTCCTCACACAGTCCAACTCCTCACACAGTCCAACTCCTCACACAGTCCAACTCCTCACACAGTCCAACTCCTCACACAGTCCAACTCCTCACACAGTCCAACTCCTCAAACAGTCCAACAGTCCAACTCCTCAAACAGTCCAACTCCTCACCCAGTCCAACTCCTCCACCAACTCCTCCAACTCCTCACACAGTCCAACTCCTCAAACAGTCCAACTCCTCACACAGTCCAACTCCTCACACAGTCCAACTCCTCACAGTCCAACTCCTCAAACAGTCCAACTCCTCACCCAGTCCAACTCCTCACACAGTCCAACTGCCCAAGTCCAACTCCTCACACAGTCCAGTCCTCAACTCAGTCCAACTCCTTGCCCAGTCCAACTCCTCACACAGTCCAACTCTTTGCCCAGTCCAACTCCTCACACAGTCCAACTCCTCACACAGTCCAACTCCTCACACAGTCCAACTCCTTGCCCAGTCCAAGTCCAACTCCTCACACAGTCCAACTCCTCAACAGTCCAACTCCTCACACAGTCCAACTCCTCAACACAGTCCAACTCCTCACACAGTCCAACTCCTCACACAGTCCAACTCCTCACACAGTCCAACTCCTCAAACAGTCCAACTCCTCAAACAGTCCCAAACAGTCCAACTCCAAGCTCCTCACACAGTCCAACTCCCTCACACAGTCCAACTCCTCACACAGTCCAACTCCTCACACAGTCCAACTCCTCACACCAGACTCAGCCCAGTCCAACTCCACACAGTCACACAGTCCAACTCCTCACACAGTCAACTCTCCTCCACACAGTCCACTCCTCACACAGTCCAACTCCTCACCTCAGTCCAACTCCTCACACAGTCCAACTCCTCACACAGTCCAACTCCTCACACAGTCCAACTCCTCACACAGTCCAACTCCTCACACAGTCCAACTCCTCACACAGTCCAGTCCAACTCCTCACACAGTCCAACTCCTCACACAGTCCAACTCCTCAGTCCAACTCCTCACACAGTCCAACTCCAACTCACACAGTCCAACTCAACTCCACTCACACAGTCCAACTCTCCTCGCCCAGTCCAACTCCTCACACAGTCCACTCCTCACAGTCCCACCTCCTCCTCACACAGTCCAACTCCTTGCCCAGTCCAACTCCTCACACAGTCCAACTCCTTGCACAGTCCAACTCCTCACACAGTCCAACTCCTCACACAGTCCAACTCCTCACACAGTCCAACTCCTCAAACAGTCCAACTCCTCACACAGTCCAACTCCTCACACAGTCCAACTCCTCACACAGTCCAACTCCTCACACAGTCCAACTCCTCACACAGTCCAACTCCTCAAACAGTCCAACTCCTCACACAGTCCAACTCCTCACACAGTCCAACTCCTCACACAGTCCAACTCCTTGCCCAGTCCAACTCCTCACACAGTCCAACTCCTCACTCCTCCTCACACAGTCCAACTCCTCACAGTCCAACTCCTCACCCAGTCCAACTCCTCAGTCCAACTCCTCAAACAGTCCAACTCCTTGCCCAGTCCAACTCCTCACACAGTCCAACTCTCACACAGTCCAACTCCTCACACAGTCCAACTCCTCGCCCAGTCCAATTTTGTTCACCCTGTCTGATTCCTTACCCAGTCCAACTCCTCACACAGACCAACTCCTCCACACTTTTCAACTCCTCGCCCAGTCCAACTCCTCACACATTCCAACTCCTCACACAGTCCTACTCCTCTCATACTCCAAAATAACAAGTACCTTTTGGCAGTAGAATAAAGGGCAAAATTGCTGGGGATAAGCCCATAACCTACAAAATCACTACACAATCAGCTTTTTCATTTTCCAAAACCAGAACTAAGTCGCGTGTGACCATTAGTGTCATTGGAGTACTATTGTTATATTTTAAGTACACACTCTTCTCCCTAAAGCTGTGTTTGTGGTTGCTTAATAGGAATCAAGTGTATGAGTTTGTGCATTTTTTATTGATATATTCTGTTTTATTTCTGCAACAGAACAATCCGTCCCCACTTCGTGGTGAGGGCCATGTCCTCTCTGCTTCGTGTTGAAACTCTGCATCCTGTAACACTGCCTCTGTTGAGTAGATTATACAAAAACCTTGGTAAGTTAACACTGGTTTATTGTTTAGACCTGATTGACATGTACAATATGGTTTACTAATAGCATACTCATGCTTTTTGAAATATTACAGCAATATAATGACGGGGGACACCAGAAAAAGGGTTTCACACGTTGTACACATGTGGGGAATTGAATATAGATATTTTGCATGCTAAGCAAACACTTTAACTGCTATTTACATCTAACCGGGTTAGTGCATTGATATAATAAAGTCCAAGACACTTGTTACAGGCAAAGAACATTTAGTCTAACAAACCCCAACCCACCCACCTACCCCGTTTATGGTGCAGATGTTACAACCCTATCAAGCCTGATAACCAAGGGTACCTAACTACAGCCAAGTTTAAGAGGCTGACTTCAAAATCTACAGAAAACATCTTGCTTGTGCAAAGGATGAGTGGGTGAGATAAGTTAGATTGCCGCAGCAATATTCCGCTATTTTCGGCGATCTGTAAATAATCAAGTCTGGACCAGACAATCTAGTGATCCAGAGCATGAGCATCGATCTATTGGGATATGATGACATGTGTCAACCAAGTCAGCAAGTCTGACCATCCGATCCCGTTAGTCACCTCTTATGACAAGCATGGATTACTGAAGATCAATTCTAACCCGGATCTTCATGGGTGTGCAAAGGGTGCATGTGAAGTGCAAATCTGAAATAATAAAAAAGGGAAAGCCAGTCAGCATTGACTGAATCAGGCCACATGATAATGTGTAAACCCTACCTAACTACCCTTAATTAAACTAGAATTATACTAGCTATAGAGCTAATAGTAGTATGAGACTAGTCTGATTCAAAATACCAGACCTACTGATAGAGTGAGTAGTCAAAATACCAGACCTATTGATGGAGAGAGTAGTCAAAATACCACACCTATTGATGGAGAGAGTAGTCAAAATACCAGACCTATTGATAGAGAGAGTAGTCAAAATACCAGACCTATTGATAGAGTAGTCAAAATACCAGACCTATTGATAGAGTAGTCAAAATACCAGACCTATTGATAGAGTAGTCAAAATACCAGACCTATTGATGGAGAGAGTAGTCAAAATACCAGACCTATTGATGGAGAGTAGTCAAAATACCAGACCTATTGATAGAGTAGTCAAAATACCAGACCTATTGATAGAGTAGTCAAAATACCAGACCTATTGATAGAGTAGTCAAAATACCAGACCTATTGATAGAGAGAGTAGTCAAAATACCAGAACTATTGATAGAGAGAGTAGTCAAAATACCAGACCTATTGACGGAGTAGTCAAAATACCAGACCTATTGATAGAGAGAGTAGTCAAAATACCAGACCTATTGATAGAGAGAGTAGTCAAAATACCAGACCTATTGATTGAGAGAGTAGTCAAAATACCAGACCTATTGATAGAGAGAGTAGTAAAAATACCAGACCTATTGATAGAGAGAGTAGTCAAAATACCAGACCTATTGATAGAGTAGTCAAAATACCAGACCTATTGATAGAGTAGTCAAAATACCAGACCTATTGATGGAGAGATTAGTCAAAATACCAGACCTATTGATAGAGTAGTCAAAATACCAGACCTATTGATAGAGAGTAGTCAAAATACCAGACCTATTGATAGAGAGAGTAGTCAAAATAACAGAACTATTGATAGAGAGAGTAGTAAGAATACCAGACCTATTGACGGAGTAGTCAAAATACCAGACCTATTGATAGAGAGAGTAGTCAAAATACCAGACCTATTGATAGAGAGAGTAGTCAAAATACCAGACCTATTGATAGAGTAGTCAAAATACCAGACCTATTGATAGAGAGAGTAGTCAAAATACCAGACCAATTGATAGAGAGAGTAGTCAAAATACCAGAACTATTGATACAGAGAGTAGTAAAAATACCAGACCTATTGACGGAGTAGTAAAAATACCAGACCTATTGATAGAGTAGTCAAAATACCAGACCTATTGATTGAGAGATTAGTCAAAATACCAGACCTATTGATAGAGTAGTCAAAATACCAGACCTATTGATAGAGTAGTCAAAATACCAGACCTATTGATAGATAGAGTAGTCAAAATACCAGACCTATTGATGGAGAGAGTAGTCAAAATACCAGACCTATTGATAGAGAGTAGTCAAAATACCAGACCTATTGATAGAGAGAGTAGTCAAAATACCAGACCTATTGATAGAGAGAGTAGTCAAAATACCAGACCTATTGATAGAGAGAGTAGTCAAAATACCAGACCTATTGATAGAGAGAGTAGTCAAAATACCAGACCTATTGATAGAGAGAGTAGTCAAAATACCAGACCTATTGATAGAGAGAGTAGTCAAAATACCAGAACTATTGATAGAGAGAGTAGTCAAAATACCAGACCTATTGATAGAGTAGTCAAAATACCAGACCTATTGATAGAGTAGTCAAAATACCAGACCTATTGATAGAGAGAATAGTCAAAATACCAGACCTATTGATAGAGTAGTCAAAATACCAGACCTATTGATAGAGAGAGTAGTCAAAATACCAGACCTATTGATAGAGTAGTCAAAATACCAGACCTATTGATGGAGAGAGTAGTCAAAATACCAGACCTATTGATGGAGAGAGTAGTCAAAATACCAGACCTATTGATAGGGAGAGTAGTCAAAATACCATACCTATTGATAGAGTAGTCAAAATACCAGACCTATTGATAGAGAGAGTAGTCAAAATACCAGACCTATTGATAGAGAGAGTAGTCAAAATACCAGACCTATTGATAGAGTAGTCAAAATACCAGACCTATTGATAGAGTAGTCAAAATACCAGACCTATTGATAGAGAGAGTAGTCAAAATACCAGACCTATTGATAGAGTAGTCAAAATACCAGACCTATTGATAGAGTAGTCAAAATAAAAAAAAGAAGCAATAGACCTGCAGCTGTAGAACTGATTGTTTATATACAAATATCAATAAAACTATCGAGTGACTTGTGTCTACTATGTACAATGTATCTGCCACATATATGTTGTGTAGATCTTATATTGCTTTATTATCTAATATTGGGGAAAATATTTTTCATACAATGCACTAGGGCAAAATATCACTTTGTCATGGTGACATGACGTCATGAACAATGCTATGACGTCACGTTTCTTCTGTCACGTTGCGTTCTACATGCAGCGATGGCAGGTAGCCAGCCTATGTTTTAAAGTAGATTCGGGTTTATTTTCCTCAAGTTGACGACTTCGGTAAAAAACAGAATATTATGTTTGTGCCCATATCATACTATCTTACGACACTCGTGCCTAAATATCAGTATATCACTCGCTCTCGCTCTGGAAATACCAACATTTAGGCACTTGTGTCGTAAACATAGTACAACATGGGCACTCATAATATCCTCTATTTACTCTAACAGTTACTCTTGAATAATCAATAATGATACAGCTGATGGTAATTGCTTGATCAACATTCTGGATGTTGGTGAGTCAATAATAAAGCATATGACTTTACGACTTTACTTTTGTTAATTGCATTGAGCGGAGCTACGATGTAGATTCTTACACCTTTTTCCAGCTGAAAATCTGCACCAAAACATCGCTCTATGCAGTAAGCAAGAAGTTGTTACCCAGCAAGTCATATGTTTCATTACAGCTGGTCGTGCTGGTGACAGAGATTCAAAAGAGAACATCATGACAGGCAGTATTTTTATATTTCAGGTTTTTCCGGAGCTCAAGCAGGAACTGATTTAGTTGCATCCCAGCATTTGCTGGCAGGGCCAGAGTTTCACAATGTGAGTAGACTGATTGGATACAAGTAGAACTGATATCTTACTTATAGCGTCAGATACATATCTTGTTAAAATCTTACTCTGCCCCCCTCAACTTGTCATCATTGTCATATTTCAATTTCCATTATAAGATGGATTCGTTAAATGCTGAGAAGGGGATGAGTTTGTCTAACTGAGCTGAAAATGGGATGAGAGTGTCTACTGAAGCTGAGATGGGAATAGCTAAAGAACAATGGAGCTGAGTATTGTTGATATAGTGAAGAAGGTGATGAGTAAATTCTGGTAAAGATGATGAGGTGAGGTGAGGTGGGGTTTAACGTCATACTTAAGAATATTTCGCTCATGTCAACGTGCATGTGTGTGTATGTGTGGCTGCTTGTACTAGCCCAGACTTAAAGCTGGTTTTTGGGTGCTAGCTCACTGAGATACCATGCTACAGTGAAGCATGAATACCCCTCTCAGACACATTATACTGACTCTGAACCAACCAGTCCTTTGTACCCATTAATGCCAAGTGCCAGACAGGAACCAACAAGTACCATATTTTAACATCTTTTGGTATGACGTGGCCAGGGATCAAACCCGCAACCTTCCGCTCTCCTGGTGGACGCTCTAACCACTACACCAAGGAGGCAGTCCTGGTAAAGCTGAAGATGGGAGGTGTAATTCTGGTAGATCTATTCTTCTGGTAGATCTGAAACTGGGAGTAAGGTAAAACAGGGAGGAGTAAATTCTGGTAGATCTGAAACTGGGAGGAGTCAATTCTGGTAGATCTGAAACTGGGACTAGTAAATTCTGGTAGATTTGAAACTTCTAAGAGTACATTCTGGCAGAGCTGAAACTGAGAGGAGTAAATTCTGATGGAACTGAAACAGGGAGGAGTAATTACTGGTGGATATGAAACAGGGAGGAGTAAATACTGGTGGATATGAAACTGGGAGGAGTAAATTCTGGTGGATAGGAGTAAATTCTTGACTGAAACAGGGAGGAGTAATTACTGGTGGATATGAAACAGGGAGGAGTAAATACTGGTGGATATGAAACTGGGAGGAGTAAATACTGGTGGATATGAAACAGGGAGGAGTAAATACTGGCAGATATGAAGCAGGGAGGAGTAAATACTGGTGGATATGAATCTGGGAGAAGTAAATTCTGGTGAAACTGAAACAGGGAGGAGTAAATACTGATGGATATGAAACTGGGAGGAGTAAATATTGGTGGATATGAAACAGGAGTAAATAATGAAACATGGTGGATATGAAACTGGGAGGAGTAAATTCTGGTGGAGATGAAACAGGGACCAGTAATAAATCTGAAGGGGATTAAATTCTGGTAGAACTGAGACCAGGGGAATAAATTCTGGTAGAACTGAGACCAGGGGAATAAATTCTGGTGGATATGAAACTGGGGGGAGTAATTCTGGTAGGGATGAGACCAGGTGAATAGTATGAGATTCTAATAGGGAAATGGTTCAGAGATCAGATGGTGATGAGAACCATTACAACAAGGATGTTTCAGCCATTACAACAAGGGCTAGCAGCATGTCACTGAGGGTCTCTTCCTTTTGACTACTTAAAGGGACACTTATCTAGAGCAATTCCTTTTGTTTTGTTTTATATCCTGTGGGTACCTGTATGATGTCCCAAAACGTTTTTACTCATATGCAATCTCTGCTGCATCACCCATAGCGATTTGATGTTATAAGGGCATTTTCTCATCTTGAACAACAAAGATGAAATACAGTTTCGTCATGGAATTAATTGGGAAATGTAGTCATCTTTCTGACCCTTTAATGTGTTTCACAAACTGGCTGTGAAATGTGCCCATCTAGTATATTGTGATAACAATTCCAAACATTTTTAAGTTTAATTTCATCTCCCAGTAACAATAAATGTTACAATTTAATAAAAATGAGGCCAAAGTATGTCTTTACTTATTTGGCTTTTCCTTGAAACATTACCTATCACCTGGGACTTCGAAGACCGTTTTTAGTGATTGCTTGGCATTTTAAGTATTACCTGACAGAAGACCCGATTTCTATTCCTCACATGGGTACAATGTGTGAAGCCCATTTCTGGTGTCCCCCTTCCATGATATTGCTGGAATATTGCTAAAAGCGGAGTAAAACCCAACTCATTCACTTGCAAAAAAACCTGACTGAATCAAACAGTACATATAACACTTACGACAATGAATTTTGACATTGTAGATAGCCAACCATGTCCAAAAAATAAGGAAGAAGAAGATACCATTGTTTATAGCCCACACAATCAAAGACAAGATTGTAGAGTTGGAGATTCCACTTGAGGTCATCACCAAGCATCTCCACATCCCCCAGCAGAACATAGTACATTATGATGACAACAGCGTACCATCCAAGGACCCTTTCCAAGGTAGACTGTCTTATCATTCAGTTTCCTCATACAGAATTTGTATTTACTATTTTAGTTATATTTCAGTTAACCTTGTAAGTGCTGATCATTGGCACTGGTGGTACATTTTAAAATGCTGCACATTGGTGTGTGTAGTTGTTTCCCTTATAATCAAGGATACTATACTGAAACACAAAAGAAACGTCGCCTTTCAAAACCAATTGCAAAATTTTGTTCTTACAAGGTGGTGTATCTTTTATGATTGTACTGTTTTGTTAACATGATTTTCAATCCAAATTGACAGTTATTACCAACATCAGTGTGTTTTCTGATGAAAGAGCATATCGATTAAACGCACCGAAAAAGGCAGACATGGTAGAAGGTTCTGTATGACATTCATGAAAATGAAAATGCACGTGTATTTCGTGACAACCCTACCAATGACAGCGAGTCACAAACTCGCCTGAAATCATTTTCGTTTTGACACCATATCCATGCCGTGACTTACGAGGGATCAGAGGAACGAAGTCTTGGGACGATTGCAAGTTGTCCCGACTGCACCGAGGGTAGCAAATCAGTTTAATGTTCAAGTTAGGACATTCTACCGACTGCAGGAGTGGTATGAGGTCACTAACAGCATCCAAGACCGTCCATGCAGTGGGCGACCTTCAGTAACATCACGACATCAAGACCGACAGATTGTGCACCACCATCTGCAAAATCGCTTCATCAGAGTGACGGAAACAGCACGCCAGACCATTGGCACGCACAACAGATCCATCAGTGCCGATACAGTGCATTGATGTTTGCGCGGAAGAAATTTCTGCTGTAACAGACCCTATCTTAGTCCTGTCCTCACTGCTCATCACCGCCCAAACCGACTGCAATGGGCAACTCAGCATTGAAATTGGCGTTATCGACAATGGAGAACTGTATTTTCATCTCATGAAAACCAATATTGTGTTTCGAAGTCAATGGCAGAGTTAGACTATGGTAAAGGCGTGGGGAACTGTTTTCCAATGAGTGTATTGTTGAAAGAGACTTTTGGGGTGGTCCAAGCATCATAGTGTGGGGTGCAATCGGTTTGAACCAGTTAGTTGACATCTCGGTCCATGATGAGGAAATGACGTGACAGCTGCTCGCTATAGTGACCACATTGCACCACATTTTGGACATTACAAAAATCACATCTTCTAGCAAGACAACGCTCATGCCCACACTGCCAAGACCAACATTGGACCTCCTATGACAACATGACATCTAAACGCTACAACAGCCTGCACTCAGCCCAGATTTAAGTCCAATAGAACACCTTTGGGACAAGATTCAAAGAAGACTGAATGACCACCAACCAAGGCCGACAACTGCGGCTGGACTCGATCAGGCATTTTTCAGAGTATGGACCAAAATGCCTATGGCCTTCATCAACCGGCTAATTCATTCCATGTACAGACGATGCAATGTTTTCATCAATGCCCATGGAGGCCAAACACGATACTGACTTTGGGGTATCTTTATGGTACCATTTTTGGTGATTGTGTTTGTGTGAACTCTAAATGTGATTCCCGAAAATGTGTTAACCATAATGGTCAAGTTTGAACTCAATCCTCCATTTTGATTGTTAATTAGAATAAATTAAAGTGTGTGCTTTAAGAAACCGCTATCGGTGCAACATTTCTTTGTGGTTCAGTATATATGATTTAGGCATCAGTGTTGGTCTCATATTTACCCTGACTTTGCTTCTTGGTTTGTGAGCATGATACCTCTGTGTGTATTTTGCACCAAACTGGTAAATCTTTTAATACTCGGTTAAACCAAGTATCTTGAGCTCCCATAAAAAAACCTTCCCCAGCGATTACACATCTTCACATCATCGATATCAACAATTGTGCTGAGGTTAATCATGTTGTATACTACCAACATTTAGTGCATATATACTATTTTTTAAAATTGTGGATGATGATGAAGCATACAAAAGTTTGGATCCAAATAGATTGTCAATCATCTAGCTTCAGTGCCTATTTTCACTGAATGTGTGTTTGTGTGCCCTATTCTCAACCTTCTCTTTCTAGGTTTCGTTGATGACTGGCTGGCACGTGTCCTGTTTTTCGAAAGGGGAGGCCATATTGTACATCGACCACACTGTGATATAATTGTGGAGCAAATCATGAGTATTCTGCAGCACATTGACCATACGTCATCATGACAGAACTTACCACACTAGGACTGTGCCAAAGTCTGTGTTAATGGTGTATTACATGTGTGGATTTATGATCCTTATGACAATGCATCATTTGCATATTTATTGATGTTTACCAGGTGATTTATTTGCTGAATATACCGCTGTGAGTTGATATGTCAAATAGGTTACTGACAATATGATCTGTTTTTTATAAATGTCATATAACAAGTTCAATGCAGATGACTTTTTATATATATTTAAGTCAAAATGGCCACCACAAAGGTTCTAGCAGAGAAGAGGTATCTTCTACTTCATAGCTTGTACAACCAGACACTAGCCAGCCAGCACCAAACCACAGGAAGCAGTATTCTGACAGACACATTAAACTTGAAAGAGCTGGACTTGATTGTATGCTGTCAGCACAGCTTTGTGTCCTATTTATTCGCAAATGGGCTCTTGACCAAAAGCATGTATGTTGGTTGCAAGCTGTTTGTTGTGACTGGTGATCGAAGATATGACCGCTTTCTGTGAGACATGGTTTGATAAAATATGTGTTTCTCAACCTCTTCTTTGTTTTCCCATTGAAGAGGTTAAACAGATGCAGTGAGGATGAACTTAGGGAAAGGAAAGTCTGGTGAGGGACCATCAGGTGTCTAATTCATGTCTTAGAGCAACCGAGGACCACAACATGTTACTTACAGCATACATTCTCACCTCCTATGGAAAATCATACCAGATGACCATTATATATATTAACTGAAAGAATGATTTATATGGAAAGTCCTATTAGACAACAAAGAGAGTTATATCTCCAATGTAAGTACCCTGGAGCTATGGCATCAGAACTTGTTGATGTTTGACATCTGGTTAAAATGGGATTATAGGCACTAGTTGTACAATAACGTAAGTTGATAGTGAGCATGCATATAATGAACTGACAGATATAAAGAACTGTTTGCTTTTTTGTTGCGTCCACTTGCTGTATATATTAGTCGAAATGCATATAACAAGCAAGGGTTAGCAAAAGAAAAACAGTGCTCCCTGTGAGTTCAGGGGCAGATCCAGTATTTTGGAGAAGGAGAGTGCACATAAATCATTAAGTCCAAAGGTTAGAGGGAAATGCTCCTCAGGGAAAACAATTCGGTGGGGGGGCACCTCCTCTCCTCTTCCTCCCCTCCTCCTCCTCCTCTCTCTCTCCTCTCTCTCTTTCTCTCTCTCTCTCTCTCTCTCTCTCTCTCTCTCTCTCTCTCTCTCTCTCTGTAGAATGAAAATCAAATGCAGATTTTTCGAAATCAAAAAGTATAAGTTTATTGATAGGATTCTCAATATGTTTTTGTTGAAAATAAATACATACGAATAAAGGCTTTGCTAACACAATTAATCGCAGTTGGATGGAATATTGCCAATGTGACAATGAACTTGTATACATCCATTCATTCAATTCATAAACATGGTGAATAAATAAAACTGTACATAGATTCTTCTTAACGTGACATTCACACGAGGGCTTGTAGATTTCTGTCATAACATCAATCACTTGTTGGTCTGCTCTCTACGTTATCTGGACACCGCCCTCACATAGCTGAAATATTGCTTGGTGCGTCTTTATACGAAAAACATACAAATCTCCATGACATTCAATGAAAAATGTTTTATATATATATATATATATGTACGCTCCTGTTCAAAACTAATGTTCCTTCAGTACTGCGATCGAGTGGACAAGATACCACATACCGCTGCTGGTTAAAGTTCACTCCAGATTATTCAGTGTATTATTTCGAGTGAGAAGCGACGCAAGAAACCGTCCAGTCAAATTACCCACAATGCCGTGAGGAAGTTCATGAGAACATGCTAACACGCTATGGTATGGTGGGGAAGGGGCCCGGGTATTTGTCATTAATAATAAAGATGTAATACTATGATAATCAAAGGGTGGTGAAGCTGTAATTGTTTCCAGATTCACGTTGCTAGAATCGCGACCGCGCCCTGTGCGACTGAAGCGAACCAGTCGCGTCAGCATCAAGACCGAGTGGTGGAGGATCGAGGTGTAATGTGGATGTGTATGTAATGAGACTATATGGTATAACTTTGCTTGCATGTAACAAGTGATAATAAGAATAGATCCCCAAAATATATGCTTGAAAGCGAGGTCATTTTTGCTTTTTGTTGACTGGACATTTGTTACTTACAAACACTTACACTTTTGAATTGACAATGTCACACTGATAACACTATGTATGTCATGATAACACGACTCAGATATACGATGTTGTGTGGGACACAATGTCACCATCCTACCGTGAGGATTTTCGATAAAATTTCTTTCTCTAAGTCTACCCTGTCCACTAAAATAGGATCAGAACTGAATCGCCAATTGAACTGAACTGAATACCATCAGTATTGTTCGATTCAAGAAGGGATGAACTGTTTTCATCAATATCTTAGCATTCCATTATTATTTTCAATATGTAATATCGTCGAGTTAGTTCTACATCACTGAGAGAACTAATTCTGGAAATGTTACGAGTGCTTCCCGCGGAGATTGTTTGTACGACGATGTACAACATTAGACATGGCTCCAGTAGTAAGTGTCCATTTGGATCAGGCGTCCGATTCATCAAAGCCGAGTTCATGAAATCCTTCAAGCACAAGGATATTTGAAGGAGCTTCTTCTTCTTCTTCATCATCATCGTCATCGTCGTCGTCTTCAGTTAGAGATTGTATTTGTTGAATGAAGTCACGTAGCTTGGTAACCATTTCAATGTTTGCTTTAGTTGTTTCATATGTTTTAGTATCCAGAGAATACGAGAGCACCCCATACGAGCCTATCTTTGCCTGTACTGACTCGGATAGACATGCCTGCTTTTTGGGTTTGTGACTGTACACAGGTTCCACGATGACCAAGAATACGTCTTCCCCATCTGTGGGAAAGACAAAATGGATGTATGGTATACTTTGTAACCAGTTTCATTGAGATAATTTAGCCATTTGTACACCAGGATATAACATTGGCCGTTGGGAATGAAAACAAGTATTTTGTATTACTGCGTGCACATAAACAAAAACTAGTTCCTTTATCTTGGTTAATAGACATAAGTATCAAATGGACTGTGGTGGTCGATGGAACGTTTACAACTGTCACCAGTAACTTTACTATTGTAAATTGCTATACATCTCCATCTTGCTTGATCTGTTTTTACTCTCTTCAACAACGGACATATCTGTATGTCATAGATCCGTTTTTGATTGTCTTAAGCAATATTGAAAACGTTATTTAATGTAATGGCATTGTCTTGCAAGGTACAACTGTGTCGTCAAAGAGACTGTGAAATCCCTGTCACGGCTTTGATCAGTCTACAAGGGGCGGTGGGGTAGCCTAGTGGTTAAAGCGTTGGCTCATCACGCCGAAGACCCGGGTTCGAATCCCCACATGGGTACAATGTGTGAAGCCCACTTCTGGTGTCCCCCGCCGTGATGTTGCTGGAATATTGCTAAAAGCGGCGTAAAACCAAACTCAGTCAGTCAGTCAGTGATCAGTCTACATCGGACCAGTAAATACCGAGGTCTGGGCCAGGCAACCCAGTGGTAAACCGAGAGGACAATGACCCGATCGCCGTCGGAGCTCCAAGGCACAGTTTGCAAGGTCAACCCACGTGACCAGTGGTTTAGGAGGGCCTATTCCGGCGCCATAATCTATCAGCTCCCGACAAGGTATTGTTGATGGACCTTACCTCTACTGTGTCCGAGGACGGACTTGGCGTCTGCATCTGGCATGGTGTAGCACGGACTAAACACGACCAACGGCGACACCACAGCGGCTGTTTGGCGGCGACAAGCCTTCAGCTGGAAGTTGCCATGTTCTTCTATGAAATGTACGGTGTCATGTTCCAAGGGACTGGTGTCGTCAAAGAAGTAGAACACTGAAATAATATCACATAACATCAGATGAAAATATTAGATATGCAATTGGGATACACTGGTTACAGACTCCTTCTTTAATGATGGACCTCAAATATCCAGTTCTGCCAATGATTCAGTCTATTAAGGCTCATGGTCAATCAGGACCTGGCAGTATGGAATCGTCATTAAGTTATGGATTTGTAAACCCTATTCATTCAGCCTTAAATGTTTTGAAAATGAGCAAAGGACAGGTATTCCGGTGTGCTTGTAAGTAAAATAATATGTTTGGACATGTCTCATACTTGCTATCGAAACAGTCTCGAATAAAACTCACAAAAAGTAAACGTTTGCTACTTGAGTGAAACCATCTTGTTTCATTGTAACAAGGTTGTACTATATATATATATAACCATTACTTCACATAGCAAAAGATTACCTGGGCTACGAACGTCCTTTAGGACAGGTTTTGGTTGAGGAAAATTTAAGTTGGTAGGCTCTTCCGGAGTTGGTGCACTGAAAGCATCTGCAAATGGGTCTCCCGAAGCTTTGGTCGATGAATCCCCTCTGGGGTCGAAGAAGTCATCAAACTTGTCCGATGCTCCTGCTGTCTGAAACGGGTTAACTGCCCCAGTCGGTTGACTTCCAGCTGCCAGAAACGGATCTACTGAACCAGTCGGTTGAGTTCCTCCTGCCAGAAACGGATCAACGGATTGGGTGGAGTTGACCTCGTGCTGTCTGAAACGGATCATTTGCCAGGGTTGGTTGAGTCTGAAACGGATCAACTACCTTTGTAGGTTGACTAGGTTGAAAAGGGTCTACTGCTGGAGCAGGTTGACTTGGTGGAGTGAGGACAATCTGTGGAATTGGTTGAGTCTGTTGGGCAGGTTGAACATGAGGTGTTGACCGTACATGCTGAGGCTGTTGGATTGGCTGAAAAACTTGGATTGGCTTAGGTTGTTCCGGCTGAGTTGACTGAACAAATTGAATGGGACGAGGCTCGTTTTGTGGACTTTGGTGAGCTGCTACAGATGACGCTCCGTCAACTCGATCTACATTCTGGCCAACTGGGAAATGTGTTGCCCAGGGTTTACGTTCTAGACAAAGGTTTACTACTCGCTTTACTTCGTTCACAGCTAGCCCGTTTTCGTTCTTATATCCTTTGAATTTCTCTTTACCTGAAAAAAATATGGTGCATGCAGCACCGACTCGGTTTCTTGTGGAGGTTGAGATTGGGTCCTTCAGATGATCCAAACTGTCTCTATTTTTTGAATGCTCCACAGCTCGTTTTACCATCACTAGAAGCACATCTTCGCCGTCTGTCAATAGGAATGTACGCATGTCAATGAAATAGGAAATATTTACAATCACATCGTCGGAATAAACGACGATGGTAATTGGCATCCAAACAGGATGATGATATTTAAAGCAAGTACTAAAACTACATTTATTTGAAAAGATTTCAACATATCAATGTGCACATTTCCAATTTATGTTAAGATTCATTACCCAAACCAGTGCCCTCAACTCTTGAGCATTTCTGTATACATCTTGTGGGAAGTATAGCAGAACTGTTGCTCGAACCATCTTCAACTCCAGTCAGCCTTAAATGTCGACATTATTGAAGAAAATTAATGCAATACCTCTAGAGCTGTCGAGAAGAGCGTTGACATCGACGTCAGTCTTATTGACTATTGGGCAGAAAAGCACCAACAGCGGCTTGGCGTACTGGACTTCACGGACTTTAATATGGCTCAAGTTGATGCTGCAGCTCTTCTCGACATACTTCACGGCTGTCACCAGCAGAGGCCCCTCTCCCGGGTTGTCGTGGTACATGAATACTGTGCAAAACACATACGTGAACTTCAGAAAAGTAGCACTAAGACATGTTGGCATGTTTGGTCCTTTCGGGGTGTCTTTGTTTTGTTTTTTTAGTAACTGTTCTTTTATTCATATATTCTATAGGGGTGGTGGTCTTTTATTCATATATTCTATAGGGGTGGTGGTCTTTTTAAGCAATATTCCTATATTCCAACATTATCAGGGTATCGTGAGTCTCAACAACATAAAGCAGTGATTTACATCATGAGCATCGAGTAATGCAAGCGGGAAACGATAACATGCATCATAATAATGGAATCCTCATCACTTCATTCCGTGTGTCAACCATTATGTACGACAAGCTTCACTATATGGCTGGAATAATGCCAATGTGACGTAAAGCCCAACTCAACTCAACTCAACTGAAGACCCATTATTAACTCAGGATTATACCATTTATTGAACAAATGAACACATTATTTGAACATGAGAAAGGAAGCATTGTGACTTCCAAAATGAGGACAGTAATTTATTGTTAAATTTTTAAACATACGGCATGTTTGGATTACATAAATGACATTCAAAACATACCTGCACAACAACGGAAGGATTGCGTGGACTCAGGTCAGGTATATAACAGCTGACAGGGTGAGTCGTGCACTCAGGTCAGTGTATATTATAGCCAACAGGGTGAGTCGTGCACTCAGTTCAGGGTATATTGTAGCAGACAGGGTGAGTCGTACACCCATTTCAGAGTTGCAAGCAGCACATACGCATGTTTGTTTCGGGATTCTAAATAACTCCGCCATCTACCATGCCAGTTTAAGAACCAAAGTACTGTCGGAAATAGAAACAAACTGTTTATAGGCTGTTATTATGTATCCCTAAAATGTACACAGTTGCAAATATCATATGTCGAAATAACCCACATCGGCCTAACTGAGCGTTCAACGGGATGCGTAATAGCATATCCAGAAAAGCATGATTACTCATAAATAATACATGTTGAGATATGTAAAAGAGTATGATACCCATAGAAAAGCTTAAATCAGCCATCGAATTAAATGTCTCAAAATATATAGGTGACATGACCACCCGAAGATCGACAGGACTGGATATTATTTGTAAATTTCTATGACATGCCGTTTATTTCCCCAGTTTAATTCCCATAAAGGATCATCTTATCTTAGCTGATATCCCGACACCCGTCCTGGTTTCCCTTTTGAGACGACCCCTCTTACTTGTTTGTTTTTAGTGAGGCCAGACTCCATGGTAGGTACATTCCTAATAGTTTCAGTAATAAAGTTATTATTTTTTATTATCGTTTATAATGAAGTTAAGTCTAACTTCAATGAGGGCTTTTACAAATGTGTTTTGTAATATAATATCATCGCATACTAATTTGCATAAAGCCATGGTCTATTCCAAATAAGACGCTTTGGACTTCGAAAAAAAAACGCATTGCTCATTACTGCACTAATCTCTCCTCAGTGAAGACCTATTTTTACGTTTCCTATCTCCCTACCACTGAGACTGTAGTTAGGCCGATCTTTCTTTAACAGATATTTCACGCTTTCACATATTAACTACATAAATTGTAGCGATGAATGTGAAAAAAAGCTTTTTTTAAATTTCCGACAGTACTTTGTTTACATCAACGTGGTTAGACTAATGGTGTATGTGTCGACAAAGCGAGACCTCATTAACTCGTCATCCGAGACGACATCAGAGTGGTGATAGTCAACTCTTAACGCCCTCTCCAGGAAGTATTGCCGAGTAACAAGTGAAATGAGTTCGAGCTATAGAAGTTTCACTGCTCACCTTGATCTTCAGTTGATAAAACGCCTAACACAATGAATTGTCTAGTTTTGAAATTATCATTATTATAAACAAAAGTAAAACAATTGTGAAACCTTGTTTTATCTGTCCCCCGACATTCAGGAATGACGCTGCCAAGGTTTGATAATCTGGGACGTTTTATAAAGAGGAAATTACTGATGTTAACGAGGTTCCACCTTAGGTATGTTTTCACTCATACTCACCATTCTTTCTAGAAAAATTCGGATCCATGTTTAATCCGACTCAGCTTATGAATTATATACACTGAAATAACAAACACAATCAGAGTTATTCAAATCGCTTACACTGACGTGATCACTGCAATAGCGAGACGTGTTTACCATATACGTCAGTTACACACCCTGATAAGATAGGGGATAGGATATCACATATCTATTACAGATCATATCGGATATATATTAGTCTGATCGATGGACGGCATTTAAAATCATATTTATACATTCCTTAAACATCTTGTCTTACAAAGGTGGTAGATGGCCCAGTGTTTAAAGAGTGAGTGAGTTGGGTTTTACGCCGCTTTTAGCAATATTTAGCGAACGCTTTAACCACTAGGATACCCCACTGGCCCCAGTGGTTCAAGAAGACCAGGGTTCTATATATGGTATATGGTATCTTGCGTTGATTTATGGTGTTATGGCATGTTGCCAAAAGCGGTATAAGGACCTACCTCACTCACTCACTCACTCACTCGAGCCTATCAAGTCTGTATGTCTGGTTCTGTATCTTGCGTTACAGCAGTTATCAAAGTCAATGTCAGGTTACGAAGCACCCAGGCGGCTTTCGAAACTAACGGTACAATGTTTAACCATTACAGTAAATACTACGGAGGAAGACACATCGAACTCGGGTCGGGTCTTTGGTGTGACGAGCGAACGCCTTAACCACTAAGCTACCCCACCGCCCCATTGCAATAAAGAAGTTATTCATCCATATAACCTATCGTCTCTTGACACACGAAATGAGCTTTACACATTGTACGCGTTTGGGGAATCGAACCCGGGTCTGCAGCGTAACGAGCGAACGCTTTAACCACTAAGATATTGGAGCGCCTCCCTTAATTCGTGTCTACCTAACGGTACATTGTGATAATCGTAACGCTATGTAACAGCACATGCGATGCGAAGAAGACAATGCCTCGAACTTCGACCTGTGGCGTTGACAGACAGGCAATGAACAAGCTATATACAAGTTAAAACACATGCGTTGTCACAGCAATCGGAGTGGTGTCCGAGCATGTACAACGCAGTGATATATTCTTCATGCAAATGTTTCACACAAAATAGTACATACCTTTTCAGGATCAACTTTCATAATATTATAGACTTTTATCTAAGCATTTCGTTACCGATCCGTTCAACTCCTTTGAATTTGAAAATAGAAAATATGACTTCAAATTGAAAAAGAAAAATCTAGCATGGTGATTTTACTACTACAGTTGATGACATAAAACAGTTATGCCTACTTGTGTAATCACTGAAATTTAAGAGGAATATATCATCATGTCATGTGCGGCTATTGCGATATTTGAAGCATAGTCAACGGTCAACGGAATTTAGTATTTTGTATATCCTTACTCAACACTTACAAGAATACTCGCCGGCGTCTAGCAACAAGAGACATGTATAAATGCCAAAAAATAAATTTCACCAAAATGACCCACCTGATATATTAGTTATACCGCCACACTACTATTAGTCACATTTCACACATATCCTCAGAAAGCCACATCGCCCTGATTAGGGGGCGTTTCATGAGTTGGGTGAAGGTCACGTGATAACGATGCAAGTATCATATTTACCCTGGCGAGATCATCACAGTTCGTGACGAACAGAGATATAGTTTCAGCTGTTCGGTGATAGCAGTTTAAACCTGTTAGACTTGCTAATAGTCGCAGATCCAATTTCACAGCTTTGAAGGAGTGTCTTAATAGCTCCGTAGTTCACAGTATTTCATCTTAAGACTGTACCAACCTGTTTTGTTCATGTATAAAAATTGACAAAAGGTATTTTTGTAAATGAGAAGCTCACACGATATTCGACTTTATCAGAGGCTGTGAACCCGTCAAAAAATTTCGATAGTGAAGTTCATTAACGTATGAACCGTAAAGATCCGGGTTAGAGTTTGTCGTGAGTAATCCGGTAAGGGGCGACTAACGAGATCAAGGTGGTCAGCCACGCTGTCTTGGTCTTATCCCAGTGTCATCGAATCCGAGTTGCGTAGGTCGATGCTCGTGATATCAATCACTAGATTGTCTTGTCCAGCCACTAAATCACTCACTCGAACTGTCACTCAGCCATTCAGCCACTAAAACAATCACTCAGCCATTCAGCCACTAAAACAATCACTCACTCCAACAATCCCTCAGCCATTCAGCCACTAAAACAATCACTCACTCCAACAATCACTCAGCCATTCAGCCACTAAAACAATCACTCACTCCAACAATCACTCAGCCATTCAGCCACTAAAACAATCACTCACTCCAACAATCACTCAGCCACTAAAACAATCACTCACTTGAACAATCACTCAGCCATTCAGCCACTAAAACAATCACTCACTCCAACAATCACTCAGCCATTCAGCCACTAAAACAATCACTCACTCGAACAATCACTCAGCCATTCAGCCACTAAAACAATCACTCACTCCAACAATCACTCAGCCATTCAGCCACTAAAACAATCACTCACTCCAACAATCACTCAGCCACTAAAACAATCACTCACTCCAACAATCACTCAGCCATTCAGCCACTAAAACAATCACTCACTCCAACAATCGCTCAGCCATTCAGCCACTAAAACAATCACTCACTCCAACAATCACTCAGCCATTCAGCCACTAAAACAATCACTCACTCCAACAATCACTCAGCCATTCAATCACTAGATTGTCTTGTCCAGCCTTGATTATCTCCAGATTACCGTTACATATCTGGGATATCTCGAGCGACACACTTGGGCGTTCATACGACTATTCACCAAACTGTATATTCAAATAATGTCATGCTTCTTTCAATATCATACGAAATCCCCCCACCCCCAGCCGTCATATAGATGAAGATTAAAACCAGGAAGTGCACACCAAAGCTACCAAGTCAACGACATTTTGTGCCTCAACAAGATACTCAACTAATTACTCAACGAATCTACCCAACCAATCACTCAACCGGTCGAAAAATCACCCACAAGATTACTCGAAAACACTTTCAATCACCCAACCATTATTTTAGCTCACTCATACGAACGCTCTTTCAACTAACCTATCAACCAACCAGGGACCAAACTAAACTAGCAGCGTTAAATATCAACCACTCATTAGAATGTAAACGCAACTACTAAATCAATCACTCAAGGAACCATTCATTCTACAATTAAATCACACAATCAAACGCTCACTCAGCCATTCAGCCACTAAAACAATCACTCACTCCAACAATCACTCAGCCATTCAGCCACTAAAACAATCACTCACTCCAACAATCACTCAGCTTCAGCCACTAAAACAATCACTCACCCCAACAATCACTCAGCCATTCAGCCACTAAAACAATCACTCACTCCAACAATCACTCAGCCATTCAGCCACTAAAACAATCACTCACTCCAACAATCACTCAGCCATTCAGCCACTAAAACAATCACTCACTCCAACAATCACTCAGCCACTAAAACAATCACTCACTCCAACAATCACTCAGCCATTCAGCCACTAAAACAATCACTCACTCCAACAATCGCTCAGCCATTCAGCCACTAAAACAATCACTCACTCCAACAATCACTCAGCCATTCAGCCACTAAAACAATCACTCACTCCAACAATCACTCAGCCATTCAGCCACTAAAACAATCACTCACTCCAACAATCACTCAGCCATTCAATCACTAGATTGTCTTGTCCAGCCTTGATTATCTCCAGATTACCGTTACATATCTGGGATATCTCGAGCGACACACTTGGGCGTTCATACGACTATTCACCAAACTGTATATTCAAATAATGTCATGCTTCTTTCAATATCATACGAAATCCCCCAACCCCCAGCCGTCATATAGATGAAGATTAAAACCAGGAAGTGCACACCAAAGCTACCAAGTCAACGACATTTTGTGCCTCAACAAGATACTCAACTAATTACTCAACGAATCTACCCAACCAATCACTCAACCGGTCGACAAATCACCCACAAGATTACTCGAAAACACTTTCAATCACCCAACCATTATTTTAGCTCACTCATACGAACGCTCTTTCAACTAACCTATCAACCAACCAGGGACCAAACTAAACTAGCAGCGTTAAATATCAACCACTCATTAGAATGTAAACGCAACTACTAAATCAATCACTCAAGGAACCATTCATTCTACAATTAAATCACACAATCAAACGCTCACTCAGCCATTCAGCCACTAAAACAATCACTCACTCCAACAATCACTCAGCCATTCAGCCACTAAAACAATCACTCACTCCAACAATCACTCAGCCACTAAAACAATCACTCACTCCAACAATCACTCAGCCATTCAGCCACTAAAACAATCACTCACCAACAATCACTCAGCCATTCAGCCACTAAAACAATCACTCACTCCAACAATCACTCAGCCATTCAGCCACTAAAACAATCACTCCTCTCCAACAATCACTCAGCCATTCAGCCACTAAAACAATCACTCACTCCAACAATCACTCAGCCATTCAAGCCACTAAAACAATCACTCACTCGAACAATCACTCAGCCATTCAGCCACTAAAACAATCACTCACCCCAACAATCACTCAGCCATTCAGCCACTAAAACAATCACTCACTCCAACAATCACTCAGCCATTCAGCCACTAAAACAATCACTCACTCGAACAATCACTCAGCCATTCAGCCACTAAAACAATCACTCACTCCAACAATCGCTCAGCCATTCAGCCACTAAAACAATCACTCACTCCAACAATCACTCAGCCATTCAGCCACTAAAACAATCACTCACTCCAACAATCACTCAGCCATTCAGCCACTAAAACAATCACTCACTCCAACAATCACTCAGCCATTCAGCCACTAAAACAATCACTCACTCGAACAATCACTCAGCCATTCAGTCACTAAAACAATCACTCACTTGAACAATCACTCAGCCACTAAAACAATCACTCACTCCAACAATCACTCAGCCATTCAGCCACTAAAACAATCACTCACTCCAACAATCACTCAGCCATTCAGCCACTAAAACAATCACTCACTCCAACAATCACTCAGCCACTAAAACAATCACTCACTCCAACAATCACTCAGCCATTCAGCCACTAAAACAATCACTCACTCCAACAATCGCTCAGCCATTCAGCCACTAAAACAATCACTCACTCCAACAATCACTCAGCCATTCAGCCACTAAAACAATCACTCACTCCAACAATCACTCAGCCATTCAATCACTAGATTGTCTTGTCCAGCCTTGATTATCTCCAGATTACCGTTACATATCTGGGATATCTCGAGCGACACACTTGGGCGTTCATACGACTATTCACCAAACTGTATATTCAAATAATGTCATGCTTCTTTCAATATCATACGAAATCCCCACCCCAGCCGTCATATAGATGAAGATTAAAACCAGGAAGTGCACACCAAAGCTACCAAGTCAACGACATTTTGTGCCTCAACAAGATACTCAACTAATTACTCAACGAATCTACCCAACCAATCACTCAACCGGTCGACAAATCACCCACAAGATTACTCGAAAACACTTTCAATCACCCAACCATTATTTTAGCTCACTCATACGAACGCTCTTTCAACTAACCTATCAACCAACCAGGGACCAAACTAAACTAGCAGCGTTAAATATCAACCACTCATTAGAATGTAAACGCAACTACTAAATCAATCACTCAAGGAACCATTCATTCTACAATTAAATCACACAATCAAACGCTCACTCAGCCATTCAGCCACTAAAACAATCACTCACTCCAACAATCACTCAGCCATTCAGCCACTAAAACAATCACTCACTCCAACAATCACTCAGCCACTAAAACAATCACTCACTCCAACAATCACTCAGCCATTCAGCCACTAAAACAATCACTCACTCCAACAATCACTCAGCCATTCAGCCACTAAAACAATCACTCACTCCAACAATCACTCAGCCATTCAGCCACTAAAACAATCACTCACTCCAACAATCACTCAGCCATTCAGCCACTAAAACAATCACTCACTCCAACAATCACTCAGCCATTCAGCCACTAAAACAATCACTCACTCGAACAATCACTCAGCCATTCAGCCACTAAAACAATCACTCACCCGAACAATCACTCAGCCATTCAGCCACTAAAACAATCACTCACTCCAACAATCACTCAGCCATTCAGCCACTAAAACAATCACTCACTCCAACAATCACTCAGCCATTCAGCCACTAAAACAATCACTCACTCCAACAATCACTCAGCCATTCAGCCACTAAAACAATCAGCCACTCACTCCAATCACTCGTAGCCATTCAGCCACTAATCACTCAGCCATTCAGCCACTAAAACAATCACTCACTCCAACAATCACTCAGCCATTCAGTCACTAAAACAATCACTCACTCCAACAATCACTCAGCCACTAAAACAATCACTCACTCCAACAATCACTCAGCCATTCAGCCACTAAAACAATCACTCACTCCAACAATCACTCAGCCATTCAGCCACTAAAACAATCACTCACTCCAACAATCACTCAGCCACTAAAACAATCACTCACTCCAACAATCACTCAGCCATTCAGCCACTAAAACAATCACTCACTCCAACAATCGCTCAGCCATTCAGCCACTAAAACAATCACTCACTCCAACAATCACTCAGCCATTCAGCCACTAAAACAATCACTCACTCGAACAATCACTTAGCCATTCAATCACTAGATTGTCTTGTCCAGCCTTGATTATCTCCAGATTACCGTTACATATCTGGGATATCTCGAGCGACACACTTGGGCGTTCATACGACTATTCACCAAACTGTATATTCAAATAATGTCATGCTTCTTTCAATATCATACGAAATCCCCCCACCCCCAACCGTCATATAGATGAAGATTAAAACCAGGAAGTGCACACCAAAGCTACCAAGTCAACGACATTTTGTGCCTCAACAAGATACTCAACTAATTACTCAACGAATCTACCCAACCAATCACTCAACCGGTCGACAAATCACCCACAAGATTACTCGAAAACACTTTCAATCACCCAACCATTATTTTAGCTCACTCATACGAACGCTCTTTCAACTAACCTATCAACCAACCAGGGACCAAACTAAACTAGCAGCGTTAAATATCAACCACTCATTAGAATGTAAACGCAACTACTAAATCAATCACTCAAGGAACCATTCATTCTACAATTAAATCACACAATCAAACGCTCACTCAGCCATTCAGCCACTAAAACAATCACTCACTCCAACAATCACTCAGCCATTCAGCCACTAAAACAATCACTCACTCCAACAATCACTCAGCCACTAAAACAATCACTCACTCCAACAATCACTCAGCCATTCAGCCACTAAAACAATCACTCACTCCAACAATCACTCAGCCATTCAGCCACTAAAACAATCACTCACTCCAACAATCACTCAGCCATTCAGCCACTAAAACAATCACTCACTCCAACAATCACTCAGCCATTAAGCCACTAAAACAATCACTCACTCCAACAATCACTCAGCCATCAAGCCACTAAAACAATCACTCACTCGAACAATCACTCAGCCATTCAGCCACTAAAACAATCACTCACCCGAACAATCACTCAGCCATTCAGCCACTAAAACAATCACTCACTCCAACAATCACTCAGCCATTCAGCCACTAAAACAATCACTCACTCCAACAATCACTCAGCCATTCAGCCACTAAAACAATCACTCACTCCAACAATCACTCAGCCATTCAGCCACTAAAACAATCACTCACTCCAACAATCACTCAGCCACTAAAACAATCACTCACTCCAACAATCACTCAGCCATTCAGCCACTAAAACAATCACTCACTCCAACAATCACTCAGCCAAAACAATCAGCCACTAAAACAATCACTCAGCCATCAGCCACTAAAACAATCACTCACTCCAACAATCACTCAGCCATTCTAAAACAATCACTCACTCCAACAATCACTCAGCCACTAAAACAATCACTCACTCCAACAATCACTCAGCCATTCAGCCACTAAAACAATCACTCACTCCAACAATCAGCTCAGCCATTCAGCCACTAAAACAATCACTCCACTCCAACAATCACTCAGCCATTCAGCCACTAAAACAATCACTCACTCCAACAATCACTCAGCCATTCAGCCACTAAAACAATCACTCACTCCAACAATCACTCAGCCATTCAATCACTAGATTGTCTTGTCCAGCCTTGATTATCTCCAGATTACCGTTACATATCTGGGATATCTCGAGCGACACACTTGGGCGTTCATACGACTATTCACCAAACTGTATATTCAAATAATGTCATGCTTCTTTCAATATCATACGAAATCCCCCAACCCCCAGCCGTCATATAGATGAAGATTAAAACCAGGAAGTGCACACCAAAGCTACCAAGTCAACGACATTTTGTGCCTCAACAAGATACTCAACTAATTACTCAACGAATCTACCCAACCAATCACTCAACCGGTCGACAAATCACCCACAAGATTACTCGAAAACACTTTCAATCACCCAACCATTATTTTAGCTCACTCATACGAACGCTCTTTCAACTAACCTATCAACCAACCAGGGACCAAACTAAACTAGCAGCGTTAAATATCAACCACTCATTAGAATGTAAACGCAACTACTAAATCAATCACTCAAGGAACCATTCATTCTACAATTAAATCACACAATCAAACGCTCACTCAGCCATTCAGCCACTAAAACAATCACTCACTCCAACAATCACTCAGCCATTCAGCCACTAAAACAATCACTCACTCCAACAATCACTCAGCCATTCAGCCACTAAAACAATCACTCACTCCAACAATCACTCAGCCATTCAGCCACTAAAACAATCACTCACTCCAACAATCACTCAGCCATTCAGCCACTAAAACAATCACTCACTCCAACAATCACTTAGCCATCAAGCCACTAAAACAATCACTAATCAACAATCACTCAGCCATTCAGCCACAAAACAATCACTCACCCGAACAATCACTCAGCCATTCAGCCACTAAAACAATCACTCACTCCAACAATCACTCAGCCATTCAGCCACTAAAACAATCACTCACTCGAACAATCACTCAGCCATTCAGCCACTAAAACAATCACTCACTCCAACAATCACTCAGCCATTCAGTCACTAAAACAATCACTCACTCCAACAATCACTCAGCCATTCAGCCACTAAAACAATCACTCACTTGAACAATCACTCAGCCATTCAGTCACTAAAACAATCACTCACTTGAACAATCACTCAGCCACTAAAACAATCACTCACTCCAACAATCACTCAGCCATTCAGCCACTAAAACAATCACTCACTCCAACAATCACTCAGCCATTCAGCCACTAAAACAATCACTCACTCCAACAATCACTCAGCCACTAAAACAATCACTCACTCCAACAATCACTCAGCCATTCAGCCACTAAAACAATCACTCACTCCAACAATCACTCAGCCACTAAAACAATCACTCACTCCAACAATCACTCAGCCATTCAGCCACTAAAACAATCAATCACTCCAACAATCGCTCAGCCATTCAGCCACTAAAACAATCACTCACTCCAACAATCACTCAGCCATTCAGCCACTAAAACAATCACTCACTCCAACAATCACTCAGCCATTCAGCCACTAAAACAATCACTCACTTGAACAATCACTCAGCCACTAAAACAATCACTCACTCCAACAATCACTCAGCCATTCAGCCACTAAAACAATCACTCACTCCAACAATCACTCAGCGATTCAGCCACTAAAACAATCACTCACTTGAACAATCACTCAGCCATTCAACCAGTAAACAATCATTCACTTGAACAATCACTCAGCCATTCAACCAGTAAACAATCACTCACTCGAACAATCACTCAGCCATTCAACCAGTAAACGATCACTCATTCAAACTCTGATCCACTCGTACTGATATGACAATTCAGCAATACCCTGCCTTGTATTTTGGCGCCACTGGGGGAGTTACCCTGGTGTCCCTTGAAACAAAGCCTTTAAAAATTGTCGTCATGTCATGAGCATTTCGAATGTATTTACGAAGCACTATTGCCTTGATATGAACTCGGAGTTCAGTCAGTTGCGTTAAAGAAATACGCCAAGCTCGTTACATTTATGTCTCGAATTACAATCCAGTAATGTGACCTGCATGTTTTGGTCAGTGAAATCCCAGTGGTGGGCGGCACCAGTTCCGTGATATCTGGAACATCCGGGAACTCTCGATAGCATGTCGATTAATTGTGCAAAACCTGAATCCAAGGTATTTTTTTATAATTTTGGTCCAAACAGGCGATCATACCCTAGTACACTGTAATACACATGTAAAGCACGTGCTTCACACAATTGTACTTTGGGGTGTAAACTGCAGTATATGCATTACAGCTTTCTGAACTGATTTAAAAGATCACAGTACTTAAATACACTTTTCATGACATGGCAAGACATTGACGTTCAGAACATACACTATGGCAACTTGGCAAGCTACTGGCATGGATGACAAAATGGTGTCCCGTTGCAACATCGGTGCTAACTTTAACATTTACCACCCCGTTATAGGTCGATTTGAGAGGAAGCACATACCCACCCACCGGTAAAGTGAAGGATCGTCCAAGACCCGGAAGACCAAGGAAGACCAATGACAGTGATGACCGAGTCCTAATTCGCTTGCAATGGCGAGTAGGTGTCCTAGACCAGTACCAACTGAAGGAGGTTGTTAGCTGGTGGGAACATCGTCCGATCGGACGTCCTTTCCTCGAATATAGGCACAGACAGGAATGTCTGGCGTGGTGCAGGCTCCGAGAAAACCGCAACTTCAGGACATGACGTAGGGTTGATTGGTCTGATGAACGTCTCCATCGTCTACACGTTACCTGCGGCTGTTGGAGACGGTATGGAGGCGTTGTAATCACCAGATGATTAATGAAGCCGAACCCTTTGGTGGACTTAGTTTTAGTATGGAGTAGCGTTTTGTAGGACTGCAAGTTGGATCTCATCACATTACCTAGGACACTCAATGATCAACTTTATCAACAGGAAGTCCTCGATACCATCGTCGTGCCACATTTTGATAACCATCCACTTGCTAGTCGTCCGATATTCATAAACAACGCTAGACCTTGAATTTTCTTGCCTAGATCGCCCATTTGCAGAACGCCATCTAAATATGACCAATCGCCTGTGGTGGTTACTACAATCACAACAATCATTATTGAGAACTAAGTGACAGACTGATGGACAGAGAGACAGACGTTTATTCAATATCTTGAGGCCACAGGCCCATACTACATACAGTGTAACTGTTCACAAAAAGGGCATGCATGCTTTGTACAGAAGCAATGTTCACAAGGAGGCTGGCCTTTTATAATAGTTATAATATTATTACTTTAACAGACACACGACCTGTGACCATAGACGATTGTTTCTTATGTTTTGTAAATGACACAAAATGTCCAAAAAACAACAGGGGCGGTGGGGTAACTTAGTGGTTAAAGCGTTCGCTCGTCACACCGAAGACACGGGTTCGATTCCCCACATGGGTACAATGTCGAAGCCCATTTCTGGTGTTCCTCGCCGTGATATTGTTGAAATATTGCTAAAAGCGGCGTAAAACACACTCACTCACTCCACAAGATAGACAACATATCAATATGTTTAGTGGACATTAACTGAATGAAATTACCGGGTGTACGACATTTTAATACATGTGGCAAGAAATATTCATTGTTTTAGGTCACTGGGGCATAATTTCCGGCATTGTTGATATTCACAGTTTTGTGTATTTCTCTCAGATTGCAAGTAAATTGTTTCCACAGAATGAAAAGTATAACAGTTACCATTTTGGTATTTTCAAAGCATATACAACATGAAGAGTTAACCGACGTTGGACTAATGTCGTTTTCTGACGAATCGAGGTTAAGTCTCGATTTCCATGACAGAAGAAGTAGATTTTGGAGACGTCCGAGTGAGCTGGTGTGGGATCACAATGACTGTCGCCACTGTCTCCATACTGTCCATAGCAGAGGTCACTACTGTCGCCACTGTCTCCATACTGTCCATAGCAGAGGTCACTACTGTCGCCACTGTCTCCATACTGTCCATAGCAGAGGTCACTACTATCGCCACTGTCTCCATACTGTCCATAGCAGAGGTCACTACTATCGCCACTGTCTCCATACTGTCCATAGCAGAGGTCACTACTATCGCCACTGTCTCCATACTGTCCATAGCAGAGGTCACTACTATCGCCACTGTCTCCATACTGTCCATAGCAGAGGTCACTACTGTCGCCACTGTCTCCATACTGTCCATAGCAGAGGTCACTACTGTCGCCACTGTCTCCATACTGTCCATAGCAGAGGTCACTACTGTCGCCACTGTCTCCATACTGTCCATAGCAGAGGTCACTACTATCGCTACAATATCATTGCACCAATCGTGGGGCCATTTGAACTACGTGTTGGGCAACGTCACATATCCTGAGAGGATAATAAATATCGTTATTATGAGTATTGGTGGTGTTTTATCGTTATTAACAATATTAGCGTAGTATCATCGTTATCAACAGTATTGGTGATGTATTATCGTTATCAACAGTATTGGTGGTGTATTATCGTTATCAACAGTATTGGTGATGTATTATCGTTATCAACAGTATTGGTGATGTATTATCGTTATCAACAGTATTGGTGGTGTATTATCGTTATCAACAGTATTGGTGGTGTATTATCGTTATCAACATTGGTATTGGTGATATCAATCATCGTTATCATCAGTTATCATTGGTGGTGTATTATCGTTATCAACATTAGTGTAGTATCATCGTTATCAACAGTATTGGTGGTATTATCGTTATTAACAGTATTGGTGAACATTATCGTTATTATCAATTATTAGTGTAGTATCATCGTTATCAACAGTATTGGTGATGTATTATCGTTATTAACAGTATTAGTGTAGCGTAGTATCATCGTTATCAACAGTATTGGTGATGTATTATCGTTATTAACAATATTAGCGTAGTATCATCGTTATCAACAGTATTGGTGATGTATTATCGTTATCAACAGTATGGTGGTGTATCATCGTTATCAACAGTATTGGTGATGTATCGTCGTTATCAACAGTATTGGTGTAGTATCATCGTTATCAACAGTATTGGTGATGTATTATCGTTATCAACAGTATTAGTGTAGTATCATCGTTATCAACAGTATTGGTGGTGTATTATCGTTATTAACAGTATTAGCGTAGTATCATCGTTATCAACAGTATTGGTGGTGTATTATCGTTATTAACAGTATTAGTGTAGTATCATCGTTATCAACAGTATTGGTGGTGTATTATCGTTATTAACAGCAGTATTAGTGTAGTATCATCGTTATCAACAGTATTGGTGGTGTATTATCGTTATTAACAGTATTAGTGTAGTATCATCGTTATCAACAGTATTGGTGGTGTATTATCGTTATTAACAGTATTAGTGTAGTATCATCGTTATCAACAGTATTGGTGGTGTATTATCGTTATTAACAGTATTAGTGTAGTATCGTTATCAACAGTATTGGTGGTGTATTATCGTTATTAACAGTATTAGTGTAGTATCATCGTTATCAACAGTATTGGTGGTGTATTATCGTTATTAACAGTATTAGTGTAGTATCATCGTTATCAACAGTATTGGTGATGTATTATCGTTATTAACAGTATTAGTGTAGTATCATCGTTATCAACAGTATTGGTGGTGTATTATCGTTATTAACAGTATTAGTGTAGTATCATCGTTATCAACAGTATTGGTGGTGTATTATCGTTATTAACAGTATTAGTGTAGTATCATCGTTATCAACAGTATTGGTGATGTATTATCGTTATTAACAGTATTAGTGTAGTATCATCGTTATCAACAGTATTGGTGGTGTATTATCGTTATTAACAGTATTAGTGTAGTATCATCGTTATCAACAGTATTGGTGGTGTATTATCGTTATTAACAGTATTAGCGTAGTATCATCGTTATCAACAGTATTGGTGGTGTAGGTATTAGCATCATCGTTATCAACAGTATTGGTGGTGTATTATCGTTATTAACAGTATTAGTGTAGTATCATCGTTATCAACAGTATTGGTGGTGTATTATCGTTATTAACAGTATTAGCGTAGTATCATCGTTATCAACAGTATTGGTGTTGTATTATCGTTATCAACAGTATTAGCGTAGTATCATCGTTATCAACAGTATTGGTGGTGTATTATCGTTATTAACAGTATTAGCGTAGTATCATCGTTATCAACAGTATTGGTGTTTCCTTCTGTGAACTTCATTGATCCCTTTCGTGATTATCGCTGGTCACGTGGAAGGTCCAGGTTTGATTTATACATTATCATGTGTGTGAAGCACCTGTCTTGTCTCCCAAGCCCTGGTATTGTTGGAATGTTGCTAACTTTCGCGATGAACAGGAACGTTCGTGATGTCCAACTCAACCATTCACTGATCAATATCACAGACATAATCTTCCCAGAGCTATAGCCAAAAGAAGCGAACATAAAATGCAATCAAACAAAGTAAAACACACTGACACTGTTGCTATGCATTGCTCTGTGGCTTGTGCTAAAGTGAGTTGTACTGTGTTGTACTGTGTTGTACTGTGTTGTAGTGGACTAGAAAGGGTTGGGAAGTCATGGTTAACATGACATGGTTGTGTTAGGATGTTTTGTGCTGTTTTGTGGCAGTAATGGAGATAGGATGGTAGGGATGAGAATGACGTATTGTGCGATGTGCTGTGTTGTGCTGGAGAAGGGAGAGGTGGGGAGGCTGTGGCTAGTATGGCCTGGCTGTGTTAGGATGTGTTGTGCTGTGTTGTGTTGTGGTGGAGGGAGAGGTGGGGAGGTTGGGGCTAGTATGGCCTGGCTGTGTCAGGATATGTTGTGCTGTGTTGTGTTGTGGTGGAGGGAGAGGTGGGGAGGTTGTGGCTAGTATGGCCTGGCTGTGTTAGGGTATGTTGTGGTGGTGGAAGGAGAGGTGGGGAGGTTGTGGCTAGTATGGCCTGGCTGTGTCAGGATATGTTGTGGTGGTGGAAGGAGAGGTGGGGAGGTTGTGGCTAGTATGGCCTGGCTGTGTTAGGATGTGTTGTGCTGTGTTGTGTGGGTGGAGGAGAGGTGGGGAGGTTGTGGCTAGTATGGCCTGGCTGTGTTAGGATGTTGTGCTGTGTGTGTGTGTGTGGAGGAGGGAGAGGTGGGGAGGTTTTTTAGCTAGTATGGCCTGGCTGTGTCAGGATGTGCGGTGGTGGTGGAGGGAGAGGTGGGGAGGTTGTGGCTAGTATGGCCTGGCTGTGTCAGGATATGTTGTGCTGTGTTCTGTTGTGGTGTAGGGAGAAGTGGGGAGGTTGTGGCTAGTATGGCCTGGCTGTGTTAGGATGTGCGGTGGTGGTGGTGGAAGGAGAGGTGGGGAGGTTTTGCTAGTATGGCCTGGCTGTGTTAGGATATGTTGTGGTGGTGGAAGGAGAGGTGGGGAGGTTGTGGCTAGTATGGCCTGGCTGTGTCAGGATATGTTGTCGGTGGTGGTGGAGGGAGAGGTGGGAGAGAGTGTGTTGCTAGTATGGCCTGGCTGTGTGGATGTGCAGTGGTGGGTGGAGGGAGAGGTGGGGAGGTTTTGCTAGTATGGCCTGGCTGTGTTAGGATGTGCAGTGGTGGTGGATGGGGAGGTTGTGGTGGTGGAAGGAGAGAGGGAGGTTATAAGCTTTTGGCTAGTATGGCCTGGCTGTGTTAGGATGTGCAGGTGGTGGTGGTGGAGGAGAGGTGGGAGGTTGTGGCTAGTATGGCCTGGCTGTGTTAGGATATGTTGTGGTGGTGGAAGGAGAGGTGGGGAGGTTGTGGCTAGTATGGCCTGGCTGTGTTAGGATGTGCGGTGGTGGTGGAGGGAGAGGTGGGGAGGTTGTGGCTAGTATGGCCTGGCTGTGTTAGGATATGTTGTGGTGGTGGAAGGAGAGGTGGGGAGGTTGTGGCTAGTATGGCCTGGCTGTGTTAGGATATGTTGTTGTGGTGGAGGGAGAGGTGGGGAGGTTGTGGCTAGTATGGCCTGGCTGTGTTAGGATGTGTGGTGGTGGTGTAGGGAGAGGTGGAGAGGTTTTTGCTAGTATGGCCTGGCTGTGTTAGGATGTGTTGTGCTGTGTTGTGTTGTGGTGGAGGGAGAGGTGGGGAGGTTGTGGCTAGTATGGCCTGGCTGTGTTAGGATATGTTGTGCTGTGTTGTGGTGGTGGAAGGAGAGGTGGGGAGGTTGTGGCTAGTATGGCCTGGCTGTGTTAGGATATGTTGTGCTGTGTTGTGGTGGAGAGAGAGAAGTAGGGAGGTTGTAGCTAGTATGGCCTGGCTGTGTTAGGGTATGTTGTGCTGTGTTGTGGTGGTGGAAGGAGAGGTGGGGAGGTTGTGGCTAGTATGGCCTGGCTGTGTTAGGATATGTTGTGCTGTGTTGTGGTGGAGGGAGAGGTGGCGAGGTTGTGGCTAGTATGGCCTGGATGTGTTAGGATGTGTTGTGCTGTGTTGTGTTGTGGTGGAGGGAGAGGTGGGGAGGTTGTGGGTAGTATGGCCTGGCTGTGTTAGGATGTGTTGTGCTGTGTTCTGTTGTGGTGGAGGGAGAGGTGGGGAGGTTGTGGCTAGTGTGGCCTGGCTGTGTTAGGATGTGTTGTGTGGTGGAGGAGAGAGGTAGGGAGGTTGTAAGCTAGTATGGCCTAGCTGTGTTAGGATGTGTTGTGTTGTGTTGTGTTATGATGGAGGGAGAAGTGGGGAGGTTGTGGCTAGTATGGCCTGGCTGTGTCAGGACATGTTGTGATGGTGGAGGGAGAGGTGGGGAGGAGTTGTGGCTAGTATGGCCTGGCTGTCTTAGGATGTGTTGTGTTGTGGTGTAGGGAGAGGTGGGGATGTTGTGGCTAGGATATGGCCTGGCTATGTTAGGATGTGTTGTGGTGGTGTAGGGAAAGGTGGGGATGTTGTGGCTAGGATATGGCCTAGGCTATGTTAGGATATGTTGTGGTAGTGTGTGGGAGAGATAGGGATATTGTAGCTAGGATATAGCCTGGCTATGTTATGATATGTTGTTGTGGTGGTGGAAGAGATGGGAAGTTGTGGCTAGGATATGGCCTGGCTATGTTAGGATATGTTGTGGTGGTGGAGGGAGAGGTGGGGAGGTTGTGGCTAGGATATGGCCTGGCTATGTTAGGATATGTTGTGGTGGTGGTGGGAGAGATGGGGATGTTGTGGCTAGGATATGGCCTGGCTATGTTAGGATATGTTGTGGTGGTGGTGGGAGAGATGGGGATGTTGTGGCTAGGATATGGCCTGGCTATGTTATGATATGTTGTTGTGGTGGTGGAAGAGATGGGGAGGTTGTGGCTAGGATATGGCCTGGCTATGTTAGGATATGTTGTGGTGGTGTAGGGAAAGGTGGGGAGGTTGTGGCTAGGATATGGCCTTGCTATGTTAGGATATGTTGTGGTAGTGGTGGGAGAGAGAGGTGATGTTGTGGCTAGGATATGGCCTGGCTATGTTAGGATATGTTGTGGTGGTGTAGGGAAAGGTGGGGATGTTGTGGCTAGGATATGGCCTGGCTATGTTAGGATATGTTGTGTTGGTGGTGGGAGAGGTGGGGAGGTTGTGGCTAGGATATGGCCTGGCTATGTTAGGATATGTTGTGGGTGTGGAGGGAGAGATGGGCATGTTTCGGCTAGGACATGGCCTGGGTATGTAATGATATGTTGTTGTGGTGGTGGGAGAGATGGGGATGTTGTGGCTAGGATATGGCCTGGCTATGTTAGGATATGTTGTGGTGGTGGAAGGAGAGGTGGGGAGGTTGTGGCTAGGATATGGCCTGGCTGTGTTAGGATATGTTGTGCTGTGTTGTTGTGGTGGTGGAGGGAGAGGTGGGGAGGTTGTGGCTAGGATATGGCCTGGCTATGTTAGGATATGTTGTTGTGGTGGTGGGAGAGATGGGGATGTTGTGGCTAGGATATGGCCTGGCTATGTTAGGATATGTTGTGGGTGTGGAGGGAGAGATGGGGATGTTGTGGCTAGGATATGGCCTGGCTATGTTAGGATATGTTGTGGTGGTGGAGGGAGAGATGGGGATGTTGTGGCTAGGATATGGCCTGGCTATGTTAGGATATGTTGTGGTGGTGGAGGGAGAGATGGGGATGTTGTGGCTAGGATATGGCCTGGCTATGTTAGGATATGTTGTGGTGGTGGAGGGAGAGGTGGGGAGGTTGTGGCTAGAATGGCCTGGCTGTGTTAGGATATGTTGTGGTGGTGGAGGGAGAGGTGGGGATGTTGTGGCTAGTATGGCCTGGCTGTGTTAGGATATGTTGTGCTGCGTTGTGGTGGTGGAGGGAGACGTAGGGGTGTTGTGGCTAGTATGGCCTGGCTGTGTTAGGATATGCTGTGGTGGTGTAGGGAAGGTGGGGAGATTGTGGCTAGTATGGCCTGGCTGTGTTAGGATGTGTTGTGTTGGTGTAGGGAAGGTGGGGAGGTTGCGGCTAGTATGGCCTGGCTGTGTTGGGATATGTTGTGTTGTGTTGTTGTGGAGGGAGAGGTGGGGAGGTTGCGGCTAGTATGGCCTGGCTGTGTTAGGATATGTTGTGTTGTGTTGTGATGGAGGGAGAGGTGGGGAGGTTGTGGCTAGTATGGCCTGGCTGTGTTATGATATGTTGTGTTGTGGTGTGGTGTAGGGAGAGGTGGGGATGTTGTGGCTAGGATATGGCCTGGCTGTGTTAGGATATGTTGTGGTGGTGGAGGGAGAGGTGGGGAGGTTGTTGCTAGGATATGGCCTGGCTGTGCTAGGATATGTGGTGGTGGTGGAGGGAGAGATGGGGAGGTTGTGGCTAGTATGGCCTGGCTGTGTTTGGATATGTTGTAGTTTGTAGTAGTGGTGTTACTACTTGACAACGGTGGAGTGTTCAGGGTTAGCCTTAGATGTGTTAAGCTGCGATGTGTGGTGGGGACTGGTGTGTAAGTAGTAGTAGTAGCAGTAGAACTGTAGTACCAGCTAAAATGTACCTACAGCTATCGTGGCAATACTAGAGCTCTCCAGGATCGTTTTGACCCTTGAAGCGGTCTGCTTCATTATCTGCCAGCTTCCAACACTATTCTCCGGACAAGAGCGCCTGTTTAAAGGCATTCGACGGGAACAAAATACTGGACATTGGTGAGTGTATGAACATATAACTTGTTGCTGTCGCCACTTAATGGACACTTTGTGTTGCAACTTTTTATAGCAAAAATAAACAGTGTGTTTCTACTATGCATAATTTAGTGAAATTTCCTTTCCTTTGTCATTTACTCAATGCAAACCGATTTCAAACCGAGTCATCCCCTTGAAGTGACCAGGCAACACCAGTGTGAATGGTGCACGATTATGTGAGCAAACAATGTAACTTTAGAAAGGAAAGGACGACCAGCTGAACATGGTGTGTACAGGACATGTATTTCATGTGCTTCATGTTGTATCGGTAAGGACGACAAGATGAACATGGTGTGTAGAGGACAGGTATTTCATGTGCTTCATGTTGTATCGGTAAGGACGAGTCGTAGCTGGTATCGGCAGTACGGTCCTGTACTTGACATGGAATAAATCAAGACTTGAAGAGAATTCAAATTCCAAATTCATTTTCAATTACTAATAGGGAACCTTGCAATCGGGGACTGAGTGCAGGGGAGAATCAATATATTTATAATGTCATTACGTATAACAGTATATAAATTATATCATGTCAATCGTTCGTGTAACGCCATATTAAGTTTGTTTATAAAACAAGTGCAGTCAGATCAACCGTCTCTACACGATGAGGCCAAACCCTCTGTGGACGATCCCGCCATGACAACATCAGCTGGTCCTATCAGCCTTCCCGGGGAGGTGGGTTGACAGTTTAAAGTCACAGCCAGTAGGAGCGCTGTCACGTACACAAGAACAGACACAGCCTTTTTGGGCGATCCGTTTTCTAGGAAAAATAAAACAGTGGTAAGGAATTTTAAAATATGCATGTACATGTGGAGGGAGTAGATGCATGGCCATGAATACAACTAAACATGACACCCGGGACGTTAACTCAAGAGTGAGAGGGTGAGTTGGGTTCAGCTCTGCTTGGAACAGCGTCCAAGTTGTATCATGTCATATCAGCTTGACATTTAAAGGAACGGGTAAAATGCCTAGCTTAAGTCAAATTAACTAGTGAATAAGTGAGTAGGGTATATATAGCGCCGATTGGAACAGTGTCCCTGTTTCAGCTTCAGTGAGAGCAGTGAGATGTAGGTTGTAGATAAGCGCACAGCATTTGAAGCGTTTCCGGTCGTCATGGGATGTTGTAGTGTTGAGAGGATAAGTGGTTTTGACAGAATCTCATGAAAACATAGGACACGACCATTTCCATAATATCTGCTAAAGGCAGAATCCATTGTTTGATTTTGACAACACCAGAAGCACAGGCGCGTGTCACGCTTAAAAACAGCGTTAGAAAGACATATAGGTATATAGACCCTACCCTAGTACTATATAAAAGGATCCTTTTACATAGCACTAGGGTAGGGTCTATATACCTATATGTCTTTCTAACGCTGTTTCTAAGCGTGACGCCGTCATATAGCTGGAATATTGCTGAGTGCGGCGTAAAACTAAACTCACTCTAAGCGTGACACGCCCCTGTGACCAGAAGCACATGCTCAAGTATCACTATGTTCCAGGTGTTCTTGAAAAGGTGAACGTATCCTGCTCTACATGTACCTGTAGAACACTGCACAAACACACCAAGCAAGTCAGTTCTTCACAAATCACTGGAACATTTCTAACAGGTCACATGGAAGAATTGCACTGAACACGATTTCTGTAGATGGATCAACCTCAGGCAGGTTGTCCACTTATCTACCATTAAACATTTTGGAAACCTGACTCAGGCCTAGAATACTGAAACACTGATCAAACATTTTTTAAAAGGTTCGTAGGGCGCATGAGCATGCTCTAGTGTACAATCAGAACCCTGGTGACATTCAGCCATCAATGCTGGAGCTGCTGGACTAGGGCCCCTAAGTAGGTCACGGCACTTCGCGAGACCTTAGTACTTCCGGTGACAAACAACGTTTCATACCTTTTCGAATGGTGTCATGGTTGTCAGCTGACAGTAAGGAACCGATAACCCTTGCAGGAACAACACATTTCCGATCTAACCATCCCCAAATTAGCTAACTATTGCAACTGTAAACAGCTGTGACAGCCAGGCATGGTTCTAACTTGGTCCGGCCTTGTAAAGTCATAGTTGGCGGTCGCGCAATTTGGAACCAGAACTGGGCCCCGATCCACAAAGCGATCGTAGCGCTAAGATGATCGTAACTCCCATACTTTAACATAGACTTACGACAGTCGTAGCGCTAAGATGATCGTAACTCCCATACTTTAACATAGACTTACGACAGTCGTAGCGCTAAGATGATCGTAACTCCCATACTTTAACATAGACTTACGACCGTCGTAGCGCTAAGATGATCGTAACTCCCATAATTTAACATAGACTTACGACAGTCGTAGCGTTAAGATGATCGTAACTCCCATACTTTAACATAGACTTACGACTGTCGTAGCGATACGATCGCTTTGAGGAACGGGACCCAGGTCCTTGAATATACGCTTGACACCGGAACTCTGGTACCGGAAGTAAGCTGGACCCCGTCTCGCATATCGCAAGTTGGCGCGCGCCCAGCTTTCATGTGACAAATACGAAGATATGTCATTATTTTCCAAATCAAACAAACGTGTGCCCTATAGTTGTGTACCCAATATCCAGAATCTACATGATCTGCCCTTCTTTTATCCGAATTACAAGTAAAGTATCATCTTTCATTACCAAAGTGTTTGATATCCTTTATTGTTGGTACCCGCTTCAAAATTAGGAATTGAATGATATTATAATTCACCTAAGTACAAGTTGCCATCACTTCTTGTACTGCTAATTGTGTCGTTCCCTGTAGTTTGGTCGCTGTCTGATGTCGTTGTGTCGTTCGCCAATGTAGTGCTGTCGCTGCCTGCCGTAGTTTCATCAGTACCCGATGTAGTCGTGTCTCTCTCTGATGTCGTTTTGTCGTTCGCCAATGTAGTGCTGTCGCTGCCTGGTGTAGTTTCATCAGTACCCGATGTAGTCGTGTCTCTCTCTGATGTAGTTGTGTCTCTCTTCAATCTAGTTGGGTCGGTCCCCGATGAAGTCGTGTCGATGCTAGTTGTAGTTGAGACCGCTAATGTAGTGGTGGCTGCCAGTGCCAACACTGTCACCGCTATTAGGCAAAAGAAAGAGTTCCCAACTATGATGCATATTGATGAAACAGCATATGTGGGAATAAGTAGGACTGCACAGTATTACAGGTACACCGATATATCGCAGTACGCTTTTCAAACGATATGTATTGTAATATTTTTCTGAGAATCGGTATTTTGGGTAAAGAACATATATATTAAGTTTTTGTAATTATCGTTATGGTTTAAATTAAAATCTACACATACTTTCATTCACAACAAACGTTTTCCTTCGTTATTCAATGATAAAACGGCATTTTGTAATACTCCTCACAAAACATTAAGTATTTTCATTAGTATATCTTTATCAATCTCGATAACGATTTTTGCCGACACGTTACTGAAGGTGAGGTGAGGTGAAGTGAAATTGGGTTTAACGTCGTGCTTGAGAATATTTCGCTCATATGACGACGTGCATGCGTGTGTATGTGTATGTGCGGCTGCTTGTACTAGCCCAGACTTTAGTCTGGTTTTATAGTGCTAGCCCACTGAGATACCATGCCGCAGTGAAGCATGAATACCCCACTCAGACACATTATACTGACTCCGAGCCGACCAGTCCTTGTTGTACCCATTAATGCCGAGCGCCAGACAGGGACCAACAAGTACCATATTTTAACGTCTTTTGGTATGACGTGGTCGGGGATCGAACCCGCGACCTTCCGCTCTCCGACACGTTACTGAAAGGTAAATATTCAAAGAATACATAACCTTTAGTGACCTTCAAATTGATTTATCTGATAACATTCAGTACATCACCCGAACACACCCACCCTCAGAAACAACATGCAAAATGTGTGGCATGAACGTGCTCCACTCTTCACACATGCACCCTGATCGGTGTATACCTACCTGTAATCATTCCTCTGGTACAACAAGCGGGTCCTAGCTTCATTTTATGGATGATAATGACAGTCCCTGGATGATAATGCCTGAGAATGAGTTGTTAACGATGTTGTTTAGATCAACAACATCACACATATGGACTGGCCTGCAAGGTCGGTTGATCTTAATTATCATTGAACATGCTTGGGACGTGACTGGAAGTCGTGTTTACGGTCTCCATGTTCACCCCCACACTGTGGATGGCCTTGAGCAGGTGTTACAGAGAGAATGGCAGAACATTCCACTACAGCAACTTTAAAGGCTCATGCAAAGACGTGAAGAAGCTTGCATTTGTGCTCATGGTGGTGATACGCGTTACTGAACACTGCTTCACTGTCCAAAACTGACTTGAACCTTCATGCTAACATTTGCTCCATCAGTGCAACACATTTTGCACGACTGTTTCACGGGTACATGCTTTTGATGACTTGTTAGACTATTATTGCTCAATACCATTTCATTTAATTTTGTTAATCGTGTGTACATATGTTTCACCTTTCTATTGCATCATTCCATGATTTGCAATTTCAATAAATGAAAATGTAATGAGACTAAAAATTTGTGTTGCTTAACTTTTTGTGAGGAGCATACCATAAATTGTATTACAAGACAGAAACCCTGACTATGCAACCTAATTTTGAGATTGCTGTTATCAGAACCATAACATGTATGTTTAAGGGTAATGAAGAAAATAGGATTGACATGCACAATTAGTGCCACTCACTGTCAAACACTTAAGTTCCCAATATATCGCAATGCCTATCGCAATACGGGTACCTGAATCGTAATATATTGCAATACAATTTATTTGCCAATACACAGCCCTAAGAATAATACATGGGATGATATATACCTCCACAGTATTCATTGTTCAGATCGTGGAATGTAGTCTAAGAATAATACATGGGATGATATATACCTCCCCGGTATTCATTGTTCAGATCGTGGAATGTAGTCTAAGAATAATTTTATACGTTCTTCTGTCATATATATAAGGGTAATGATCTAAACATCTAACAGCTTTATGCTACAAATAACTGCCACATCTCAAACAACTCAAGTCGTGAAACATTGAAAAGGTTATCAATCCAGGCCTGGGGGAGACAGTGATAAGCGTTTATTCTGTATGTATTCTGGCATGGAAACAGATGTGTTGTTGTAAGCTATGGATTTGGTTCTGGCAGAAACATCGAAGAGACAAGAGTCACAGTTTCCAGAAGCTGGAACATTGCTCTGACATTTAGCATAATGTCCACTCTCACTTAAATACATGGTCAGTTAAGCATCGTCTATGTAGTTTTCACGTGTGTCCGTATGAAACGTTTATCACCTATGTATCTTCAGTAAAACGTTACATGCAACACAGAACAAGTCCGTTACTGCGCATTTGGTTTGAGACAACAGTGTCATCAAATCATGTTTACAAACATAATTTGGAATTTGTGTATGGCTTTATAACATAATACATTCCAAATAATTCTGGAACAAAATTTATACATTTGATGTGATAACATTGATAATAAATCAATTAGGGTGATCACAAAGAACCAAACTAGACATACACCTACCTAAAACACCACACATGGCCACTGGTTCCTTCATGCTTGAAAATGAAAGTGGAAGGATTTGATCTTCTTTGTGCATTTAACTTATGCAAACAGGGTTTGGATTTTGCATTTTAAAATTACCTGACAGTCTCAGTGAGACACGCCTCGTTATAAAACAACCTTGATAATCAGTTCTGTATGCAAACAGTGGATTGGACTTGGCGTTGTATTAATAGCTGACTGACTGTGCGAGACACGCCTACTCACACCATCACCAGCCCCTACTCACACCAGCCCCTTCTCACACCGGTTATCTCCCATTAGTTAGACAGCCAGTTGTTAGACAGTGGAGTAGGGTATTAATTAAGACAACACCCACCTCCATAATGGTACAGCTCTAATTAGATTGATGAGTAGAGTGTGCCCGTAGTTAATCTGTTCATTTTGTACAACCCCGTTGTCGAAATACCTTAGTTGTGTGTGCGACGCTAAATAAAGCAAATAACTAACTACTAACCTTGATATATCAGCTTGGCTGGGTTACGCAAAGTCGAAAATATCATATTGCAGAGAGGCACTCAACAAATACTTAATAAAAATTTATAATGCAGTAATGTAAATGAAAAGCACCTACAAATTCCTTTAACTGACATCAAGACCATTGCCCGAGTCACACACTCATATTGAGTGAATTGTCAACATAATTTTTTAGGGGTATAGTCTTGGCTGGAGGGGTATATTTTGGCCTGGTCCAGAATATACCCCCGGGGTATAAACTGGGCTAGCCTATAGTTTACCCCGGGGTATAATCTGGTGGGGGTGGGGATGGGGGGTGTGTGTATTCTGGGCTGCTACGCCGGGTTAGGATTGGTCTTCAGCAAACCTATAGCTTGTCGTACAGGGCGAGTGACGGGACTATCCATATCTGTAATGGTGATACGGTGCCCTACATCATCCAAGTCAGAGAGCCTGACCCACCACTCCTGTTACAACAAGCTTGGTCATGGGTTGCTGAAATCCATTATAACCCGGATCTTAGCGGAGGGTGGAGAGTTGGTGCATATGCTTTAATTGCAAGTCGGATAAACTATCACGTGCACGTGCTTTGAAACAATGATTTATCATGAATTGGGTCTGACACTGCTTTAGTTAGGAAGTCAGTTATATCGGGACGTGTCAGCTTACAGTGGGAGGAAACCTGGAGTCCGATGTGAGTCCTGAGTGGGGGGTTCAAAGGGATGTAGTTGCCGTGGAAAGCCTAAAACAACACCAAGACGAGATATCGTCTCACTGCGTTAAATTACATTACTTTCACGACACAACAAATTAAGATCTGCTCCCGTTACCAATGGAAAATTCCGTACAACCACAGGGGTGTGAATTTCTAAACCTACCGTTAAAAACCGGTTCTATGTAACCAGTCTGAAGAAAGGTGTCCAGCACTTGTTATGCTTATCACAGGCGACATATATAGGCGTTTAGGTGGACGAAGCGAGCTGTGGGCTTCACCATGTTTACCATCGAATGAAGGTTTGCAATCTCCCATTCACAGTGGCGGAAAACGTTGTTGGGGAGTTTGCGGCGACTGGTATCCCAGGGCATCAGTTCTTGACCATGATCGGTAAGGGGGCGGTAGTTTCATACAGAGGGGCAACACGTTCATGACATGTGAACTGATTTGGATATTGTGGTTGGACAACTGACGAGTGATATAGTGACGTGATGCTGCGTCCTGTCGTTGTTCCATTCAGTGGAATGATGCAAAAGAAATTGAACTGCAACCATTTAGTCACGGTCATCAACCATTATAGCCGACGAGGAGGCATACGATAATAATACCATTGACATGGTATCAGTAAAGTATACGTTGACTTAAAGTGTAATGTGTTTAAATGGGATGTTTACACCAGAAACCTCTAGAAACCACAAAATTGGCGTGATTTTAAATTAAATCGTTCTGAAAATATGTATTCTGCGTGATGTATTTTCAACTGATGGCCTAAATACATCTGTACCACATCACCGCCAGATACTGACAGGAAGCCATCGACGTTCCTATCATACCAGCAGTTTCCAAGAATTGTCATGACTAAGCTCCATTCCTGTTGTTTAAGAACTATATCATTGGATCTATCACATGAAACTGATTGTGTTGGTATCATGTCACGGCTCTAATGTCCCATGCTCTGGTATGGATGACTAATGGTTGCTGAAAAGCAACCTAAGGAAGGGAGAGAACACAGCAACAATATGGTGGATAAAATCTGATATGCTCTCATTGCCATCTAACACCTCAACATGACTTCACAGTGTTGTTTAATTGTTACAACAAGTTTGAATGATTCAGTGGGAGTGGTAATTTGGAAATTCAACGACTTCGACAAGATCGAAATAAAGAAATTATTCACCCCTCAGGCAGAGTTCTTTAACGTTTAAACAAACTAATGACATATATATTAGATACATTTAATTGCATGCATGTGAGAAGGAATAATGTGAAGTAGGTATGACATTTACCTGTTGTGGTAAATGACCCGTCCTCTGACCGACTCATTCCTCTGTATAGTTGAGGTAACTGATTAAAGATCATATAAATAAGGGCGATGGGTGAAATAATTGACCTACTGAGATACAATAGGATTACACATTGTTATATTTCCACATGTATACGTTCAGCTGATGCATCATTTGATCATGAAGAGCCACAACCTATGTGCCCTGAATAAACAGCATATTGAGACAAGATCCCGCATTAGTTTCGTGTTCGTTGCGGTGAATAACGTTCATTCAGTGTGTTTGTCAGGTCGAGAATGGAAAGGTACATGATAAAAGAATAACGTGCACTATACGGGGAGCTAAACGCATATTTTGAAAACGATATCGTCAATCTCTAAACACTGAATATCACCTTACATGGCCTAGAAGTAGACACAATTGTTGTAGTTGCAGGCCGATATGATATGCATTCATGAGTTGCGGTGTTGGATACGATGAATCATGATGTTTGTCAACATCAAGCAAATGAAGTTAACATTTCTTAAACCTTTTTTTGGTATTGGTTATAAGCATGTAGCTCGGCAGTGGCTTTTGGGATATCGCCCACCTGATCGGGTCATAGTTCCCTGAGATACTGGCAGAAGACAACACCAATAGGTTTCTACATTCATCAATTTATTTCATTCCAGTAATATGTACAATTTGAGCACTAGGTGACATCGGTCACGCGAGGAATAGCACGGGGAGATCTTCTGGATACTATCGCATCTTGGATATCTGTAAAACAAAATAGAACGGGTTAGACTGTACAAAATATAGGGAAGACGTGTTCTTGTCAATTTACTGAGATATCGATTATTATCTTCTATCGGTTACACCAGCTGCTACTAGATGCTAGTTACTCACCATCTGAAGAAACAGTTTCACTTGTGGCCGTTTTCTATACATAGCACCAGACTTGAGAAGTTCAGGAATTGTGTCGGCTTCCATGCATGCGTCCACGAACTCCCAGCAGGCCTTGCGCAGATCGTCCAGATGGAACTCAGTAGCAGCACATATCAAACCTAAAGGAGAAATCGGTGTTATACAATCGATGCGATATTCCAATAACATGTGGTCCATACATAAACGCCTTCAGAGAGTATAGACACGTGTAGTATACAGTTCAATTCATTTCTCAAAAAGAACCAACGGTGGTACAGGAGAAAGGTTTCTTTGATAAAAATCATTATTATTTAACGGGGATGTCGGTTATACTCCAATATTTGGCGAAATTTTGCTTAAAACTTTATGAACATTATATACGCTTCTCCCATGCATTTATTCAGTTGTGCATCCTAAAGGCAATTCATTGTACGCCATAACGTCTGACTTCCGTATTTCTCTCGTGTGTCGCAAATTATGAGCAACAAATTGTTTTAAACATATAATTCACAAGAAGTGAACGGGGTTGGGAAGAGCGCCTTTCAGTCCTCTCCTTGCATAATGAAACCAATTTATGGATATCTCTCTACAGTCATACTGACTGGGATGACCATACCAGACTGTCACACGGCACTTACCTATGACTGTGTCGGTCGTCACTGTCACGTGACCTAGGTGAACGAATGAGACAACCCTCCTGAGTACCTCGTGGTCGTAGTCGGGGACGGCGATGGTGATGTTGTTGTCTCCGGTGTTGCAGGCTTGATTGGCAGGCACGGATTCCGTTTTCTTTGCCTTTTTCTTGAAGAAAGAGAAAAAGCCCTTCTTTTCCTCTTTAGATTTACCATTGAGCGTTTTCTTCTTTGATAGGAACAGTTGATAGAAGTATCTGCAATCAAATACGAATAAATAAGAAATATGACATTACTGATATTATATCCTTCGATATTACCTATGTAATTACATATGAGGAAGAGGAGGAGGACTATGTACTCTCGACTTAACCCATTAACGGCAAATGATATATTGGCTTCCTTGAGACTCACCTTGACCTTGAACCCATGACCGCCTGAAGTCCATAAACTGGTTCTTTCTTTTTGCCAGCAAGGAATGTGACGTCACACATCTCCTGCACGCAGAGGATGTACTCAAGTGTGTGGATTAGCGGTTTAGTGCTCTCAAACACCACACCGTCTTCACCGTCGTCAACGTCGCTCAGGTCATGCGGACTGGTAGCTCGGGAACTATAACCAGACGTGGCTGATGACCCTGAAAAATAAATGACTTGTATTAAAACCCAAATGTATCTTTGATTTATTTAAAGATTGTACGTTTCAAACACCTTTTTCCTTTAACTCAATTAAAGCACAGGAACGAAAGGGGCATTGTGCGGATTAGATCCATTTGTGTCAGAAATACAGACTGATCAGGTACTAGACATGAAATAAAACATTATATATTGATTCAGTGAGAAACCTCCCACTCACCATCTGACTCCGATTCATCGGTGGAGGAGTAAGCGTCGTTGACTCTGTAGGTAATACGGCGCCGGTTCCGGGAATCTGAGACAGGAAACAAGGAATTAGATACAAGACATGGTGCCGCCTACGACCACAGGGTTCGAATCACTGTTTGGACAATAATTTTTAAAACAAATATGTAGATTTTTGCAGTCATATATTGTTTTTATATGTTATGGTTAACATATATTTCAAATTTGAACGGAATCGGTGAAGAAATAAAAAAATGTAAATTATTTTCCAAACAGTGATCCGAACCCCAGAGCTTACGACTGATCAATTGATTGTACAACATGATACACACCGATAAACCGTTTTCTTATGAACTGTATATATTAACAAGTAAACAATCATGTTGACACACATTCTTCTCGAAGTCAAACCGTGATCTATCATTTTACGTTAACGGTATTGCATTAAATATTTTTCGTAATTGACTTCAACTATTATTGTATTAAAGTAAACTGTGTGTTTTTCACATTCAGCTCGAATCTCATACATATAAAGAACTTACCTCGTGACTCTAAACTATCCAGGGAAAGCATACTCTCGTACTGGGCGTTGTTCGAGTTCATACTGAAGGCTTCGATTTTCAGGGTCCAGAAGATATCAGTCAGAAAGGTGCACTGGTCTGATGTCTGTGGAGATATGGCCTCCCAGTCTGAATACAGCATATTTATTACCTCGACCAGCTACAGTAAACGCGCGTGAGTTCGTTCACCAGTAATGAGGCACGCGACATATGACACGCCGTGACATTTGCCATGACGTCACACGCTCGTGAATTCAGTTCACACCTGAGTGCCTCTCAGTGAAGATAAGAGGCGATAATCTCCTGTAGTCTCTGGTGTTTGTGTATCTATCAGCTTGTCTTTCTGATTTCATCTCACCAGCATGTGTGATGGCAGGTAAGTTGTAACGGCGTCTGTCGTTGTCCAACTGACGAGTTCCGAAGAACACGTGCCGTGACATGATGAGAGATAACTGGAAGGATTATTCACACTTGTCGATGGTCCCCCCTTGATGGCCATATTAGCAGATTCCGCAACACCTGTCAACTACATTTTGACCAAACAATTATATACCGCAGTCCTTCCCTTTCGGACATTGCAGTTAGATAATGACACAAGCACTACCAGGTGAAACGTTTTGACAGCTACAATCTAAACGTTCTTTGTATCATTCGCTTATCGTTCATGTTTCTATCCAATACGTTTACTGTATAGGACCATTGCTACACAACGCCTTGACAACACGATGGATCCACAATCAATCCCTAGGCTATCAATTTACTGTTTCCAATTACCATGCAAATAAAACAACAGAAGAGGATTATGTGAAATATTCGATTGAAAATGCCCAGTTTCCAGTCCCGTAAAAGGCATTGAAATAGTGACAGTAAAAGCAAAATAAACGCTACGAAGATCTTGTCAAATTTACTTTTCTATAAGGTCAAGTCATATAAACAGTCCATACTTTAATTTTAATAAATATGATAAATATATTCAAACAAACTAAGGGGCAAAGAAAGGAAACCGAGTTACATGTAGTTTGTCGTGTGTTTGAATCATCATTTCGTAAAAGTTTCGGAGCATTTTTCCTTTACACCTAGCGTGATTTATTTTTTCAGGATAACCAAGACTGGGCATTCCTCTGCACTGGCCGTGAGTGACGTTCTACATTTATACCAGAATATGTGTTTAACCATCACGCATTCATGTAACGGCTTGTAATAAGTAATCTGTGTTTGGGTGATTTTGTGTGAGAATAAATTGCTTCGTAGCCATATGACCCATGCATATTTAAAACGGAAAAAGCAAATGTATCGATTTTTCGAAGATAATGTGCATAGCAGTTATGTGTATTAGCAGTTAAATAAAATATTAATTTGAAAACAATTAGACCAATTAGATATAAAAACAGACCATGTAGGAAGTACTTTTGTTTACTAACCACCAGTGCAGTATGTGATTTTTACATTATTTCGCAAACTCAAGATATCTTCAACTGAAAGCCAAACGTGATAAAATTGAGGGGCCTCACTATATAAAGCACAGTGACACTCAAATAGATATAGCAGCAATAAATTTAAACTGTTAGTATCGGTCGTGAGTGAGTTTACGTTGCTGTTAACGGTTTTCCAGATTCTAAACAGGGCACACACACCACATCACACACCACCACCAGAGCAACCCAGGTGTGCTTGATTGGATTGAGATCAGGTAACCTTGATGAATTGAGAAGTTTTTATTTTCTCTCGGTATATTTTGTGTTAGGTAGCTGTATAGATGATTAATGTGACAAGTCTTTTGAACCGCCTGTAAAATATCTGAAGTCTGGGAGTTATCTGAAGCAGCATGAGGTCATTATTGCCACGGTCGGACATCAGTTCTTTCACAGGGGTTCGGATCACTGTTTGAACAATAATTTAAAAAAATAAAAATCTCGACTTTTGCAAAGATACATTGTTTTGTATGTTATTATTCATATATATTTTTAATTTGAACGAAATCGTTGAAGGCATCATTCTCAATTCTCTCCACTCCACTCGATCACTCTCCACCATGTAGTGGACATGTATATTAAAATATATGTTTTTAATATTCTACCGCTACACTCGTTGCATAAAAAAAAACAAGCCTGTAGCGGTGGAATTTTCTAAAATCTTATTTCTTCACATCCTCGATAATCTCCAGGGTATACTATACACAGTGGAGAGTGATCGTAACGTATACCCTGGAGATTATCGAGGATGTGAAGAAATACGATTTTAGAAAATTCCACCGCTACAGGCTTGTGTATTTTATGCAACGAGTGTAGCGGTAGAATATTAAAAACATATATTTATTGTCCAAACAGTGATTCGAAAACCTGTGAAACCTCGGGAACCACTGTACTAACCCGGGATTTGCGGCTTCTCGAGAAGGAAAACCACACGGTGCGTGCTGACAGTGTATTAATACAATACAGCAAGGGCACAGTTTGTTATATCCGACAATACTTACAAGCGAGTACGTTATATCCGTAGTTAACTGTACATGGTTACAGGAAGGACACATATCACAAAGATGTGTCGTTAAAACCAACAGAAATAGCATCTTACAACCAGCCTGGATTAAAGCTAATAGTATATAAGTTACAATAATTCAACAAGAATCTATCACAGCATAGACTCATTACACTGCTTACACACACACCTTGAGTAAGTTCTAGCATAACTGCCCCACCTCCAAATGATAGAGACAAGACCTACCTCAGACTAACCTTTGGGAGTAGTGTGCTGATCTCCAAATATCAGAGGGACTTAAAATCCTCCAGTTAGAGAGTGCAACTACTCACTGCTGGGGTTTGACTGAAGTACAAGATCTACCACGGGATTTCAACTTTGTAATAATTATAAAATCTAAACAAGTGAGTGAGTTATTCCAACTATAAGGCGGCTTTTTTGTAAATAATCGTGTCTGGACCAGACAATCCAGTGATCAACAGCATGAGCATCGATACATGGGATACGATGGCATGTGTCAACCAGGTCAGCGAGCCTGACCACCCGATCCCGTTAGTAGCCTTTTATGACAAGCATGGGTTACTGAAGATCAATTCTAACATGGATCTTCACAGGTCTAAATCTGAACAAACAGCAGGGACGGGTCGGTGCTTCACGTCCTTAAGGATTCACGTACTGATTGCGTACTTTACTCCAGCACAAGGTGGTTACAATGAAAGGTGAACATTGCGCCAACACAAGCATGTACACAACTGTATTATCACAACATACTGGGGATAAAGTATGGCAAGTACATATTGTTATTATTACTCTGGGGGAGGTTGCTAAGTGCGGCGTAAAATCATACTCACTCACTAGTATTTCTCTGAGAATCAAGTAAATTATTCTTATTTATCTGTACATAGCGCCATCACCACCTGGGTCATACCTTTCGTGCTATAAATGTTCATCTACACCCGGTTAGTACTGGATCCGCTGGGCAAATTTGCTCCCTTCGACATGCGTGTACCACACACTTAAAACGGATGTGCAACCCCTGAAACATATTTTAGTAAATAAACCTTTGACTAAATATTTGTTTCTGTTTCCACACAATTACAGAAAGGTCATAATCTCTGATATAGGGGTGTGAGGGACTTGTATCTACCTGTCTAAACAGACAACTTAACATAACACCGTCGTAGTTTACACGTAGGTATTATCGCCACCTCATAACCCGCTAATTGACGTCGGGTGGAACAACTCGAGCTGAGATTATTACATGTATTGGCTAGTTCTATTGTCTGCGATCGCGCTTATATCCTGGTATTGACGTTCCCGCTTTACACAGTTCCGGTTCAGTGATGTACAGGCAAAGCAAGACAATGCAAGAGATATAACAAGAAAGCCAAGAGATCGATAAGCATTTATACACTGTTGATCAATGCATATTTCAAAGATCGTTAAACGGATAACAACATGAAACGTAATATAGTTCAAATGTCTTTAAACATAGGGTCAGCAAGACATGTGTTGTGTCCGTGTTGTACCTGCAGCGTCCTACAGACGTGCTCGATCTCCCTCTGCCCGGGCAGTCCGACACGCCTTCCACTTCACCAAACCACGGAAAACAAACACGGCTCTAATAGAATGTAGATGTATCTACCTAAACACCAAAATGCACACAACTGAAATATTACTCATTTGGAGCAAGATAGGCTGCTGATCAATCACGATGTAATCAATCAAATACGTATCGTCTTTTACTGTGAAAAGGCCCTTCCTACACCTTACATTCCAGTGGTGGTTGTTGAATACATGATCATACGAGGTTTGCCACCACAGTTCCCAGTCCGTCCATGAAACGTATCAAACATGTCAATACTTTGGTAAATATTTTAAAATACATACCTCCTTGATATATGAGGTTAGATGATGCTTAGATGACAATCCCTTTCTACGATACCTAAACACTGCTACAGTCTCGAGGTGGACAAACAGAAATTAGAGCTGTAATCAATAACCAACATTTACAATAATACGCCCTAAAGCAAATTCATAAAGACATGACACAGACATTAGAAGATACTGCTCCTTCATACAGTACTGTCAAGCAGTGGTATGCAGACTATAAAGTGGGAGAAAGAGCACTGAAGATGAGGCACGCTGTGGTCGACCTTGTGAAGTCACCACAGAGCAAGACGTCAATGCTGTCGTCCATGCCATCTTGCAAGACAGGCGCGTGACTATCAGACGTACACCACGTCAGCAAAACATCAGTGGAAAGAATTATTCACCAGCATAATAGTTCATTATTTAGGAAAATATTCTTTCACATGTGTGCCTCTTGCCCATCAATGAAACTGCACACATATGGATGAATACTGTCTCATTGGGTCGTGATAAAGTCGGGGACTTGACATCTGGCGAAGGCTGTAACCTTTCAACAACACCGTGGCGGCTATGTATGTTATCAGTCTGCAGAAATATAGAATAATATATCTTTATTTACCTGTACATGTCTACATATGGTATACCCGTATATTGTGTGTTCTTACTTCGGGAGGACCGCCTCCGTGGTGTAGTGGTTAGAGCGTCCGCCCGGAGAGCGGAAGGTCGCGGGTTCGATCCCCGACCGCGTCATACCAAAAGACGTTTAAATATGGTACTTGTTGGTCCCTGTCTGGCGCTCGGCATTAAGGGTACAACAAGGACTGGTCGGTTCGGAGTCAGTACAATGTGTCTGAGTGGGGTATTCATGCTTCACTGCGGCATGGTATCTCAGTGGGCTAGCACTATAAAACCAGCTTCAGTCTGGGCTAGTACAAGCAGCCGCACATACACACGCATGCACGTCGTCATATGAGCGAAATATTCTCAAGCACGACGTAAAACCCAATTTCACCTCACCTCACCTTACTTCGAGAAGGAAATAGTGATTTGTCTCACGCTTGATATAGGTAACTAACCAGCGGGCAGCTCCTAGCAAAACCGTATGCTTGGTGCTTTCTGTTTCCGCCTCTGACTATATATTTGTCATGCTGATAGGGGGCGGTGGGGTAGCCTAGTGGTTAAAGCGTTCGCTCGTCACGCCGAAGACCCGGGTTCCATTCTCCCCATGGTTACAATATGTGAAGCCAATTTTTGGTGTCCACCGCTGTGCTATTGCTGGAATACTTGCTATTAGCAACGTAAAATCATACTCAATCTAATCACCCATACTGATAGAATAGATTGAAACACCCATGACTTTTATCCATTGGCAGTGTCAGTATGTGGTTGTACAATGCCAATTTACACGTTCGTTGGAAGTCGTACTCCCATTGGCCTGTAAATTATTCGTGAGGTTAGACAATGCCGACTAAATGTGCTAATTGGGAAAAACCACCTTGCCAATGATTGAAATAGCTGCATTCCTTGGGTCACACATCAAGTATTCATGGCCATTAGTGTCTTTGTTGTCGCGTACTATGTGTAGCGGACCGAGGAGACCGCTAATTGCCGTTACTCGCATATAACACCGACATCATTGGGAGCCTGCAGCCAGTCTTAGCTCTACTGCTGTGGTATACCATTACTTGCCAGGTATGTGTTTCCCAAATATATCTTCCTCTACCTGTACACATCTATGTGAATAGATACCCTATATGTACATTTACCTGTGCATATCTACACAGCCCCAGTTATTTGAAACTGTGTTCCCCTCAAACTCCTTTGCATCGAGAACGTCTCATACTTTCGAACTCACTTAAAAACCTTCCTTTTCTCTAGAATCTATCTACCCTAGATTTGTTTGAGTGCCGTTGAACAGCTGGAAGTTGGAAAGCAGGCGCGTTAGCAATGCATATCTATCATTATTATACCCGTATCTTCATTTATAACCTGTATATATCTACATGTGATATACTCCGTATCTTCATTTACCTGTATATATCTACACGTGATATACTCCGTATCTTCATTTACCTGTATATATCTACACGTGACATACTCCGTATCTTCATCTACCTGTATATATCTACACGTGATATACTCCCTATCTTCATTTACCTGTATATATCTACACGTGATATACCCCCGTATCTTCATTTACCTGTGCATATCTACAGGAGATATACGCCGTATCTTCATTTACCTGTACATATCTACATATGATCATTTCTGGTGTCCCCCGCCGTGATATTGCAGGAATATTGCTAAAAGCGGCGTAAAACCAAACTCACTCACTCACTACATATGATGAACCCTTATCGTCATCTACATTATACATAGATATGCAAGTATTTGTTTTACAATTATCGTTGTTTTTACGAAAAAAAGATATATCAGCAGTTGTTATGACAACGGAGTAGCCAACTTTGCGCTTCCGCAACAGCGTAACATAAATATTGTGTATTTAAGACCTGCAATGCCACTGTGAAACAAAGGATAAAATATCATCCTGCTGACGCTCGGAACTGAAACTATATCCATCTGACAAAATATCACCTCTACTGTGACATCTCTCCCGGTTTAAGCTACCCGTTCTAATGTTACATTATGTCCTGTATGTGACGTCACAACGAGGAGGGCGGTGCAGATAGTGGAGTGAAATATGACCAAGTGAACCTTCCGTGTTCCTTTTCCTTGTCAGGTAATTTCACTGTACACTATACTAGTAACATAATAATACCCCGGACGTCAACGAAGCAACAGACACTGCGGCAGTTTGATTCGTTATTCTGTCATATCCAAGAAGCCCATGCAAGTATACAATGTGGATTACTGCAGTTTCTGAAAGTGACTAAAGACTCCTGGCTCCGTTTTATTGTGCTTTATCAAGTTAATTTATTAACTGTTTCCCTGTAAGATATGTACAGGGTCTAATGGTCAATTTGAACTGTGTATAATCTAGATGCATCATAACGCCTTGTAGACCAAGCGGGGTTCTGACCTAATAATGCGTTCTACAGGAGTTTTGTATAAAACGTGCGAGACGAGACTTAGTACAGTGATTACCTCCTCCATTGGCTCTATTCCCAAGGCGTGTTGCAGAGACGCGAGATTAAAGTGACCAACAAACCATCATAAGCGTCGAAAGTGGCATCTGTTGCAGCGATTGCATCTCTCGCTGATTAGGAATACTGTCTTGGATGTTAATCATCCAATATTGGAATTTAAGGTTCGCGCCAGCTGCAAGAATCCATAGTACACCACGTGACTACTGCAACCAATCGGCGCCTAGCATGCCCACAAGCGCCTGACAGAAGACGAGCTGCTCATACAGTGAAGCTGTTATTCACATCAAGGATTTTTCACTGAACTTTGTTTTGTGTTGAGTTTTCGGATATATTTCACTTTAGGTGAGTACATCAACTCTTTTTATGATAGTTTTAGTTCTGTAATGTGTAAACTGGTCACAACCAGCCTTGATCTGAGATTTTATTCCCTGTGAAAACGCTGACTGTCATTTCTGAATATTGTTTCTCAGCCCACAGTAGTGTCGAATTGTGTTAGCTAAATCCGTTACTGATGGATGTTTATCAGCAAACAGAATAGAAAAATCACAACAGGAAACTGTTTATACAACGAAATATTTCTTTAAATGCCATTTCATGGCATTTTATGCGATCATCTTTAAGGGATTATATTGAAACATGGCTGCCGACAATGGGGTCCCAGGGCGTTCCCAGCACACATATTCACGTGACATTTATTTACCTATACCTATCACTGTTTAGAGAGCTACAAAGAAACCTTTGGCATGCGTTCTCGGGTTTAAAACGCGACTCTGGTTCGACATGACGGTGATGGGGCAAGTGGCAAGCTCACCCGTTCTTAAAGCAGTATCACCGTGTAATAACAAATTATGTGTCATAATTTGATGGAATTCCAAATGTATTACCTCGCTTGATCATATTTGCAAACCCCGGGAGAGATTGGTTTGTCATGTGTTACATTCGCATAGCGTTATAGAATTTTGGATGGAGCGTTATAATGGTTGGAGCGATGGTTGTGTTTCCTCAATATAAGAGCAAAGGAAGGAAATGAGATGTGATCTCTCCGTTCTCACATTAGATTCAAAGTCGAGAGCTAACAGCTGGGCTCTTTCTATCAGATAAAATAAAGAAATCTGATAATTTCAACTGTAAGCAATCCCTACTTGAAGCATCCCCCAACCTGTGCTATCTTGTCACTGAAGCCGCCGCCATGATGACTTGCGCGCACGTTTGGCAGAGCTAAATCTGTGGGCATGTCTGCGGTTGGGGAATAGGACAAACGTTTCATATGGGTCACTTTCGAAACTGCCACCATGAAATTATCATAGATACAGTTATTCATTTAACGCTACAATAATTTATCGATTATTTGCAAAACATTTATCAGAAAACATTCATAATAATAATTCACATAGCAGCTGCAATCTAAGGATGCATGCATCGTATACTACGTGCTCATACAGAGATGCTTGTACAATTAACTGCGTGCCTGTATTTTACATAATGCCTAAACATATATTGTGTACCTGTGTTTTTCAAGGATACAGGCGTCGTATAGTGCGTGTCTATACTGAGATACCTGTACAATTAACTGCGTGCCTGTATTTAACATAATGCCTTATAATATATTGTGTACCTGTGTTTTTCAAGGATGCTATGTATAATTTGTCAGACTGTATCTCGTCATCGTCAGAATTAACCTACTTATCTCCGAATTCGGGCTTTTCTCTAGAAAACTGTTTTAAGTAGCTGCAGTAAATCGCGTTTAAGTATGTAGAGACAGCGTTAGCCGTTGTCCGAGACCTGAGATGTGTCGCACGCCGGGCGTTATCCCCGTCAGGAGTATTCATCATAACGCTGGACTTTCCTTCATCCCGCCCCCTGAGCAAATCGCCACACTGGTTTTATATCCTGCATAATCCACCACACTCGTGCATGTTGTTGTCACAACTACACGCATCGACCTACTTCCATTGTTTTATCTGCTGACATGTCATACCAGGAAACGGGCCTTGATAACGATCACAATTTTCCGGGTCGTTTTATCAATCATTTATTTGTTGGACTTTACACTTCCCTAATGTTGATGACCATGCACATTAAATACACATGCTCTAAAACTACCTGGTATTGTATGCGTGGTGTCTTCAATATTTCAAAGTCAATTACAAGCAAGTCCCGTAATTCCGCGCGTCCGGTTATCGCGTCCAGCAATAGCGTACTTCCGTATCGCAGGTAAACATCGTCTGCTACCAAATTTACGCTTGAAATCGGGACATTTCTACAAGGGAATGGCTTTTAATCATTCATTTTAATTAAAGGTTAGTAAATAACTGACAGATAATTTGACAGTTTTATGAAAACTGAATATTAATTCCAGTTTAAGATATACAATGCCGCCCGGTAATTCCGCGCATCTAAGCACATCGATCGCAACACGGCAACTAACGTCTCTTATTTTTTGTGGTTTACGTGATTAAATATGCTGGTATGCATCATATTTACCTCGAAATTTAAGTTATGAATAATGAAGAGAAGGGTTTAAAAGTCTGAATAAAACGAATTATTGTGGTGTTAGCAGGTATTTCACACTGGTATTACAACTGCCAGCTTCCCCCCTCCCCCTCAAGACGTGTGCCCGCCCACACCAGTTAACCCACTCTTGAGCATTACTTGCCGAGTTATCGCTTCACGCTGGGCCGCATAGATAATGCTTCCATTATGTTAGATTAACCTCCATGTATTTGTCGCTTCGGTTCACGGTCGAGTTGTAAAATCTAATATTGCGATGAAAAGATTATGGATGAAATCCTGCTTTAACGTGAGAGTGACATGGTCCGCAAGCATACTTCCACGCGAGAACCGGTCCTGCCTTATAGACCCGTGGATGACTAATAACGAAAAATTGATGTGCAGGAGACACTGACAGATCCGTGCAACTCGGCGACCCGGCATCACTGTCCAGCGTCATTATCACTATGCTGACGTTCATTAGCGCTCACCGGTAGAGCGAGTGAGTGACTTTTAGTTTTACGCCGCCTTTAGCAATATTCCAGCAATATCACGGCGTGACACCAGCATTGGGCTTCACAAATTGTACCCATGTGGGGAATCGAACCCGGGTCGTCGGCGTGACGAGCGATCGCTTTAACCACTAGGCTACCCCACCGCCCGCCCACCGGTAAAGGGTCAGTGGGAGTAGGAAACTCTTTTTCCACACTCATGGCTGACTGGAGAGCGACCTCAAGACACTTGAAACTCTGTAAAGTCAAATCTGAAATAGCTTTCGATTTTAAGAAAGGTGTAAAGATTAATATGATGCGTAAGAAGATACTCATCTTCCAGTTTAATGTACACCGTTACATTGGGAATGCTAATGTAACTGTACTATCCCATACACGCATATCATGTGAAACCGATTTATCCCCGAGGCCAGCATATTTATAGTATTAAAAGTACGATGAAATTACCTTAGCATCACATATTTCGTCCAATTATTGCTGAAGCTGGTAAGTTCCCACGTTCTGTATAAGCCAACATACATGTCCACCAACCTCTGTGTGGCTATGCTCAGTCCGGGCCAGTAAGAGACAGTGCACGGACCCGCCAGGACGTTTGAGGTGTACAGGTATACTGCTTCACTGCATTGTTATCACCTGTGCCGACAGCTGTGGTTGACAGTAGACACAATTAGATTTATAGATGTGGTTTATAGACATGCTCGCCCTAGTCGAGTTTGTATGGATATAATATGAAACACGTACAATGATAATACCAATGTCTCTGTGTGTCGTATTTCACACTATCACAAGGGGTGTCGACAGCGATACAGCAATACACAGGTTTCACTGGCTCAATAACACCCACATCGACTGATGGTTCAGGTACATCGGTATCATCACCCCGTACAAAGGTGACATGACAGAGTGAAGCAACGTCTAGCTTACATTTCTGCTTTGGTTAATAATATGCAGTTTACGCTCATACCCTTCACGGGGCGGTGGGGTAGCCTAGTGGTTAAAGCGTCCGCTCGTCAAGCTGAAGACCCAAGTTCATTTCCCCACTTGGGTACAATGTGTGAAGCCCATTTCGGGTGTCCCCCGCTGTGATATTGCTGTAATAAAAGTGGCGTAAAACTTGACTCACTCACTCACACATACCCTTCACGTGTGAACGGTGATAAGGCACCTTCTCAAAAGTGTTTCAAACCACTTATGAATTAGAGGAACATCTTAAGATTCTTGAGTGACAGTAATATATATAATATAATATATAAAATGTCATTTCACGCCCGAAATGTTTTGCTTGATTACAAAACTACATCAGAAAGGGTTGGACGAGTGGTGCATTGTTTACAAAGTGTTAAATTGCGTGATCAGTATGCCGGATGCAAGTTACGGTAAGACAGGAGCAAAGTGCACGATCAATACAGCAAGCAGAACACACCTGTCGACCTGGAATCTGAAAAATAAAGAACGGACACAGTAATTAGATGTCAACATTCCAGTATCTCTGTACCTAGTATAGACATCGCTGTAGTAATACACTGTAGTGGCAGAAATCAAGAGCATTTTGTCATAGAAAGCCTTGGTCAACTGAACACACATTTGTTTCACTAGCTTATGCATCACCTACTCTACAAGCTGCGACACCCCCTCACCAGTACATAAATCTCTATGACTGATAACCCCAGTGAGTGTAATTGATTTCGCAAGTCAGTTTAGAGCATAATTAATAACCTTTCTTAGTTTTATATACATGTTATGACATAAACGTCCACCTGCTGATGAAGCGACGTGTAAGAAGTATGTGGAATTCCCCGAGGGTATTTGTACGTTACTACAATTCATAACATTCCGGTCGTGTTCAAGTCGTACTCGGAAGTACCTCCACAACGGTCTTGGTGAAACTACACACACAATACCTGATGATGTACACACACAGGGTGTGGCAACATGGTTCTTAATAAAGTAGCAGTAGTGGTAGTAACAGCAGTCGTAATGGTGGTAGCAGTGGTGGTGGTAGTAGCAGCAGTAGTAGTGGTGGTGGTAGTAGCAGTAGTAGTAGTGGTAGCAGTGGTGGTGGTGGTGGTAGTAGCAGTAGTAGTGGTGGTAGCAGTGGTGGTTGGAGGAGTTGTAGTGATACTAGCAGCAGCTGCAGCTGTCGTAGTAGTAAATGTATAATGGACGTGGTGGCGGTGATGTTGAGATCTCGGTGGTGGTGATGGCGGCGGTAGCTGCAGTAGTAGTAGTAGTAGTAGCCGTTGGCTAAAGATTTTCAAAATAAACTTTTATACACATCCTGCCCTGAATTCCTCTTTGTTCAATCCATGCTAGCTAAATACACGGAAACCCGAAACAATCCTGGAAACAGTAATTGTCATCATCAGCAGACGCCGCATCCCAGATCAATATGGTGTTGAAATTAAAAATGTGATTTATGTATCATTACAGCGGCGACTCGCTCCATGCGATTCTATTCCAATTTCGTCTCGCCAAACGCATTACGCCTCATTAATAAATTAGGTGACCAATATTCCGAATCATGTGCACGAAAGGGACGAAGTCTTAAAATAAGCAATCAATTGGGGACGATTGTAATTAGTTCGCCACTGATAGAACTTCATAGATTAATGAGAAACCAATGCACACATGTCGGGACGATATGGACGAATGTCTCGTCAAGATCAGCCGGTTCCGTGCACTCGGTCACCGCCGTTCTGTCGCGTGGCAAGCAATGTCGGCGGGACAGAGAGGGCTAAATTGATCTGATATGCATTACATAATTTAAGCAAATTGGCACATGCTGGAGTGGCATGCATTAACAGCCTCTGTCATGATAAAGCAGCCTTCAACACACTTTTATGTTTGTTTACTCCACCCCCACAAGCCTTTGTACAGGATTCATGTAAAAACCCATGTACTCCCGCTGGTGGAGTTTGAGAAATATAATCAAGTGGTGTTTCAGAACTTGTTTGAGTTATTTTAAAGATATATACGCGTCTGTTTCACAGATATTTTAGAGTCAAGCAATAGGTATGCGCAAACACTTCCATAATACATAATGTGTGGTAATGAAGCTATCAACACTGAAAACAGCTCTCTTGTCGCATAAATTCTACATGAGGCTGTATAAAGATCCATCTATTGAAACTGAATTCCTCATGGTTGCGCGCCCACCCCTTGTTAAGCATACTAAATACATAAACGTATACATTATATATACCTTCATCTACTCAGACTTACATTACACAGACCATGTATCACAGTTGCTTCATCTTGGCTGAACATTCAGATTACTTTAGTGCAGATATAAAGGAGTTTTGGCAAGAAGAAATAACTGGACTCATCTTTTATATTTCTTTACTTGTACACCTGCAGAAATCACTTATTTATATAAAACACACACACACAAATATATTGTGTGAGCTTTATACAAATATGTTATATTGTGTGACATATGATACATGCATGATACATGCATGTTGTTATATTGACTGAATAACTATATTGTCTACTATATATATCACACTCTGTTTTAATTGGTTTGTTAATTTCGAGAACACTGGGAGTGAAGTCACTCATGTAGAACATCACCTCCCTTTTCCCAGACTGTCGACAAGTAATTTGGACGGATTAATTCATGTTGTCGACAGTCCGGGCATAAACCCTCAGGTGTTCTCCTAAGCTCATTGTCAAACTTTCATTAGAGCCAATATACAAGTACATGTATATTGAATTACGCGAGCAGACGACAGAGTTTATTGACAGTACAAACACTAACTGACATATTCTGGTCCGTGTCGATAGAATATATACTTATAAAGGATACATAATCATGCATGTAAGCTGTTTTGTATTGAATGACAGATGTAAAATAACGATATTACTTACAAAGGTAAACGATCACCTGTGATCCAATCAGACGAACAACGCGCTTGCGAAACTTCAAGTGGCCATCTAGTTTCTGATTGGCTCATAATGTACCACGTGACGCCTGACCCAGTTCGCACGGTGTCCGCCCGGGAAAACCACATTTGTGAAAATACCAGTTGCCGCTAAAGACACATTTCAAGTACAAACCTCGGTGCCGCAAATCAATACCGGTTTTTTTTCAAATAAGCCTCACCCATTGATCACAATTGATTAAAATTGTTTTAGTGACTTGTCCTTTGTATGTTTGGTTAACATATGATGGGCGGCTTCTTTATTCTCGTTGAAGTTTTTAGTTAACATATGATAATATTAATCTGTTCATGTTTATTTTGTTCTTTAATCTTGCATTCTCTGCTATTTTGTAGATTGTATTATCTTGTCCTGTGTATAGAATCTGTTCTGTGATCAAATGATACATGCTAATGGGTTATTCTATGGAAAAGGGAAATTTCAGCTTTTGCTCTTAAGAAAATTATATTTGTATTTTTTTGGTATTTTTTTATGTCTATATGTACACAAATTTGGTTTGTATGATTGGTATATTGCATCTGCAGAGACTTTTGGACAAGAATTTTCCATAAAATTTATTGTGACCTTCCTACTTTAAATCAAAATGTCATTAACGCAAAGGCGGCTAAAATACTGATTTTGGAAATTCTAGTCATAGTCATACATTTTGCTTAAAACAGCTATGAAATGGAAAGAGTTGGTAGGCGTCACATATGTGGCTGTTTATAAGTATATTTGTGCATTGATTTCCTTTGACCCTATCATAAGTTAGAATGCTTCAAAGAAATAATAGGTTGTATAATCATAAATAGTTCGTAAAAGGTGTTTGAGTGTAACATATGTTATATTTGGGATAACACTTTCTCAGTGTTTCTATGGTACCTTGTGCTTATATGACTTTCTGTCACTATGGTGCTATTTCTTATTTGACGCAAATAAATAATATTGTATTGGTTGTAAATGATAAATGGTGCAGTGTTCACAATTTTATCAATATTCACGTTTCTCACTTCAAATAAGGGTGGTTTACAAAGACCTGGGCCTCCTTTCACAAAGCACTAAGGTGATCGTAAGTCACTAAGGTAACCATAGTGCAATGTTAAAGAATAGGAGTTAAGGTTAACCTTAGTAAAGGTTGCTTCGTGAAAGGAGCCCCAGGCTAGCTATTCTCGAAACGTTCGTAGCCCTACGAACTTCTTAAGCCCATTCTTAACACAAAGTTAAGAATTCTTAGGGCTACGAACGTTTCGAGAATAAGGCCCCAGTGCATAAAGAACCTCATTTGTAGGGGTGACTATTGAGGGGGGAAACAACTATTGCAATAGTTTTTCCCTCCTTGAATTGTCTTATTTGAAGTCATTTCCCAAATGAATGTATAGTTTGAAGTCTCTTTTAATAGCTGACAAGAAACTTGAAACCCAGAATAAGATTGTTTAACAGGTAACAGAGGCGGATAACCCTAAATCAAAGGGAACGAATCGGGTACCTCCTGTATTTTGCGCTGCGCATTTATCAAAGAAGTCAATTACTAAATTATCGATAGTCACACATACTATCGATACATCGATAGTTTTTCGTTTCTACCATCGATTAATTGCTATCGGAATCTCAACAATTGCAATCCATCGATAGTTCGATGCATCGTTACAGCCCTGCTCATTTGTATGTGAGAAATAACAATACTTCAATCAACACTTTGCCTCTCATAACTCTTTGTTTAGATTGTTATCGAATGTATAAATATGTATAATGACAGTGTCTTCTAACTTATCGACTTTTGTCACAGGTTTTATCTGATTTTGTTCTACAGGAATGGAAAGTTTGATTTTCTGTACATTTAGATCTTCAATATGAATATTTTCAAATGTATCTAGTACTCTAAGACTATCAAGTAGTCAATCGCTCATGGTTCTCAGCCATAAGTGAGCTTCTTCCGTTGTCGGTAATTCATCTCAACAAAACCTTTCCTTCGTTCCTCAGTTTGAGTATTGATCCAACTTATGAATTCGCCACCCAGTATGTCACCGACTGACGACCCTTGGGCACATCTGTTGCCTGTCCTATCAATGCCGGGATGTAATAACTCGACCTGTCCTATCAGTGCCGGGATCTATAAAGTCTTATCTTCAGTCCTAGGATGTGCAACTCTGTCTATTAGTACGAGGATGTTAATGTTTCCAGTGCGGGTACATGTACGTCTGCTGTGTTTATATGAGTACATGGTGTGGCCCTGATACACGAGGCTGTGTGTGTTACCACGTGTGTTCCCGTTGAAGTTCCAGGATGCCGTCCGACATGATCGATATCGAGGAGAAGGTGAAGATCTGGGGATGGGAGACCTTCATGAAGACCCGGTCTAAGGACCACTCCAAGTTGAAATACGAGGACGTGCAGTTGGAGGTCAACTGGAACAGGGTGAGGTTCGTGTCGTCCACGCCGGAGTTCACCGACAGGGTGTCGCTGGAGAAACCCAACAGTCAGATCGTCTTCAGGTAAGTTAGCACTAAACCGTACTGTTACAATCGGGGCTCCGTTCCACAAAACAAGCGTAGCGCCAACGTGATCGTAAATCACAAGATTGTAACTGTACCTGTGTAATGGTTGACGTCTTCTTTCACGTGACTACTTACGTCAGGTCTTAACCTTAAGTTACGATCAAAACGTATGGCTGGATTTACCCAAGCACAACTCACTTCATTCGTAAAACTCGTATATCTAACCATATTCAATTTCAGTTCATCAACTGAAGTTGCTACAAATATACATAGACCACATTAAAAAACAATACCATAATATCTATATTTATAAATAATCTTGATAGGATATTTGTGTTTTCTTGTCAGATGATATAGTAATATCATTAAGTGACCTTAGTATTTATTTTTGATATGGACTATATATTTGTATAGCAACTTCAGTTGATGAACTGAAACTGAATATGATTATTTACCTAGGTTTTAATGGATATCAATAAGAAGGAAGTTATACCGATTTGTATTTTATGTTTAGTGCAGTGTTATTATTTCAATAGTAGTCAAAGAATCTCAACCACTTGGCAGTTATCCGTTTGTTATACATGCAATGTCTTATCAAACTTTTCACCGAATTGTGTTCGCAAGACTTTTGGACGGCAACGTCTTTAGTTTAAAACGTCATTGAGGAGCGTATTCCTTTCTCTTTTATAGGACCGACAAGAATTGGTCCTGAAAAGTAAATAGTATCAATACAGAAATTGTCACACATGGATTCTATTCTCTTCGTGGATTCGAAGATTTAATAGAATTGAGTACAGCTTTCGTTATTGTACATAGCGAGCCACATCAGCGTCACAATGCCCCTCCATCGTACCCTGTACACATTAATCCATCACGTTTCAGATCCAAGTATGAAAACTGGACGTCGCAAGAACAAGAACATTCCTTCAACACCGAGCGCACTACCGTGTCCTGCTGCACCACGGAGGTCTCGAAAGGATTCACCAAAGGATTTAGCCTCGAGGTCAAACTGGGTTTGCCGGAAGAGGTCGCTTCTGCCACAGCAGGATTTGGTCGCGAGGTGAACATGCAGACAGCTGAGGAGAGCGTGCAGGAGGAGGCCATGACATGGTCCATCAACAGCAGCATCAAAGTCCCGCCTAAACACAGGACCATTGCCGAGCTGGTCATCAAGGAGCAGGAGTTCAACGCGTCCTTCAAGATGCAGGTCAAGATCAAAGGTCGTGTTTTGGTCGTTGTGACAAATCTGAGAGAAAATAACTGTTTTGTTCAAACAATTGAAGGAGACTTTGCGGACATTATGAAACGAGAAAATGAAAGGAAAGGCTTCGTGATAGAGAAAAGATTAGTAACCTTTGACCTCTCTGGTAACTGTAAGTTTCGATTTGGGGTTGAGCAGCACGTGCAGCTTCACGAAGAAGAGCTGAAGGAAGAAGAAAGTTGAATTTTATATCTGTGTGATAAAGAATGGTGTATTTATGTGAGGAAGAACGGCCACCGGAAAAAAAACAAAAACATTGTTCAACAAAACAGGGAAAAGGAAAAGTTTGAGTTCTGGACATTTGTGTGTTGATAAACATCAATGTGTTTGATCGTGGATTTACACGTCTCCAGGACAACGACAATCATGTGAAGGTCAGAGAAAGGTTTTGACTAATGTTTTTACGTTTCCTTTCGATTGTGGTGTGCTCGAGCTCCGGATCACGCAGACCACTTCAAAAATCTGTTTTGATTGAAACATGACCATTAATACACGCACAGATCAGTGTGACGTCAGCACCAAAACAAGTAGCTTCTGTAGCCTTATAGTCTTACAATTGGTTTTGGGTGATGGGTGCTTGAATAGTTACTCTCATGAAATGTCACAAAAGCCTACCTGTGATTATTTTAGTTATATATGTCCCCTACGTTAACTCGACAATACCTCCATTCTGTTATGATATATATATACCTCGACAGTCCCTACAATACCGCCATTTTGAGGCAGATCTGAAGGATTCCACCTGCCCCAAAATGTTACACTTACGTGCCCATGAACTTCAGGCAACGTGTGTGTCTAGTGTATGTATCGTAAAAGAATAGAGGCACCATACAATTTATATTCACAGTTGACTTAAATGCAAATGTAAAACTTAAAACTGTAATGGTTTAGTCGACTGATGTGCAACTGCTGAATGAAAGTGACTCATTAAACCATATCCTGAGAATGTGGTCTCTTAACATTTAGTTAGAGTAGCCGTTTCCGTGAGCATTCAACATTCAACATTTAACAACTGTTCACATGGCGGACTTCATTTCATAGTTGCTAATGGTATGTTTTTATATATCTGCAATATTATTAAAGTAAAATTTGCATTCCAACCTGTCATTTATTATATTTGGTCGTCTCACGTCCCTCAGGATGTTCGTTCTTTTTCGTGTGAAACCGATTTCTGCTATCCCCCTATTGTTGGAATATTGCTAGAAGCGGAGTAAAATCCAACTCACTCACTCGTACTTTTTCAGTTTTCCTCTTCCCTCACGCCCGCCCTGAATTTTTATTCCCACGTGGAAACAACAAACGTTTTTCTAATCTCAATCAACTGGGATACTGTGGAAATTTATGTAATAAAAAAATATATACTCTTACTCGAGGATGTGCACCATCCATAAACAACAGGTCAGCTTGATGTTTCTTCATCTTACATCCACATCATACATTTACATGTTCACGATCGAGGTTATGTCCAGCAAAGGACGACTGAACATATACTATTCTGAATTTAGTAGTTAAAGTATATTTTTTCGGTCACCACTTGAAGAAGCCTACGCTCAATGTTGATGCTTTCTAATTTTGTTTCCATGGCCTGTGGTAGCACAACATGGGTAGGTGATTGGGCTGCAATATTGCAGACTGTCGCAACAGATCATGCCATACAACAAACCCTACCTTGTTCCCCATCCCAAATCTTTCCAAGCACCCGTATTGGAGTTCCCATCCTACTCTCTACCCTAGATTGTTTCTTAGCCATGTCTCCAGCTCAGCCCCAGCCTGAGAACTTAACATTCCCAATATCCTAGATCCAACCTGAGATCTTAATAGGGAATAGTATAGCCCCAGCCTGAGAACTTAACATTGTTCATATCCTAGATCCAACCTGAGATGTTAACCTAGGTCATAGTATAGCCCCAGCCTGAGAATTTATGACTGCTTATATCCTAGATAAAACCTGAGATCTTAACCTCCGTCCTACTACAGCCCCAACCAGTGCAACATTGCACATAACCCAGCACTTGTCTCTTCTTTCGCCTGTCCCCTGTGGTTGTCCTTTTCCCAAGTCCCTGCCATGTCTCTGACCCTTGCCCTATCTTTTAATTGGCTGAATGATAATCTTTTCCAAAACCAATTTAAAAAATAACAGTAATGACAATAAAATGAACAAACTCTACAAAAAAAGTAAGTTTTACTCACTGTTCTTCATATACATGAAATACTAATGATAAAAGTCAAATTGCATATACTGTAAGACTAAATATGGTCACATTTCAATTTGTTCAACACAGGTCATTTCCACACCAGTAACCTTAAAGTGAATGAATACAACCAAGGCATGAAAACTTTTGCATTCAGAGTGCAAATTTAAGAAAGGTGTGCCAGTCGGAGACTACAAAAATTCAGGAAAGACTAGTATCAATTTCATGGGGATTATGACATGGTTCACGAAACCAGATATTCATTCATTTAAGTACTAATCTTAAGCTCTACCCTCTTTGTTTAATGCCATTTATTCCATTGCTATGGTTAATTTCACTGTTTAATATTCACTGTCAATGAAAACAATGTACTCAGGTTAGCATTTGCATTGTTAGTTAACTGATGTATTCAAGACTACAGTCAAACGTCATATGTATAATGTAATCACAATAGATCTTTTATTCTAAACAATGTGTAATTTAAAGCAAAATGTATATGTTTATAACTTGTTAAAACATGACTGAGAAGAAAACTCCCTAAAAAGATGTTCACAAAATACAAAAAGGAGATTCAATGAAGTGTTAACCCTTGAGTTCCAATTACAATTTTATAAAACAATTTTATCAAACAAATTGGCATTTATGTAACATAATCAAAAGTACAATTTTCAGCTATCATTTGTCATGGCTTAACTGACATTTTACTAATGGAATAGTTTTCGTGTATACCTTTTGACACATGCAAGTCAGCAAATGAAATACACATGAATCAATCGCACAAGTACAAGAGTAAAACGTTACTCACTGAAACTTGTAACATGATTTTAACAAATGATAAAATATATCCTGCTACAAAGGATTATTAGTGCTTTCAGGAATATAATAACATAACAGTAAAATAAGATGATAACAAAACAGCAATACTAGGAAAGTAAATACATCTGAAATAAAATGTAATCTTTGCCATTAATGACTTAGAAAAATACATGCGATTTATCTAGATTAAATTATTTCCTCATCAAAACATTGTCATGAGTTTCAAAGACTTAGCTTTTCAGTTTTGTTACTCTAATCTGACTATTTACTAACTATATGATAACAGTTAAAACAGTTCTATCATTGAGCAAATACGGTACTAGAAAATGGCAGTGCCTGTGTAATTCAACAAGTGAAAGTCGACAATCATCAACATAACTGACATGCAAAGTTCATCTAATACACTGGTCCGCTAGTCACATATTTTTTAACATGACTTAGAACCAGTAATTCTAAAATCAAAGTGCTACAAAGTTGACAAAAGAATTTGTGGCAAATATCAAACTCTGATCCCTATGTTTTGGTCAAGTTCCCAAATTGATGAGCAAACAATATTTGCAATATGTGAGGATGTGAAAAATTAGAAATCTTTTCTTTTTTTTTTTTGGGGTACTTTATTGATTCTATGAATAACGTATGAACAGTTTTTGCAACAACAAGATGTGGAAGAGTGTGATATCTCTTTGAACTAATGACCTGTATATAAGACTGTATGAAAGTTTGTTGGTTCAGCATATTTTGGGATTGCACAGGTCCTGTTGGCAGTCCGAGCAATGGAGATGGACATACCAGACTTAAAACATTGTTGCATAAGGGGATTTGAAATGAAATGATTTCCTCATCTCCACATTTTATTCTTTGTGTGCAGTAATAGTTACATCGTAAAGCTGGACATCACAAGGAAAACAGATGGTTGTTAACAATAAAGTGTGCAAAATGCTACATCGATTAAAACATGTGCATGATATATGTTATTAATCCCTGCGTAGTTATTTAACATACAAAAGAGCACAGGTTTCATTCTCAAAATAGTGTTCAATGACAGTTAACAATAAATTACGATTCTTATACTTATTAAACATATCTGAATAATGAAGATCAAACAATATCCGAGCTATTACATTTTAATAACAGTTGTTCAAATGCTGCATATATAGTCTCTGGCTACTGAAAATACCTTACAAAAAGATGAATTCTGTATCAGTAAATATGCCTGCCAATTATAGTACACAAATTAGCCTCAATCTTTAAAAACAATAAGAGCACTTATTCCGTCTAAACTGACCATCAGAATCAAAGATATGCCATGTAATAAATATAACGCATTTAAACTTCCTGATCATATCTTGATGTATATTTTGATTTTATATTTATTATCTCAGTGAAAAGGTCAGCAATACATCAGTGGACCAGAAAATGTAAGATATGTTTTCATTGCATCAAGGTGCTTAATTTTAAATTACTGATTTCATGGTTCTTGATATATTTGATCAAGAGGCAAGCACATACACTTCCATATCTTCTTGAGCAAGTAACTTCATAACAATACAGTCCAAGCTACTATCAAGCAAACTAATCAAACATATGCTACCTACTGGAAAGCATAAACTCTTTAAGTCTCCACCTACCTCAAGCCCTAATTGATCATAAATTTGTTGTTCTGACCTGAACTGCTGAAATGAATCAAGAGTACCACATGACAGGATATTATCCGTTGTCCTTTCATGAAAGCATATATATATGTTTTACATGTACCTTTAACACATGTTCAAGTTTTCCTTGTTTTTAAAAACAAATACTGGTATGACTGGTAAACCTCAAATGGAAAGAATCTAATCAAGATTGATTTGTGTAAACAGTTTTATCATAGGACAGACTTCCAAAACAAGACATGCTAATGTAATATGCAAGACAAAAATCAAACAAGCCAAATCAGCCTTAAAGCTCTTATCCCATGTCACTAAACCTTTGGGACATATTCTCATTATTCTGTAACCGACATACAAAAATGTCACATTCAAAATGTTTGCCTAATGATCATTGAAACAGATGGGTGAGGTGAAATTGGGTTTAACGTCATGCTTGAGTTGAAACAGATGAGCAACAAGATTGACAGCATAGGTTACAGACATTGACCAGATACAACACATCTGGCAGTGAGACACAGACATAATACATGTTAGTCACTTTCATCAGAGGAGGCTTGTTCCAGCCCTGATGTAGACAGCTGTACCGCCCAGGAGGACTCCTCCTTCTTCTTCAGGTCCAGGATGATCTGGTCCTTCTTGAACTGAAAACAGTGAAGTTGGTATCAGCATCACCAAACATGGACAGACAGTGGACAAGATAGACAAATACAATGAACAAAGTTCCATGCCATCTAGGAGAGCTAAAGAAAACTCTATTCTAATGTCATTAATTATCAAGAGTATTGATTGACCATTCCATTTGGATAAATACTCTCAGTCCTCCTGCCAACATAGCATCATCTTGACACCAATTTGAACGTTCAATCAAATCACTCTTGAGTGATAACTGTGTTTGTTATGATTTTCTGCTATGTTAAAGACGGGAGAGATGGTGAAGAGACTGCTGGCTGGTTGGTGTTTAATGCCGCACTCAGCAATATTCCAGCTATATGGCGCCGGTCAGTAAATAATCAAGTCTGGACCAGACAGTCCAGTGATCAACAGTAATTGGGATGCGATGACATATGTCAACCAAGTCAGCAAGCCTGACCACCCGATCTTACGACAAGCATGATCTTCACAGGAGTACTGCAATATGCAGTCAGGGAATTAATCAAAATAGACTGGATATATAACACACTGGATTTCTCATACGAACCACAGTTTTCATTTGATGCCAACATGTTATTTATTACCATCTGAGCCACAAGTACATCTGGATCAACAAACATGTTTAATTTATCATGTGCACATGTATATTTTTCAAGAAATTTTGTCTTATTTTGAAAAGAGAAAAGAATTTGTGTCTATTTTGACTGAAATGATTTAATAAACAAATTGCAACTTGCAACGTTACCTTGAAGGAACATTTGTCAGGATCTATTTCTCCAGGAAGCTTCTTGATGACCTGCTTGTATTTCACAACACCCTTCTTTCTGCGTACTTCTGCTTGCACACAAAGTGATCTGAAAATAATATATTTACCGAAATATTTATCTTGACATTCTCAGTGGCTGACACTAGGGTCAGGGTTTGTGAAGAAAGTCAGTACAAAATGGGAAGAATCAAATTGTCCACAGTGTAATATTTTAGTTTTGCAAAGACTTACACACTGATAACATCACAAGCCTTTATGCTTACCTTTATTTTTGCACTGAATACACCAATAAAATCTATTTAAGAGAGAAGAACCAATTATGCACAGAAGGTGGCAATGACTGACATCAACATCAATGGTCATGAAAGAAAGAAATCATCTCCATGATCTATGTAAGCTATCTAACTGTGGTATCAATCTCACGTTTCCTTAAAGTCAACAAGGACATCTGCATTCTTCTTGCCACCAAGGTGTCCAACCTCCAGGCCCTCGACAACCAGCACGACTCGCACAGTCTTCAAGTCCAGCTCCTCTGAGGTCACTGACGATGCACATAATGTTACATACTGTTACTCACAGGTGTTACAACTCCATGTACCTAAACTATCAGAAATGTGTAGTGTTGTAAACCATGATCTCCTTAAACAATGGGATTTCAGTGCCAAGACAATCATAATTCCAATACTTTAATATTTACACATAACAGTCATAGCATGAAGATTAACTTGTCGAATTGAGCAATAATCAACAGGACTAAACTATTCAAATAGATTTTGCTTCATCTTGAATCCTTTGAACTACATAACTTACTATCACCAGAGACCAAACATGGTCTCTGCTATTATCCCAGTATTTCACATTGTTCATTGAATGCACTTAAAACATTTTCACAACAATCAAGATGAACCAGAGACCATATGGTCTCTGGGTGAACATAGAGAATTTTCTGGGTTTCATCTTCGTTTTATTGTTTAGTACAACGTTTCATGGCTTGTTCTGGCCCCATCATCAGGTAGAACTAAAGTACACTGATCGTCAGGTAGAACTAAGGACACTGATAATCAGGTAGAACTAAAGGACAGCACCCTTAGTTCTACCTGATGATGGGGGCCAGAACAAGCCCTGAAAACGTTGTACCAACCTGATGATGAGGCCGAAACAAGCCCTGAAAACGTTGTACCAACCTGATGATGAGGCCGAAACAAGCCCTGAAACGTTGTACCAAACAATAAAAAGAAGGTGAAACCCAGAAAATTCTCTATGTTCATCAAATAGCATCTTCTAAAATGCCAATCAAACATATAACAGTCAAGATGTTGAGAGACACAGTCATATGGTACAACCCAATAAGAACTGTAATCTGCAGGGAAATACTATATCACATTATTGACAATTAGTCGATACAAAGACTGTAGCATATCATCAATATCACCACAGGGGATAATTACTAGTAACCATGGTATTTGCCATACCAACAGATTGATCATCAACAGTCCTACCTATGTTCTGGGCCATATTGTCTAAGCAGTACTATATCTGAATCTGCCTTCGCAGAACAATATCACCACAGTAAAATCTTGCTGCTGATAATATACGATGAGTTGTGCCTATATTTAGTCCAGCACCTCAAAGCACTGTGGGATGCGATACAAGGGAGCTAACTCCCTGCTTACCTGCATCTGACGAGTTGGTGTAATGCTATGCACTTAAACTGCTTCAGAGTGCTTCACTACAAATCATACCAGGACCAGTACTATATTTCCGAAGAAAGTTAGGCCAGAATCTTTGATGCCACTCACACCGGTCTCAGCTCTAACCCAACTTCCTTGTTTCGCTTCTACCTGACAAAGTTCATGCTTCATCGGTAAGCTTTTCGTGTCTATCATGCTGGATAGGATATTTGATGCAACAAAGGTTAATATGATTAGTTAATTACAACGTTATATGTATTTCTATTTGATGTTAATGTGTAAAATCAGTTGACGCACATGTCACTGATTATAAACTTATTTCACCTGCGTTCGGTAAACGAGTTTCCGCCATTTTCTCGATAACTTAGAGTTACCTGCCCTTGCACAGAGACATTCGGAACCTTCCATGTGTTTGGAAATCGCTTTCATCATCGAAATGACTTCCGGACTTATTTTGTTTTTGAACTTTGTATTCTAGAGTCACGTTCCTCAATTCAAATTCGTTAGATGCTATCGTACAGCAAAATTCACCTCACACAACGAACTAATGTTGTATGTTCGTGCACCATTCATATGAAACAAACAAGTGATTGCAGCAGGTGCAAGCTCCTTTATCTACACAAGATCTTTTGCCGTTCAACGGCGTACATTGCACAGGTCAGGGGGCTTGTATTGCATTCGTAACTACTCGCCTCTTTCCGTGACCTACAAGAAGCCATCCGGCTTGCCGGAATGACACGAATAGTTACGAATGGCTTGTATTGCTGAAAATAATATGTCCTAGGTCCAACACTCGATCACTGATTGCCATCTACATATTTTAAAAAAGTACATTTTTAATATGTAGACGGCTATCAGTGAACGAGTGTTGGACCAAGGACGTATTTTCTGCAATACAAGCTCCTGTGGTACATACCTGAAGTGGGCGGTAGGGGTCGCCTAGTGGTTAAAGCGTTCGCTCCTCACGCCGAAGACTCGGGTTCGATTCCCCACATGGGTACAGCTGTGTGAAGCCCATTTCTGGTGTCCCCCGTCGTGATGTTACAGGAATATTGCTAAAAGCGGCGTAAAACCAATACTCACTCACTCGCATACCTGAACAATGCTGAAGAGCCGTTGAGCGGCGAAACATCTTGTGTAGAAAAGGACTTTTGACAAGACGAAATATATCACGTTATCCCCGGAATACTTTTATTTCCACATTATGGGTATCAGCACACTTGTGGCTATCTTCAATAAGTCATAATTGCAATATTAGTGATTCTTTTTCAAGTAGCGAAGATTAGAGCAGATTCTTATTTAAATTGTTTTCAAGTTTCCTTTAGAAACCAAAGGTTATTGTTTTCAGTTGTTTTTAACCCCTGTTATATTGCATCTCCGGTTCCTGAAGGACACTACTAGCCCGATGTCTTCTCAGAGAATGCATTGTTCATCTTCAATGACTGCAAACGTAACACACCTAAAGTCCGTCGAATCACACAACGGACATGTTCTCTCATTGGCTGTATATCTAAGAAATGTGGTGACGTTTCCTTGTGTGGTGTCACAAAAAATCCTATGCTCGTCAACATAAACGGCATCACATCGTTTCTATTCTGTTTAAAATATTGGGACCGGATAGTTACATGCACGCACGCACGCATACTCACATACTCGCACATTGTTGTCTATTCTCTTAAACTTAATAGAATTGAAAAGCAATTATACTGGATATTCGAAGGTAATCACCCATCACTTTAGAGACTATTGCATGTAACTCTCCTGAAGCTGACATCAGTTTTCAGAAATCCGATGGCCACGTTGAGCCCCCGGTCAGTGTTTATAACAGGAAGTTCCAGCGGTATCGGCCTGGAACTAGTCAGACAGCTGGTGAATCTGTCCCATCGTCCACAGCATCTTCTAGCTTCGTGCAGAGACCCCAGCAGCGACGAGGCGCGTCAGCTTCAAGACATAGCGGCTGCCCACCCAGAAGTTGTCGTGGTCAAGTTGGACATCACGAGTGACCAGGATATCAAGGAGGCGGTTGTCACTGCCGAGCAGGTGCTGGGAGAGGAGGGGCTGAATCTGCTCATCAACAACGCCGCCATATTGTCCAAGGTGTCCGGTGTGAGGGACGTGACGAGGGACGATCTCGTGGGTCACTTCGACTGCAACACGGCTGGTATGCACTAATTTAATGTGGAAGTTAATCGCACTGGTAGACCGACTCCCGGAATTCTTTAAAATCTTGACACTTCTGCCAATACAAATTAATACACCAAGCATAATTATCAGTTATCTAACTAACCTTTGATCTGGACTTGTATGACTTCTATTAGCGTTGTGCAGATTAAAAAGGTGTGCCTTTAGAAGTTAAACTAAATGTAAAGTTAGCGAGTTTTATTTTACGCCAATAAAACAGAGTTCAGTTATTTCACTGGGCGTCTGCACAACCAGGGAGACTCTATAACTGTAGACTCTGTTGTAGAGTATCCCTGGCACAACGTAGGAACGTCGGGAGTTTTGTAGATATATGACACGCACGGTACCCATTTGGCTATTCCGATCATTATCAGGGGGTAATCTGGGAATACAACCGCTCATCATAGCATCCTGGCACGCCTAAGGGACAAAACTTCACACAGTGCATTGTAGCACTGCAGAAACATCACAGAGAGATTAAAGGCACCTTAAGATGTTTTACAGATAGCAAACCTACTTCGAACTTCAGACCCAAACGGGTCGGTGGGTTAGCCTAATGGTTACAGCGTTCGCTCGTCACGCCGAAGGCCCGGGTTCAATGCCCCACACGGGTACAATGTGTGAAGCCCATTTCTGATGTCCCCCGCCGTGATATTGCTTGAATATTGCTAAAAGCGGGGTTAAACCATACTCTCTCACTACGACCAAAACAATTTGATACGTTTCCGCGCTCTTCCAAATACTGAAACGTGAAAACAACATGTTGATCTTTTTTCCACGGACCAGAAATATGTCAAATGTTTATAAACGTATTTGTCGGTATCAACATAAATAAATCATTGAAGATACTGTAATTAAAACTTGTTGAACATTTATCTAAAATACTTCAAAACGGAACGAATTATGACGAATCGTAAGGAAACTATTACCATTTTACTTGTTTTGACCTACCGACCTGGATGTTTGGTCTCCAAAGTGGTAAACCAAACAAATTTGGCCCTGAACCTCTGTGATATTTCTGCAGTACTTGAAAGTTAGTTTATATGTTGGTCTTAACAAAACGGTATTGGGCAAGACTAATTTCTTGAAGTTTTCTTATTGAAAGTATCCTCTGTGTTTATCATATAGGTTTTCTTGCAGGACCAATGATGGTGTCCAAGAGTCTCCTCCCGCTTCTACTGAAGGCTGCCAACAAAAGCTTGTCCCACCTCAGTTGTAACCGGGCGGCCATCATCAATGTGTCTTCAGGACTCAGTTCCATGTCGTTCTGTATCAAGAATATGAAACATCCTTGGTACAGCTACATCTGCTCCAAGGCTGCCCTCACCATGGCAACGAACATCATGGGGAGAGAACTCTGTAATGATGGTATTTTAGTGGCCGCTGTGAACCCTGGTCATGTTAAGACAAATATGGGTGGTTCGGATGCTCCAATCTGTGTTGAGGACTGCGTATCAAACCTTTTGAGAACGTTTGCATCCTTCAATGAAAGATCTGTTGGTCTGCTTCACTCAAATTACGGTGAAGTAATACCATGGTGAAAAATGAAAGTAAAATCAATTTTCATTTATCAAAAACTGTCCTGCCTGACTAATGAAAATAAAAGAATGCAATCATATGTGTCATTACATGTGAACGATTTTAAGAACAGATACTATTCAGTGTACATGTATTAAGAGACAAGTGAATTGGGTGTCCACAATATCAAGATGGGACACCTGTAATTGGCTTCCCCCAACTATGACACTGGGATTCAACCCAGGTTTTCACAACGATAAGCCTGCCTTGCATCCACTAAGCTACCCCTGCACCCTTAACAGATGAGTAGGTTGTGTTAAACAGGGAAAGTCTGTTGTAATGCAAGGAAAGTCTGAAATGATGCAAAGAAAGTCTGATGTGATGCTGGGAAAGTCTGATGTGACACTGGGAAAGTCTGAAATCATGCAGGGCAAAGTCTGAAGTGATGCTGCTAAAGTCTGAAATGATGCAGACTGAAATGATGCAGAGAAAGTCTGATGTGATACTGGGAAAGTCTGATGTGACACTGGGAAAGTCTGAAATCATGCAGGGCAAGTCTGAAGTGATGCTGCTAAAGTCTGAAATGATGCAGAGAAAGTCTGATGTGATACTGGGAAAGTCTGATGTGACACTGGGACAGTCTGAAATGATGCAGGGCAAGTCTGATGCAGGGAAAGTCTGATGTGATGCTGGGAAGTCTGAAATGATGCAGGGCCAGTCTGATGCAGGGAAAGTCTGATGTGATGCTGGGAAGTCTGAACTGATGCAGGGAAAATCTGATGTGATACTGGGAAAGTCTGAAATGATGCAGGGAAAGTCTGAAATGACGTTGTCCACAATGTCAGAGTCTCACAGCCACCTGTTTAGACAGCTCCAAAGACAAACAAAAGGCACCAAGGACTTATTCTGGCCCTGAACCCAGATGTGTTCATCCTCACAAACAAAGACAAATACCACTGCCATGTTTATACATTATATTCCTGCATGTATGGAACAAGGAGAATCACAGCCTGCTGTCATCAAATATCACGGATATCATAAAACAAGAATACATTGTAAACAGAGCACTTGGAATGGAACAAGCTTAACACCCCATGATATTATGTCAAACAATAAATACAATTACACCCAAGTACAACTCCATAAAGATGCTATCCCACCAGTACAGAGATCCCAAGTCATACATAATGTTATTCACAGAAAGATAAATGTTACAATGTTGAAGTCTGATACTAACTGAAACAAATAGTGTCACTAACTGTAGCTCACCTGGATAAATAGTTAACAGCAGTAAATGTCAGCAAAGATAGCCACTTAACAAAATATGCTGTCAGCACTGAAATTCAAATATTATCTGCCAAAATATTGAGACAAAAAACTACCACAGCATCTAATAATTTCAACAAAATATGGCGGCATCAAGAAGACACATATACATGCAATGGTGCAGCTCCTCCTGTCTTGCAGTTTCAGAGAAGACATTTACACAGTCAAATATGCATTCTGAAGGAAAACAAAAGCATGGTAAAAAATCCCAAATTTTCCGACAAATCACTGAAGGGGATAACTTTGTACAAATTTCAGTTTCAATGGTCTTGTGGTCTCTGAGGAGAAGATGTGTATGATGCATGTCTGACAACAAACAAACAGGCCTTGACACAATCTCATCCCACGTTTTAGTCAGGTGAGCTAAAGAGGGGAACATCCTTGCTGTTCGTGGTTAATATCAAAGAATGAATTGTTCCAATCCTAAACTGATAACTGAAAGTAACCGTATGTCTTATCATTTCTGGTAAAAAACATAATGCTACTATCAACATAACTTTTGATGACAATATTTTCATAACATGAAGAAATATGACTGCTTTAACAGTACTTACACGAATAAAGATATTATATCAGATGCAAATTATCCAAAACCTTAACTCGCCCCAAAATGTGTAAGTCATTTGAAAATTGTGCGTGATTGCCAATAGTTTATGATATAATATAACAAACAAAATTATACAGCTATGTTTGTTGTATAACACGCTTGATGTGTAGAGATATTTCCGCAATATATCTGTAAACTGTAAATATTATGGGCCATACAAACCAGTGATTGATATTATCCACAATTTCCCATCCTACCACGGTTTGGTGAAATGTAACCAAGTCAATGAACCTGACCACCCAATCCAGTATGTCGCCTAGCGCCACAATGTTACCTCAGGCATACTCTAACCATGAATCCACACAAAGTAACATTAGATGCACGCCATCAAAGATGGAGCCTTTCCAGTTACTCCAAATGTATTACCATAAAAGCCGTAATATCTATTTTTACATGTTTAAAGGAACAAAAGCCGTAATATTTATGTTTACATGTATATAGGAACAAAAGCGGTAATATTTATGTTTACATCTATATGGGAATGTTAATAACATCATGGTAATCATGTCTGTTTAAAATAAAGTAGATGTATGTCTTATTTACAATAACACCAATCTCTGTACATATTTATAGAAGTTTTACTGTTTAAAGAAACCCAACTTCATAACTTTAACCAGAACTTCAGATTTCAGTCATTAAATAAATAGTCTTAGACCTATGGCACCCGAAGCTATGTGTATTAAAGCATCTTATGTGTGCTTGAAAAACACAACAAATACAACAACAGCATATATTTAAATAGAGTGTCTTTAACCTAATGTAAGCCGTGCTTAAGAGGCACTGCTTGATTAGTTTCCCAGCATCCATGTACCCAGAGATGCCAACCCCAAAGTGTTGCAAATAGTAGTGTCAAGGATCTAAATTAGTAGTTTGACCGTAACATTAGTAGTCATCTAAATACTTAAAATCAAGAGTGAAGCTTTAATTTCACATACCGGTTTCGTATAATCAAATGGAAGGAACGGTTAAATCATTCCTATAGAATTGTCATTTTCCGCCGGTACACAATAAGTGGGTCAAATCGCAAGGTATTGAAATCAGCTTCAGATTTCTGACAGACAATTTTGCTAAAATTACATTTGTTACTTGCAATGATTCCAGTTCAAATATGTCATTAAATTTGATGGATGGAAGGTAAGTAAAGTCCAAAAATGTATTTAATTGACGAATGTATTTAATTTGTCTATATATCCGAATTTTAATGATTTTTCTTCAAACTTCGTAGAATTTCTAGTGCAATCGTATTGGCGTAGTTTGAGGTTAAAATTCATAGCGACTACGATAAAATCGTAGAGGTTGGCATCTCTGTGTACCATAACAATGAACCCACAGATTTACAGAATCAAAGCACATGTATATAGTGATGGAAAGAACGTATCAAGAATACAGTGCACTTATAGTACAGTTGACCATATATACTGCAGCATGTACAGAAACCAACCTGAAACACATAACAGATATTACAGACAGGACCCAGTAAATAATATGTTCGTAGAATCATTACCAAGGGGTTCCACAGTCAGGCAACCATTTCCAGTTAATGTCTGTTTCATACATGCCCTGAGATGATATCTCTGACAAACCATAGTGAACATCAGGCAGGAGAACGCCCTGAGCACTACCACTCTACCATTATGTATACAGCAGCTCTGTAGCAGATAAGTTTTGTGGACTAGTGAAAATATGAAAACAATTACTTGATACGTAAATAGGCATTTAACATTCACTGCCAGGAAACAAAATATTGAGTAAAACAGATTATTTGAATTGACTTGCTAGTTGGACAAATCCTGGCCTGAAAACGACCCTCTACACACTTAATTGTATTTTCTGATGAAACACATTCACCTTTGTGACAGGTAATGGCATGATGTGTGGCTGTTTCATGGCAAACATTTTCTTTCCTGTCACTGCCTTCTCTGCTTCATTACATTGTATGATCTGACCCTTGGCTTGGCCATCATGCATATCTTCTGAGCTCCCATTTCAGTAAATGAACACTAACCCCTGGATCCATTCCTGGGCTTCTCATGATTTCAAATTACCTTCACTCAATCTATTTCAGCAAATTTGGTTTGCAGTGCTGCTCAGTCAATGAACCAATCGGAATGCAAGTTACAAACCATGTTGGGTTGGTGATATCCACCAAACGGCGGCCAGTCCCTAATGATCAAAATCATGATAGACTTCCAACACTGAAGGCCTTACAACTCTTTGGAAGGAAGAAAATGTCTGGTTTGGTTCTTGGTGAATACAAGCTACCTCCCTTATCCATTACCTCATCTCAGTGTTTGACTGGATGGAAAATATTAATGAAAATGAGGGGCATGTAATGTGAGATTGTGAGAACCACAAAATGGATCCAGGTGTTAGTGTACTGAAATGTGAATGCTGGAGACATAGAGGATGCTATTTGGGGCCACGTGGAGGAACATACAGTAAATGCCAGAGCGGAATGTTTTTTTCCAGCGGGTATATTTCTATTTTTCAAACTCAGCACTCAGCTATCTTTACTTCTGATCTCTGAGTGTAAACGTTTTAGAGAACAGTTTGCCATTTAGTCAAAGACGAATAATGATTTCAACTTATGACTATAATGTCCTTATCTATAGCACTGCTCCAGCGCCAACTGAAAGCAAGTTAATGCCGGTCAGTAATATTCCAGCAATACCATGGCAGATTGTCATCATGTTAATTGGCACCATCACAAGCATGGAGTATTGGGGACTCTCCTCATCCAGAATCCACAAGGCATCCCTACTTCACACATACAAACAGGAAACTTCTATGATAAATCATTTTGGAAGATTATTGTCCTGAGCTGCTGAGTTGGCAGAAGGAGATTGGACTCCTGGATATACTCTGATCCTAAAACTGTGGTACCTCCACCCAATCACTAATGTAAGTACAAGCATGAGCATCTCTCAAACATATTGCACAATTGGTCAGGCTGATACATGACCTCAACTACATTCACATGACATTAATGATGACTTGATGACGAGTGTCCTTGCTGTGTCTTGTAGGAAATTTGCTACACACGTTGATATATTGCTGCAGCTTCAAAAGTTTTACACAGCAATACCACATTAAGTACTTGGCTTGTCAAATTTTACTTCAAGGGACATGTTTTGAGCAAGAGATTAGAACGATGTTTGAATTTGTCATTTTCACTTGTCCGACTGTGACACAATCTCCAAAGCCAACTTGTTTGTCTCTTTAGGAGAATAAACCATTGTAACAACGGTAACTATTAAAACATGCAATTCAGCCAAAAATATCAGCCAAGTCATTCCCGCTAGGTTTCATTTGACTGGAAGATTGGGGTGTCAGCATACTGGAATTGGACATGGGCATGGATCCAGTGTTCCCCATGCCCCCAAAGTTCATCTGGTTACTCATCTGTCCGAAACCTCCGTTCATATTCTGCTGGTATCCCATCATTCCAGGGCTGCCCATCATCCCCTGGTTCCCCATCATGCCCACGTTACCCCCCATCCCCATCCTCTGCCCACCCATCATGCCTTGTTGACCAGGCATCCCAGCAGTTCTAGTTTGGGCCATTTCATTCATGGACTTCCTTGGCTGATTTGAGCTGGGTAACAAGGAATCAAAAGCAGACATGTCCATTTTGGGTTTGTTCCCGCCTCCCGTGTTCATGGAGCCAGATCCCCCAAATCCAGGAGAATTGTTCACCACTCCGAAACCAGAACTATTGTTGTTCATTCCTGCGAAACTGCCCCCAGTGTTCATCCCAGCATATCCCCCACTGCCCACTGATGGAGGGCTGGACACTCCATACGAGCTGGACATGCCCCCTCTTCCAATCACAGGACCGGACTGTCCCCCCATGGAGGACATGGGCTGAGATTTGGGAGTTGTAGTGGACATGTTCCTGAGGTTTGTGTCCATCAAGGTTGAAGTCAGGTCTTTCACCTTGTCGTTGGTCTTTGGTTTATTCTGTGTGTTTTGTGCCGAGAGAGGTCGCTGAACTTTCAGTTTCTGTTCCTGTTCTTGTTGTCGGGCTAATCTCTGTTTCTCCTCCAAGGACAACGACACCTGAAACATTATGAGTGAATGTTGTTTAACAATACTTCAGCTTTCACATCAACCTGTATATATAAGCAAGTTGAGATTAGAAAAGCTGACTGTTGAAAGAGTATGAACAATCCAAGCTGTCTGGATACAAGTAAGTTTGGTATAAAACTACTTTGAACAGTATGTCAGTATAGTTATTTATGTCAGTATTATTTAGGAGAGTGACACCAGAAATAGGCTTCACACATGTACCCATGTGGGGAATCGAATCTGGGCCTTCAGCATGAGGAGCAAACACTTTAACCACTAGGCTACCCCACTGTGCCCACATTTAGGAAATCAAATTGATGGCATGGACAAACAGAAACACAATAAGGGTGAACTGGGATCTGAACCCTCAATCATAGGTTTCTGGAAAGACCAACTCTGCACAGCACATTAGCCAATAGGCCACATATCAAGATATGGCACATCATAAGCATAAGGGGCGGTGGGGTAGCCTAGTGGTTAAAGCGTTGGCTCGTCACACCGAAGGCCCGGGTTCGATTCCCCACTTGGGCACAATGTGTTAAGCCCATTTCTGGTGTCCCCCGCCGTGATATTGCTGGAATATTGCTAAAAGCGGCGTAAAACTAAACTCAGTCAGTCAGTCATAAGCATAACAGACACTAAAGTTTCACAGAAGTGACTGTGGCAAACTGGATGAGTGACTGTCCCTTTACTCTGCAGTCTGATATATTCCAGCAGCCTGGACTAATTTGGGCAGGACAAACATCGGTTCATCATGAACGACAACTGTTGGGGCACAATCACCTGCTACTAAACACACTGGGAAAACCAGAACAAGAAAACATTCATCACTGAAAACAACAACATGGGGGGTCTCAGATCAAAGGTAGGATTTAATATCAACACACAAGCATTTGTCACAGCTGTACAAGTTTCCAAGTGGATAAATCAGGTTATCCTTTATGTCTTGACAACCGATGATCTATGACAATACAGTAATGTAAACTGTTACCTTAGCAGTCCCTGTTGGCTGGGCCGTGGGCCTGGGTGTAGAGGAGGCAGCCACCGGTGCAGGTCCGCCAGTGGACTCCGTCTGTTGGGAACCACCCATCAGACCAGCAATACCAAACCCTGACAGGAACTTATCCATCTGCAGAACAGGAATACAACACAATCACTTGGTGCTTTATACGATCTCGGCCCTTATTCTCGAAACGTTCATACCCTAAGCATTCCTAGCCAATGTGTTAAGAATGGGCTTAAGAAGTTTGTAGGGCTACGAACGTTTCGAGAATAGCTAGCCTGATTATTCAGGACAAACTAGTTCACATAAACATTTTTGTTTTTTTATATTTCATGTTGAAACTAAATCATCTTAAAACTGACCCAGCCATATTCTCGCAACATGCAGCAGAAACCAAGTACTGATTATCTGACTGCAGGAATCAATGAATGAGGAAACATTACATGCCCTAAAAAGGCGAGTCACTAAAAACACATGACAGTGTGTGACTAAGCTGTCAGAAACACCCTCCCCATTCCCTCACCATCGTCTGGTTCTTCTCCTGCGCAACTTCAGGGATCAGATTGCTGTCTGCCTTGCTTGAGACCTTCGAGATCTCGAGTGTCCTGCAGAGTACAAAATACAACATGAACCACACAATAAAAACACCTCAAAAACACGGGGAGGGGTTAATTGGGGCAGGTCCAGACAGAGGGTCACTATAACATGCATACATTCACTGCATAAAGCCTGATCCATTACTGTCAACTCTTTTACAAGCAGACAGACCACAGAAACACACAATAACCCAAGTTACAACCCCTAGACCCGTGAAGATCCAGGTTAGAATATTGGCCTTCAGTAACCCATGCCTGTCGTAAGAAGCACCTAACGGGATCGGCTGGTCAGGACTGCTGACTTGGTTTACACATGGCATCGTATCCCAATTGCACAGATCGATGCTCATGCTGTTGATCACTGGATTGTCTGGTCTTGACTCATTATTTACAGACCACCGCCATATAGCTGGAATATTGCTGAGAGTGGTGTAAAACTTAACTCACTCACTCACTCACAAAGCCTAACCACCTGGTCCATCATGTCGACTCAAATGACACGCAGCCCGGCTAAAGGCCCAAACTTGCCCTGACTACTGACTTGTTATATGTGGTGAAGTGTGGCAGCAGGATTAGGTCCACTTACTTCTGTTCCTGCTTCATCTGGTCCAGCTGTTCCAGCTTGGTGCGTTGCTCACTCTCCACCTTGTGAAACATTTCCCGTACTGTACCCACGAATGCATTGAACTGCAATCAGGTAGAAGATGACATTTAGACTGACCTTGAAACAACGACATGACGACAGTATGGCTTTACACAGTATAAATCCTGCATTTCCTTTCCAGATGATGAGTCACAGAAATAAAATGTACACAAGGTAGGCTACCATCTCTTAAGTGATAAGTCAAGATCTGCTATACTCAATGAAGTGTCTGACAATAATAAATTCAATCAGTGACAATCCTATACAGGTAAAGGTGATCAAACCACCAGGTAAAATTCTCCATCGCTTATTGTTACCTGTAAATCATAAATTCTATGTAACAAATGTTTGATTATTCGACAATGTTGTATTGAGGCCTGTGGGGACGTCTATGCTGACGCAGTGTTCCACTAACCTGGCTGAGGTTGAGGTTGTTGTCAATACACAGTGGCATGAGGAAAGGGATGACTTTGTTGGCCAAGATGTCCTTGGTCATTCCCAGCTTGGCATGAACCATGGTCACTTTGTATATACCTGGACACACAAAGAAGGTCACTAGTATCGATTACCTTGCCTTGCGGTAAGACACTCATTTCTGACTGGTCAAAGACTGAATGGGTCATTACTGACTGAAAAGGTACAAATCTGACAAATCCATGACATTACACAGACATACGCCACTACAAAACTGAAACCTATCAACAGAGATTACTGTTTGGGAGAAAATTGTTGATGTCATGAGCTAGCATTCAAGATGTCCTTGAAAACGTTTGCTCACCATACTGATGAACACATTTTAGACAAACATCCCCAAATCAGGCTGGTATGACAAATTTCTGGTCAACCTGTCCCTTGCGACAGATAGCAAGCTGTGTGAGCCCACAAGTTGTCACGGGCCATATATGCTACATTACAGATTCGCAGCACATACACCTCAGTCAACAGCTAACATTATTACCTCTTCATGTAACCACAGTGAGCCCTTCCCAATGTGAGGTTAAGTAAGGTTCAAGATAAGTTAATGAACAGTTTGTGGGATATTTGGTTGAAAAGACCCTAACTTTTTAAGTTCTGAGTGTAATAAACATTGTGTTTCCTGGACACAATTATTATTATTATTATAGGATATTTATATAGCCCACATATCCACGCACTAGTGCATGCTCAAGGCGCTGGTATTTTTTCCCTCGATCATTGGATGTCAATCTCAATGGCACATCGCATTATCAATCTCAACTCCCTGGGGAGTATACAACTCTTGCAGCCACAAGAACATATCTTATCTACCATCGGAACTCTACAAACAACTATCATACAAGAATGTGTGGAAGTGGCAGCAGAAGGATTTCAATCAATACCAAAGTAATTGCCAGAGTGTAAAATGACAGGAGTACCACTACTGTACACATAAACCCAGCATGGCAGGACCCTCACCTAGTATACTCATGAGGACAGCAGGTTCTCTTGAGGGTATCTGTGGGAGGAAGGGGATGATCTCGTCCAGGACGTACCACCGGTCCATGTACTCCAGCAGCTTGCCCAGACACAGCAGGCAGTTCACACGGATCTGTACACACCAACAATAGTCTCAGAGCTTGGATTAAACCACTACCTCCATACATTCCAGACACAGCAGGCAGTTCACACGGATCTGTACACACCAACAATAGTCTCAGGGCTTGGATTAAACCACTACCTCCATACATTCCAGACACAGCAGGCAGTTCACACGGATCTGTACACACCAACAATAGTCTCAGAGCTTGGATTAAACCACTACCTCCATACATTCCAGACACAGCAGGCAGTTCACACGGATCTGTACACACCAACAATAGTCTCAGGGCTTGGATTAAACCACTACCTCCATACATTCCAGACACAGCAGGCAGTTCACACGGATCTGTACACACCAACTATACAGTCTCAGGGCTTGGATTAAACCACTACTTCCATATATTCCAGACACAGTAGATATCTATATTTACTACTTTCTATTGTTTTGGTCACTTACAAGATGCCTGAAATGACTGGTGTTTGCATAATCACCCAATATAGGCTGTCAACATCAATGAAAACATTGGGTGCAATGTTTTATGAGATATCGCGCTTAAATAAGTTTGAAAAGTGTTCAAAGTGTCGTGGTGACCTTGAAGATAAGGTCAAGGTCACCCAAATCGACTGGTGTCTGCGTAATCCCCCAATGTAGGCTGTCACCAAATTTGGAGACATTGGGTACAACAGTTCATGAGATATCACGTTAAACAAGAGTTTAAAAGTGGTCAAAGTGTCATGGTGATCATGAAGAAAAGGTCATGGTCACCCAAATGAACTGGTGTCTGCGTAATCCCCTAATGTAGGCTATCAACAAATTTTGAAGATACTGGATACAACAGTGCATGAGATATCGTGATAACAAGAGTTTGAAAAGTGGTCAAAGTGTCATGGTGACCTTGAAAATAAGGTCAAGGTCACCGAAATTTACTGGTGTCTGGGCAATTCCCAAATGTAGGCTGTCACCAAATTTGAAGACATTGGGTACAACAGTTCATGAGATGTCACATTAACAAGAATCAGGACGTACATACGCCGCTGAATACATAGTCTCCCGTTCCGCGTTGCGGCGGGGACAACAATACATTTATTGATATTATTAGTGAAATTACACCATTGGGATGTGGTGACATGTAATCCACTAAGTGACTGTGTCTGAATAGCTCATCCATTGGGATGTGGTGACATGTAATCCACTAAGTGACTGTGTCTGAATAGCTCATCCATTGGGATGTGGTGACATGTAATCCACTAAGTGACTGTGTCTGAATAGCTCATCCATTGGGATGTGGTGACATGTAATCCACTAAGTGACTGTGTCTGAATAGCTCATCCATTGGGATGTGGTGACATGTAATCCACTAAGTGACTGTGTCTGAATAGCTCATCCATTACTGTCTAATATTAGGACAAGCAAACTGCTGCAGATGTTTCCCTGATTACCCCCAGTGCTCAATCAGTTACTCTGTCAGATCCGTTACTCTAGCAGATTCTGTTCCTCTAGCAGATTCTGCTACTCTACCAGATTCTGCTACTCTTTTCAGATTCTGTTACTCTACCAGATTCTATTCCTCTATCAGATTCTGTTCCTCTATCAGATTCTGCTACTCTATGAGATACTGTTACTCTACCAGAGTCTGCTACTCTTTTCAGATTCTGTTACTCTACCAGATTCTGTTCCTCTATCAGATTCTGCTACTCTATGAGATACAGTTACTCTACCAGAGTCTGCTACTCTATGAGATACTGTTACTCTACCAGAGTCTGCTGTTCTATGAGATTCTGTTACTCTACCAGAGTCTGCTACTCTTTTCAGATTCTGTTACTCTACCAGATTCTGTTCCTCTATCAGATTCTGCTACTCTATGAGATACTGTTACTCTACCAGAGTCTGCTACTCTATGAGATACTGTTACTCTACCAGAGTCTGCTGTTCTATGAGATTCTGTTACTCTACCAGAGTCTGCTACTCTTTTCAGATTCTGTTACTCTACCAGATTCTGTTCCTCTATCAGATTCTGCTACTCTATGAGATACTGTTACTCTACCAGAGTCTGCTACTCTATGAGATACTGTTACTCTACCAGAGTCTGCTACTCTATGAGATTCTGTTACTCTACCAGAGTCTGCTACTCTATGAGATTCTGTCACTCTACCAGAGTCTGCTACTCTATGAGATACTGTCACTCTACCAGAGTCTGTACTCTATGAGATACTGTTACTCTACCAGAGTCTGCTACTGTTACTCTACCAGAGTCTGCTACTCCATGAGATTCTGTTACTCTACTACAGAGTCTGCTACTCCATGAGATACTGTTACTCTACCAGAGTCTGCTACTCTATGAGATACTGTTACTCTACCAGAGTCTGCTACTCTATGAGATACTGTTACTCTACCAGAGTCTGCTACTCTATGAGATACTGTTACTCTACCAGAGTCTGCTACTCTATGAGATACTGTTACTCTACCAGAGTCTGCTACTCTATGAGATACTGTTACTCTACCAGAGTCTGTTACTCTACCAGAGTCTGCTACTGAGATACTGTTACTCTACTGCAGAGTCTGCTACTCTATGAGATACTGTTACTCTATCAGAGTACCAGATTCTGTCTACCAGAGTCTGCTACTCTATGAGATACTGTTACTCTACCAGAGTCTGCTACTCTATGAGATACTGTTACTCTACCAGGGTCTGCTACTCCATGAGATTCTGTTACTCTACCAGAGTCTGCTACTCTATGAGATTCTGTTACTCTACCAGAGTCTGCTACTCACAGTCAGAGTGCTGGTGGACTGACACAGCTTCTTTATCCTAGGGACTATTACGTTCTTCAGGGAGGAATACTCTATCAGCTCAGCAAATGTAGGCACGATGTTCAGGCAAAGCTCCTACAAAGTAATCACAAACATGCACATGAAAACATTTGAACTACTTCTCAGTTGTCCAAGATATTTTTATGGATTAAACTTCTTTTTTAATTTCTCTCACAACGTTTCGAGACCATTCCAGGTCCCTTCATCAGGTGAACTTGCAGTTAGGACTATGACGTCGTCACTATGACGTCATAACTGAGTTATGACGTTACAATGCAAGTGACATCACAGTACACTAGGGAGAGTACTGTATAAGTGAGTTTGAAGAGTTAATTACATAATGATGAAATTCATGCTAATACACAACAACTGCTAATAACACAAAGGTTCCTTGATAGCAGGCTTTCCAAAAGAATAGTAGACTCGTTTTTCTTGTATCTAAAGTTCATCAAAAGTTCATCAAAAGTTAATCAAGAGGTCCCATGCACTTGGCAGGTATACACCTTGATCACGATTAATTGCTGGTTTATGTCTCCTTATCTCGACAGCTTCCTGTAGTTTTCTCCGGCGCCAGTCATTGTTATTTCTCGAAATCACCCTAATATCGTTCCACATGATTACATGACTTGGGTTATTTGCCTTGTGCTCGATATAGCTGACTTAGCATTTTGTTTGCATACTGATGACTTGTGTTCAGCAACCTGGGTGTTAATGGGCCTGAGAGTCTAGCCAATATATTGATCACCACAGCTGCATGGTATTTGGTATACACATCCTCTAGGGTTGGGGCTTACCAAATAATACCAAATACCATGCAGCTGTGGTGATCAATATATTGGCGAGACTCTCAGGCCCATTAACACTCACTTATACAGTACTCTCCCTAGTGTACTGTGATGTCACTTGCATTGTGACGTCATAACTCAGTTATGACGTCATAGTGACGACGTCATAGTCCTAACTGCCAGTTCACCTGATGAAGGGACCTGGAATGGTCTCGGAAACGTTGTGAGAGAAATTAAAAAAGAAGTTTAATCCATAAAAATATCTTGGACATCAATGTACAACTTCTAAATGCCACTGAAAGACATACTTCTCAGTTGTTATACCCTGGTGACCACAGTACTATCACTCTGTTCTTTATACTGTCTATCAGTAAGTCCATGTTGTCAGCAGGATAAACACAAAGCTCTTGGAAACAGTGACATGAAACCACAGAATCTAATAAAACAAGCGAGCAAGTATAGTTTTACTTGTAGCAATATTCAAGCCATACAACCACTTGGCTACCTCACCACGACTAATAATATAAAATCCATCAAGTATCAAGGTTTGATGATCCTCATATACTAAAAGTAGGAGACTTGTCATGTCAGGAATACAGGTTTGGAATACCCTCTGTGTGGCTGTTTCCCGGGAGTCAAAAGACTCAAGATCTGAGCTGGGGGGGTTCTGATGGTCACCTGTATCTAAAGGTCACGTTAGCAGAACATTTTGTATTTTTAGTTATTAATAGATTTAGGGAATCTGTGCGATAGTCACCTGTATCTAAAGGTCACGTTAGCAGATCATTTTGTATTTTTAGTTATTAATAGATTTAGGGAATCTGTGCGATGGTCACCTGTAAATAACGTTCACGTTAGCAGATCATTTTGTATTTTTAGTTATAAATGGATTTAGGGTGTCTGTGCGATGGTCACCTGTATCTAAAGGTCATGTTAGCAGATCATTTTGTATTTTTAGTTATAAATGGATTTAGGGAGTCTGTGCGACAGTCACCTGTATCTGTGGGTTGTCCACCTCCAGTGCTCTGTATATCATGGGCAGAATGTGAGTCTTGATGTCTTGCTGGGGGGTCTTGCTAAGCAGCAGGCTCATGTTTTGCAGAAATATCAGTGAGATCTACAATGAAAAAACACATGAAGCAAGCCCACTCTACACACATGGATCCCACCATGGATCCAGGGATCAGCTTACTTCACTACACACATGGATCCCATCATGGATCCAGGGATCAGCCTATTTCACTACACACATGGATCCCATCATGGATCCAGGGATCAACTATTTCACTACACACATGGATCCCATCATGGATCCAGGGATCAGCCAATTTCACATCCCCTCACTAACAGACTAAGACCAATCTCGTACAAATATCAAGAAAATTGCCAGCTCTAAGAATTCAAATGAAATACAAGCTGCAAATGTATATCACTCAAATCAGATATTTAACAAATATTCTATTTGAGACAATAATAATAATAAAATATTAATAAAATGATTCTCATCCCTATACACAATTCTACATATATAAAGGACTTGTTATGTACTATCATTTCCCAATAGTATATGACCAGCATGAGAATCAGTTACTTATACAAAATGAAAAGCGACAGTATCATGAGAAAGAATCTAGTCAGGAACTTGTTGTTGACTGAATTCTGTTTCATTAAATAAGTTTTGTAGTAATAGGCAAGCAGTGTTCGTAGTGGCATTAAAACAGCAGATGAACAGTCAAACAAAACTAAAAACTAGGAGGAAAATTAACTCATCTATTTAAAACATAACACAAGTACAGACCAATGTGATCGGTGTTGAGAGCAGAATTGTGAGACTGCTAAACACTCAGTGTATTTGTGTATACATTATCTTGACTTGATGCTTGAGGAAAAGAACTTTACCCACGAACAGAACTAGTAAGTGAGTGAGTTTAGTTTTACGCCGCACTTAGCAATATTCCAGCTATATGGCAGCGGTCTGTAAATAATCGAGTCTGGACTAGACAATCCAGTGATCAACAGCGTGAGCATCGATCTGCGCAATTGGGAACAAATGACATGTGTCAACCAAGCCAGCGAGTCTGACCACCCGATCCCGTTAGTCGCCTCTTACGACAAGCATGGGTTACTGAAGGTTCATTCTAACCCGGACCTGCACAGGTTAAGCCCAGAACTAACAATGTGCAGTAAAGTAGACAGCTGTGAAGATTGCCACCCGTGAGAAATGCCAGTATTTTATGTAAAATTGTTTTTACTAAAGCCACAATAACTTCCACGAATATCCAGATCTCGTTACTTCACAAAATAATTAAATCTGCTCCAAAAGTTACAGTGATAAACCAGGGCATTGTTAGTACAACAACATACAAGGCCTGTTATCAGCATGAACAGTGCTTCATGAACGAAAGTGTGTGAGAGTGTTAACATGTCCCTCTAGGACACTGCAGCACAACTAGACATCACCACTCCAGAATATCCTGGCTGGACACAGATGACCAGGGATCATATCCTGACACCCTGGTGCATGTCCCTCTAGGACACTGCAGCACAACTAGACATCACCACTCCAGAATATCCTGGCTGGACACAGATGACCAGGGATCATATCCTGACACCCTGGTGCATGTCCCTCTAGGACACTGCAGCACAACTAGACATCACCACTCCAGAATATCCTGGCTGGACACAGGTGACCAGGGATCATATCCTGACACCCTGGTGCATGTCCCTCTAGGACACTGCAGCACAACTAGACATCACCACTCCAGAATATCCTGGCTGGACACAGATGACCTGGGATCATATCCCTACACACCCTGGTGCATGTCCCTCTAGGACACTGCAGCACAACTAGACATCACCACTCCAGCATATCCTGGCTGGACACAGATGACCTGGCCCGGGGTCATGAAAGTGACTTAAGTCTAAAATTTGCTTAAGTCTGTCATTTTGATCTTAAGTCCAAAAAATTGTCTTAAATCGGGGATCACGTTACATTTTTAGTCTTAAAAGTTAAGACTGAGATCATTTTTGTCTTAAATCCTGAGACTGCTACCTACCAGTCTTAAGTCCTTTTGATGCCGAGGTTTTTCAGGCACAATTCATAAGGTTTGAAAAGTGAACGTTGTGTGAGATTTATTTCAGCGTGGTCCTGGATCTGCGTGCAGCTATAAAATTACACAGAAATGTGGAATATTAAATTTCCTATCCGTTGGTATAAGTATAAATGCAAATACCTCGGTTTGAGAAATAAACACTGCTAAATGATGTCCAAAATTTTGCTATGCATTCAAAAACAGTAAATTTCTCCGCTTTTGATGGTGCACCGGTAAAAAGCACTGTGCTACGATTTTTTAATTTGGCATCTTTACAGAAAGTGTGATCAAATAAATTACAGCCTGATATCTGAGCGACATAAGTATATATGAAATGGGTTTATTTGCTTATGCATAACGTTATACCCTCAACATTAAAATGACTTGCAATAAATGTCAAAATGGATTTTCTTCTATGACGTCAAAGGACGACAGAGAGGTCATATCATGCTGTGATAAAGATAAGGGGCATAACTCCGCTTTATGCTTAACACTAGGTCAGTGTAACTCATATCACTTGGAGAGAATTCGCTGTGGATAATGGATGCTATATTTTCCTTGTTTTGTTCACCGTGAACCAAACTACATGTATTCCAATACAAAGTTCCCCAATGTGGCGGATACGTTTTAGTAGTTCTCACAAGTTATAATAAGAAAAGATGACAATGTACTACATGAGAAAGCACGTAAAAGCGATTTGGATGGCCCTATCTGATATGTAAATTAGTTCTTAAATTCACATATTCTCCTGTTTGTGTAGATGTATTTTGACTGATTTTGCATCATTATTTACTGAATACTAGCCATATCTTCAAATATAATGAAATTACTGAAAAGATTACAAAATTGTAGTTGACGTCATTGCTTGTTTTATGTATTTTGCGCGACATCGGAAAAAAGCGACACTGGTATGCTGATCAGTATATGTCTCACATAATTTCCATGAATTGTGTAAAAGGTTTCGGTTTCTATGTCTGAATTTAACACTCTTGTGACAGAACTTAAAATGGCTGATTTTACCATTTAAATAATGTCCTGAATAGATCCATAATTAGACGGTTTGACTTTGTATCTTAATATGAACAACACACGCACCTGTTTGGCATCAATTTGACGTAAATTAAAAGAATATTTCACAACCCCTGGCCCCGGGGTCATGAAAGTTAAATCGCTATTCATAACCTGTTCATATGCAACTGTAATATTGGTCCGAATGGCTAATATTGCACATGATACATGAACTATTTAAGTACATGTTGCAGTTAACTATTCGTTTGTTCTTTTAATACTTGTTCAAGGGTTTAAAATATGGTGTACTACACTCAGTATATCAATTTCTTATGTAAATATTATTCAAACAAACAAAACCCTTGAAAGAATGAAAACCGTATACCCTATATCCAAGGATATGATATAGAACAAGGCTAAATGTAGATAATGAAATTAGTTTCATGAAAAAATATCTGAAAGATACTCAAAATATACACTGAAATTGTAATCGATTGGAACATGGCGATTATGTTTACTCTTATTCAACCGACCTTCACCTCAAAGAAATTGCCAAATATGTAACAACAATGTTGACGATATGACATCACAACCGCTTGACCCATTTCTTACAAAATGGCGGCTTCGTGACATGGGTATACAGGATTTTCGCGAGGACCTTTCCTTTGATTCGGGGGATCGTTTGTACATAAATGTGTGATGTGAGTAATCAGAATGATTCTGACTATCTGTGTATTGTTACATGTTTTATCGTTTTCATTGCAAGTAAGAGAAGAAGCCAGATATGCCGATCATTACCGTTGTTGTTCTCAGAGATTTTCCGCTCAGTCATGACGTTACGCTGCACAGAAACTTTGACAATTTCAGATAAACATATCACATTACTGTATTGTATCTATTATTTTTTTGCTACGATACTATTTCCATGTATGTTCTAAAAGTATTGAGCCTATGCATGCTACTTAATAGACTAATGGGTGTCTGAAATTTGAGAAAATGCAGTACACAGTGTAAAGTCTCAATGTTTCTTTGTTTACATTTCAACAAGTGCTGTCTTTCTCACACAGCCGTTCGTTTCATATCACCTAGACACTTGGTTTTAGTGACAAAGACCATTTCTTTTTTGATACTAAAATGTATGAGGAATTCAGTGATGTATTTGTCACAGCTGAATAGGAAATATTAAATGTGATGTAATAGGGCTGCCTCAATACCGGCCTTCGCTAAACATGATTTTGAAAACACTATCCAATGCAATATGGCAGAAAGCGATTTAAGGCTCGTGTTGGTGTATTTAGAAAACATCCCAACCTTAAAGACACTAAAAGTCACCGCGGCAGGGATAAAAGCATCAGTTGACTTGTTTGGAACATTTCAGCAGGTGCCTGCTACTAAACTATTCTCCTCAATTATTTAAGCTGACCGACATGATTACATCATTCTAAAATGTCCATGGTAACTGTCTTAGTCTTAGTCTTAGCTAAGATTTGGCTGAGACAGTTTCATGATCCAGTCTTATCTAAAATCTTAGCTAAGCCAAAAATTTAGACTTAAGATATTTTTTGTGCTAAGCAAATTTTAGACTTAAGATTTTTCATGATCCCGGGCCTGGGATCATATCCTGACACCCTGGTGCATGTCCCTCTAGGACACTGCAGCACAACTAGACATCACCACTCCAGCATATCCTGGCTGGACACAGATGACCTGGGATCATATCCTGACACCCTGGTGCATGTCCCTCTAGGACACTGCAGCACAACTACATTAGTGGCCAAGTGGACAGTTGAAGTAGGCTATTAGTGTAACTTCTAGTATAGTTAACATGGTTACTAGATTGGCCTTACTAATACATTGAACATTAAGGACAAAGACAAACATTTGACAAGATTAAGCACATGTGTTATCTGTGTAGGACGAGACTACTCTACATGTCCAGCTGCACACATGGTTAGTGGAAAGTGTTAAGCTGTGAAGATGTGAAAGCAAGTTCACCGTGTATGTTGTCTGTGGGCTCTATAAAACAAAAGTAATAACAACATCCAATTATCTAAACTCATTAAACAGAACATGCTCAGGGTATAAAAATCACATCAAACATAACATGACAATGACTAGCCACAAAACAATACTGAGCCTTAAAGAGACAGTAATGACATGGAATGCTGTTAGGGTGTCGTTTATTGTCATTTCCAAATTCAGATCCTGAAACGTCTATATCTTTGAATACACAATGCCATTTAGAAAGTGGTCAAATGTAACGTATATTATATTTGGGATTACACTTTCTTAGTAAAGTACAGATTCTAGTACTTTTGTTGGGTTGAGTCCCACCTGGGATTCGAACCCACACCCTAGGAGTCAGGCACCTAATCGCCAGCACACAAAGTCAGCCGCCTAACCCACTCAACCACAACGACTTCCACAAAAATGGAAGTCGCACAACTCAGCTACCACTGACTTTGTGTGCTGGCGATTAGGTGCAATAGGGAGACACTTCAAAGTATTTAACAGCCTTTGCTTGCTAAACGCATAATTCATACCAAAGAAGGACTACAGCATTAATGTTCATTATGTTTCTAAAGCATTTGTAACTAGTTCCATCACTACCACCATAGAAAATACTCCAAATATCATTCCCTGACAGCCCTAGCTATGACATGCTATGATTAGAATAACTGAAGTTCCAAATCAATACGGATGCTGCTCATGCTACACACAAATATGGATACTGTGACACAATTGATACTCTACTCATCACGGTCATGTGATGCCTGTAGACTGAAGTGAGACTCTACCTGAACTGGGTCGTGTATTTTGAAGAGCGGGATGAGTTCGGGAAGAATATTGTTGAGGTATTCCCGGTTGGTGGACTGTTCAGCGACAAGGAGGACAGTGGGGAGGACGAAGGGGACCATGTCGGGGTTCACACACTCCTTGTACAACGCCGGCAGGATCCGCTGCTGGTTCACACGCTGTAACACACAGTTCAAGGTCAGAGGTTAACTTTGTTATGAGCCAAGTGAAGAGTTCCAAGTGGAAGTCAGGTGATTTTATTTATACAACCTGTGACTGTTTTCTTTGGTTAAGATCAAGATTTCTGAATCAATAATGAAATGAAGCTGAATCCTGTTAGAAAACTGATATCTGATTGGTAAGGGTTAATCAGGTTTACTGGACCTGACTGTTCCTCTACCAGTGTATCTGAGTAAAACATCTGATTTTAATGAGCTTTTCATGTTAACCACCCCACTCATTGAGTGAATGAGTGAGTACAATTTTACACTGCTTTTAGCAATATTCTGGCAACATTCCAACAAAATCATGGCGGGGGACACCAGAAATGGGCTTCACATATTGAAACCATGTGGGGAATCGAACCTGGTCTTCAGCATGACGAGACAACGCTTTAACCACTTGACTACCCTACCACCCCGCACTCATTAAGAGCACAATGTATCCTAAGATCAAATGTCAGCATCTAAGACAATCAAGGGATACTATTCAGCCCCTGAATCACAACTGATGTGTCATTCAGGAAAGTAGTGAGTGAGTGAGTTTACTTTTACGCTGCTTTTAGCAATATTTCAGCAGTATCACGGGCGAGGGCACACCAGAAATGGGCTTCACACATTGTACCCATTTGGGGAATCGAACCCAGGTCTTCTAAGCTACCCCACCGCCCTATTCAGGAAAGTAAGCAACTTGGGTTGTTTGTTGTCTAATGCCACACAAATCAATATTCCTGTTATATGACAGCCACCTGTAGATAATTAAGTCTAAACCAAACTATACAGCACCAGATATTCTAAGCAGCGACCAACCAAGTCACTGAGATCTACCACATGATCCCTTCAGTTACAACACACATAGGCCACACCTCAAATCCACATGTGGAATGAAGCTAAGTGACAAGTTAACATTCAAGACTGTTGAAGTAACTGAAAGAGCAATAACATGTCCTACCTTTGGCAGTTTGGCAGCTATTTTCGGGAGCCCCTTGAAGAACTGGGACTTTTGTAGGTTGTCTCTCTGGAACAAGGTGTCCATGTACTGGAGGGTCATTGTCCCTACATCCTCGAAGAAGGACACCTAAAGGGATGAAGACAGATTTAGTCTGCAGCAGCAATTTTTAGCACACCTGAAGCAACACCCAAACCATAGTTCGTAAGAAGCTTACTTTTTATTGACAGAAGGATTATTTTCATGTGTTGCTGTAGACAGGAAGAGCATGGCAATCATTAAACTGGCTTTCATAATTTGTTTATTTGTTATTTGTGTGCCTGTGTGTTTGTTTCTTTCTTATTGCCATGTGTTTGTTTGTTTAATCCCACAGATTCCAGCCAAATGCTGGTGGCCTGTAAATGTAAATCCAGACCGGGCAATCCAGTGATGATATTTTGAGCAACCATCTAAGCCATTGGGTATGAAGAGATGCAATTAACCAAGTGACAAAGCCTGGCTGTCTGATGCATTAAGGCAAATCCCATGACAAGCAGCGGGTGCTAACCAAGAATCCATAAAGCCTTCATGTCATCTGGGTATAAATTTGATAATGATAATGACTGATTTAGTTTGTGAATTTAATGTCATTTATCCATAGACAAGAGAACAAACTGTGTTAGATCATATTCTGGATTAGACATAGCAACCAGTCTGTTTGTTGAAAACAGTCAAATTCAGCAAGGACTAATGGTAATCTAACCAAACCTAATTGTCTGACATAAACCATCTTCTACAGAACATACTGATGATAAATTTAATGAAGCTCTAACTTTTGACAGCTGTGCAGGGTCCGGTCTCACAGTGGCCTCGATGTTCAGCAACAGCTTGACGTAATCTCTCAGTTCATCGGGGATGCTGCCCAGTAGGGTGGAGCGGAAATGTCGCAGCTGGAAGACAACATCACAGACATCAGCTACAACATCATTGACAATATCACTGATAACATCACAAACATCAGCAACAACATCAGCCACAACACCAGGCGAGGGACCACTTTCATGTTGTCAAACACTGATCATATACTAGTTTGATTAGCATTCTAGATGTTGGTGGGTTATTATGGAGGTTACAAACAACTGATAACTGTGTAAGTATCCACAAAACATTGATATAGGAAATGAACAACAGGTTGTTATACATTAAGTTGTAATCTTTGTTACTGATCGTGTGTAGGTTATAATGTAAACATTCATCTTAAAAACTGACTTCATCCAACAGCAGGTAAACTCTGATCTACGAGTGAGTTTGCATTCACTGTCAGAAAGCAGCACTATAATAGCAGATCACAGAGTTACTGTGCATCAACTTCCAGCAAACATGCCTACAGCATACAACATGTACCTACCTCTTCAGCATTTTTCTTGAATGTGGATAGCTGCGTCCTGCACTCAAACAGGGGTTTACCGTTGTTGAAGAGGGCATATATGAGCACCCCTATTGAGTACATGTCGCTGGCGAGACTACACATCATAGTGAGAGCATACTCAGGGGCAAGGTAGTCCAGGTGGGGTTGGCAGCAGGGAGGGATGTCTGCGTCCCACTCCTTGAACGCAAACATCGGCTACAAAACAAACATGGCTTTGATCAGTATCCCAGGTATAGCAGGGCTTGCATCTCCGCTTCATACAGGAGGATGGCCTGAATTGATGCAGGGCCTACACTTCTACCACTTCCTGTAATTCCATCACAGACAGCATGCAGCCTGGGATTAACCAAGTCTGAGGGACCACTAGTGGTTGATACCATCAGCGACCCGTGAAGGTCTGGGTTAGAAAATTGATCTTGAGTAACCCATGCTTGTTATAAGAGGCGAACTAATGTGATCGGGTGGTCAGGCTCGCTGACTTGGTTGACAAAAGTCATTGGTTCCCAATTGCGCAGATTGATGCTCATGCTGTTGACCACTGGTTTGTCTGGTCCAGACTCGATTATTTACAGATTGCCGCCATATAGCTGGAATATTGCTGAGTGCGGCGTAAAACTAAACTCACTCACTCACACCATCTGCATGTTGTTGGGATATGACGACACACAATAAGCAAGGCCACATATTGATTCAGTGACATTAGCAACTTGGTCAAGTCTAGTAACCTGTATTTGGCCTTGTATATTCACTTAATGTATATATGAACACAAAGACATATTTGGGCCAGTAGACCCTTGGTTTTTTAACAGATTGCTAATTTTGTCCACCTTATCCTCATTTCACTGTTACAAGCATGAGGTTCTGTAACCTCTTCCACTAAAGAATCTGAACAGAGAGCATGCATTACAGCCATTACCAGCCTGATACGCTAAATAGAAGTAAACGCTTTTCATCACCCCCATAGCATTACAGCCATTACCAGCCTGATACGCTAAATAGAAGTAGACGCTTTTCATCAATATTAAGTAACCAGCGCCATTTCATCACCCCATAGCATTACAGCCATTACCAGCCTGATACGCTAAATAGAAGTAAATGCTTTTCATCACCCCCATAGCATTACAGCCATTACCAGCCTGATACGCTAAATAGAAGTAAACGCTTTTCATCACCCCCATAGCATTACAGCCATTACCAGCCTGATACGCTAAATAGAAGTAAACGCTTTTCATCACCCCATAGCATTACAGCCATTACCAGCCTGATAAGCTAAATGAAGTAAATGCTTTTCATCACCCCCATAGCATTACCAGCCTAAATAGAAGTTAAGCTGATACGCTTAAATACCAGTAAATGCTTTTCATCACCCCATAGCATTACAGCCATTACCAGCCTGATAACGCTAAATAGAAGTAAATGCTTTTCATCACCCCCATAGCATTACAGCCATTACCAGCCTGATACGCTAAATAGAAGTAAATGCTTTTCATCACCCCCATAGCATTACAGCCATTACCAGCCTGATAAGCTAAATAGAAGTAAATGCTTTTCATCACCCCCATAGCATTACAGCCATTACCAGCCTGATAAGCTAAATAGAAGTAAATGCTTTTCATCACCCCCATAATGTAGCAATAAAAAGATAAAAAGACATCAAAAGTATATGTGGTTCTAGGCGACTTTTAGTTACTATGGTTACATTACATCATTAAAAGCCAAGCTACTGCATATGAATATGGATGCATAGGAATTACATAGCTAAAGACCCTAATTTCAAACCCAATGCAAGGTGATGTGCGTGTTCATTTAAACAGGAATCGCAACAGAATGGTGGTTACACTGAATGAAGTTGTATTGATGATGAGGATTTGGTCATCAAGGATATTCATGCACACAAACTCTGACCTTTCCCAATCTATTTGAAAACAATGATGAAATTACTTGAAGTAAGTACTAGAATCTGTACTTTACTAAGAAAGTGTAATCCCCAAAATAAAATATGCTACATTTGACCACTTTCTGAATGGCATTGTGTATTATCTTCAATGATTAAATTAACTAAACTATCCACAACAATGCCTCTGTATCTACTTGTAACTTCCTAGGATTTCCTGAGGAATGTGGAAGATGTCTCTCAGTGCTTGTCACTTCAAGGATAGTCTCATAAATGCATTTGAAACATCAACATGTGTTGTCCATATGCTAATGAGTATGTCTCAAGTACACATGGTCTGCCTCTCATCCAATGAAAAATTAAATGAACATTAAAACTTATTGATATTTGATGAAAATGTAGACACCTTGACCAAAACAGAATTCAAGAAAGTTTCTGAATCATCATGCATTCAGTGAAGTGAGACAGATCAACTTCTTCAGAACACACTGATAGTCCTTACCACAAAAGAACCAGCTTTAACGAGCTGAAAGAGGGAATGGGTTAGTGTAACAAGATGACATGGGAAAACAGTTTCTCGCTTCACTTCCATTCTAATTCCTTCGACAGCATTCCCATCTACGAGGTTAGCAATAATGTGTGCTTATGTTTTATTTCACTTATAGGGGCTTGAGTTAGCTTAGAGGTTACAGAATGCAGAGGTCACAGCCAAAGACCCGGGTTCGATTCCCCACATGGGTACAATATGTGAAACCCATTTCTCGTGTCACCTGCCACGATATTGATGGAGAATATTGCATGAAGTGCCATAAAAACATACTCACTCACTCACTATTTCACTTATATTTCATCTGAGATTGGGCAAACTTAAAATAGAAAATTGGGGGAATAAGAATGTCTTTCTCAATTGCCACTGACTGACTGATTGACTGACTGAGTTTGGTTTTAAGCCACTTTTAGCAATATTCCAGCAATATCACGGCGGGGGACACCAGAAATGCTTCACTTATTGTACCCATGTGGGGATTCGAACCCGGGTCTTCGGCGTGACGAGCCAACGCTTTAACCACTAGACTACCCCACCGCCCCTAAATGCCACTGACAGCGCTGATTGTTTTTGATAATACATACAATCTCACAAATATATGGCAAATGCCAAAATAAAACACATGAAAACTGAATTACAGAGACTCCACATTTTGGGCCTTGTTCCACTAACAATCTTCCACTCCCTGATGACCTACAGCACACTGTAGTTTCATTCATTACTGAAATAAAAGATTATCCATTATAAAGCAGATAGAAACTTGTTGAAATCTTAACTTTGTTCCACATTTGTGTAATTTGGGTGGGCAGATACATAAACCAAGAATGCTTGAATGTAACATACACCTTGTATCAACGACCAACTTGGTAAAAGTACTGGGTCAAATAGGTGTGATGGAGTTGACTAGAATTCCGTACTTTGTTCACATTTGTGTAATTTGGGTGGGCGACTGATCCGTTGTGTTGGAGTTGAGAGCACAGAAGTCGAAGCCAGCAAGCTTCCATGTTCCATTTTTGTTGAGGATGATGGACTCTGGGCAGATGTTGTGGTGAAGGATCTTGGCATCGTTGTGCAGGAACGTCAGACCTTCAATCATCTGGAACCGGAATGAAAACAATCACTACAATGGATGTCTATCTCATTCTGTCAGTACCATCTTCAGTATAACAGAACGTCAGACCTTCAGTGAGTGAGTGAGTGAGTGAGTGAGTGAGTGAGTGAGTGAGTGGAGTGAGTGAGTGAGTGAGTGAGTGAGTGAGTGAGTGAGTGAGTGAGTGAGTGAGTGAGTGAGTGAGTGAGTGAGTGAGTGAGTGAGTGAGTGAGTGAGTGAGTGAGTGAGTGAGTGAGTGAGTGAGTGAGTGAGTGAGTGAGTGAGTGAGTGAGTGAGTGAGTGAGTGAGTGAGTGAGTGAGTGAGGTGAGTGAGTGAGAGTGAGTGAGTGAGTGAGTGAGTGAGTGAGTGAGTGAGTGGTGAGTGAGTGAGTGAGTGAGTGAGGAGAGTGAGTGAGGAGGAGTGAGTGAGTGAGTGAGTGAGAGGAGTGAGGTGAGTGGTGGTGGTGAGGAGTGGTGAGTGGGTGGTGGAGTGGGTGAGTGAGTGTGAGTGAGTGAGTGAGTGAGTGAGTGAGTGAGTGAGAGTGAGTGAGTGAGAGAGGCCAGAAATGGGCTTCACACATTGTACGCATGTGGGGAATCGAACCCGGGTCTTCAGCGTGATGAGCAAACGCTTTAACCACTAGGCTACCCCACCGCCTCCACATAACATGAACATGCAGTGTTCTGGTGGTAAGTATCCATGTAAAAGGGTTAAAGAAGTAACAGTGCATGCTCTATGTCACCATGGCTTTTCAACAATTGTCAGTCATCATTTGAAAAACATAATTTAAATTCTTAGATTTTCCTCTAGTGGTGCTAAACAATTTCAAGAGGTTTTCAATATGACAATATCATCAGTAATGTTTTATAATAGAATTGATCAAAACAAACGAGACAAAGCAGTTTCAATGCTATTTGAAAAGTGATGATACTGTTATCATGAATGAGTGAGTGTACGAGTGAGTATGGCAAATACCGCTTTTAGCAATATTCCAGCAATATCATAGCGGGGACACTAGAAATGGGCTTTACACATTGTACCCATGAGGTGAATCGAACCCTTGTCTTCAACGTGACGAACGAAGTCTTCAACCAGTAGGCTATCCTACCATCCCATCTGTTATCATGATTACCTTTGGGTAATATTACAACCGAAAATAATCACATAACCTGAACAAGATGATTCCATGAAACAAATTCTTCAATCAAACGAGGAATGCCTGTTGTCCCAACAAGCAGAATTCCCAACAATCTTTCTCTACCCTGTCAACAGTAGACTAAACATGCTAAATGAAGAGAATTGGCACCTGAAGATGCCCTCACCTGTAGCAAACCATGTCTGACTTCTACATCATACAGCTCATACTCCTGGAGCTCCTTAGGAACCGTGGTCATGTTGTCGTGGTTACCCAACACATTAGCCAAACTGCAGAACACTGGTTCTGTGGCAAAGGCAAGTGTTTCCCTGAATCAAAGAGAATATGTTGGTTCTGACAAATCCATATAAATTAGACATCAAGAAGCAAATGTTAAATCAGCAGTAGCCATAAAACATGATGCAGCTGTGTTAACAACATAGTGAACACTGAATTATGCCAGTCTAAGTAAACATAGGCTCAGTACTATTCGTAACAATGCTTTACTGAGTCTAACAAACCCTAGTACTAGTAAAAGGTCACGTCAGCTAACCCTTGAGCGACCTATGGCCTAAAATGCCTCTTTTCAGTGACTGTTTACTCACTGTTGTGAATAATGGCATCCTCCATGTGTATCACTCCGAAGTGAACATGTGGAAAATAGCATTTGGAATAGTTCGAGTACAAACGTTTTGGAGGTATTAGTTCAAACAGTAAAATATACAGCAAGTGGACAGGACCAAAAATACAGTTCATTAAACATCCATCAGTCCATTTTAAGTATGTTCATTATAAATGTAGTTTATTATTGTGGCCTGTGAATATTCAGATCTGGGTAAGGACAGTGACAGGCTGCATGCACTACGAAGACTCATGTCCAGGTAAGACCTGCTTGTTATCAGAGTTATATTCCACTGATGTTCCTGTACCTGGATTCCTCAAGTGGCTCCATCACAGACAAGACTTTGGGGTGACGGAGTTTAGTGAGCTGCTGCACTCCCTTCCTAAGTGACTCCAGAATCATCTCTCGGTCACGCCGGGAATACCTCTCCAGAGATCGCTTCTCAAACACAAAGATGGACGATTCCTGGCACAAGACACAACAAAGTCAAATAAACTTCACAATATAGAACCGAATCATGTCAGTCTGAAAACTATCTTCTTAAAACTTAACTTTCCAATTCACAAAGACAGGCTGTAAATAATACTCAAACCTATGAAGTAAAATGTCAATGAAGACATGAATCTACTCTGGATAACAAGTTCTATACTGTGTGTAATGATATGTCAGGGTTTTATCTTCTACCCGATCCCATTAGTCGCCTCTTAGTCTTACAACAAGCATGGGATGCTGAAGACCAATTCTAACCCGGATCTTCACGGATGTATTACATCAGAGTCACCATGGTACAGCTGGCAGTACCTGTTTGGTAGTTTTCTTCATTCCTCCATGTATTTTCCACAACATGCCTGGGCCTCCACTGGCTATTTGGTTGTACAAGTCAAAATCTCGAGACAATGGGTTGCCAGGCAAAGCATTGGTCACTGCACTCTTCAATCGGTTAAACATATCCATCTCGTCCTATTTTTTCCTTAGTCTGTTAGAGTCTTGTAAAGAAAGTACAAATGGCTTCATCAACAAAAACATTTGAAAAAAATTATGGCAATTCTATTTCTCAACAGAATAAAGAGAGCATTTTTCATGGTAGATGATATATAGGTAGCTAGTCTCTAATATCAGAATTAGATTACCATTTTCACCATTTCTCCTATCTGCCCTTGCCCATAATACCTGCAAGATTACTAATACAGCGACCGCCTCCGTGGTGTAGTGGTTAGAGCGTCTGCCCGGAGAGCGGAAGGTCGCGGGTTCAATCCCCGACCGCGTCATACCAAAAGACGTTAGAATATGGTACTTGTTGGTCCCTGCCTGGTGCTCGGCATTAATGGGTACAACAAGGACTGGTCGGTTCGGAGTATAATGTGTCTGAGTGGGGTATTCATGCTTCACTGCGGCATGGTATTTCAGTGGGCTAGCACTATAAAACCAGCTTAAGTCTGGGCTAGTACAAGCAGCCGCATATACACATACACACGCATGCACGTCGTCATATGAGCGAAATATTCTCAAGCACGACGTATAACCCAATTTCACCTCACCTCACCTCACTAATACAGCATTGAGAGATAATCATTCACCCACAGTCATCCTTATATTAGTAATACGTTTTGAGGACTATAGAATTCCCCAAACAAAAATGTTTCTATACATCAATAAATGGATGAAAAACTGCAGATTTTCAATTACATCAAGTATCCCGGACAAACATAGCATACTGACACTGTGGATGTTCCATGCACCCTCATATTTTGAGTTTTCAGACACTTAAGAACCATTTGCTGATTCTTTCTAATCACATGAACAACTATATAACATTGTATCGGATAAAACATCACTATCTTATAAATGATAACATTTTCCTGAACACAAGTTATAATTAAAGAATTTACAATGTCTCTGTGACGCAGCACCTCTAGTTATATCCAGAGTAATCAGTTTCAGATGCAGTTATCATGTGGTTTTCGGTGGGCAGATGTTTTTGGTTTTAGGACACCATACATTTTTGGATGGCAGTGATTACTCTGGATATAACTAGAGGTGCTGCGTCACAGAGACATTGTTTGTTCTTTTAATTATAACTTGTGTTCAGGAAATGGGGAATTGTCTCACTTCGAGTCAAGGAAGAGAGAAAATAGGATACATGTGTATAGTCAGTGATAATATTTAAAGTATCTGGTCGTGATTAGGTTTTCTCATCTTAGTTACATTTATCTCAATATCTGAGATAATGTTAATGTATGATAACCAAATGATATGTATGAAGATGCACCGATTAAACAACAAACAGTGTCAATGCATGAGAAATCATACCTAGTTTTCAACTGATACCTGCTGATCTATACAATCATTGTATCAACAAATCAATTAGAAAATATATTGCTGCCGCGTGTGCTGTTTCACGATATCAAGTCCGGTTTTACTAAAGACATGTCACTTAAACGACATCTGTCACCGTAGGAAAAATACGCAAATTACATCTACTTCGAGAACTATAACCAGTCTAGTTGTTTCTGGATAATCGAGTTTACTCCACTGTAAACACACCCTGACACAAAATGTCTGAAGAACATTAAAACATAGTATTTCTGTCAACACAGGAAATAATAAATAACAGCTTACCACAAATAACCGAAACAAAACCGGTAATCAGCTGTCAAAACACCCTGCCGACTTCGTGTAAGGAGCCGGCAGCCATATCTGTGATGTCACAAAATGTATGATGATGCACCGATCCCCTGTCTTTAAAAGAATCACATCAACATGTACTCATTAAAGAACAGGACACATAAAACGTTTTATTTACTTATGTTCTCCTGATCTACTATCTTATCTTATGTCGTATATGATGTCAAAAACCTAAAGCACTACACACATTATTCGTGTTGAGCATCGCGTTCAGGGAAGGTAACTCTAACATGCACATTATGGCTCTATTTTCCAAGTATATCTGGGGGAAATAGGTTCCAAGATCGATCCCAAACTGTTCATTCACCCAAATGTCAAAAGTCCAGCCAGTGAACTCTATATGAATTTTTTTCCATATCTATACCTAGTATCGAGTTACAAAACTGGCCACTTGCTATACCTACCTATGATACCTAAAATCGCCCTGGGAAAAAGCCAGAAACAGGAATGAGTATGGGTTTCCGCTGCCTTCAGTAATATTCTAACAATATCACTACCCGAAACACTAGATCTGGGTTTCACAAGATATACTCAGGAGGGGGATTGAACCCGATCATCGGCATATGGCACGAATACATTAACCAATAGATGACAAATGAACTGATGTACTGCATAGTTAAAACACTAACTTGGAGCAGAGACCATATTGGAAATTATTGTCTCATAAGGAGCACTCGTTGCTCAAAACTTCAAATTTCACTGATTATTACAATTTAATTGGCCTTGCGTATCTTATTTAGTTTGACAAACAAGGATGGTTCTTTGGAGGCATCTCAACACCATGATTTTGGGAAGGTTCTAACGTACTGTACGCTTCCTTCGGGGTAATATCTGTCATGTACCATTTATACGAGGCAATGGCGGTATGGTACGTGAGTGGATTGCATGTGGCAACATCGTACACATATATCAAACGAACTAAAGACAAATGACTAACATGGATCTGGTTTTCACAACATTTCACAGACATTACTCCTCTGAAAAGTTTAGTAAACCAAAAATTTAATGATATTAACCTTTAGTGTTGGATAAGTGCAAGAGTGAGTGAGCTTATGTTTACGCCGCTTTAAGCAATATTCAAGCAATAACGCGACGGGGACATCAGAAATGGACTTCACACATTATACCCATGTGGGGAATCGAACCCAGGTCTTCGGCGTGACGAACGAACTCTTTAACCACTATCCCACTGCAATGCCTTGATAAGTGAGAGAGATAAGTCTTCACAAGGCACAATGGATAGTATCTTAAAAAAAATTGCCAACATTTTGAATATTACTTAAACATAATGCTAATATTATTAAAACTTTTGACGAGTCTTACTCGAGATTAGAAATTGTAACCATAACCTACCTATTGAAACTGGGAGATGGAGACTTTTAACCGAAAAGACTTTGTAAACTACGTGACGTAAGTAATGAATTCCATTTTTGTTTACTTGTCGAATTTAGAAACGAAGGAAAACAAGTTTACATAGATCTTACTATGACCAAATATGTATACATGTATAACGAATTTACCTTTCAATATACTAAAATTAAGAAAATTGTCCAAATTTTGCAAAATCTCATGTAAATCATCAAGCAACTCTCTATTTACTGACCTACACACATATTGTTACCCTAGTGAATCTGTATACAGATATATATGCTCGGCATATATATATATATCCATCCTATATATACATGTATATGAATCATGGTGTTGAAACATGTTTTCACCTCTGATGCTGCCGACAGCGACCTGCGTGCAAATATGTATTCAGTTCAGGTATGGGTAATTCCTGTAAACTAGATCTGATGAACTGATGTGTGGATAGCTCATGGTGCTGAATACTGTTGACACAGTTCATGGGATTCAAGTTATTCTCGGCAGACAATGCTTGTGTTGACAAAAATATGTTGTTTTGTAATGGAAGTACGCTTAATACACAAACAATAATAAAACTGAAACGTGTCTGTTAGCCGATGAAACGTGCATGCATTATCAAAGAAAATATACGTTAATAATATTATTCTCTTGACAGTTGACCGAGTGGGCACTATCAGGCTCAGAAACAACATGGCTGATTTACAAGGTGTGATATCTCCGTACAGTATAGAGAAATTCTTCAAAGGCATTTAAAAGTTGATGTAGTAATATATACAAATCGTATGGATAACAACTTCTTGATATATTTTTCACAACGTTTCAGGGCTAGTTCTTGCCCCTTCTTCAGGTGGATAATCCACCAGAAACGTAGTGAAGAATAAATCAAGAAGTTGTTATCCACTGGATAGAGATTAGAAGCTTTTATATTTATTTTCATTTAATTTTGTATTTATTCCGTCTTATCAATCACTTTTGATAAAAACGGCAAAAACCGTTCCACATCCACAAGAAATCTCTGCCAATCTGTACACTTTCGACTGTATCATGAAATACCATATAATCGTATCATGAGCATGTGTTTGTGAATCACTATCAAATAGAGAATCTGATATAAACTGGTGTTCACGAAGAGATTAGCCTATATCCTTCCCACCGGGAACACCTGCCATAAACGTAATAAATTATGCAATAGCTAGTCAATTGTTCACCTGAAAGTCTACTCCCATTTGTGAGAACTCCCAGTTGTGAGACTCCCAGTTGTGAGACAGTGGAGTAGGTAAGTAGCAAAGAAAACACACCTTACTCCCCTATCTGATAGAATGGATTAACCCCAGCTAATTAGGGATTAGCTATTTAACTGAATCTTGTGGAGGTAGCTTAAAAGATAAAGTAATTAACCTACTCAGGTAAATGGCTTTAAAAAATAAACACTTTGTGTAGGTAACTTCGTGATCAATATGAAAAGTGTCAAAATCTCCAAATATGGACCCATGTAAAAAAGTGTTTTATAATGACACACAAACATCATAATAACGCAAATCATCAAAATGTGTGAATCAAAAATCATAATGAAATATTTAATGAACCATTTCTTCTGTGTAAATATAATGATAATCTTTTTCAGTATTTCAGTATTTAACTTGTTCTTTATTGAAAACAATAAATGCTCTTTAATGCTCATTAATGAACTATGCCTCCTGCGGGTACTCTTCAACAACAGGGCTGTTCCCACTTTCATCGTAGGGATGGGGTAGCACCACCTGTGTGCACTGAACCATTAATTAATGTGTCTCACAAATGGGAGTTCTCACAAATGGGAGGACACCGACACAAATGGGAGGACACCGAAAAAAATGATACAAATCGATATAAGGAATTGCTTCGGATACCATTTTGTCACTGATCATGAGGGTTCAAATTTGGAAATGTACTCAACATGCCAACCCCAAAAAACTTTTAAAAACTTTACTGCTACCTCGAATGTTGTAACCTTGATCCAACAACTTCTTATTTGTCTTACTTGTCTTGTTGAAAGACTTTCCTATTGCATGGTTATTCAACGGTATCCGGTCATCCATATACCTGAAGCTTAACTTCGACCTCTTACCTTGTTTTGATTTTGCCAACCTGAGCAGAAATTCAGGTTCACGAAAAGTCAGATTTCAATAGTCACATTATATTGTCAGCCTGAAGACTATGCCCATGGGCGGCATGTTGTCATGTAGCACACATTTCTAATACCCATACGAATCTCCCGCGCACTGTTCACAGACGTACGAAAGTTTATTTGTATCACAATTGGATGTACCAATCTTAACTGCAGTGGTGACTGAAAGTCTACTTGTATCACTTTCGTAGCATAGATTTATTTTCTCAAACTGAATTTCTCGTTATTTCATTTATGGGTACATTTTTTCGAACTTTCGATTTTTTCTCGAGGCTCGATTACATACTCGTTTTGAAAAGTTTACATACTATTCAAAAAAAGAAACGTATAACCTAGAAATCTGTTGCGAAAATGCTTTATTTTCAAACATGTATAAATCGTCCACAAATGGACTTTAGTACATGATATTCTACATCAGCTGAGAAGAAGAAAATGACTATACAACCAAGTGGATAATTTTAGATATCGGAGACGTTGAGCGTGATGGTGACGATGTTGCACGGTCCCGACGTCGTGTCTCCTGGCTCTCAGTCCAATCTCTCTCAACCTCTTCCGTACAGTTTGACCAGTTTCCTCCGAAGTCCAGGCACCCTGGCTGCTGTGCTCTCACACGTGGCAGTACGATCACGCAAATGTAATACCCGGATGTACCAATCTTAACTGCAGTGGTGACTGGAGGTCTGCCTGTACGGGGACGGGCATTTGTTATACCTGTTTGGTTGTAACGAGCTGCAAGCGGTGATGTCGTGCTCAGACTAATATATTCATGCCAATAATGGTTGTCACCCCTTCAATTTTTTAATTGGAGAGGGGGTGGGGTTGAGGGTGGGGAGGGGGTGACAACCATTATTGGCATGAGAAGATTGGTAATCTCCAACGTGCATTCTTTCAATGGCGATGTTCCGTTTCGCAGTGTCAAGATGTGACGTAGTGATTTGACCTTGAAACTCCTTCAAAACGAAAGCCGATTTCCGAAAGTAATCTGGATTTTTATAGGCAGACAGTGCATGCTCTTTGCTGCACAATTTCAACTGGAAGGTGACTTCTGTTGTGTTGTGGCGATGCCTTTTTAATCCTTGTAAGAAATCAACATTTTCAGGTAAAGTCGATTTTTTACTTGTGCAATTGTGTAACACCTTTATTACATATTTTGACGATTGTTCGAACACAATAGGTAATTAATAGATTTAAAAAAATACAAAACGCCTATCCGTTTCTTTTTTGGATAGTATATATATAAAACTCGAAATTTTATTTTTCCCTCCTTATTTCAATTATTTTCTCGATCTTTATAGCTTTTTATTGTCACTTTTCTCGTCATTTCAATTATTTTCTCGTCATTTCAGGTTTAATTAAAATCAGAAATCATGATATTTTTTTCGTCACTTCGATTATTTCCATGATATTTCCATTTCCTCCATCAAAAATTTTCAATTTTGAAAAACATTTCAACATAAATTTAAAATAAGGAGAAAATAATAGAAATTACGAGAAAACAATTGAAACAAGTGAGAAAAAAATGTTTTGGTTTAAAAAATCTATTTGGACGACTAAAATATCAACAATGTATTATTAAGAGTGATAAACATATTGCGACGTGAAAGTAGATGGGGCATTATATGTAAATATGTACAATACAAAATTCTGTCACGCCCCGAAAACGTGTAATCATTTTGAAATGTAATTAAGAAATACAGTTCGCTCTATCACCATGTATAGTGTAATAAAACACACTTTCGCCCTGAACTATTATAGTTAAAGTACGAGGACGCTTGTGTTGGCTGTGTTTTAACAGTAAATGCAATGCATTCTATGTCCATTTGTTTTGTATTCAGTACTACAGAACAAACAACATAACACTTCATTAATGTCATAAGTATCGTAGGGGCGGTGGGGTAGTCTAGTGGTTAAAGCGTTGGCTCGTCACGCCGAAGACCCGGGTTCGATTCCCCACATGGGTACAATGAGTGAAGCCCATTTCTGGTGTCCCCCGCCGTGATATTGCTGGAATATTGCTAAAAGCGGCGTAAAACCAAACTCAGTCAGTCAGTCAGCATAAGTATCGTATATTTTGTATCAATATATCTAATCAGGTATAGGTATACATGCCACGCTTTATGCAAATACAGCTTAAAGGGAATAACTATTGACATTTTATCTCCAGGTATTTTAAAAGTATCTCGTCCTCGTTTTCGACGTGTATTTCCTTTTTCTAACACGGATGTTAGAAGGTAGATATTATTTCCTCTCAGAAACCTGTCATAATACATTACATTACGGAGTATGCTTATAAAATAGCATGAAGATTTTCCTGTATCAGACATGAAGGTGAACAATATCAATGTATCAGGAACATATCAGAGACATTATAGGATGTCTAGGTCTTATTCTGCACAGCTTGTAGAAATGCTGCTTGATGTACTTGGGGAACATTCTCAACCACGCTCCCCCCGAAGATGCAGCACTAAGGGGAACCGTACTGCAGACCGAACTGTCGGAGAATCTCGTCCGAAATGGACGCGATTGTTCTGCTGTCTGCGTGGGTCATCACCGGGTTCTCTGTCAGCCCTGAAACCCAAACATACAGATGTGCTCATCTCAAACATACATAAATGCTCATCTCAAACATACAGATGTGCTCATCTCAAACATACAGAAATGCTCATCTCAAACATACAGATGTGCTCATCTCAAACATACAGGTGGGTCTATCCCAAACATACAAGTTGGTTCATCGCAAACATACAGATGTATGGTGGCTCATTCGGGCCATCGCTTTATCGCCCTGAAGAAATCAAGGCGATATCGCGACAATGCGATAGTACGACACGATATTGCGATATGGCGACACGATACAGCGATATTGCGATACAGCCAAAAACGAAATAGCGAAATCACGACACGACATGGCGATAACAAGACACGATATGGCGATAACACGACACGAAATGGCAACAACTCGACACGAAATGGCGATAACAGGACACGATATGGCGATAACACGACACGAAATGGCGATAACACGACACAATATGGCGATAACACGACACGACATGGCGATACGGCGATATTGCGATATAGCGATTCTGCGATATTGCGATACGGCGATATTGCGATACGGCGATATTGCGATACGGCGATATTGCGATATTGCGATACGGCGATATTGCGATATGTTCACTTGTTAGATCTGCGCATGCACAAACGGAAACCGACTCGCCATTTGTAATGTAAGATCATATTAGTAAACATTCAGCCACCATATAATATGAACCAAAATAGTAACAGCAGTGACGGTAAGATTTTAGTATTATTATTAGAGATGATGTCGTAAGTAAATTAGTAGTTATCACCAGCTAGTAACTGTTATACGCATTTATGTTGTTCTTGTATAATCCTTCGTATTTCATTCTTCAGAAAATACCCTAATTACTGATTTTTTAGAAATGGTGCTGCTTTTGCTGTTAATGTATGAATGTTTCCAGGACATGGTGCTGTCAGCACGTACTTCTCAGCTGGATATACGAATCGGGAGATCTGCTGTCTCCTCAGCTGCAATCACGACATACACATCAGGTGTGTTCCTTCTTCTTTATACTAACAACATGTGTCGTGTAACTATAGCATAAAGAAAGCACATCTTTAATGAATGGTAATAAACCCATACTGTTGCTTACGCGTAGCATGTTAAATGAGTAAAAAGGCAACTGTAAATCTTTCAGCATACGAACTCTGAAGCGAACGCTCAGCACACTTGGTCTGAGGCGTCGTTTGGGATGTATAGATCCTGAAAGAGTTATAAGGGCTATTCAGGTAAGACCTTTTTCATCCTTAATGTGCTATCAAACTTTATTTGTCTTTGATATATGTACACATACACGCATGCACGCTTTATTCTTAGTTATTCTGTTCTTTTCAGAATGAGCTGCAAGGTAGTGGTACCTGTCTCGGTTACAGAAGCATGACTGAACGCCTAAGAAATGTTCATGGTCTCAGAGTACCAAGGTAGAGTATCCTGTGCACTATCCGTGTCTTTACAAATTATAAAATGTAATGGGCAACAAGCGACAACGGTATTGTTCAGGCATAAAATGTCAAAGAATACATCGTCAGTGGAATATTGTTTATTGTGAGGTTCGGTGGTGGTAGCCTAGTGCATAAATCGCTCGCTCGTCTCGTCGAAGTTATTCACATCAGTTTCTCATAATTCTATCCGAAATAAACGACTCCTATTCATACTAGGCATATGGTCATGGAGATACTGAGGATTGTCGACCCAGACAGAGTATCTGCCCGAAGGACCCAACGTTTTTCAAGACGACTGTACAGTAACAAGGGACCCAATTATCTTGTACATATAGATGGCTACGACAAGATTACACCATTTGGTTTTGCTATTCACGGCGCTATTTGCGGGTAAGTTCATACTAAATATTATATAATAATTATTAGTACCAGACACCATGTTGTCATTCTTACATAGTTAAGGAAATTTGAATGAAGGCATATATATACTTTATTATCATTTTCAGCTTTTCAAGACGAATACTATGGCTCAAAGTTGGCAGAAGTAACAAAGATCCATATGTTGTAGCTCACTATTTCCTGCACTACGTGGACAGTATTGGAGGTAATGGAGACTCTGGAGGAGTATAGTATCATCGTTTTGGCCTAATGCATGACTTCTGTTTCCAATGTTTCAGACTACAGTTGTATTTCTGATACATTCAGAACCTCAAACAACTCGAGATCCCAATTATGTTGTTTTTAATGCCGCTCTAATTCCAATTCACAAAAGTTGTACTTTGCATCAAGTCAGCGTTGGAAATGAATACACAGTGCTATTTACAGAGTGGTCAAATGTAACTCAGCGGTGGCTGACCGGGTTAGGTGGCTGACTTTGTGTGCTAGCTATAAGTTGCGTGACTCTGAGGGTGTGGGTTCGAATCCAGAATGGGACTCACTCCATCAAAAGTACTACAATCTGTACTTTACTGAGAAAGTGTAATCCCAAATATAACATATGTTATAACGTAGGAAATGTTCGACAACGGTAACTATGTTAAATATGATGCATTGTGGTGCCGTACATTGCATTAACGGTATACTGAACAGTATTTGTTTTCCTTTCAGGGGTTCCCCGCTGCATAAGAATGGACAGGGGGACTGAGAACGTATTTATTGAAGATATACAAAAAGCAATGAGGTGGTCACACACGGATGATATGGCAGGAGAAAACAGTGTCTTGTATGGCAGTTCTCACAGAAATCAGGTTTTTACTGAACTCAAAACATATAAACCCTGATACTTATTCCTAAGTATGAAGCATTAGCTCACAATACACCGAGTATCATCACTATAAAACAGCTCATGACATAGTCGGAATTATCCACTCTGCTTTTAGTAGTGATTTCTGTATGGATGTGGAAAGGGTTTTCTTTCATCACACATGGTAGTTTCTGTTCACGTTGTTTCAGTGACATCTAAAGATGAAAACACCTCCTATTTTCATAGAACAACTGAGGAAGATAGATAGATATACACCTTCTGTACTATTGAGCTACGTTTCGGCGTAGCTACTAACACTGTCATCAAGCATGAGATGTACAATACTGCAAGAAAGGCTATATATACATAGTAACAAAATGTACATGTAACAGTTGCCTTCTTGTGTAAACGCTGTACATAAACCTCATTAATTGTGTAGACATCAATCAACTTACTGTTCAAACTTGACTATGTATATATAGCCTTGCCTGCAGTATTGTACATCACTTGCTTGATAACGGTGTAAGTAGCTACACCGAAACGTCGCTCATATTAATAATAAAGAAGTTGTATATCTATTGAACACTCCCTGTTGTTCACCATATCAACAATGCCACTCAAACTAGATATTTTCATGGAATGTCTTAATATGTCTTATAGAGGTAAAGTCTATTTTCCATGTGTTATACACATCGATATGACTGGGAGCATTCAGCACTAAATAAATGCATGTGTAACTGACTTTGAAAGAAGCATTGTTTATTGCAGAGAATAGAAAGATGGTGGTTGTCCTTGAGACAAAATGGTGCGGATTACTGGATCAACTTGTTCAAGGACATGGAATCTCAGGGCATTGTATCAACTGACAACAACCTTCACATGTAAGTAGCAATCACAACTATTTCTTTCATTATATTTTGCTGTATTCAACATTGAAATAGATAATTTCATAATGTTTTGTTAATATGAAAATAGAATTGCTATTGGTTCATACATATTTAATTGGCAAACCAAGCAGTGTGTTTTGCATTTGTTTCAATAAACCTAAGAAAGGTAGGCAACGCCAACGAGCACACAACTCTTTTCTGATTTCGTATCGTTCTCTAACATGTGTTTGTTTTGTTGATTATAAAAGCTGCATGTGAAGCTGTTACTGTTACCATAGGAATGAATTTCAACACACGATTTGCATTTATGAATATATGACCGTAAAACCCGTTATACAGACTTATTTAGCGAATTTACAGTGTACACGAGGATTTTACATTTACACTTAGTTCATCAGTGAACATTAACTGTCAAAAGTGCAACATCTGTTTTTGAACAGGGAGTGTTTGAGGTTCTGTTTCACTCGGCTGATACAGACTGAGCTTGACCAGATCGCCAATGAATGGAACCAGCACAGGGTTAGGCGAACGGGGGCAGATGTCAGTGGAAAGCCAGATCTTCTCTTTTTTATTCCATCTGAATATGGTAGGATTCACTGGAGTCACCAACAGTATTGTCCATATCATGTTGTGTTGCAGTTAATGCATAAACATAACTTTCCATATCTTACGGTAGAAAGATGTTATAAGATAACTCGTTGGCATGTTACGCTTTGACCCGGGTTCCACCCCAAAACTCGCGAAATGTGTGTCGTTTATACTTGTTGTGACACTGCGTTAAACCCTTCGTATATGTTTCAGGCACTGTTGATTTCAAGACTGAAGTTGACGCACGAGACATCCACGCTATTCAGTCAATGTGCACCATACCTCGCCCTTCGGGATGTGAAGAAGAGTTCGAAGACGTCTGTCAGAATCTCCTAATCCTCAACGGGAAGACAGAGCCAAAGGATACCCAGGAAGCTCTTGACCTATATGCTTGGCTCGTGTCAAAACTGGAGGGAAACGTGCATCAAATATGACTTTATTAAAGAATGTTAGGAGACATGGAGTCACATTTTTCAAACAGTTCAAACCTCTTCATCTGAAGCATCTTGTCACTTTCATTAATGCCCCCCTTTTATATGACTCTCATGTAGGCGCCGAATTATTCTTAGGATTACAAACAGAGGGTTTGACTTTAAACCCGAACTAATAATTATTCCATACGAATAACATACTGAAAATAATGGTTGAAACAAAACCGTAATCAACTTTTCAATTATAAATCATGTCTCACGCAAGTACTGTTTTGTGTAAAATACTATTCACTGTAAACTAAAATTCAAAAGAGATTATAAATGTAGGCCATTTGTCATCTTCAAAACTGTTACATTCGTAGTATGCACATTCGAAGTATACATTGTTTAAATAAAACGTAATGAGCCTGTCGTGTAAAAATACTCTCTACACCAATTACGTTTCTGAATGTCTTACTCATATGACGGAACTGTATAAAATGATATTAAGTTCTACTATTTCTCAATTGTTAAAAGTAATGTATGTGTACATCTTTCCATAGATTCTGAATCACAGGTGTTGACAAACTAAAAGAGAATAATAACTGAAGTTGCTAAATGAGCTCATAAGGACACATTTGTCTCATTATCCAAGTGATATTCTAAACAAAGCAATGCCTGCATGTATCCATGCAATGCATAGAAACAGTATTTACGTAGTCCAAACATAAGTGTCATAAGAAGGTTAATGTGATGCTAACATAATAATGGTATATTCTGGTTAGCTTTTCCTGTGTTGTTAGGTAAATGATTATTCTATTTCAAGATAAGAGTGTATTTTAATACACGTATATTTATGCAGCTTGTACAATGTATTACATGATCAAAGGGTCTTAATTCCCCCTACAGGTCGTGTAATAACTATGGAACCGTACAACTACATCTTTACCTGTAGTAAATAGGTGGACTTTACAGCTGCAACCATGTTCCTTTGAACATATCATAACACGCAATTAGCGGCAAAGATAATGTGTTTGAACATGTGTTGGCGAACGGAAAGTTCTCTTTGCCTCTGCTGAAAGTGGGTCACACTGGTGAAACGTTAGGTTGGCTGCGGTCTGAGACCAAGTGGCGGAACTCTGTCGGCACCAGTTGAAAATATCAGCAACTCCTTCAGAGACGTATCTTCCACACCCTCTGGAAATAGTGAAGTTGTACAAACCTATAACTCGCGAATTCAAACGTATCAATGTCTGGTTTCAGTTATGACGTTATATCAACACATTGATTCTTAGGCGAAAGCATGATAGTTCCTTACAGATAAAAAGAAATCGCAGTTGTTTATCATGCTAAGACCCATATAATATCAAGTATACATGCAATAAGAAGACTGACCACAATATTTTCTTTGATTGTCATTCTAGAAGTTGAGTAGATGAAGAATGAGGACTATTTTTATGGATATACAACTTCTTTATTCTGTATAGGCGACGTTTCGACAGAACTCATGTTCGCCTCACCCTTATCTATACCCCAAACAATAGATGTCCCTGAGAGGCGAAAATGACTTGTTTATACTAATTAGTAGAGGATAATAATACAGCCTCATCCCTCATCTATTGTCCAAACATGTCATATGTATATATATATATATATACATATGTATGTATGTATGTATGTATGTATGTATGTATGTACACACACATATATATATATATCACCCAAAAATACTTCTCATGGAACCACTTGCCTTACTACGACAGTAGAATCTATGTCAAAACGTCGCCTGTACAGAATAAAGAAGTTGTATATCCATAAAAAAACAACTTATTCATTAACCACTATGTTGCCTAAAGAGACTTGCAAATACCTTCAATATCCAGCAGGACGTCTCTCCAGTTTGAGTGCACCAATTTCTCAAGCCTGTGTGTATTACTACCTTCCTCGCTAAACACTGGTGTATAGATGAGTTCAAAAGTCGAGGAATCTATGCTGTGGTCCTCATGAACAAACAGCTCTTTCATGCTGTGCCTGTTTTGTTCTCACTGCCTCGAGCACCCCCAGGGTTTCGAGTCCATGACAGAATCTACAATGAGTCGATTGAGAGGGCAAGCTTTAATAAAGACATCCAAATGTTTCCACAAGTATAACACATGATCAACTTGTTACCCCACAGAAAGTGAACACGCACCATTATTACATCTTTGCTGTTCTTGTGAGATTATATAATACTATTATAGCAAAATAAATGTATTTGAAGTATATTACACTCACTGGTCAATGCAATGTGACACACGACCCAGAACCAGGAAATGAATGAGTGCTGTAATCATCTCGTCCTTCCGATCTGCCCTGTACATCATTGCGCCACATCCTGCAAGGAGGATCAGCTCCTCAGCTTCTGGCACTGCTGACGTGTCCTCTGCTTGGCACAGCTGAAAAGAACTTAGAATCCTATAGGACTGTCGGTGTGTTTGCGAAACAGGCACGTTCAATAACAAATGTCCTGGATATTGTTCTTTGTAACCAGACATATTTATGGTTATACAAATACTGATATTGTATGTTTATTTTTGCAAGCACATGACCGAGAACGGAAAAAGTACTTTACCTTAGTTATTTGTTCCTTTGTACTCAGGATGGTAAATGTGGTCAATAGTAGGTGCTGCAGCGTCTATACCTCCGACGATGACGTCATAAAGGAGTATTGAGAAAGGACGGTTGTGGCCCCCGTGAACAAGGGAATATGCCATCATCAATCCAACAGTCTGATAAGTTTTGCTTTGTAAGGCTAAAATATAAAATAGTGCATATTGAGATGAAAACACGAAATTTATTCTCACTCACTCTTTGCAATACTCTCATTCGCTGACGTATACACACGCAAGCCTTCCTGAATTTTGAGTGAAAATAATCCGATAGTAATACAAAATGTCCATTTATCATTCTATTAATTGCATTCAGTGTAAAACTTGTGATATTAAAATAAACCATGCTGATATTCAATTTAGTTTCGTTCTAATCATTGATAAGTTACATAATTTAATATCCAAACACCTGTGCAACGTTTATACAAAGATGTGGTATTACGGATGTATGTGTTTCGGATAACTATTGTCTATTAATAAAGTTACAGATACAGACACAGAACACACTGCACTCGCATGCATAAAGCTACTATGACAATTGACATGACAACTCTACTGCAAATACCCAGCACCTTACTTGTATAGATAGTTGACAAAAGCAGACACTACATACGGGATGTCAGAATCGATATTCAAGCATTGTCAGCATAAATTGTGAGAAAAGAAAATATAGGTCATTCAAAGGAGAAATATGAATGCCAAAGTTTAGGTCCTTTAAGATTATTATATATAGCTGTTGAAAAGGACATTTTGAAAATCTAAATCCGCTTTCAACATGATAAAAAATACTCTTCCTTGTTGACAAAATTCTTCCAGAAAGGAAGTGAAATTTTTTGGTCATGCGCTTGAGCAGTTAGTTAGTTGTGGTCCCAGATAACTGACAGTGAAGAATATGGATATTGAGAAATCAAAGAGTGTTACAGCTCTACGCTTAGCCAAAACAGAAATGTAAGCCAGGACTGACTGAGTTGGGTTTTATGTCGCTATTAGCAATATTCCAGCAACATCACTGCGGGGAACACCAGAAATGGGCTTCACACATTGTACCCTTGTGGGGATTCGAACCCGGGTCTTCGGCGTGACGAGCCAGTGCTTTAACCACTAGGCTACCCACCGCCCCTGTAAGCCAGGATGTGATGGTGACAGGATATTGGAGGAAGCCTATACATGCTCCACAACATTCAGCTAAGATTAAACATCTAAGCAAGGAAGTGTTTGTTTTGTTAGGTGCACACATGTCTATTCCTCCACCATTGTATTGTGAATAAGTATATAATCCAAGCATGGAACCGATACCTGATACGCCATCTCAAAAGATAACTGAAAATAAATGGCAAAAATAGGTTTGTATTTTGGGGGCGCGTAGTAAGTCAAAAGGCTCTATTGTTTATCCTAACTTACCATGAAGGTGGACGATGTCCTTAGATGTTGTATATAAATTTAGTTCTGCTGATAATCATAAATACGAAAGATGAAATGGAAATTATCTTATATATAATATTTTTGTATATTTTAACATTCGTGGATATACTGTGATATGTGTATCACCTGGGTAGTTTAGATCAAGGAGTTTGCACTCATCAGTACCAATGAATATTGGCATGGACGAGACCTCCGTGAGGAGAAGACGAAGGAACTCCCTGCTTGGCCCTCCCTCATCAATACCGAATTCTCCAGCGAATTTCACCGAGAGCTGGTTGGTGGCATTAAATGACGCTCTGTTGAACGCCCTCAAGGCTCCTGGGAGGACGTTATCCCGTGTGACGTTTACCAGGTTATAGCGACCCACATTCGTGCAGCCGTTGAGTCTCAGAAGTATGTTGTGGACACTCTCATCAGATCTGGAAACATTACATTTGAGTGAGTGAGGGAGTGAGTTTGGTTTTACGCCGCTTTGAGCAATATTCCAGCAATATCGCGGCGGGAGACACCATAATTGAGCTTCACACATTGTGCCCATGTGGGATTCGAACCCGGGTCGTCAGCGTAGCGAGCCGACTCTTTAATCATTAGGCTACCCCCACCGCCCCTACATCTGAGTAGAAAAGCGTCAAAGAAGCAAGAAAGAAACAACAGCATGGGCTACTGGATATAGCATCTGACCGCATTCATAATTACTCATTTAAACAACACCCGTATAAAATTAAGAAAAAAGTATGTGTAACATCATTACACTTCTCTTTCAGTTGGCTGCTCCAGATCTTCATCAGTGATGGCAATCTCGTCTTGACTGTGCCCACGCTCTGTGTGCTCTCGGAGCTAAATATGCAGTTGCAGTGTAAAATGACATACAGTTAAACATACTCAGTTGCTTTCCGCACTATTTATAACACTTCAATATGCACAACGATATTTATATTATGTTGTATATAATTATGGCATAACATTAATTCACAACTTAAATCTACAGAAATCGCAGGGTATTATTTCCTGCATTTATGTACTATTCTTTTTGTTGACTTCGGTGTTAAATAACAAAAGTGAACACTTAACATTACCAATCGATTTTTCCGGTGTAGAAATGTGTTCACGTCTCAATGAAAACATTAGAAAACGACGAAGCGCCAAGCTTTCACTACTATACCATTACAGGGCCATGCCTTTCATTAAAGACAATGGTTGGTGTCCCACTATCCAGTGAAGGAGCTCATCTCCGTCATCTGACGTACTCTCATCAATATCCATCACCTGTGCCAAAACACATAAAACAATCTATCACACGTGACTTTATTTCTATAAGGTATACAGTACAACCAGAAAGTATTGAGAACTTAAAGATTGTAATTTTTATATATTTTTTTCACTCATTACTCACGTATTAAATGTGAATATTTAGCAGAACATAAATCCAGATTCAAAGACAGGTGAACAGTTAGTATTTTGTCAAGTCAACATGAGCACCAATGCAGGCTTCAATGCGGCGGGGCATACTACTGATCAAAGAAGTTAGAAAGTCGTGGTCCATGCTGTCCCACTATCGGACCACCTCTTCTTTCATTTCAGCAACATTTGTCAGATTTTTCTTATTGACACTTTCCTTCATAAGTCCCCAAACATTTTCTATTGGATTTAGGTCAAGGCTATAGCTTGGCCAATCTAATAAAGTCATATTTTGGATCCGAAACCAGGCCTGTGAATGCTTTGAACGATGTTTTGGGTCGTTGTTCTGCTGGAAAATCAAAAGATGTCCTTAGGACACGTGAGCAGATGGAAGTAAATGTCCCTCGAGAATATCTGTGTACCGTTCACTGTTCATATTCCCTTCAAATACACAGAGGGACGTTGCCCCTAACAAAGATATGCCACCCCACACGTTAAATTTCGGACTGTACTTTGGGCGATGATACAAAGGTTTTTCAGTTTGTTTGGTCCAGAATTTCAGTGTATTAGGAAACAGCCACACAGAACTTTCATCTGAGAAAATCTCATTGACCCAGTTAAATTTTTATGATGTAAGAACCAGGTCGTCATTCGCTCCTTTTTGTTCAGGTTTCATGATCGGTGATGGAATTCCTCGACTTTTCTGCCAACCCATTGCATGCAGCTCAGTTCTAATTGTCTCCACACAGACAACCACAGTTCCTCTATCAATCAAATCCAGCCTTAAGGTTTCTAAACTCCTTTGTTTGTTTTTAGAAACAAGAATACCAAGCCGCCTCCTGTCAACGACAGTCAATTTTCTGAGCCTACCTGCGCCTCCCTGGTGCACAATGCCATATCCATTTGCAATATCTTTCAAAACACGATAAATAGTGGACAAAGGGATGCCTTTTTTACTTGAAATCACTTTAACTGATCTGATGTCCTTGTTACAATACTCTAAAATCAACTTCCTCTTCTCTAAATCATCCATTCTGAGGATCACTGAAAATGTCGTCTGCTAGCAAGTAAACAAAGGGGGATAACTCTCCACAAACTAATGAAAAAGGATTAACGGAGTTGTCTCCCTTGAATCAAACCAAGCACTTGAGAGCTGGTCAAGGTTGTTTATACTAGTAATCCAAATAAACATATTCCTAAAATTCTCAATAATTTCTGGTCATACTATATTACTTAATTTACAGGCACAGAATTTCGACGGGTTGATCACATTTGTGTTCCTAATTAATATTCATTAAATACGTTGCCCATATGTTTTAGAAGTTATCTCTACGCAGAAAACTAACACCTTTCGAATTCATGTTCACAAAGAAATATTCGTTATTTGCCTTATGGAACACGCCTAAGGCGCTACAGCTTCCAGCACAGAATCAGATGAACGTATGGTCAAATCCCTCATTTGCCCTGAATACAAGCCATACCCACAGTTTTGTCACAACCTCAGATTTCCGTAAAGGTCCGGGTTGGAATATCGTTCTTCAGTAACCCATGTTTGTCGTAAGAGGCGACTAACGGGATCGGTTGGTCAGGCTCGCTGACTTGGTTGACACACGCCATCGGTTCCCAATTGTACAGATCGATGCTCATGCTGTTGATCACTGGATTGTCTGGTCCATGCTTGATTATTTCCAGACCGCCGCCATAGCTGGAACATTGCTGAGTGCGGCGTAAAGTAAACTCGCTCACTCACAACCTCAGACTTACCTCCCACAACGGACCGCCACCGTCATATAACTGTTCAAAGTGATGTTAAATAATCGCTTATCTGACTTTTCAGGCTCAGGTTACAGAACGTGATAAGCCATAATTCATGTATGTTACATTCTCTTTTAATGGGAAGCATGTGGAAAATATTCATGTTAAACAGCATTACGCTTTCATTATTCAATACTAAATATAATAATACCAACTCTGACCAGATTTATGAAACATGCATTCTGTTCTTAGCTTGTGACCCCTTTTGAGCTACAGAATATATCATGTGTGTTCAGACGTTTACCACTGAGGTATTATCTATCGCAACCGCATCAGGCTCCTCATCTCCTGGGCAGCCCTCCTCGACAGTCTGTAATAATATATTGGACAAAATAAGTTAGGGATATTGGTATTTTTATGATTGATATTTCATCAGTGTGTCAATGAATAAATACATCATTATTCATAATTTCAAAATTTACATATATCCCTAACTGTTTTTGTCCAGTATACATAGAGACATTCTGATGATGTCGTATATGCGTCACCCAGTATTACGTGGTGTAAAATTACATTTAAACATATTCAATGCTCAATGCCTGACTGAACTATTTGTAAATTCTACAGTATGCACAGGTACACTTGAATAATACATTGAGGGTTGTCAAGTTGTATAGGATGACATAGTTGAACACAAAATTCTTTATCATTACTTTTCTTTAAGATGCCACACGTACCTGCTCTTCAACCGGTGATGTGTGCAGATATATCCTAATTGGGTAGGACTTTCTGTGCGTATACAGCAAATCTACGGTAAAATCTTCGTTATTGATCTTGTTCGGAAGCTTTTTTCCGTTAAAGTGAGCCAAGTGATACGTCAGGTTAGAGATCTCAAGGTTTTGGCTTTGGTTTACACCACTTGGAAAATAAATGCTTATGACCTTATTTTCAAGGTCTGTTAAAGTCAGATTTTTATCTGCATCAAAAGTCTGAGAACCGCCACCCTTGCCTGCACTAACCAGGGTGTACGTGCTTCGAGATTTATGTTTCCAACCGATATGTAGTCGTCTGGTTGTCGATCGTGATGCAGCAGAGTTTGGACCTCTCCAACTCACCTTGAAATAATAGCGACATTATCGTCACGAACGTTTTTCCAAATCAATATGAGCAGAAGTATGTGCAACAAATAGCAACAGCAAATATTCATTGTTTAGAAAAATGAGCACGATACTAATACCAGGTTCTTTATCTGTGTGTACAATTGTTTGCAATACAAATTTGCTAATAAGAATATATTTAGTTGCTTTGATTTATATGATGAATGAGTAAGAAGAAATTGCCACAATACCCGTTGTCTACGTTGAGACTGAAACATCCGGAGACGTTGAACAACTGGTGATTCTGACATAGACTCTGGAAAAGTTAATAAATTGTCAAACGCCGATATATTATTATTTGAACGTAACATGACATAATCAGCACTCATGAATTACGGATTAATTGGTCTGATAATCTTACCGGAAACTAAATTCTTGCACCTCTGTCTTAATCGTGCTCTTTCCCCAATTGTCTGCACGCCAAGACTTCTAAAGTCCTCCTCAGTCAAAGACAGCACGTCTGTAGGATCAACCTTAAGAGAAACGTAGAATAGGTGCAATAGATCATAAACCATAGACGTACGAAATAAGAAAAATGAACATGATCTTTTCCATACCTTGTTGTCCTGAAAGTTCTTTTTCAGTGATGACAGGTTGAGTTCTTCAAGAATTTCATCCATGCTGAAAAAAAAGATCACAAGGAACGTAATTCATTTTCATATTTACTGATTCATAATTTTGCACAAAAACATATCTAAATTCCGTATGTACATCATTAGTTTAATAACGTTCATATATCACTCATGCTATTCTGTCATCTATTTTTGTATTATATATATTCATCATGCCGCCGACCCGGGTTCGAATCCACACATGGATGCAATGTGTAAAGCCCATTTCTGGTGTCCCTCGCCTTCATATTGATGGAATATGCTATTGGCGTAAAACTATACTCACTCCCTCACTAACTATTATATATATTACATGAATCTATTTTATATACTTTCAAAATCTGTCGGACAATACATTTGTGCTTATGTGGGAAGACTACGGTGTATGATTCGCCAAAGAGATTGACGGTATCCACTGAGGAAATAGAACTACAAAGAATTACAGCAAGTGTTCCTCTATAAGAGGGCTGTGCTTACTAATTTAATATATAAGGGTAGCAAAATCAATGATGCATTTTTCGAAGCCTGCTTCTCTCTGAGGTTGCAAATTGTGCAACCAACATAAACATTCTTAAATCGCGCCTTGCGCCTGTATAGTGAATTGTACCCCTATTATAAGTACCAAAGTTGACAGTCAACACAAACCTCTCAAAAACTTAGAAAATACGTTTTCCTCTCTGCCAACATCAACTTGGATAGAATGTAGGCAGATAAGCACTTGAAACTGAATAGGTAACCATTGGAATAACTGACAACTTCATAAACACTTCGAAGGTTAAACTCTTCCAAATAGTGTTTGTCTTCCAACTTCAACACGAACAAATTACCCATAACAGGCCTTGACATGATCAAAGTAATCTGTAAGGATAAACATTCCACAATTTACTTTGTGCTTATATATGTATACAGGCAAATCTGCATGTCTACAGGCATAAAGGTGAGTATGTATGTGTGTGTATGTATGTATGTATGTATGTATGTATGTATGTATGTATGTATGTATGTATGTATGTATGTATGTATGTATGTATGTATGTATGTATGTATGTATGTATGTATGTATGTATGTATGTATGTATGTATGTATGTATGCATGCATGTATGGGTGCGTGCGTGCGTGTGTGCGTGTGTGCGTGTGTGTTTATGTATGTGTTACACATCAGGATGAGCATGTGCCATAAAATGTATCAACGAAAAGGAAACACTTTTCAGGCCAGCCGATTTCATGCAAGCAAATGAGTCAGTTTAGGTTGCTATCCTGTGCAACACACTGGATATATACATGCCTTTCAGAAACATCTCCAAAAGACGACTCAAGGCGCTATGTAAATGACACTTTGCTTGACTGACACCCTTTCCTCCAGCATTACAGTAGGGCGCCGTCAGCATCATCAACATTAATATTAAACGGCTGTAAGTGTCACCATATGATGATCAGACAAATAAACATATGTATGTGCAAAGTAAGGTTTTAACATGTAATGCCTTCACGAGAATGAAACATCCTCCTCTCATCAGTATATTTATAAACTTGTTTCAATCTAATTTCAGCATGTCATGAGTTGAAGTTGCAGTGACTGAAATTAGCAGAGCCAGTGTGTTCAATAGCTAAAGCTATCATAACCTGAACTACACGAAAGTATTGACTTAATTACTGTACATCATTATTATTCTATTTGACCACCTGAACATCAAGAAAATGACTACAGGTTCCATTTATAGGTGCACAACTCACAGAAACCTGACAGGGCCTGTTCCTTTTTCCGGAAACACAGTGTTTCAGTCTGATAAATATAACTTTAACAGTCCAACGTTTTGACACTGCATAATTTAATCAAAGTCTAACACAGGAACATTAACTAAAGCGATAATATAACACACTTAAAATCCACTCAAACAACCAGTGTTATCTTCTGTATTTGGTCACATATTACCGGTTTCCAATGTCGGTGGTTAAAAGAAAATATTTTACAATTACTAGTGACACCAGCCATGAAGCTCACCTGGACAAAAGCACCAATGAACAAGCTATCGGGATCCGAACCAGAAGCGAAATAATTCCATGTTTAAGATGACATTGTTCAGTGATATACTTGATATTAAATCAAAGCATTGAAGCAGTGGAATGTAGTGAGTGTTTACTCAGTGTATTTTGTTATGGTTAGTATCATGAGAATGAAGTCAACATTTGGGTCAGTCAGAATCATTTTGGGTGGTTATTCAGGTACCATTTCGAGATGCAGAAGAAGCTTAGGTTGCTTAGAACCATGAGCCCAATTGCCTTTTTAAGGTATCTTTGCGTTATTTGTAAAATGCCACAATGCCGTGCTTTGCAATGAATACTGCACAATGCGGTTTGAAATAAACTGCAGTAAGAATGTTTTCTTGAAAACATAAATAGTTTAATTGGTTTTGTCCTGATTTGTTAAACTCTGTAAGCTTAACTGTACATTATGTCCAGTTACTACTCACCTTTTAATAAATTGATGATGTCACAGTGTAGACAAGGAACGTAAAGAATTGATCGAGACAGAATGTTTTGCATAGCAACAAATCAGCTTCATCAAAAAATATTAACAGATTGAAACCATTGATCTCATACGAGTCAATGACATCTAGGTTATTGTCTCCACAAAAGCTAGCAGCTTGGACAAATTCCAAGTGGGATGTAAAACAGAGAAAGCCTTGAGGAAAATCACTTTCAAACTGAGACATTTGTATCACTTTCGTCCAGTGCTTTAGTTTCCCCTCAACTTGCTTTGGATGATTTCTATAATAAAGAGTAAACAACACTGTATGCTGAAGACCCACGTACTTAACATAACATAGTAAAACTTCGTGAGGTCGCATTCACACACTATTAGCATAGCTAGCCAAAATGAGAAAATTTGGCTTACCTTATTCCATTTGGATGCAAATATTTCAATGTAGAAATGGGTTTTTGAACAAGTTATTTTTCAAAGAGTGTCAGATAAAACAAATCAATACGCAGTCCTAAGCTTACACACGATTATGCATATTATGTGGAAATACAAGTCTAATCTTCTTGTATACGTTGTGTACATTCAAAGTGGTATGCGGGATGCCTCAAAGTTTAGCATCGTTTTTCGTCTGTTTATAACAACAAAAACAATCAATGCACATGAAAACAAATGAGTGTTATACTGTAGGACATTCAGTAAGAAAATACATACCCGTTTCCCTTTACTTTGCAAATGGCGAATGAGCCTCGTTTTCCGTTTGAGCATGCGCAGATCTAACAAGTGAACATATCGCAATATCGCCGTATCGCAATATCGCAATATCGCCGTATCGCAATATCGCAATATCGCCGTATCGCAATATCGCCGTATCGCAATATCGCAGAATCGCTATATCGCAATATCGCCGTATCGCCATGTCGTGTCGTGTTATCGCCATATTGTGTCGTGTTATCGCCATTTCGTGTCGTGTTATCGCCATATCGTGTCCTGTTATCGCCATTTCGTGTCGAGTTGTTGCCATTTCGTGTCGTGTTATCGCCATATCGTGTCTTGTTATCGCCATGTCGTGTCGTGATTTCGCTATTTCGTTTTTGGCTGTATCGCAATATCGCTGTATCGTGTCGCCATATCGCAATATCGTGTCGTACTATCGCATTGTCGCGATATCGCCTTGATTTCTTCAGGGCGATAAAGCGATGGCCCGAATGAGCCACCATACAGATGGGTTCATCTCAGATTTATAGGGTATGCTCATCTAAACATACACGTAATTTCATCTCAAACATGTAGATGTGCTAATCTCAAACATATAGGTTGGTTCATCGCAAACATAAAGATATGCACCCGTAAATATGGAAACAGAATAATTTACCATTATATCATGTATATTAATGGATATATATACACATGGAAATTAATTAAGGAACACCTAATTCAGAGATCTATAATTCTGTGAATTAAGATAACAGAGCATTTTTCTGAATGTCTTATTAACATTTCGTATCTTGCTGTGTTAGCATGATGTTTTGTGGAGATATTCAATGTACGCGCAACTGCGCTCAATGCACGTGAAATGTCATACCCCCAACATTGTTCAAATCAAGATTTTACCGATAACATGTCACGCTCTCTCCTTTCAATTTGTACTGAATATTCAGTATCATAACTGTCATGGCGTGTCGTAAATTGTCAGTAGCTACAAGGTGGTATATTATTGGCATGAGAAATGCAGGAATGTCCCTCAGACAAATTCGACATCAACTTGGGCGCAATCCTTCCATCATTTCAAGACTCCTGAACAAGCACTGGGTTACCAATGATGTTAAAGATCTTCAAAGTCCTGGCAGACCCGTAAGACAACACTAAGAGAGGATAAACCATTGTTCAGACTTGTTAGGTGTGGTTCATGGACTCAAGCACATCCGGAGCCATTTCCTGCAGAACCGTCAGTAATCTATGGTGGCTCATTCGGGCCATCGCTTTATCGCCCTGAAAAATCTAGGCGATATTGCGACAAAGCGATAGCACGACACGATATTGCGATATGGCGACACGATACAGCGATATTGCCCAAAAACGAAATAGCGATAACACGACACGATATGGCGATAGCAAGACACGATATGGCGATAGCAAGACACGACATTGCGATAACTCGACACGACATTGCGATAACACGACACGAAATTGCCTGTTTATATCGCATTATCGCCGTATCGCTATATCGCTATATCGCAATATCGCTGTTTCGCCATTTCGTGTCGTGTTATCGGCATTTCTAAGATGCCTAGCGGTTAGAACAATCGAAAAAAAAAAAATACATTATCAGACAATCAGACGTAACAATTGAATGACGTTATCCCGTCACTGCGCCATTCTAGTGTGCCCCCTCGTAATCGAACCATTTTACATTACGTCACAATGTAAGCGACGTCACGATGCATGTCAGTTGTCATCGCCTCGTACGGCCTCCTACAGTAAACTACACCGTTGCATCCAGTTTCTTGGTTTGCTGTTGCTTCACGCAGCTAACATCACTGGTGGAAACATTACGTTTATGTTTTACGACGGTTAAAATGTGTCATTTCGACTCACAAGTTTTCAGCGACACGGTAACGTTCGTCATGTTTACATTCCCACAATGCAATTGTGGAATGTCGCTTGACTACTCAACTTCCTCTGGATGTACTGATCTAAACTTACGCTGGTAGTAGAAATGCAACGTTCATATTGCCCCATATGGTTTACGTTAATGACAGATGTAATTAAAATAATTCAGAGAAGATATTTAATCCGAACGTAAACCGTCATCAAACTGTTATCATTTGTTTTTTTCTGGTAACGTTCGTCTTAACGTAGGGGAGCAGACACATCAATAGAACAGCGCGCCAGTTAGCCCTGTGCGAGGATTCTTAATTTCGGTCACCGACACCGTCGTTTGTTTTCTGCCTTAAATTAATCGTAATTATCTTTAGAAAGTATTAAATTTGGCATCTTAGAAAGGAAATACACTTCGCCCTACCACCATGTATATAGTGTAATTAAACACACTTTCGCCCTGAACTATTACAACGTTAAAGCACTCGGACGCAAGCGTCCTCATGCTTTAACTATAATAGTTCAGGGCAAAAGTGTGTTTTATTACACTATACATGGTGGTAGAGCGAAGTGTATTTCTTAATTCGCGTCGTGTTATCGCCATTTCGTGTCGTGTTATCGCAATGTCGTGTCGAGTTATCGCAATGTCGTGTCTTGCTATCGCCATATCGTGTCGTGTTATCGCTATTTCGTTTTGGGGCTGTATCGCAATATCGCTATATCGTGCCTAATCCATTTTCTCTCAAATAAATTCATATTGAAATTGTTTCTGGAAATATATTTCTCAATGTCATATACATCTTTTAATAACCCTTTATATGTGGTGACACTTGGTTTTACACCCTTGATATTCCTGACAAAAATGCGGCTCTTGGCTAGTATGATCGTATGGTTGAGCAAGGGGTCGCTATTGGCACAAAATAGTATATCTTGAGCTGAGAGTACGAATGTTCTGTACAGGACACAATTAACAAAACCGGTGAATTCTTTCCAGAATAATCTAATGGTGAGACTTTCAATATATACATGATAAATATTCTCACTTACGTCACATGATATACATATGTCATTATCAACTAAATTTTAGTTTCATTTTAATGTATAAATAACTCTATGAATAAATTTGTATTGAAAATCCAAAAGCTTTGGGTCTTTAATGGTTAGTCTATATTGCACAAATATGGTCTTAAAATCGATATGATCGTTTACTTCACTTTCCCATTTATCGCATACGTTTGGAAAATTGGATTTCGATATGAGACTATCGTAAACTGATCTAGATCCTTTAGTAGGTTTAATAAGATCATTCCAAGGGGAACTTATCGATACCTTTGTTATGTTTGGGTGTCCAGCAGTTAGAATGACTTTGGGGGAATACTGATGATGACACGATTTATGTCAAGCACTGTGCCCTTAATATAAAATTTTGTTTTAAGTTCTGCAAATGAGAGTACCTCTTAGTCATTGAAAATGTCTTTAATATTAACAATTCCTTGTTTGAACCAGCTATTGATTATCAAAATGTGTTGCGAAATGGTGATTTAACCAGAGAAGTTGTCGTTTATGTTGATATGATTCACTACATATCCCTTTATATATCTATGCCAGGCATCAAGTGCATCTTTATCTCACATACTTCCCGCTATCTTATTATCGAATCCTAAGAATGAATCAACTCACCCGCTTTTCTACATATCGCCATATCGCAATGTCGCTGTATCGCCATATCGCAATGTCGCTGTATCGTCATATCGCGTCGCCATATCGCAATATCGCCTTTGCGCGTTATCGCCATATCGCGTCTTTTTATCGCCATTTTGTGTCGTATTATCGCCATTTCGTGTCGTGTTATCGCAATGTCGTGTCGAGTTGTTGCCATTTCGTGTTGCGTTATCACTATATCGTGTCTTGTTATCGTCATGTCGCGTCGTGATATCGCTATTTCGTTTTTTGGCTATATCGCAATATCGCTATATCGTGTCGCCATATCGCAATATCGTGTCGTACTATCGCTTTTATCGCGATATCGCCTAGATTTCTTCAGGGCGATAAAGCGATGGCCCGAATGAGCCGCCATAGTAATCAGCTGAAAGTAGCAGGATACAGGGCCATCAAGCGTTAGAACTGTCTCCAGCTCACAAAGCAGCACGACGTGCCTGGTGTTATCAACATGTTCGCTGGATCATTGCATTCACTTTTCCGATGACAGTCGTTTCTTACTGCTAATGGTGGATGGTCTGGAGACACAGCTCTGGTTCCCCGCAATATCCAGGAGTCGGTTCCCTTTAGGGGAGGCTCAATCATGGTATGGGGATGCATTTCCTTGGGTTGCAAGATGGACCTCATCACCATTTGTGGAAACCTTAATGGGCCTCGGTATCAACAGAAGATTCTTAAGAATGCTGTTGTCCCACATTTTGATAAAGATAATCTAGCCACAAGACCCGTCTTTATGGATGGCAATGCACGTGCTGTCCCCCAGTTTTTTGCAACTCAGTGAATTGACCGTTACTTTGCATGGGGAATGGAACAGGATTAATTATAATCCAGAGATTGACCCAAAGAATGAGGAGGCGTCTTAAATCAGTTGTTCATGTGCAGGGAGGTTACACAAGATACTAATAGAAAGTCAATATTTGGACTTGCAAGACACTATTCTTCAGTTCCGCGAACATAATGTGTGTATGATTACCGACAGTTAAGTCTCTGCAAGAAAAGTGACATTTGTAATGTGTATGCATGAAATGGCGTCATTTTCCAAATCTGTACCACCTTCAAATACATCAGATTACGTCCGGTAATCTTGGCCATGTTTCTCTTCAACCCTTTCTTTTCACTACAACATCCATATGGTATGGAAATCTTTGACACATTGCATGCACTAGTTTATTAAAGCCTGCTCAGTCTGAGAAAATACGGGCGTTGCTTAATTAATTTCTAAATGTATATAAAAATTATGTAATCACTGATAGCAATACTCTCTATGACGCATTCATGGGCGAGATGATAATGTTCATGATTAGCTGTTTGAATATCATACTGTTCTGACACTGATAAGACAAGTCATTTACCTCAGTAGTGGTGCTCAAAATACCTGGTACTGTTTAAAAAAAAAATCACTAGTTTGTCTGGTCCAGTATAATTTATTTCAAGGGCGGTGGGGTAGCATAGTTGTTAAAGAGTTAGCTCGTCACGCCGAAGACGCGAAGAGCGGCGTAAAACCAAAATCACTCACTCATTTATTTCCAGGCATTCGCTTTAGAGAAGTAACACAGCTGACAAGTTTCTCACCATCTACCCACTAACCTTTCTTCAGACAGTCTCTCACGGCATCCTGTTCGTACACAAATCCGGAGGAGTACTCATAGTTGTAGTCGTAGTCACACTCTGGAAGAGGGAAGTCATAGTGCCCGGTTGGAGTGTGAACCTTACTTGGAATCCAGAATGGCTTCTCCACCTGAAGATGTCGACATGGGTAAAAATGTGCAACTGTAATATGAGAGTGATTTTTGTTTTAGGTAATATTACAGTTTTAGCTTCGTGTGGGAAGAAGCACATACTGATGGTATGATGTGTGCTAGATGACGTCATATCCTGTGATGAATTCTGGGATGAATTAGTTCACAACCCACGCTAGTCAAAAGTGGTACCTTAATTATCCCGACTGTGAACTTATCATACGTCATTCACACGACTGTTATGTTCAGATTCGATATGTAACATATGTTATATTTGGGATTACACTTTCTTAGTAGGCGTCTGACTATGTGTGCTGGCGATCAGGTGCCTGACTCTGAGGTTGTGGGTTCGAATCAACTCAAAAAGTACTAGAATCTGTACTAAGAAAGTGTAATCCCAAATATAACATATGTTACATTTGATCACTTTCTAAAATGGCATTGTGTATTTCACAGATTCGATATATTTACATACATTTGTAGTCACAGAACGTGAATGCAGCAAAATATTGCGCAGCCAATAAACCAATTTCTGGAACTATAAGGCGAGTCATTCCACCAATACCTACGTGTATACTACCATGTGTGCCAAGTATGTGGAGGCTGTTGTCGCCCCCTGTCACCTGGGTGTGGTACGTCAGCACTGCCATCCTACCCCCGGGATAGCACAGGATGACACTCCCGCCAGCATCCACGCCTGCACACAACACCATCGAATGGTCAGTACACGATACCAGAGACGTATCAATCCACTCATACCATCCTCGTGTGTCCAGGGAATTATATCTTCATTCACGCTAAATACCTTGGATCCGTTCACCATCATCGCTACGTTATGGAAGTGATGGCATGGTCTAGATCTCTCTTATCAATATTTCCACTCGTTCTAAGTGTGTTTTTTAATAAATTTGAAGTACAATTTCATTTTCAGAGAACTGACTTTGTTTTCCTCAGCAGGCACAAGAAAGAAATAATAAGATCTTCGACATACAAACAACAATTCCAATTATCCACACAGGTTAGCTAATTACTGATGTACAGAAAGTAGAGAACAAAAAGTAAGGTTTTCCTAGAGCAAATTACCAGTGTCAGACATGTCTGCTTTGGCAACGATTTTAGTCGGCATTCCTTTGAAGGCAAGAAGTGCTGCCTGGATGGCGTAGGCACCGACGTCCTTGAGACCTCCTCCACCCAGCAACTTCTGCTGGATTCTATCGCAGTGGTAGACGGAGATACAGATGCATGCATGAATCAGCTTCACGTCTCCGAGACTCCCAGAATCCAGTTCCTTCCTAACTTGGTCGTACACGGGAAAGCAGCGGGACCATATTCCCTATAGTTGTTGAATAGAGGCATTTCTTAACGATGATGATGAGGAGGAAGAGGGGGACAATATTTTCAGTGATGGAATAATTCACCTGAAGTTGGTAAAAGTTTTGTGAATAAGAAGAATCCATCTTCTTGCTTCAGACATGATGTCACCAGCACCTATTGCTAACAGGAAAGGTTTCTTTCAACATTTGTTGCTTGGAGAACAATTCATGACAATACCAAAAATTTCAATCAAATTTCAGCCTGATAGTTGGGACACGTTTTACAAATAATTTTGTGATGAAGGCAAAGAGGTATATCCAGGGTAAAAAGATGATCTTCATAACGGCTTGTCTTGATGTCCATTGAGATGAGAGAGACACTTGTCTGGATCTCTTCTTGGAGATTCTATAAAATGCTGGATTTGTGTATGCTGTTCTAGAACTTTCCGGACCACCCAAGACCCCGAAAACATTTAAACATAGCAGCTTGCACACTATGCGTTACAGGGCGATAGAATACGCAGCCTCCTTATTTTTTTCAAGAGAGCGCATGTTGTTGGAATATTGCCGAATGTGGTGTTCAAATAACACAACAAATAAAGAGTGGTGATAATTGCATTTGCATCTGTTACAGAAGATTGATATCGACACACAATACATTGAAGATTCAGTTACAAAGAAACAAACTCACTGTTGAACAAGGAGTATATTATTTCAACTTCCGAATAGTACATAGAAAGATCGCCAAGCATTTCAGAACTTATTCGTGGTTATAAGCTTACCTCCATAAAGAACAGGTTCTTCTCCTCGGCGACCTTCAGAATCTCCTCGCAACCAGCCAAGGTGAGGGTCATTGGCTTCTCACAGAGCACATGTTTGTTTGCATTCAGGAACATCAGACACAGTCGATGATGGTCAGGGTTGATAACAGCTATGTACACTACATCTAGAATGACATATCACAGAGGTCTTCGGTAGTCTTAACAGTATTATATAAAACATATATTAAGAGTATCTGATCTTAGATAAGAATATATGTGGGGGTCATTGACAACCTTGGATCAGATTATACATCTTGAAAAGTATCTAAATCTAAAGATCCACTTCTAAAACAATAAATTCAAAACTTAATATACATGTACATTTTTGGGGCTACTTTAGAATCAAGCACCACACCTTCTCGAGCTTCTGTTTTTTGACTTAGTTTAGGGAACCTTTCTGTATACAGAAACGTACCCAGGGTACATATTTGTAGTGCCGACAGCCTCAGTAAACTACATTCCTGTGCAGTAGGATATTAACACCATTCTGTACGGCAGCCTTAGTCTAACACAAGCTATAATTGAAAATATTTTTTAGCCACGTCCATAATTTCATTGTACTTAGTAAGCGTTTCAATTAATGTATAATATGTCTTGCCTCTATTCATTGCCCATTAGATGTATTTTTTCCATGTAATTGTCGGAAGTGGGCTTTAATAAGTTGAAAAACTTGTGCCCAATCCCTTTCAATACTGAATACAATATGTTCAATATAAATACAAAAAGCTCCGCCGCAAGCAATAGTTAGTAAATGAATATTGAAAACTCCCAACATCACCGGGCTTACTCAATGACAATGAATATAGAGATGACTGGTCACTGAGAGGAGCCTTGGCACATTTGATAATCCAGCAGCGATCTGACGTCACGTATGAGTTACACAAATTACGTCAAAAGTCTTGTGACGTCTTTGTAAATTGTGTGGTGCTAAATTCCTAAAGAGCACATGTTCACATGGAAACTTTATTCCACATATACAGACAAATGTAAAACAGTGTACTTATACATATAGGTCCAAATATACATCCATGTCCACAACCCCATCTGCATCTACATCCATACATCAATGTCCCAAATGTCCACATTAATATCAACTACGTGAACTCACCTATGTCGGGATCGTCCGCCATATCCTCGTAAGACTCGTAAACCTTCTGAATGTTGAATTTCTTGGCATACTGTTCTGCTTTGTCGTTAAACATATCTGCTATAGCCATCAGCTGCCAACACAAGGAACGTCATATATACACGGGTCATAATGTCTACCTGAGCATTACTACCGACACAAGGAACGTTATATACACGGGTTATACTGTCTACCTGAGCATTACTACCGACACAAGGAACGTCATATACACGTGTTATACTGTCTACCTGAGCATTACTACCAACACAAGGAACGTCATATACACGGGTTATACTGTCTACCTGAGCATAACTACCAACACAAGGAACGTCATATACACGGGTTATACTGTCTAGCTGAGCATAACTACCAACACAGGGAACGTCATATACACGGGTTATACTGTCTACCTGAGCATTACTACCAACACAAGGAACGTCATATACACGGAGTATACTGTCTAGCTGAGCATTACTACCAACACAAGGACCGTCATATACACGGAGTATACTGTCTAGAGCTGACACATTACTACCAACACAAGGAACGTCATATACACGGGTTATACTGTCTAGTAGAGCTATACACTACCAACACAAGGAGCGTCATATACACGGTTATACTGTCTAGTAGAGCATTACTACCGACACAAGGAACGTCATATACACGGAGTTGACTGTCTAGCTGAGCATTACTACCGACACAGGGAACGTCATATACACGTGTTATACTGTCTACCTGAGCATTACTACCGACACAAGGAACGTCATATACACGGAGTTGACTGTCTAGCTGAGCATTACTACCAACACAGGGAACGTCATATACACGGAGTGGACTGTCTAGTAGAGCTATACACACTGTTATTCCAACACAAAAAACGCCGTACACAAGGCTAAACGTTTCTGTGGATGAAAGGAAATTATTTCTGAGAAATTAATTAGAAACAAGACTTATGATAGCTGTTACACTTTGAGAACAAACCAGAAGAGGTATTTGAAACAAAACTTAAATACTTCATGTAAACGCCAATATAATAATAAATGTTCACGTGTATATATGCTTTCGTTTTGAAAAAGTTTCGAAAAGCCAAGGAGCGATGTCAGTGCTGTTGAAATGAATACAACACAATGTACACACGAAACCGAACTAAGCATTTCCCATTTAATAGGATCATTCACTTCATCTGATGTTGACAATAACTTGGACAACATGACCACTATAAGAGGTAGATAGATGCTATCCAAACTGAAATATTACGACTGATATACCTGAGAACCTGACAACAAGAACGTTTAACTAGCATTTGAAGATATCTTTAGATCAACAAAATCACCTGGAATATATAATACTATTATTTGCTGATGTTACTATCCTTGTTTCTCATGTACAGTATATACACGATGCATAGTCGACTATGGACACAGGTTTATCATTTCTCATCACGGTGTCGTGAAAGGGGTTTTGTTGAGCAAAATTGTCCTGCAAGGAGAAATGTTTTATCATATCCCAGCACTATGGCGTTTGCCGTACAAATCGAGTTACAAACAAGAATGAAAGCCGAAACGTTTTTTCTTCGAAATGGGAAATTTGTGGAAATGTGAACTTACGTACCTTGTGGTCCTCGCGTGGCTGTGTTACCATGGTGGCACAGAAGTCTTCGCATATTCTCCCTGCGCCGCAGAATCCCCATCTTGTCGCCATGTTTTTTGTCAGTATAAGTACATATATGATTAGTGCAACTTACGAGGTTTATATGAAACTTTTCCATCGAGGTTTATATGAAATTTTCCGACTGACCAAGAAAACAAAACGTACCATTTGGAATCAAGCATGTGCACCCTGCTGCATCAGCAGCATAATTGTTACCACGGAAACCGACCTTTCACACAACGTTTTATAGCCTGTCATATTGATATTCAAGTCATTCGTTGGGCAAGGTTGGACCGTTTTAGTAAAACGTGTCACGAATTTAATTCAATCCCAAATACTAGCTACTGTGCAAGAATATTTTGAGAGGACATTTACAATTGTTAAATTGACATTTTCAACCATATGGAGAATGCACACGTAATAAGTCTTCTTATTAATGGTATATATCAACGCAAACCAAAAACAATTTTTGACACAGAAACGTACATAATTTAGTGAAGTAGGTACCCATAAAATGAACGTAACAAACATTCAAGTACGTTTCTAACATAGTCATGCAATGGTCGAGCCCTGTTGATTGATTCATGCTTATCGATAAATAGTCATGGGGATATATACCAATTAGAACTGTACGCAAACTTTCCCTCACACTTTAAATTTCACCTAATTTATAATTCCATATAGACTTTCTTATCTGATACATGGATGGTTGTTTGGAGGTGTTGCAGCCACTGGACAGGTCGTCGATCCTGGACATCGGCAGATAAACTGAAGTACCTCAAATCACCCTACCCTCCCATCCACAAAGCACGTGCCATATCTATCAAGCTGTGCAGCTTCCCAGGGGGTTATAACCCGAGAAGAATTGGTCTTCAGTAACTCCTGCTTGTCGTAAGAGACAAGAGGCGGTGGGGTAGTCTAGCGGTTAGAGCGTTCGCTCGTCCAGCGAAGACCGGGTTCGATGGGTACCTGTATATACTGAACATCATTGAAAACGCACCACCTGTTTTAGTTCGGATTTGGAGGAGCATAAATGAGCAATCGGTGTATATTTTACATACTTTTGTAGTCCAATGATTGGTAAAGAAAATAAACAAGAACCAATCCAGCAAAACAGTGAAGTTTTAATGCAGCTGACCATGAAAGAAAGATGGAGTCAAATTGGAAAGTCAGTAACGTGTATGACCACCGTTAGCAGCAGCACAAGCTGTGCAACGTCTCCTCATTGAACTGATAAGTCTCTGAATAATGTTTTGAGGCAATGCATTCCACTCTTGTTGCAAGGCATTCTCAAGTTCCCCAAGGTTGTTGATCTGTGGGCGAAGTGAGAGGCGTTGGTCGATGTAATCCCACAAGTGTTCAATGGGAGACAAATCTGGTGACAATGCAGGCCATGGAAGTAGAGGAATGTTGTTGTTTGCCAGAAAGTGTGTTGCCACACGTGCAGTATGCGCTCGAGCATTCTCCTGCTGGAATGTGTGCAGATCTTGATGTTGGTCAAAGAAGGGAACGACGTTGTTCTGAAGAATGGTGTCACGGTAGTAAAGGGCATTCACTCTGCCACGACAAACTACGAGAGCGGTTTTGTGATGATAACTGACCCCACCACCACCACCACCACCCACACCCACCACCCCACCCACATACCACACACCACACACACACACACACACACACCATAATGCTTCCTCCACCCCACCGATCTGTTTGCACAACACAGTCCTGATGGTAACGTTCTCCCCGTCGACGCCATACCCGTAGACGCCCATCAGCATTTCGCAAGTGAAAACGTGACACAACACCATGCCAACGTCGTAACAACCACAAACGATGCTGTTCAGCCCATCGTCGGCGTTCACGGCGATGTCTATCAGTCAGGAATGGTCCAACATAAGGGCGCCGACATCGTAATCCTGCCGCACGGAGACGGCGTCGAACGGTGGAACCACTGATCAAACCACGTCGGCCTTGGACAGCGTTGGCGGTTCTGGCAGCCGGCAACGTACGATCCCGAATATGGCGCCGAACAATGTCTCGATCTTGGCGAGGGGTGGTAACCACAGGCCCTCGTGTCTTTGCGAGGATTAATGATTAAAAAAATATTGTTTTTTAGATGACCCCCGACTCGAAATGCTCCACAGTACAATACATCATAATGTATTGTACTGTGAAGCATTTCGAGTCGGGGGTCATCTCAAATTTTTGTATATATTTTATTAAATCTTTAATCCTTGCAAAGACACGAGGGCCTGTGGTGGTAACACGTGCCTGGCCAGGACATTGGCGGTCCCTGGTGGTTCCTGTTTGTTGGTACCTGTTGGCAAGTCTTATGATGGTGGAATGATGGCAACCAAATCGTCTGACAATAATCCTGCTTGATGTGCCAACCTGCAACATGCCCAACGCCCTTCTCGTTCTTCTGGTGACAATCTTGGCATTGCAAAATCAACTTTACTTGCGGAGGTACAGCTAAAATGAGAACGGTTTTTTGCCGACGGTCATTTATACCCCTAATCAGCATGTTTTACGCATGCAATTTGTGCTTTTCGTGTGTGTTGTGCATGAATTTTGTTGTTGTCATGTGATGTGTTCCATGATGTGTTCGGGCAGTCTTTTCTTTACTGTACAGCATTATTTATTGTCTTTTGTGTTATTAACAACATTTCCAACGTTCATTTTCACTCTCAAAACAATCCTATTACCATATTTCAAAATTTACAGGTGGCGCGTTTTCAATGATGTTCAGTATATATGGATATTGTTCACTTAAATGTCTGATTCAGGAAAAGCTTGATGATAAGCATGCTCTATGTTGAATTGGCTGAATATTAATATAGGTTTTTGAGAGGAATTAATATCTGTTATCTATCATCCATGTTGGTAAAAAAGAAACACGATGGAAGAGATACTTTGTGTCTTGAAAAAATATCAGCTCATTAGCCATTCATTTAAGCTATAAATGCATAGATCTCATCGCGAGTACCTACAAATGAGAGGCGGTGGGGTAGTCTATCCGGTGGTTAAAGCGTTCGCTTGTCACGCCGAAGATCTGGGTTCGATTCCCCACATGGGCACAATGTGTGAAGCATATTTCTGGTGCCCCCCGTCGTGACATTGCTGGAATATTGCAAAAAGCGGGGTAAAAATAAACTCATTCACTCGCTCACTCGTAAGAGGCGACTAACGAGATCGAGTAGTCAGGGTCGCTGACTTGGTTGATACATGTCATCGTATCCCAGTTGTTCATGATGTTAATCACGTGATTGTCTGGTGCAGACTCGCTTATATGTAGACTGCCGTCATGTACTTTTGAAAACTTAGGAGTGTGGAGGTAAACAGGCAACAAATCCTAAATTGTCATGGCAGTCATTTCTGAAACGTGCGAGGATAATACGCCGGACTAATGCAATGGCAAGAAGGAACGTGAGTGGACTCCATACAGCACCACTGTGGGCTGACACTGTCATGAAGCTAGGCCTGGGTGGCTCATGGTAGTGTGCAGGTAGCTGACACGGGATTCAATGTATTCTCGGTAGACTATGCTTGTGTTGACAAAATATGATGTTTTGTGATGGGGGTATACAATGATGTTTTGTGATGGGGGTATACAATATATATATGCTGGTGTTGACAAAATCTGATGTTTTGTGATGGGGTATACAATATATATGCTCGTGTTGACAAAACATGATGTTTTGTGATGGGATGGGAAGTGCATACAATATATATATATTGGAAAAATCGCTATGGAAGTACTTGTCTCATGTTGACTATTGGGTTATATGGCAGTGTTGTGATTGAATTACCGGCATTTTGTAAAGATCCGGAGAGGGTGGATGTGCTGGGGTTTGTTGGGGTGTTTTTTAAAACTAAACTCACTCACTCACTCTTTGAACGGATGTTTTTATGGAACTTCAGACTCCAGTACCAAACAGTTATGGACAGTTCTTTGAGTCAGACCAAAGCTGACAGAACCGATACATGATTTCTTCCTCAGTTATCATGCTGGCCCAATATTTGGCATTATTTGATATGTCACTTATACCAAGTTCTTTGATCAAACAATATATGGTTATGGTGACTTGACAACGGTGCAAGAATAAAATAAGTTGCATCCATTAAATTTGTCATTATTGCACTTCCCAACCCCTAAAATGCCACTCAGAGAACAGATAGGTGGTAAAGTTTACACAAAATGGTTATGTGATGTGAAACACTTTTAACATGTTCCTCTTTTGACCAATTAGACCCAAAGCATTTGGACATTTGAACTTGATTATAGCATATAATATGAATTAAAACAGTATCACCTGAATTTTTGCCACATGCAAATAGTCTTTATTACATTTCTCAACAGAATTTATAGTTCATGACACGTTGTTAACAGGAAAGAGTACGTTTTTACTACTTTTAGACTTTTAAGAGGTTTTTTTCATTTAATTTTGAGGGGCGGTGGGGTAGCCTAGGGGTAAAAGGGTTCGCTTGTCATGCCGAGGACCCGGGGTCAATTCCCCACATGGGCACAATGTGTTAAGCCCATTTCTGGTGTCCCCGCCGTGATATTGCTGGAATATTGCTAAAAGCTGCGCAAAACTGAACTCACTCACTCACTCATTTATTTATTTTTAAAAAGGTGGAAATAACTGAAATTTCGCGAAAATAATCGAAAAATAAAAAAAAGTTCTTATGAAGAAAAACATATCCAAATACAAATACAGTAGAGTTTAAATTACGAGCAAAGTTATACTACCAAGATGGCTCTAACAGACTTTGGTACATGAGTGATACTGCAACGTGAAAACATGAGGGGCATTATAATTATGTAAATATGCACAATCATAATTTGCCACAGGGGCCGAAAACGTGGAAATAATTTGAATTGCATTGTTACACGGAGTATCTTTGGAATTTGTGTGTAAATATTTGTTCCGCATTGACTTCAATGTCAACTTTTGTTTTTGGGTACGTGAAACAGTCGCTTTAATGGACTATATTATCTTATAATGAATAATCTAATTGCAGAGATCATACACCGGTATATGGTCTCTGATTATTATATCGGGAAGTTCTCTCAGTGGACAAGGACCTCAAGCTGCGTTGCTACGTCTGACCTGACTTAATTGTCAGTGTCAACTGTGTGTTTTAATAGTAAATGCAATGTATTCCGTATACATTTGTTTTGTATTCAGTACTACAGAACAAACAACATAAAACGGCTTCAACAATGCTACCTGCATGGTATATTTTGCATCAATATGGGTTTAGGTTTACGCCGCATTTAGCAATATTTCAGCAGTACATAGCGGGGGCACCAGAAATGGGCTTCACACATTGTACATTTAAGTGAACAATATCCATGTATACAGGTATACGGAAGTTATATCATTTCTAGCCTTTGGTCTGTACAATTTGTAGAAATGCTGCTTGATGTACTTGGGGAACATTCTCAACCACGCTCCCCCGAAGATGCAGCACTAAGGGGAACCGTACTGCAGACCAAACTGTCCGAAATGGACGCGATTGTCCTCTCAAAACCCATACAGATGTGCTCATCTCAAACATACAGTGCTCATCTCAAACATACAGATGTGCTCATCTCAAACATACAGATGTCATCTCATCTCAAACATACAGATGTGCTCATCTCAAACATACAGATGTGCTCATCTCAAACATACAGATGTGCTCTATCTCAAAGATATATCATCTCAAACATATAGATGTGCCTCATCTCAAACATACAGATGATGTGCTCATCTCAAACATACAGATGTGCTCATCTCAAACATACAGATGTGCTCATCTCAAACATACAGATGTGCTCATCTCAAACATACAGATGTGCTCATCTCAAACATACAGATGTGCTCATCTCAAACATATAGGTTGGCCTATCTCAAACATACAGATGTGCTCATCTCAAACATATAGATGTGCTCATCTCAAACATACAGATGTGCTCATCTCAAACATACAGATGTGCTCATCTCAAACATATAGATATCTCAAACATATCTCAAACATACAGATTGGCCTATCTCAAACATACAGATGTGCTCATCTCAAACATACAGATGTGCTCTATCTCAAACATACAGATTGCTCATCTCAAACATACAGATGTGCTCATCTCAAACATACATATCATCTCAAACATACAGATGTGCTCTCATCTCAAACATACAGATGTGCTCATCTCAAACATACAGATGTGCTCATCTCAAACATATCTCAAACATATAGGTTGGCCTATCTCAAACATACAGATGTGCTCATCTCAAACATACAGATGTGCTCATCTCAAACATACAGATGTGCTCATCTCAAACATACAGATGTGCTCATCTCAAACATACAGATGTGCTCATCTCAAACATACAGATGTGCTCATCTCAAACATATAGGTTGGCTTATCTCAAACATACAGATGTGCTCATCTCAAAGATACAGATGTGCTCATCTCAAACATACAGATGTGCTCATCTCAAACATATAGGTTGGCTATCTCAAACATACAGATGTGCTCATCTCAAACATGTGCATACAGATGTGCTCATCTCAAACATATAGGATGTGCTCATCTCAAACATACAGATGGCCTGCTCTCATCTCAAACATACAGATGTGCTCATCTCAAACATACAGAAACATATCTCAAACATATAGGTTGGCTCATCTCAAACATACAGATGTGCTCATCTCTCAAACATATAGATTGGCCTCATCTCAAACATACAGATGTGCTCATCTCAAAGATACAGATGTGCTCATCTCAAACATACAGATGTGCTCTATCTCAAACATATAGGATTGGCCTATCTCAAACATACAGATACTCAGATGTATAGATGTGCTCATCTCAAACATACAGATGTGCTCATCTCAAAAACATACAGATGTGCTCATCTCAAACATACAGATTGGCCTATCTCAAACAAACATACAGATGTGCTCATCTCAAACATACAGATGTGCTCATCTCAAACATATATGTGCTCATCATCTCAAACATACAGATGTGCTCATCTCAAACATACAGATGTGCTCATCTCAAAACATACAGATGTGCTCATCTCAAATCATACAGATGTGCTCATCTCAAACATACAGATGTGCTCATCTCAAACATACAGATGTGCTCATCTCAAACATACAGATGTGCTCATCTCAAACATACAGATGTGCTCATCTCAAACATACAGATGTGCTCATCTCAAACATACAGATGTGCTCATCTCAAACATACAGATGTGCTCATCTCAAACATACAGATGTGCTCATCTCAAACATACAGATGCGCTCATCTCAAACATACAGATGTGCTCATCTCAAACATACAGATGTGCTCATCTCAAACATACAGATGTGCTCATCTCATCTCAAACATACAGATGTGCTCATCTCAAACATATCTCAAACATATAGATGGCTATCTCAAAGATACAGATGTGCTCATCTCAAACATACAGATGTGCTCATCTCAAAGATACAGATGTGCTCATCTCAAACATATAGGTTGGCCTATCTCAAACATACAGATGTGCTCATCTCAAAGATACAGATGTGCTCATCTCAAACATATAGATGTGCTCATCTATCTCAAAGATACAGATGTGCTCATCTCAAACATACAGATGTGCTCATCTCAAACATATAGATGTGCTCATCTCAAACATATCTCAAACATATAGGTTGGCATCTCAAACATACAGATGTGCTCATCTCAAACATACAGATGTGCTCATCTCAAACATATAGGATGTGCTCATCTCAAACATACAGATGTGCTCATCTCAAACATACAGATGTGCTCATCTCAAACATACAGATGTGCTCATCTCAAACATATAGGTTGGCTTATCTCAAAGATACAGATGTGCTCATCTCAAACATACAGATGTGCTCATCTCAAAGATACAGATGTGCTCATCTCAAACATACAGATGTGCTCATCTCAAACATACAGATGTGCTCATCTCAAATATACAGATGTGCTCATCTCAAACATATAGGTTGGCTTATCTCAAACATACAGATGTGCTCATCTCAAACATACAGATGTGCTCATCTCAAACATACAGGTGGGTCTATATCAAGCATACAGATAAGCTCATCTCAAACATAACATGCTATATAGTACCCATCTCAAGCACACAGATGGGATCATCTGAGGTATACAGAGTATGCTCAAGCAAAACATATAGGTAATTTCGTCTGATATTAATATTGCTGGAATATTGCTGGTGCCACATTAACCCGCCAACAGACATGCAAATATTTCGCGTTACAGTTATATAATGTATATTTTCTGTCGAGTGTGTAGCAATCACTTGAAATGATGAATGCTATTGGGGCGTTAAATTTGTGATTATTTTTTTCTGGTATCCACTTACATGAAAAGTCACCATTCCTTTATATTATGAAAATAATGTCTCTCTTGTGTCCATAGTAAGAAAATCATTTTGACAGAAATGATCAGAAAATTACTTACATTCCCCACTTTATTCCCCAGACAGAAGGGACAGTATCATGTTCTTTCCAGTCACCAAACATGCTAGTTCCTATCGAAGACAAAACCCCAGGTTCAGGTTTGAATCTGATTTTCAATATGACCGTCATGAAAATCATGTTTGAAAGTCCTGTTCATGGACATAACCTCCATTGTTGCTACAAATATGCTGGAATTTGGTGCATGTGCCGTGGTGGCGCGATAGAATCTTTCGCGATATTTGAAAATGTTGATCTTCATCTGTCCTTTGAACAGCTTATCCTACGTCACTGTTTCCAGCGGCACCGATACATACCTTTACCTGTAATATCTGGCCATCATTGCCAGGCATACGCCCTACAGGTTACAAAACAACAAACCCTCACGTCGTCTGCCCAGTAACCTTTCTTCAGACAGTCTCTCACGGCATCCTGTTCGTACACAAATCCGGAGGAGTACTCATAGTTGTAGTCGTAGTCACACTCTGGAAGAGGGAAGTCATAGTGCCCGGTTGGAGTGTGAACCTTACTTGAAATCCAGAATGGCTTCTCCACCTGAAGATGTCGACATGGGTAAAGGACCGCATGGTTAAGGAGTTGAAACAATACGAGCGGGGGATATGCAGGAAATATTTTATATCTTAAAAGGCAACTAAATGTTATGGTGTCACTGAAACCGTGTAGGTGGTACTGTTATGTCTAGATCATTGAAATCTATTTGTAGTCGTATAGCTTGAATATTACAGATACATGTTAAACAATATACCGATTCCTGTCGAGTCATTCCACCAATACCTACGTGTATACTACCACGTGTGCCAAGTATGTGGAGGCTGTTGTCGCCCCCTGTCACCTGGGTGTGGTACGTCAGCACTGCCATCCTACCCCGGGATAGCTCAGGATGACACTCCCGCCGGCATCCACGCCTGCACACAGCACCATCTGCACACAGCGGAACCATATTCCCTAGTTGTTAGATAAAAGCATTTCTTAACACTGCAGTGATGATGATGATAATTATGATGATGATGATGAGTATTTCTCTTCTGACGACCGATCATAGCATTTCCTGATCCACGACTCTCATTTAGGAGAGTATAAAAAGCTGTAAACTGCTGAGCGTAACAAAACAAACGAGCGAATCATGATGATAATAGCAGATATATCTTTGACTGACGATTACTTCGAGAGACAACGCACTGAAAATTTAAATAATGATTTCATGATGACGGAATAAACATATTCACAAAAATCATGCGGGATAATATTATCATATACAAAACGTGTATCAACTTACGAATAGTACATAGAAAGATCGCCAAGCATTTTGAACAGAACGTGTTCGTGGTTATAATCCCCCTGTAACTTTACCTCCAGAAAGAACAGCTTCTTCTTAGCGACCTTCAGGATCTCTCGCAACCAGCCAAGGTGAGGGTCATTGGCTTCTCACAGAGCACATGTTAGTTTGCATTCAGGAACATCAGACACAGTCGATGATGGTCAGGGTTGATGACAGCTATGTACACTACATCTAGAATGACATATCCTAAAGGTCCACGTTTACAGTAGCATATGCTGAATTAAATATCCATCTTCACATAGGGGAAAACATACAACGGTTACCATACACACACACGCATTTATCTCCAAATCCCCATCTAACTCTACACCAACATCAACCTATCAAGTACTTGCCCTAATCCTATATCCACATCCTAAACTACATCTACAATTATCAAATCCCAGCACTATGGCGTTTGCCGTAAAAATCGTGTATGAACAGGAATGAAAGCCGAAACGGATTTTTCCGAACCTAGGAAATTTTGTGGAAATGTGAACTTACGTACCTAGTGTTCCTCGCGTGGCTGTGTTACCATGGTAGCACAGAAGTCTTCGCATATTCTCCCTGCGCCGCAGAATCCCCATCTTGTAGCCATGTTTTTATCTGTACAAGTTCAATCATGAAAAGTGCACTTCAGTGTGTAGTTTGCTATATTAATATTAAAGTCATTATTTTGGATAACTTAGATTTATGGAAAGGTGCGTCGTTCAACGTGCTGTGAATATTTTTCCATCTATAAATACCAAACACTACGTGAGATTACTGTGAGAGAACAATCGGCATTGTTACACGAAACATTCTGTGATTGTTCCCAGCATGTAGAATAAACTCATGTCGTTGAAAATCACTGACTATTAATTACCAATCCTGTCTTTCATGTAACAATTAGGCTGTAATCAGTATTTATGGATTTAAAGGATTGACCTTTTCTTAAATGTAATAATAGTTAACATCACTTCGCCCAGTGCCTATAACAGTAATATCACAGACTGTCATGAGAAATAACATACCAGCCCATAGAACATGGTTGTGTTACAGTTTGTTAATCAGATGCATTAGTTACTTGTATGTTACCTCTACACTAAGACTGGTGTCACAGAAAACTATTGATAGAGGATGCATTTCTTAAACATACGTCTGCGATGCTTTTTCTCATATTTGTGAATTATCTCAACAGAAACTATTTTCTTGACCTGGTTCGGGTGGATCAGTGTCAGTCCAGTCAAGCGCTCCTAGCCTCGGTACTCCTCCGATGCATCTTCAGCCTTGTAAGGCTGGGAAAATGTCCTTTCTGCTTCAGTGCTTGTAACTGGAAGTGTAGCGGCAATTGTGAGCAGCTTGCGGATGTTAGGGAAAACATCCTCCTCAGCAGACTTCAAACTTTCGATTGCACCTACAGTGACAACCAGTGGATGCGTCAGAAAGAAAAGAAGACACCATTGGTAAGTCATTCTCCCAGGCAGAACATTAGTTTTGCTTCCATCTGTGGCAGAACTGGTTGCTTAACAACCGCACATGGCAGAAGACCAAACAGTTCAATTCCAGGACGGTTCTCTGGACTGGACCTTGTGTTCATCTCTTCTTGCAGATGATCAGGGAAAGGAATGATCAAATTGAGCTTGAAGTGTTCTTCAGGAGACTGATATGCTCCATTCGCTTTCTGTGTCGTCCTCCTCACAATCCGCGGGAGACGTATTTCACCATCGGTATGTTCTGCAATCGCACAAGCTTCCACATACCAATCATGACTCCTTTGATCCACATGGTTCTGATCATTGATACCCTTTCGTCAATAAGTTTGTAAGCCATGAAGATGTCGTTGTCCCTTTCTTGAAGTTTGGCTGCCACTGTTTAATAACTTATAGGCATTATAGGCCACCACATACGCCATGATGTGCTACGAATCTCTCAGAATGGCCCTTGTGATTTTATGGTTGTTTCTTTGTCCCATGCCCAGTTCTCATCACGATAAATGTCTGTGTGGTTTGGAGGATATAGGATGGCCTCAAAACATGTGGCTATACAACGTTTGAAAGACGTCAAAGCACACATGCCTCTCAACCCATCTAGTCTTGCAAAATCCCAAAAGACGAGTTCTTGTCGTATCAGAACTCTCGCTAAATACCTCTGGTGTTTTGGTGAATTGTCAAAGAAAAACTTGGTGGATGTTGTCCATCATGTTTCTGATTTGAGGAATTTGGCATGAAGCTGCAATACTCAGATTCAGAACATGGCTGTTTCAATGCGTGTACAAAGCCGTAGGTGCCAATGTTTTGATGAGAGCCTGAGCGCCAACTGGAGATGAAGACATGCAAAATGCACCATCATAGACCAAGAACCTCAACATTGGAAAAAGTATATGTGACATCATCGGCAATCACAGAAAACACCTTCTGTCTGAAGCTGAATGACCACCTCTGAGCGATGTGGTCACAACTACTTCAATGAGTTCATTTTGAACTGTTTTGCTGGTATATTGGGCGTTTCTTCTGCCAAACTCTAAATGATGACGAAGTTTGTCATTTCAATCTGCAAGTAGATTTAATATGGCCAGAAAGTTTCTCTTGCTTGGCTGTTCTGATGTCCTGTCATCTCTGTGCCCCCTCAAGAAAACAAACTTTGTCTGCCACAGAGTATCACCGTGTCAACTATTTGTTTCAGAATGTGGCAGTTCAAGTCGTACATCTCCTTATTCTGTTGAGATATTCGATAAGGTAACGACTTTTCAGGTTCTTTGTAAATGCGTAGGAAGTTCAACGCCGCAAGAACAGCTTGTTTGTGAAAAACAGGTATTCTAGTGAGGCTCAAATACACCATTTTTCCCAGTTGCTTTAGACAAATTTGTGAAAGGATACTTTACTAAAGACCCTGTGCACTTTCGCTCATCAGCCAGGTTCGGAAACAGAACAAACATTTTACATAAGCCTCCACCTGCTGCTGGACTGTACATTAGCCAACTGTACTTATTTAATACAAGACGTGTTAGTCGTTTCTGTTGTGGTCGAGCTCATGTTTGCGAAACGAAGCCGGCAAAATGGTGTTTAAGGTATTGATACTTTTGATCTTTACTCAAAGTACTGAGGTTAACTTTCCCTGAAACAATATCCCCAACGTCAGTGCCGTCATACCCCACAGACGTGTTCTTCGTCTCAACTGGATCAATGCCAGGCACAGACATTTTCGGCGTCTTGTTAGCTGGTTCACTGCTGCTGTCCTGCATATCCCTGGTATCGGGTTATGAGAAACCAGAGCTGGTGGAGTGTTGTTTTTTTTCATACACTATCAGCTGAGTCTATGTTACCCAGGTTCTCAGTTTTCACTTCGGAAAACTCTGCTTTTGTACGAATACCTGGCAAAGCACACTCACTTTCCATCTTGCCAGTTTTAACACAGGCCACAAAATGGCTATATGTTTCCATCCCGCTGTGTCTGTGCTGGTCATGTGGGTCCACATGATACAGATAGGTGGGGTCTGTATTTCCCCAACGAGTGGTGTGATGGTTTGGTGCATGACCTGTCGATCAATTACTACACTCGGAATATGGGATAAACCTATATGACCTTGCGCTGAAAAGCATTGTTTGCCGCGTATATGTGTATAAGAGAGGTATACCGTCCATTGTTTACAGTGTTAAGTACCTCTTTCCGAAAGGTTTGTTGCATAGATGAAGTCACAAGTGATTCATCAGCTGCTGAGGTAATAACGACATACTGTAACAACTTCTGGTTTTCCTTGGCTTTCCCACCTGACATAGCAGCAAGTGATGACTGGTTGATGTATAGCTTCTCGTTCACGACAGGCTCGTTTATGATGGTGCGATTCATCACCAAACTGTTGTCCGAGAAGGCTCGGAGACAATTTCCATCACTAATGCACGCTACTAGATGTCGAGATATCGGAGCATCAGTTGGATAAAGACCACGGAATCGCGAGCAAACTTTTCACACTTTGGTACTTGGTCAGGAAAATTGAACTGTTTGATACTCTGCGATCTCAAAGAAAACTGAAAACTCCGACATTCCCAACCTTGTTTTGCTGCACTAAGTAATGCTGAGAGCAGCCGCCGGTAATGTACCACACGCTTCTGGTCGTACACAATAAAATGATTTCTACATGTAACAATCTTACTTAGTCAACAAGATAAATTTAGAAACAACAGATATACAAACATGACTGCAAATCGAAAACAAAATATGAACTGAACCCAATAATACATTGACCATCTGTAAGCTGAAAATATATTTATTTGAAACAGCATGATTTAAACGAACTATGAAGCCTACTTTGGAAAATGGAATCTAATCCGAAAATGATCAATATATAATGAAATTATGAAGTAGCAACACTAGGATGAGAAATCCTAGAAGCTAGAACAATTGTCAAAGATCTATATATACAGTTACTGCCCGAGAGCCAGTTATAAAGTTGACTGGTGCACCCCCTGTTTTCACGAGGGTTTCAATGGTCATTTAATAAACTTACAAAACAAAAATGGGGGTGAGCATTCCATCACAATGATAGGGATGGATTTAGATTGACATATATGTTAAATTTGGAGAAGACAAATAATGCCATTGAACCCCTTACGGTTCAGAGACTTTCATTTGGGGAAGCCTAGAACAACTCACGTGTTCATTTAACATCTAAGACTGACTGAGTTTCATTTTACGCCGCTTTTAGCAATATTCCAGCAACATCACGGCGGGGGACACCAGAAATGGGCTTCACACAGTGTGCCCATGTGGGGATTCGAACCCGGGTCTTCGGCGTGACGAGCCAACGCTTTAACCATTAGGCTACCCCACCGCCCCTAACATCTAAGAAACTTGTGATATACATGACAAAATAAATAACAAATAAAGAAGGTTATATCGAGTATTTTGATTCATGCTGATCATCACTCATGCCACTTAGATGCTGCTGCATTCAATGTCTGATTGCGGCAAATATTTTATATTCCATGATGCATGGTGGCAAGGTCTATGAATAGATCGGGGGATTTCCAGAATAACGGTCACGTGACTCTAACTAGACTCAAAATGGCGACGTCTACGATAAGCGAAGACGAAGAAGGTAGAACAGAACGACCGGGTACTGAGCAAACGGTGTACATATCTGAGGAAATGGAGCGATGGAACTGTTTGAGAAATAGCCTGGGTTTGGAAGAAAAGGACAACCCAGTTGTTGCCAAATACTTGCTGGATTTGTACAGGTGATATCCAATGTCCCACCGATGTTTTCATTACATTTTTTATATCCAGATGCATGCCCTGCCGTTATACCTGTTTTACTAGAATAAAAGCTACTAAAACTCACATATCTTAATCAACCTTAAGCTAGATCAGCCAGATCAGTGAAGCAGTTATTATTAATCACAGACGGCACCAGCAACACTGTGCATGATGATCTGTTATCATTGTCTTGCATATTTTTGCATAGCTTGATTACCAATATTATTACCTTAAGACATAATGTTGCAAATTATCCAGAAATATTAGATGTGACACCGCAATGTACCTCTCTATATTATCAGTTATGATCATACTGATGGAAGCTCTTGCTTTTGTTTCAGCAACGTGGGAAGTAAAGCCATTCAGCGTAACAACCCTTCAGTTCCCAGCTGGTCTCCCCCAGACTCACCCCCAGGCTCACCCCCAGGCTCACCGGGCCTCGTCACTGACTCGGGTGTTGAGGAAACAGGGAAGAAGAGAATTGAGGATGTTGCATCAAAAATTAAAAAAAGAAAGGTCTGTAGCATCTTGTCTGTTCGTGTTTGGCCAGAATTTGCCTCCACTGCTTTACCTCATGTTTTGTCCTTAGAACGTCAAAGGTCAAGGTCACAACTATGTAAAGAAATTTGTGTTACAGGACTTATTAGTATATGCCTCTTCTTTGTGTGCCTTGTGCTGGCAAGGGTTTATGAAATACTGGATGGCAGGGATCAGTGAGCTGAATGATAGCATACCATTCAACCCCATGAAATATGACTTTGCTCATAGTATTAGCCACTGGTTTGCCTGTCTGAGATTTGTTTATTAACAGACCAAATCGTACAGCTGATTGTAATTTTTGAGTGCATTGGTACTGATCGTTCATTTCCTCTCTCACCTACTTTGATTGTGCTCCTTGAAAAAGTTTGATTGACCCATAAATTGCTATTAATTTTATGCCTCATATTGGACTTATCAAATTACTCTAAACTCTCAGTTTTCTCCAACAGCTAAATGATTGTCAAGATTCTCCATCCACTGTGTCAGAACCACCTCCTGCCTCCATCACGAGCAGTGCAGTGGCCAGCCACATTGTGTTCAAGGAGCTGGACAAGCACTCAATTCTCCTGATGTCCAGACACCCTGTGGTCAGCCTGGTCAACGACCAACAGATCCTCCACCTAGACTCTGCCATGACTTTGTCTCAAGGTCGGTATAAGTCTAGGGCAGCAGAAATAACTGACAGCAAGTAGTATCATTCCAGATACAGTGTAGAACCTCAAAGTGGCTTAACAGTATTCAACGCTCAGATGATATCATAATAATCCTAAACATGAGAGCACATTATATCAGAAATCTGCAGGCCACTGTACAGAGCTGCCTGTATGTCCCTAATGACATCCTGCTATCTTTGCAGTTGTTATGCTTTTCATTTACATCTCGTTTCTTCTTTTTCAAGTGATCCTCACTGTGTTCTATGATGTTTGAATCAAAGTGAATCAAAGTTTCTAATACTAAACTTCTGTCTATTGTTTTGCCGTTGTTAGGATAACCTTCAAATTCAGTCCATTTGAGCAACAATGATGGTAAGATTACTTTCCTTGGCACTATCATCTGCAGAAGCCCTTGGTCTATCCAACTGCATCCTTCATTGGAGAAAAAGTGACAAACCTCAGGAAAATAATAATATCTTTAGAAGAGACATTTCCCTTATTAAGTGTGTTAAGTACATGACAGCATCTCAAGGTGGAGAGTGAACCAAAGAACTAGGCTACAGAGTTGCAGATAAATCCCAGACTTTTAAGAAAACATTTTTCAAGTACATGTACATCAGCAAGAGACGTACATATATTTCGTTAGGACCATGTAAAGGGAGTTTGAAACATTAATAATTGTTGATAAATGTTTCAGATTTTTTGTTCAGTTTATACTTCTAAGTCTGATGAACATTCTAAATCTCATAAATAAGGGACCTCAGATATGTGGTCTTATGTTATTTATTCCTGTTTCAGAAAACAGTCGTAAATGGAAACAGTTTTGTGCTGCCAATCGTGACGGGAAGACCAGCGTCCTGCCCGGCCTGTACAAGCTGTGGCAAGAGAACAAGTACCTGGATGCTGTCCTTGTGGTCAACCGGCACAGGGTCGCTGTGAGTCAGATAATACACTGCACAGTTTAAGGGGTCCTTGTCAACCGGCACAGGGTCGCTGTGAGTCAGATAATACACTGCACAGTTAAAGGGGTCCTTGTGGTCAACCGGCACAGGGTCGCTGTGAGTCAGATAATACACTGCACAGTTAAAGGGGTCCTTGTGGTCAACCGGCACAGGGTCGCTGTGAGTCAGATAATACAGTACACTGCACAGTTTAAGGGGTCCTTGGGTCATTACAGTTTCACTACCGTGGTGTTTGAATCTTTTGAACTCCATGGGATGTCAATTCAAAATCATATCCTAGTGAGCTTTCACTGTATTTAATTGCATCAGAAGACTGTTATAAAAGAATGTTGTGGCTAGAATGTGTATATTCTGGTTACATTTGAGATGGTGCTCAAAAATGAAATAGATCATAGATGTTATCACTTGTTTCTATAATGAAAGAAGAGAGTTGTTTGACTGGATGTCTGTTTTTAGCTTTGTGTCATTCAGCCTGGCCTCATCACTCTGAAGACCCAGGTTCAATTCCCCAAATGGGTAAAATGTGTGAAGCCCATTTCTGGTGTGATATCTGCTGTGGTATTGCTGGAATATTGTTAAAAGTGGTGTAAAACAACACTCACTCACTCAGATTGGACTCAATAGAAAGCTCTGGTGGGGCATGAGTCTATGGTGTTTATCATAACAGAGTGGAGATTAAATATCCTGGATAATGGAGGCTGTCTTTTCTTTCCTTCAGCTTCACAAGATCCTGCTCATTGGGGCCTCTCCAGTACTAAGTGGCGAGTTTGAACATGAGCCCATCCATGACATGAACGAGTACAGACTAGAAATAGACAACGCTGAGATGAACAACACTGTTTTGGTGTCCCTGGTACGCTACCTGTACACCGGACTGCTAGTGTGTAGTCCACGCCAACAGATGGCGCTGCATAGGCTAGCCAGACTACTGAAGATCGACAGGTTGTGTGCCATGTGCAACAAAGTGAAGCATGCTGGGAGTGCAGACAGGAAGTCAGTTAGGCATGCAATACATGACGTCCCTGTCAGTAGTGAACACAGCGTATCTCAGTTAGGGAATGGACAAGTATTGAGCAGTAACAGATTGGTCAGTACAGGAATGCCATCCCACACTGCTGACAATGTCAGTAATGGCTGTTCTGGATGAGATGGACGTTTACCAAGCTATGTGTTCAAAGTGATGTCAAGTTTCATCCATAGATCCAAGTTTCATCCACAGAAGGTCACTTCAGAAGTCTAAGTGACCTAGAACTGTCGAGTATATGCGAATGAGGAGTGAGTTCTTGAGTCATCAGATGTCATCTTTACAGAAAGATTCAGCTTCATTTCCTCGCCACCTTTATTCAGAACATTATTTTTTATCAAAAGAAAACCTACACATATTCCATCAGTCGGCTTCCTTTGGGAGTAAATGCCATGGCACTCGATAATGACAAGGAGTATGATATATCCAAAATGTTATGATGGCATGTTCTAAATTTTTTATTTGAGGAACTTGACAGTTTAAGTTTGTTTTCAAGTTCAAATATGTTGTCTGAATCTTTGACTAAAAGCTGATTGGATGATTAGAAAGTTCCCAATCTTCATGGGGAGAGGTAGCTTATAAGACTAAAAGACCTGATGTAATGAGACATAAGAAATAGTTATGAAATCATCAAACGCATATACTTGATCATCCTTCACCTGATCATGTTCATAAAGTTAGAATGGGGTAAAAATAGATCTTAGTTTGATGTCAAACATGAACAGTCTCTCAGTTCTCAGTGTGGTCCATCTACTCTTTATATTTGTATAACTAGGAGCTGGACAACATGACAGGTTCTCTAGGACTTCTAATAGCTCAATCACAAGGGAGGTTTGCTGTCAGTGACACCTAGGGCAGGAACACCTGAATGTGGATGTACATGCTAGAGTTGCACACAGAGGTGTGGATCTGACATTCAGTGGGTGTGTATTCACAGATGAACCTATATTTGTTACAATTAGGGCTGCAAGATCTGTGAAACAAGAAATAAAAATAAACATGAACATTCTGAGTTGTTTCTTCATTCTCCTAGTCAAGTCTGGGACAGGCCAACCCATGACCGCCATCATATACAGTGATACATGGTATATGACAATACACAACCAGATTACCCCTGGCCACCTAATCCCCATTACAGCAGTCTCGTATAAGAGTACAGGGATCTCTGTGCAACTGTGCTTCACATCGGGCCAGCCATCCAAGGCCATCCTTGATGAAGTGTAGCACCATCATTGATCAACTATTATGGCATCATCATCTGCTGCATGTTTAGAACTAATGAAGGCACTGATTTAGTGGTAATCTTTTATTATCAATGAGACAGATTCTAAATATTTATATTTCAGAAGTGTAAGAATCGAGTGTAACAAACTATTGTATGATAATCAGAATACAGTAAATACTGCTCATTTCAAATTAAACAACTAGTCAGATTACATAAGTATGATCAATGACCACCACACCCCATGATCTACGAAACCTTCATGGGCTTCAAGAGTTGACTAAAGTACAAGGTAATGTCCACTCGGACATGTAATATTGCCATTTAAGATTACTACGTTTGTATACAAAGGAACAAGTCTGACTAGAAGTGACAGTTTTTAGCTATACACACTACACTCAACATCTTTGGAAGTTTAAAAAAATTCATTCCCTCTTCATTTCCTCACAAGGCAGTTACATGACAGTAAAAACATCCTTACTCATGTTAATATTCAACTATTTCAACTAAACGTTCAACTTGTCATATTCAAACCCAGTGTTTATAATGTATCAATATACATGTGCTACCTCCTGTCTACATAATGATACATGATTATATATCCCAACACCATATGTTTGTGTTTAGTTATCTTAAAACATGATGTATAAGTTGAAATATTATTTTATGAACATCTCACAACAGTGTATGTGTGTGTGAGTGTGTGTGTGTGTGTGTGTGTGTGTGTGTGTGTGTGTGTGCATCTTAAGTACATAGTTTAAAACTATACAATTTGTTCATGTTACAAGTTCCCTGCACAGATTGTCTATTCAATTCTTCAACTACACAACTTCCTTAATTAAAAGACATGTGGCCAACCATAGCATTGTTCAGTATCAACATAATCACCAGACTGACCTCATACAGATTGACCCCATCATGCCACATATCCCTGACTACGTTCTGATTAAACCAGCATTGTTAAGCATTGGTGTGGTGGAAGCCATCGGTCTTGTTGATGTTGAGGTACTTGAAGATGACTGAAGACCCTGGTTTAGTGTCCGGCTCACACGCAAACAAGCCAATCTTCACGTCCGCTTTGTTGGGGTTGTTGAGGTGAGCTATACGGATAAACTCCCAGTTGTCTGAAGTTGGGTCTTTCCTCTCAACCTGAACACATGTAAAACACTGATCACTGAATATTCAAATATCCTATTATTTCTAACATGTTTACTGAATGAATTGGGTGTGTGTGTGCATGCGCGCGCGCGTGTGTGTGTGTGGGGGGGGAACTATGACATCATAATGTGAGTGTTTGTGTGTGGCCTACCAGAACACAATGAGAGTGAATTTGCAACCTACCACAACACTGTCTCCCAGTCTGTAGAGACGAAGACTGAGCTTGCTGCTATCCCACTTGGTGGTCGACCAGTCACTATTGTAGTTGGTCACAACACAACTCAGTTGCCACGCCCCTTCCGAATACTCCAGACCCTACAAGCAACAGTCACGGGTATCACTTAATGATCTGCAGGTGCACAAGGGAATGTTTATCAATATCATAGTAAACGATATCTCCATCCTATCACAGCAGCCTGTAAACAAGCAAGTCAGTTAATATAATAAGCCAAGCAGTGATTGCTCATATATGTTCCAGTGAACATGTATAATCCCTGAAATTTTCAGTGATTATGTATAATGTCGGATTCACTCGGATTCTTGTGTAGTTTGAAGAATATTTCACCCAAAATGGTGTGGTTTCAGTTAGTAGCCAGCTGAGATCAAAGGGTCAATTAAGCAAGGAGGAATTTGGTTTGTTTTGTACTGCTGATAAGTGTATTAAACACCCCTTACAGATTATGAACTGAGTGTGACTGTAAGACATTTATCCATTCAACAAGGGCAACAATGGGCTTTGCTGATGAGAGGATCTGAGACTGACTCACTTGAGAAATGGGCTCATTTCGAAACAGTATGTAATGACACCCGCACCTCAGAAAAGTTCACATCCAAACTGGGGTCTGAGAGGGAGTTGCATTTTAGAAGTCACATGTATGAATTGTACAACACCTACAAGCAAGTATTGATTCCAAGAGATGTCAATATCAAAGAACCATAAGTGAATTGCAGTCCAGTTTGGGTCAGCCTGTGGTGGACAAGGCTATGTTAAGTGCAATTGTGCTGGGGTCAAGAGGTGTCAGACAAATAGATGCAAGTGCTACAAGGTTGGTGTAAAGTGTAATTCAAGGTGCCACTCATCATTGCCTTGTTAAAATAAAAACTGAATTGATGTTCTCCAAACATGTCCACCATACAATTCCTTAAGGGACCGTTAATAATTTATGGCTAGAGTGCAGGGTGTGTGGGTGTGTGTGATGATGGAGAGGCATGTACAATGTGACTGATCCCCTAATATTTATGTACAAAGTAAGTGACCCTGCTTGTCATGAAAAAAGTCAATGACACAACCCCCCCCCCCCCTCCTCTTCCCTTCCCATATTTTTCAAGCATAACCTGTTCTTATTTTTGTGTACAAAATTGCTGATCCCCCAGGTACATGTGTACAAAATTGCTGATCCACCAGGTACATGTGTACAAAATTGCTGATCCCCAGGTACATGTGTACAAAATTGCTGATCCCCCAGGTACATGGGTACAAAATTGCTGATCCCCCAGGTACATGTGTACAAAATTGCTGATCCCCCAGGTACATGTGTACAAAACTGCTGATCCAGCAGGTACATGTGTACAAAATTGCTGATCCAGCAGGTACATGTGTACAAATTTGCTGATCCCCCTGGTACATGTGTACAAAATTGATGATCCCCTGGTACATGTGTACAAAATTGATGATCCCCCTAGTACATGTGTACAAAATTGATGACCCCCTCCTACCTGCCCAGAACAAAATGGGTGACCCCCACCCCACCCCTTCTTAAAATCATCATCACTCCCCAAGCCATAAATTATGAATGTTCCCTAAGTACATCAGACATTTATAAATTGTATTATGTTGAATAAAGATACCATTGTAGCAAAGAAACGTCTCTATCCTGCTTAATACAAAAGTATAATTCCACATCTTTTTGGATGAAATATACCTCAAACTACACAAGAATCGATTTCAGGCAATATGTCTAAAATTCTAGTCTATTTTTTCAGTGATTATGTATATGTTACAGTGAATATTGTAAAACCAGGGATTATGTATAAACCCTGAAAATTTCAGTGATTACGTATAATCACTGAGTGAATCCGGCGTTATACATAATCACTGAAACTTTCAGGGATTATACATAATACCTGGTTTTACATATTCACTGTAACATAATCACTGAGTGAATCAGACATTACACATAATCACTGAAAATTTCAGGGGTTATACATAATCCCTGGTTTTACATATTCACAGTAACACATACACCATCAAGGCATGTTATACACTAGCCATCCCACCAAATACTGAACCAATCCAATGCCATTTCTTGTCAACTCGCAGGCTCAAGTAGAATATGGTTCACATTACAATGTGTCATTTTTTGTATCAGTGACTTTGATCTCAGGCAACCAAGTGTCTTGGATAGAGAGTGGGTATATCACATTTACAATGTCGGTGACAATAGCTGATGCAACATCAAAATCAGACACGCATATGTGACACAGATATCAGTTGTTATGACTCTAATTCCTTCCTTATCAGAGCAAACACACACATTCCTTGGTTAACTTGGTGAGTGAGATGGGTTTATCTGCTTCGAACAGTGTTTCAGTCATGTCCGCTGCATGTGGGAGAAAATCACGAGGTGACACAGCTTTAGAGATTGTGAAACCCACAAGCGTGAATGTGCTGCTGCAAATCTAGACTACTACCAGTGTATGAAATAAGCCAAAAACCCAGCCCGATATCAGGGCTGGTAACTTCAAAATGTTACCCGCACAAATGGATTTAACCAGACCAGACAATCCAAAAAAACTTACTCAGATGTATGGAACATGTTTTCTAAAAAAAATTACCAGACCATCGGGCTGGCTAGCTGTAAATGTAGACCGTCTGCCAGAAATCTAGCCCGTCGGGCAGTCGGATGGGCCTTATTTCATATACTGCTACTACCCAAGTGTATCTGGGACTGAAACCCACAATGACTGATTTCTGGCACCACTAATGCAGGCTGTATTGCTGGTATCATCAGCATGTGGTACTGATTCATAATCATGTGCTTATAACATGGACAGAACTGTACAATGGACTCTAACTTTAGCAGCTCTAGATTCCTTAAGATTACGGAAACAAGAAGACAACATTACTCTGACTGATACTTAATTATATACAGTATAATATCTCCATTGTAGAATGATAAATATCCTGGACCTAATGAACACCATTTCAGAATTAGTCTCTACCAGAACAATGAATTTCTCTCATTCAGGACATTTATGTGATTGAAGAGTTGTGCTGATAGTGTCAGCTCCACGCTGTGGTGATGAATGGGCCCAGGATATTTATCATGACAGATCACACTGTGACACTGAGGATAAGTGAGAATGGACTTACAGTTTTCACCCAGTGATCTGAATCCAGCCTCAACATCAGCCCCGCCTGTGGCAACAGACAGAGTCATCTTCAACACAGTCACTTGGCAACAGATAGTCAATATACACCACTTGATATTATTGTAAGGATCATGTACACAAAATATCATACACATGAAAAAGTCACCAAGGACTTTAAGGGTTACTTGCGGGGCCATTTACATACTGGCCTATACTATTACAATATTAGTAAACAAACATTTCAAGATTAATGACTACATTAATTAATGTCACAGAATGAATAAAGTATTGCTGGCAATGAACAGTTTGTTGTAAGTGAGTGAGTGAGTTTAGTTTTACGCCACTTTTCGCAATATTCCAGCAATATCACGGCGGGGAACACCAGAAATGGGCTTCACACATTGCACCCATTAATGCCGAGCGCCAGACAGGGACTAACAAGTACCATATGTGAACGTCTTTTGGTATGACGCGGTCGGGGATCGAACCCGCGACCTTCCGCTCTCCGGGCGGACGCTGTAACCACTACACCACGGAGGCGGTCAATTTCATAATGATACAGCTGTTAGTCTACAATGTGTAAATAACACATGTTGTTACAATATGCCCCAAGCAAATTGTATGCAATCAACTCAAAATTATTTCAGCAAAGCATATTTATTCAGATATGTAGCTTATGTAGAGCTCTGAATTACCTGATCAAACTTGTTGGTACTGAGCACCTCAAACTCAGTTTCCACATACACTTTGTCGTCCTTTATCACTGTGTACAAGAAGTGACCATCATCCTTTCGCAGCTCGGGACATAGTATGTTCTGAATAAGAATTACTTATCAACTTAATATGAAAGATTGATTAAGAATTCATGAAATATCTTTTAACAACTAAGGGATGGTACTTGTATTTTTGAGTCTCTGGATGCAACTCAATTAAAGTCTTTTAAATCCAGAGGTCATTTCAGATGCACTTAAAGCAAACTTGACTGCTTAGTCTTAATGAAGAATGTGTGGAGTTTTGAGCCATTTTCATGTCTGTTCTGCTTCATTTCTTACATACTACCGGTAGCTTCAAATATTTTTACTTTAACAAAAGTAAACAAGGCCAGACCAATTTTATTTCTTGTTTTACGGATCCGCCGGTTGTAATTTTTCAAGAATAAGAAAAAAAATAATAATTAATTTTGCCCGCTCAAAAAATAGAATCCTAATGTTTTATTGGCCAAAAATATAAACTTACAAAAAAGATTTTTTTAAATTGTTCTTTTGCCCCTATAAACACTTCATAAATTGCCAAAAATAAAACACTTTTAGTATTTAAAAGTAATATTACTATGACTTGTGATTTTTATTTTTATTTTTTTCCCTCCTGCCTTTAGGTTTTCTGAGGACAAAAATCCGTAAAACAAGAAATAAAATTGGTCTGGCCCAAACAAGGAATGCAAAAATTCTGTTTGGCAGTACTTGCATTTGGTGTTGATGCCATTTTGCTCAGAAATACACATTGTGCATAAATTTTCCAGAACAATCTGTGTCTCAGCCTTTTATTATTTACACTCAGAACTTACCAGTTAGCTTCTTTTTTAAAATATGAAAATCACATATGCTGGTCACTTGGAGAATTCAGAAGACTTTAAGTGGATTGCCTCATCAGACAATTATCTAACAAAACCACCAATGGAGCGGTGTCAAATCTTCCTACAGCGGTACTGTATTGTACTTAAAGATTTGATTTTAATGAGATTGCCACTGGCCTGCGATTGATATAAAGATAGTTTGTACACTTCTGACTTCTGTAAATCATCTGCAGAACCGACCAACCAGACATGTAAAACAAACTACACAAGCACAACAAACACATACACACCATGGGGGCCTGAATGGGCATGTTTTAATAAACTTGACAGGAATAAATGAGATTTGAACTAGAAAGTTTTAATGGCATGGGTGATCTTTATTGTCTATGCTACCCAAGTGAACGCATGTATGTTACCTAGATTTGCCATGATACACAACTGTAGCAGTAAACATATACAGTAATGTACAGTAATGTATATCTAAAACGTCACATCTTGAGTAACAATATGATATGCAATTTCTGCCATGTTTGTGCATCGGTTTGTTGCTATCAACCAGGTTATGTTTAACAAGTTCACACTTGCCAGTGTTCAGAGTTCAGATAACTGCAAAACTTTGTATACATCTCATCTGAAACCTGATAAGAAATGTATCATGAGTCAGTGCATTGGTAGGGGTATTGTGTAATGTACATATCCCAGGTGTACATTTATGACAGATACATTGATGCAATTGTAACACACTCAGTACTTATGAAATTAGACCAAGGATATATATCATAAAATAATTACAACTTAAGTTTAATATTTTCCTTCAGTGTTTTATACTACAATTGTACTTTCATTTGATTTGGGTAAGGAAACCTAGTTTGAACTATAAATGACACTGTGAATAACAAACTGATCATGAATTCATGAATGCCTATGGTTCGATTCACTGAATACACAAGTGCAGGGGTGGAAATAACTTTAAAATTGCTAGTGTACTCCGGTACAGTGGCACATGTAAAATCACTTGCCCTGATAATTTTTCCACTATACCGGTCGATTTTCTTGTTGATTTCTTAAATAAACAGCATAATTAACATTGGAAAGTCAACTGGACACCGGTTACAACAGCATGATATACAAATTTGCTTGCCCGACAGAAAAAAACACTGGACTCGGACGTCGGGCAATGGGTTATTTCCACCCCTGAAGTGAATCATAACAGCTCTAGTATTTAGATATATACACACAATGAGTGACACTTGACACTTGTATGGAGTGAAAGGCCTGCTTGGTTGTGCAGGTATTTTCCAAGAACAAAAACCAGTATCATCTTTACTCTTTCCACACACTTTGCTTGAGAATGCTGATGTTAATACAGTGCTAGTATGACCCTACTTCAGAAAGTGATTTTTTTAATATAAATCCCAAATTTGTGCACAATAATGTAGCTGTCAATGGCATTTATAGTTTTGAATTTTAGATACAACCATATATTTGTCATACAGTCAGGCTTTTGTTAACTTACCTCTGCCAGAAGTCTGTTTGGGGATCCTGCAAGAAAGGAGGGTATACTGGTACATCATACCCATGGGTAAGAGTTCCTCCCGTTCCCCCATCCCAAATAATATTTATAAATTAATAGAAACTAAAATCATCAACAAAACCTAACATAACAATTACTAGAGAACTCACAAAAATAACTAAAAGCCCAAAACGTAATTGCAATGTATAGGGTCGAACGACGTTGTATGATAAGGGCCCCAGGCATGGTTATAGTTACAAAAAACATAGGGGGGAACGGAACGTTTTCCCGATGCCATCGATGGCGATAGGATGCAACAGGAGTGACGCCGGTTAAGTTCGGTGAGTGTGACAATAACGTAGTATCCTACCATATTGAGTTTGAGCCCTGAGCCATTGTCGATTTTGGATTGGTATGATTTCGGTGGTGAAAACCACTGTAATTCAGGCGGAAAGTCATCCGTGTCAAATTTAGTCGAGACGATTTTCTTCAGTACTGTAGGGCTCGCCATCTTGTGGTCATGTGACTAAACTGAGTGGTACAGATCACGTGATGTTATTTTTCTGTCATGTGATTTGGTACTTTCCACTCAGATCTGATGACGTACGAATTATATTTGCTAATCCAATTCTTATTAAGTTACAGTACGTCGTGATTGGCATGCTAAGTTCATTAACTGGACTTGTGTGTTCGCATATTTCATGCCTCAAATCACGAATAGATCAGATATGCTTGTAATTTTGCACCCATGACAGATGGCTTTTATCAGATGAACATAACAAAAACTTAGGCTGCAAATTACTGTTAGATGTTTATAAAAAATGGTCATAGATATAACCATACAAATCTACTCACGCATACAGTATAGACGAATAACAATGCCGCCCTATTCATTTATTGCTTCCAAGAACGCGACTTCTTCTTCTTCTTCTTTTATTTTTTGTGGGCTTGGAAGGAATCTTCTTCTTCTACTTGTAGTGTGGAAAATCACTCATGCTAATTATTCCCGGATGACCTGTCTATATATGTGTCCTCCCAAGGTTGTAACGCGAGACGTAGGTACAGTTGTACACGCAGTATGCTGGACTGGCCAAGGTCCACAACCAGGACACACGTCAGGTAATGTGATTGAGAATCACGACAGATTTCAAGTTGGGGTATTTATGGTGCTTTCTCTGAACATACACCCCATGATATCTGGAGATGGGGAATGACGGAGTCATTACTCGAGTATTAAGTTGGAAACAAGCATAGTTATGTATTCACGATCTTTAAAACACCTTTTCAACACAAGAGTCGTTCGGCACGACTAGTTTGTATCAAGGCGACTAAAAATTTGGAATAAAATGTCAATTATACCACTGGTTCTCATTTGACCAATAGACACCTGCACGACTTCACCAACCCCTGCACATGTATAGCACGCGCACGTGTTTTTTTAATTCGAAATGAACAAAAACGCCTGTACATAGCATGTGAGGCAAAACGTTTATATGTGTATGCGTAGGTATACACGTGACAGCCTGAAAGAACATAAAGGATAAAAATTAGAATATAACAAATATGATCTATACAAATCAGATCTGCTAATCTTGGAAGATTTTGGCGGTGGGGTTGCCAGATGGAATTCATCTCATTGTAGCCATGATCACCGCCATCACCAGTGTGTCCTGCATGGCAGTGTCAGCAAGACTAAGGACGTCTACAGACCCGTGCCAGTTATATTCGGACACTTGACGTCATTTCCATAGACTTGCATGTTATTTCAGTGTAGCATAAATAATCTTCATGAGGTGAGTTTACGATAGACCTTTGTAAAATTTGACAGGCAAATTTGAAATCATATCTGCTCTGCGCACATAATTTCAGTTCAATTTTCCGAGCACTATTTTTTTATGCATACTTTATAAGACAGTTATAAGGGTCAATAACGATATCAAGCAATGCTGTTTTTAAACTTGGCGGCAGATCTTCGTGTTCATTAGACGGTTCCATAATTACCACTTATAAGGACACTTTTCACATTCTATAAACGTATTGAGCGAAGGTGTTTCTAAAGTTACTCGTCGCATTTCTTATATAGAGGATGCCAGAAATATCAGATTGATATCTGTATAATAGCCGTGTTAAATATAATCACATGTTTGACGTACTGTGTGATAATACCTATTATCGACAGCACATAGGATAGAACAGCTTAGACGGTTCGTGTATACTGTCCCCCTATAGTGATTAAAGGATAGCATGTCAGGTAGCTGTTGAAATATTGACAAGGTTTCGTTCGTTTCCAGATATTAGCTACTGATATACTATACACCTCCTATGATTTTCAAATAATTAAGAAATACACTTCGCTCTACCATCATTTATAGTGTAATAAAACACACTTTTGCCCTGAACTATTATAGTTAAAGCACGAGGACGCTTGCGTCCTCGTGCTTTAACGTTATAATAGTTCAGGGCGAAAGTGTGTTTTATTACACTATACATGGTGGTAGGGCGAAGTGTATTTCTTTTCTAAGATGCCAAATTTAATACTTTCTAAAGATAATTACGATTCTAAGATGCCTAGCGGTTAGAACAATCGAAAAAAAATACATTATGAGACAATAAAGGTATAGTTTTTTGATGACGTAACAATTGAATGACGTTATCCCGTCACTGCGCCATTCTAGTGTGCCCCCTCGTAATCGAACCATTTTACATTACGTCACAATGTAAGCGACGTCACGATGCATGTCAGTTGTCATCGCCTCGTACGGCCTCCTACAGTAAACTACACCGTTGCATCCAGTTTCTTGGTTTGCTGTTGCTTCACGCAGCTAACTTCACTGGTGGAAACATTAAGTTTATGTTTTACGACGGTTAAAATGTGTCATTTCGACTCACAAGTTTTCAGCGACACGGTAACGTTCGTAATGTTTACATTCCCACAATGCAATTGTGGAATGTCGCTTGACTACTCAACTTCCTCTGGATGTACTGATCTAAACTGACGCTGGTAGTAGAAATGCAACGTTCATATTGCCCCATATGGTTTACGTTAATGACAGATGTAATTAAAATAATTCAGAGAAGATATTTAATCCGAACGTAAACCGTCATCAAACTGTTGTCATTTGTTTTTTTCTGGTAACGTTCGTCTTAACGTAGGGGGCAGACACATCAATAGAACAGCGCGCCAGTTAGCCCTGTGCGAGGATTCTTAATTTAGGTCACCAACACCGTCGTTTGTTTTCTGCCTTAAATAAACGTAATTATCTTTAGAAAGTATTAAATTTGGCATCTTAGAAAAGAAATACACTTCGCCCTACCACCATGTATAGTGTAATAAAACACACTTTCGCCCTGAACTATTATAACTATTATTTCTTAATTAATTTAAGGCAGAAATCCTCGCTGTCGCTGAAAACTTGTGAGTCGAAATGACACATTTTAACCGTCGTAAAACATAAACTTAATTTTTCCACCAGTGAAGTTAGCTGCGTGAAGCACCAGCAAACCAAGAAACTGGATGCAACGGTGTAGTTGACTGTAGGAGGCCGTACGAGGCGATGACAACTGACATGCATCGTGACGTCGCTTACATTGTAACGTAATGTAAAATGGTTCGATTACGAGGGGGCACACTAGAATGGTGCAGTGACGGGATAACGTCATTCAATTGTTACGTCATCAAAAAACTATACCTTTATTGTCTCATAATGTTTGTTTTTTTCGATTGTTCTAACCGCTAGGCATCTTAGAATTAAGAAATAAAGTTCGCTCTACCCCAATGTGTTTTGTAATAAAGTATAGTTTTGCCCTGAACTATTATAATTAAAGCACGAGGACGGTAGTCCGAGTGCTTTGATGTTATAATAGTTCAGGGCAAAACTATACTTTATTACAAAACACATTGGGGTAGAGCGAACTTTACATCTTTTCTAAGATGCTAAATTTAATACTTTCTAAGGATAATTACGATTAATTTAAGGCAGAAAACAAATGACGGTGTCGGTGACCTAAATTAAGAATCCTCGCACAGGGCTAACTGGTGCGCTGTTCTATTGATGTGGCTGCCCCCCTACGTTAAGACGAACGTTACCAGAAAAAACAAATGATAACAGTTTGATGACGGTTTACGTTCGGATTAAATATCTTCTCTGAATTATTTTAATTACATCTGTCATTAACGTAAACCATATGGGGCAATATCAACGTCGCATTTCTTCTACCAACGTAAGTTTAGATCAGTACATCCAGATGAAGCGGAGTAGTCAAGCGACATTCCACGATTGCATTGTGGGAATGTAAACATTGCGAACGTTACCGTGTCGCTGAAAACTTGTGAGTCGAATTGACACATTTTAACCGTCGTAAAACATAAACTTAATGTTTCCACCAGTGATGTTAGCTGCGTGAAGCAACTGCAAACCAAGAAACGGGATGCAACGGAGTAGTTTACTGTAGGAGGCCGTACGAGGCGATGACAACTGACATGCATCGTGACGTCACTTACATTGTGACGTTATGTAAGATAATTCGATTACGAGGGGGCACACTAGAATGGCGCAGTGACGGGATAACGTCATTCAATTGTTACGTCATCAAAAAACTATACCTTTATTGTCTCATAATGTTTGTTTTTTTCGATTGTTCTAACAGCTAGGCATCTTAGAATTAAGAGCAATCCTAGATTATAAGATTTCTTTTAGTATTGGATATTAGCTGTCTGTATTTCCTGAGGCTTTTGCCCATTGGTTATGTTTCAATGATATATAAGTAAGCCATTTTTCCATGTTAAATATCGCACAGTTTCTTAGTCGTGCTGCACAGTAATAGTCTATTTGAGTCAAAATCTCCCCAATGAATTGCACCCTAACTCAAAAATACATAATCGTAAATGACTCAAACCAACGCCAAAGTAAATAGGAGAAACACACCAACTCTGCAGAATTTTTGTTATAATTTTTGTCAACAAAATAAAAAAGTTGTTTAACAAATCGTCATTATTTTCATTCGATATTTCAAGATTTGTGACAAGGGTGAAGCGACAGCTCAGGTAACAGCCAGGTAAGCGAGAGGCACGTGCGGTATTGATTTCATCCGTAAGGGATGGTATCAAAAGTCATCACACTGTGATTCTGAATCGGACATGGACTCGCTGCTGTCAGATCATCAGAGAGCACTCGTATGATAACAGGACTAGGGTACATGTCTGTATACAGAAACGTACCTGGGGTACATATCTGTTGTACCCGAGCCAACAACGACCCCTTCAGCATTATTTACACACGCATCCACGTCGTCATATGAGCGAGATATTCTTAAGTAGCACGTCACACCCCACCTCACTTCAGGGACGCTATCGATACACAGTTCCTTTGTTTAGTTCTATTACTGATATAGCGTACCTTGCAGATGTGTTGCGACTGCTGGCTGTATTATGCGAAGGCTGGGCTGACACTACTGGATGGTCCATTTGGTTCATTCCCATTATGACTACTTCTAGTTCGACCACCCGTCCAATACACAACCTGTTCTAGTCTGTTCTAGTCGAGTGTTCCATCAGGTAGACTGTTCCACCAACACTTATAAGCAACAACGTTTATACACAACGATAATAACCTTTATACACTATTTAGTTACATATATCTGGACCATATGTCAAGATACAGAGATACAAAATATTGATACAATTATAAAAAGAACAAAAAATAGAGTGCATGTATCTTTCGGGAAATATTCCAATAGTTCAATCATAGAATACAGTATGGAACAAGTTTTTATGGATAACAACTTCTTTATTTCGTGAGTGCGACGTTTCGATACAGATTCTTGTACCGTTGTCAAGCAAGAGTGATACATGAAGTGGTGGAACTCTCAACACATCTGTATCGTAAACTCACAGTATCTCACCCCCAGCCACCTTATGCCAGAGCAACAGTCAAAATCCACAAGAACCCCGTTAAACTCGTCTACTAGTCTGTTCCCGTGACACTGTGTTCTACAGTACTGCCCAGCACCTTACCCAAGTACTCTCCCCGCTAGGTAAATCTGCCAACTCCTTCATCAATGATTCAACTGACATCTGCTGCAAGATCCGTGCAACCCAGGTCCCATCATCAGCTACGACGTTGTGGACCTATTCACCAATGTACCTCGGGAAGAAGCCCTTCAAGCACTACGCCACAGAATTGACAACCTCCAACAACCCCTCAACACTAGCCTCTCTACCGACTCCATCATCAGCCTCACCACCACCTGCATCAACTCCACCTACTTCACCTGGGGCGATGTCATCTATGAGCAAATCCACGGACTTCCCATGGGCTCCCCACTATCCCCCATCCTAACAGAAATTTACATGACCGACCTGGAAGATAAGGCCCTAGAAACTGCACCCTTCAAACCTTCCTGCTGGTACCGCAAAGTGGATGACACCTTCGTCATCCTCCAACCTCAGCAAGATCCAATTCAGCTTCTGGCCCATCTCAACAACCAACATCCCCGCATCAAATTCACCATTGAAACAGAGCAGAAGAATCAACTACCTTTCCTTGATGTCCTTGTATCCCGCACCTCCTGCAACCAACTCCAGACCTCCGTGTACAGAAAACCTACCCATACGGATCAATACATCCACTACAAACTCCAACCACCCCCTAAAGTCAAGACCGGCGTCATCTCTACATTGACCAGAAGAGCCAAAAATATTGCATCTGCTCAACAAACCTACAAACCTACAAGAAGAAATTGAACACCTAAGGAAAGTCTTTGTAGAACGCAACCGCTACCCACCAGAAATAGTCAACAGAACCATCGAAGCAACGCTTTCACCTCCTGCCAAAAGATCTAAACCAGAATCAGCCCCCATCAAGATATCCATTCCCTACATAGGTAAACCATCACATCAAATCAGCCGACTCCTGAAACAACAGGCAGGCATAGACACAACCTTCTCAGCGTCCTCCAGCCTCAACAACCTCCTTCATGCCAACGGAAGAAAACAACCCACCGTCAACAACCCGAAATGTGTTATTTATAAAATAAACTGTGATTGTGGACAAAGCTACATAGGTGAAACATCCCGACCCATCAACACCCGAGTCAAAGAACATCGCACCTCTGTTGCTAATTCCGACACCAAATCAGCTATCTCTGACCACATCAAAGCAAACCCAAATCATCAAATAGAGTGGTCCGACATCACCATTCTCGCCAACAACCAAACAGACTTCACTAAACGCAAGCTCACCGAAGCCATTCACATCAACGCCATAAGCCCACCATCAACCGTGACCAAGGATACTTCATTCCACCAGCTTATGATCCACTCCTCCACCAAGCCCAATCTATTGTATAAACATCGCACCTACATTGTATTATATAAACATCTCCTTCATTGTAACTACTCCTGTATTTATACATCTCTGGCTTCCATTCACTATCCTTTGTGTACTCACTGGCTTCATCAGCTTACTGCTTAACCAATTATGGCAATTATGTTGTTTCCTTTGTCAATTACAATGTATGTAGTTTCATTGTTATTCACAGTATATATATGCAGCTCCTCCACTTCATGTATCACTCATGCTTGACAACGGTACAAGAATCTGTATCGAAACGTCGCACTCACGAAATAAAGAAGTTGTTATCCATATAAACGTGTTCCATATTGTACGTCTCAACTTCTAAAAATGCACTCAAACAAGTCATAGAATACAGGCATGCTAGTATATGTTACAGGGAATATGTGAAACCAGGGATTTCGTGAAATCGCCGTGACCCCCGAGGAATTTCATGTATTCCCTAAAATTTCAAGGGATTTCATGAATTTACTGATTTTGATGGTGTTCCGTTATACACATCCCTTGTTACAATATTAGTGAATGTGTGAAATTAATGTTTGTAGCTTAAAACTTTACTGTTGCTCATTTTATCCCTCAGTTCTTAGGAGTTGAAAACTTTGACAATTTTCCGATGACACTTTTGGGTAATTACTACCTTGATTCGGGGTACCAAGCTTATTTTCTACATGTATAACGCATCTGCTTTGGAGTTATAAACCAGATTGGTGAAACCAGGGATAATCTACAACTGGTGAAACCCAAGCTGATAACACGTGGTCACGTGTCTTTATTGCCAATCACAAATCTACACAATGAATAAGTATGTATACAGAATATACACCACCAAGAGGGACACCAGCGTGTGGAATTGAACCCGGGTCTTTAGCGTGACGAGCGGACGCTTTAACCATTAGGCAAGCCAGTGATACCCTTATATAGTCTCCCTGGGCTAGCCCACCGCCCAAATCTTGCAGCAGTAGCAGATCTGATTTTAATGACATGTTATACTCATCAACTCATCTTGAACGACTGAATAATAAGTTAGTTCATTTATATCTAGATTAAATATCTTTTTGATTAAAAACTCTTTTTGGTGTTGCCAATAATCGACTGATTTCAAAAGAAAGAATATGAATGTAAGCATTAAATGGAACATTTACACAATGGGGTGTGATAAATGTGTAGCACAAGTTAAAACCATTTCGGTTTGTGCTTCACACATTGCGTTTGTTACTAAACCCGAATGGGGAATGGGGATAATGCGCTGATAAAAATAAAAATAACTGCAATCTTGGATAATTTTTGTTCTTGTTTCGTTTTCCCCACAACGAGTTTGTTGTACCTCTAAAAAAATGGTTTCGTGTTCAGACAGGTGATTAATACAGATTATGTAACTAAATTATACTACCTTGGTGCATAAAATGTGTAACAGTGTGCGCCAGCAGTGAAGCGTCAGCGCAGCGTACCGCGAAAACCAGGAGAAACAAAAATCAAAACTCTATGCAGTGTATAATATGAAATACGCTGTATGGAGCCACATTTTCTAATATTTTCATTGGTTACTGATAAGGAAGCTTGCACATGACATTTGTGTACAAAATAAAGAGGGGAGGACACTCGCATCTGAGCATGCCAGCGAAGTTGTTGTTTATTGCAGTGAGTATATGTTATTTAAGGAGCTAGTACAACCAAATATGGTTGTTATAGGTGCCTCAAATGTTCAGGAAAATCTTTCATATCGATATATGATATCGAGCGGTGTGTCGAATCAACTTCGATCAAAAGTCCAGCATTAAAGTGTTTTGAGCTAGAAACGAACGTCGAAACACTGTGTTGTCAGTGATTGGAATCCTATTATATTATTCAAAGACAATGGAATGGTCAACTGTATAGTGACCCAAACTAAGATGACAGTGTCAAGTGTTTCCTTTTTAAGCTGTACATAATTGTCTTCTGGCAACTAAGTAATGTATCTTATTCATTCTTTTGTATCTAATCATATTCTGTGTAAGAAGTAATGTCGATTGATAGATTATATTATTGTGTACTTTTGAAAAGGAATGACTGATTAAGTCCCCTGGTATTTTTGTCAAATCCTGCAGAATGTCAGTAAAGCATGTCTGAATCAATCAAACTGGTGCCTTAATGCCTGTAAGTGATGTAGGTGTCCTTTGTTAGATGCAGCTACATTGGTTGTACAACTACAAGTCACTGATGATGCAGCTACAATGTTGTACAAGTCACTGATGATGCAGCTACAATGTTGTACAAGTCACTGATGATGCAGCTACAGTGTTGTACAACTACAAGTCACTGATGATGCAGCTACAATGTTGTACAAGCCACTGATGATGCAGTTACAATCTTGTACAAGTCACTGATGATGCAACTACAATGTTGTACAAGTCACTGATGATGCAGCTACAATGTTGTACAAGTCACTGATGATGCAGCTACAATCTTGTACAAGTCACTGATGATGCAGCTACAATCTTGTACAAGTCACTGATGATGCAGCTACAAGCTTGTACAAGTCACTGATGATGCAGCTACAATGTTGTACAAGTCACTGATGATGCAGCTACAATGTTGTACAAGTCACTGATGATGCAGCTACAATCTTGTACAAGTCACTGATGATGCAGCTACAATGTTGTACAAGTCACTGATGATGCAGTTACAATCTTGTACAACTACAAATCACTGATGATGCAACTATACAATGTTGTACAAGTCACTGATGATGCAGTGAAAATGTTGTACAAGTCACTGATGATGCAGCTACAATGTTGTACAAGTCACTGATGATGCAGCTACAATGTTGTACAAGTCACTGATGATGCAGCTACAATGTTGTACAAGTCACTGATGATGCAGCTACAATCTTGTACAAGTCACTGATGATGCAGCTACAATCTTGTACAAGTCACTGATGATGCAGCTACAATGTTGTACAAGTCACTGATGATGCAGTTACAATCTTGTACAACTACAAGTCACTGATGATGGAGCTACAATCTTGTACAACTACAAGTCACTGATGATGCAACTATACAATCTTGTACAAGTCACTGATGATGCAGCCACAATCTTGTACAAGTCACTGATGATGCAGTTACAATCTTGTACAACTACAAATCACTGATGATGCAACTATACAATGTTGTACAAGTCACTGATGATGCAGTTACAATGTTGTACAAGTCACTGATGATGCAGCTACAATGTTGTACAAGTCACTGAAGATGCAGCTACAATGTTGTACAAGTCACTGATGATGCAGCTACAATGTTGTACAAGTCACTGATGATGCAGCTACAATGTTGTACAAGTCACTGATGATGCAGCTACAATGTTGTACAAGTCACTGATGATGCAGTTACAATCTTGTACAACTACAAGTCACTGATGATGCAGCTGCAATCTCGACAACTACAAGTCACTGATGATGCAACTATACAATCTTGTTCAACTACAAGTCACTGATGATGCAACTATACAATCTTGTACAACTACAAGTCACTGATGATGCAACTATACAATCTTGTACAAGTCACTGATTATGCAGCTACAATCTTGTACAACTACAAGTCACTGATGATGCAACTATACAATCTTGTACAATTACAAGTCACTGATGATGCAACTATACAATCTTGTACAAGTCACTGATGATGCAACTATACAATCTTGTACAAGTCACTGATGATGCAACTATACAATCTTGTACAACTACAAGTCACTGATGATGCAACTATACAATCTTGTACAACTACAAGTCACTGATGATGCAACTATACAATGTCGTACAACTACAAGACACTGATGATGCAACTATACAATCTTGTACAACTACAAGTCACTGATGATGCAACTATACAATCTTGTTCAAGTCACTGATGATGCAGCTACAATCTTGTACAACTACAAGTCACTGATGATGCAACTATACAATCTTGTACAATTACAAGACACTGATGATGCAACTATACAATCTTGTACAACTACAAGTCACTGATAATGCAACTATACAATCTTGTACAAGTCACTGATGATGCAACTATACAATCTTGTACAACTACAAGTCACTGATGATGCAACTATACAATCTTGTACAACTACAAGTCACTGATGATGCAACTATACAATCTTGTACAAGTCACTGATGATGCAACTATACAATCTTGTACAACTACAAGTCACTGATGATGCAACTATACAATCTTGTACAACTACAAGTCACTGATGATGCAACTATACAATCTTGTACAACTACAAGTCACTGATGATGCAACTATACAATCTTGTACAACTACAAGACACTGATGATGCAACTATACAATCTTGTACAACTACAAGTCACTGATGATGCAACTATACAATGTTGACAACTACAAGAGACACTGATGATGCAACTATACAATGTTGTACAAGTCACTGATGATGCAGCTACAATCTTGTACAAGTCACTGATGATGCAGCTACAATCTTACAAGTCACTGATGATGCAGCTACAATCGCATGTACAAGTCACTGATGATGCAACTACAATGTTGTACAACTACAAGTCACTGATGATGCAGCTATACAATCTTGTACAACCTACAAGTCACTGATGATGCAACTATACAATCTTGTACAAGTCACTGATGATGCACTATACAATGATGCAGAGACACTGATGATGCAATCTTGTACAACTACAAGTCACTGATGATGCAACTATACAATCTTGTTCAAGTCACTGATGATGCAGCTATACAATCTTGTACAACTACAAGTCACTGATGATGCAACTATACAATCTTGTACAATTACAAGACACTGATGATGCAACTATACAATCTTGTACAACTACAAGTCACTGATGATGCAACTATACAATCTTGTACAAGTCACTGATGATGCAACTACAATCTTGTACAACTACAAGACACTGATGATGCAACTATACAATCTTGTACAGCTACAAGTCACTGATGATGCAACTATACAATCTTGTACAAGTCACTGATGATGCAACTATACAATCTTGTCAACTGACACTGATGATGCAACTATACAATCTTGTACAACTACAAGTCACTGATGATGCAACTATACAATGTTGTACAAATTACAAGACACTGATGATGCAACTATACAATCTTGTACAACTACAAGTCACTGATGATGCAACTATACAATCTTGTACAAGTCACTGATGATGCAGCTACAATCTTGTACAACTACAAGTCACTGATGATGCAACTATACAATCTTGTACAACTACAAGTCACTGATGATGCAACTATACAATCTTGTACAACTACAAGTCACTGATGATGCAACTATACAATCTTGTACAACTACAAGTCACTGATGATGCAACTATACAATCTTGTACAACTACAAGTCACTGATGATGCAACTATACAATCTTGTACAATTACAAGTCACTGATGATGCAACTATACAATCTTGTACAACTACAAGTCACTGATGATGCAACTATACAATCTTGTACAACTACAAGTCACTGATGATGCAACTATACAATCTTGTACAAGTCACTGATGATGCAACTATACAATCTTGTACAACTACAAGACACTGATGATGCAACTATACAATCTTGTACAACTACAAGTCACTGATGATGCAACTATACAATCTTGTACAACTACAAGACACTGATGATGCAACTATACAATCTTGTACAACTACAAGTCACTGATGAAGCAACTATACAATCTTGTTCAAGTCACTGATGATGCAGCTACAATGTTGTACAACTACAAGTCACTGATGATGCAACTATACAATCTTGTACAATTACAAGACACTGATGATGCAACTATACAATCTTGTACAACTACAAGACACTGATGATGCAACTATACAATCTTGTACAACTACAAGTCACTGATGATGCAACTATACAATGTCGTACAACTACAAGACACTGATGATGCAACTATACAATGTTGTACAACTACAAGACACTGTTAGTGTTGCTACAATATTGTACACCTACAAATCGTGATGTTGCAGGTTCTGTGTGTGGTGTGGGGGAGCCAGGTCTGTGTATACCTACACTGGTGATGTTGCAGGTCCTGTGTGTGGTGTGGGGGAGCCAGGTCTGTGTATACCCACACTGGTGATGTTGCAGGTTCTGTGTGTGGTGTGGGGGAGCCAGGTCTGTGTATACCTACACTGGTGATGTTGCAGGTTCTGTGTGTGGTGTGGGGGAGCCAGGTCTGTGTACACCTACACTGGTGATGTTGCAGGTTCTGTGTGTGGTGTGGGGGAGCCAGGACTGTGTATACCTACACTGGTGATGTTGCAGGTTCTGTGTGTGGTGTGGGGGAGCCAGGTCTGTGTATACCTACACTGGTGATGTTGCAGGTTCTGTGTGTGGTGTGGGGGAGCCAGGTCTGTGTTGGATTGACCTTGGACACGGCTGACCAATCAACCAACACTTCACATGTCAAGAGACTTCACCTCATCTTTATGAACCATCTTGGTGTGTACAGTTTACAAGTAACCATGGAAACAGGAAGATTCACTAACTAACAATTTCACAAAGCTAAGAAATATATGTCGAACTGTCAGGAACTTCTGGTAAACAAAAGCAAAAGTGGTAAACATCGGAGTCCTGCATCACTTCTGCCTGTCCACAAACATTACGAGTCTGTGATATAACTGGAATATTGTTCAATGTGGCGTTGAACCAAACTCACTCACTCTCTCTTTCACTTCAGATGTTGGTTACAATGGTATTTTTCCCACACTTGGTTTTGTCAACAATGTCATCAACCGGTACTTTTACGGTGTATTTTCCCCGAGCAGTCAACATATCACAGCAGCTACGTTCAGATGGATACATGGAGAGACTTGTGTACACCACCCACCCCTGGCTGGTCAGTCTCTATCTGGACTGTCCCCCCAACTTGAACCTGTCTGGAATTGTACTGCAGGTACGTACGTATTCCACAGACTCCAATACACTTACCACTTGATTTGAACCTGTCGGGAAATTTACTGCAGCAAATATCAATTTGTGTTAGATATATAACCAACAATTATATTTGTGGCTTTGTTGACGGAACATCATTTCACTGATCACAGGATCAGAGGAGAGGAAGGGGATTAAATGCTCAGTTGTCTATAACTGTATTGAAGGCAGTTTCAAATTACAATCTTAAAATACCTCTGTATTGTAATGAATATGAAGTAAATTCTAATTTTGAACAAAATTATTTAATTCAAACTTGGGCAAAAGTAGGCATTGTCAAAAATTCTTTTCAAATTATTTACGTTAACTTAACAGCACTTTTATAAACAAATGTCTTTCCAGAAGTATTTTGAGTACGTTTCAAAGGCTAGCAAATCTATTCTTTTGCTACAATGATTTGGGGAGCCTGAATGGTATCAAGAGTTTACATCAAGGGTAATCATGCTAATAGTTAATCCAAATGTGGATAGGGATATCTGTAGCTGTACATGCTATCCTGTCTGTTGAGTTGGAGTCTGGTTCAGTTATAACCTCACCATTAATATAACATGGGCTTTGAATAGTCAGTGGACTATGCATTTTTGAATATGCTTGTGTTGGTCCTATGAGAACTGAATACATGGCCAGAATATGCTTGTGTTGGTCCTATGAGAACTGAATACATGGCCAGAATATGCTTGTGTTGGTCCTATGAGAACTGAATACATGGCCAGAATATGCATGTGTTGGTCCTATGAGAACTGAATACATGGCCAGAATATGCTTGTGTTGGTCCTATGAGAACTGAACACATGGCCAGAATATGCTTGTGTTGGTCCTATGAGAACTGAATACATGGCCAGAATATGCTCACAAAAAGATAACCTTTTATGTTGTGTGCAACCATTGAGTGATGTTCAAGGTTTGATTCCAGTCTGACAGTTGTAAACTCCAGGACACCATTGGTCATAGTTTCTGCCTTCCTTTCAGTGCCCTGGTAAAGAGGCTGTGTCAGAGTTCGTAGCGGCAGCTCGGCGGGGAGACATCAGCTGGCATGCTGGACCAATGAACATGCAGTTTGAGATGCTGGACCCTGCTTTGGTGGAGTTTGGGCTTCAGCTAGGGCAGGACTTGGATAAACGTCTTGGCATCATCAGGAAGTACCGCACACTCAGTCAGAGGGATGTGCCAGGTGGGTGGTTGTCACCTGAAATGATTACCGTAGTTACCTCTTAACTACCTTTTCCAACCTGACTTTGTCTACCCCACTTCAGACCCGTGAAGGTACGGGTTGGAATATTGATCTTCAGTAACCCATGCTTGTTGTAAGAGGCGACTAACGGGATCGGGTGGTCAGTCTCGCCGACTTGGTTGACGCATGTCATCGGTTCCCAATTGTGCAGATCAATGCTCATGCTGTCCAAGATATTTTTATAGATTAAACTTCTTCTTTTTATTTCCCTCACGACGTTTCGCGACCATTCCAGGTCCCTTCATCAGGTGAACAGCCCACCCTTCCAACCCCGGTGGGCTGAGTCTGGAGTTCACCTGATGAAGGGACCTGGCATGGTCGCTAAAACGTCGTGAGGGAAATAAAAACATAGAAGTTTAATCCATAAAAATATCTTGGACATCTATGTACAACTTCTAAATGCCAATCAAAGACATAATGCTCATGCTGTTGATCACTGGATTGTATGGTTCAGACTCGATTATTTACAGACCGCCGCCATATAGCTGGAATATTGCTGAGTGCGGCATAAAACAAAACTCACGCACTCACTCATCCAACAACACCCCACCCCATCCATCCCATAACACCCCACTTTATCCAGCAACACCCCTGGCTCGTCACGCCGAAGACCCGGGTTCGATTCCCCACATGGGCACAATGTGTTAAGCCCATTTCTTGTGTCCCCTTTATCGTGCATATTGCCACCCCATAAATATTGCTAAACACCGGCGTCCAAACTAAACACCCAGTCAGTCAGTCAGCAACACCCCACTTTATCCAACAACACCCCACCTCATCTGTCCCATAACACCCCACTTTATCCAGCAACACCCCACCTCATCCATCCCATAACACCCCACTTTATCCAACAACACCCAACCTCATCCGTCCCATAACACCCCACTTTATCCAACAATCCAACAACACCCAACCTCATCCGTCCCATCCGTCCCATAACACCCCACTTTATCCAGCAACACCCCACCTCATCCATCCCATAACACCCCACTTTATCCAACAACACCCAACCTCATCCGTCCCATAACACGTCCCAACAACACCCCCTCTTTTATCCAACAACACCCGTCACCTCATCCCCACTCCCCATAACACCCCACTTTATCCAGCAACACCCCACCTCATCCATCCGATAACACCCAACTTCATCACATAACATCCCAACCAATCTGGTTTGAAAGTGATATTCGAACATAAACCCTGAGATATAGGAGATCGTTGTTCCCATCACAAGGGTCCCGACAGTCTCTCCGCATGCTCAAAGAGTTTATAGGTATTTGCAAACCACACTCTTTATGTGCTGACCTTACTAAGTGAATTCAGGTCTAACCCAGAGTGTGCAGACCTCGCTAAGTGAATTCAGGTTTAAACCAGTGTGTGCAGACCTCACTCCGTATTTTGAAGACCTCTGTAAGTGTCCAGGGCTAACCCAGTGTGTGCAGATCTCTGCTCTGTATTTTGCAGACTTCGCTAGGTGTCCAGGTCTAAACCAGAGTGTGCCATCCTCACTTTGTGTTAAGCAGACCTTGTTAAGTGTCTTCAGGTCAAACCACAGAGTGTGCAGACCTCACTCTGTATTTTGCAGACTTTGCTAGGTGTCCCCAGGTCTAACCTAGTGTGTGCAGACCTAACTCTGCATTTTGCAGACTTCGCTAGGTGCCCTCAGGTCTAGCCAAGTGTGTGCAAACCTAACTCTGTAATTTGCAGGTATGACCCAAGCCTTGCTGCCTCTCTTCGTGAAGTATGGAGTAGCTGGGGTATCCGTGGGGGTCAACCCCATGACAGCTCCTCCCGTGGTCCCCAAGATCTTCCGGTGGGAGTTCCAGGGTGCAAGTGTCATTGGCATGTGGAACCCGTGTGAGTCCCTTATCCGTCAACACCAGTATCAAAGTTCATTATGTTAAGCATTTAATTTTCATAAGGTTTCTCATAAATGTTATACATTTTCATTAATGATAGAATCATATTAATGGCTGACATTATCTTAAACAATAAAACATAGAAACTGAAACACACTTTTCTTAAACCATATTTAATGTTTTTTTGTATAATACCTCCAACAAGTAAATTTGGAAACATGGCAGAGTGTAGCATACAGTTAACTCATTAACATGATTTCTTTTTTGCTCTTTGTACTCATTTCTTTGTTTTTTTATGATACACAAAGAGTCTGTTAATCTGATTATCTCAATGTTTCAGTCGGCTACCCACAGAACCCAGGTCCAAACCCCGCCAACCCCGGTGGGCTGTCAGCTGATAACTGTGTCATATTCCCCGGGCTGGCTGACGCCATGTGCTTCGCTTTCCGCACCGACAATTCAGGACCTCCAGAATCGGTGGAGGTGAATCTTAAAAGTTGTTTTTTCTTTATTACATGGTTAATGGATCACAAGGTGTCTTTTCAGTCATATGAGATTTTTTTAATTCAGAACTAAAAACTGTTCATATTGCACCAAAATGATAATATTTTAATAGAATGATTTAATAAAACACAAGCTTCCAAAAGTTAAGTTTTTTTTTATCAAAATCTTTGTGATGTTTCTTACTCAAGACAGAATCACTGAACAATGGCTATTGTCATGATATGGACTTGTAGACATATGTAGACATACTTGTAGACATATGGTAAATTCTGCAGTTTGCAACTGTCATGAAGAACGTTTAACCACCAGTACAGGGGACAGTTTAGGTTTGCTGTTTCTGCTACATTTGGATATTGCTTTTCTAGGAAGTGTTATCCAACTTTGAAATTTCACGGACAATCTTCCCAAATGCTGAAGTCCAGGGCTCAACGTTTGAGGCATTTGTAGAAGCTGCACAGAGTGTCAAGGCCAAACTTCCTGTGGTTACCAAGGAGATCGGCGACACCTGGATACAGGGAGCTGGGTCTGACCCACGGAAAGTAGCTGAAATGAGAGCTTTCTTGCGGGCACGTGCAAAATGTCTGGAAGCAAAAGGTAAAGTTCCCAAGAAGAATGTCTTGTATGTCTTGTAACTGGTAGCCTTTTAATCCTAGATGGAGATGAAGCTTTAGATGTTTTTTGCAACCAATAATAGAGGTTGACCAGCCATTTTGCATTGTGAAAACTTGATGACTGATGGTCAGCCACTTCTCAGAATATTCTATCATGCTCTTACTTACTTCTCTGAAATTGCTGAGGAAGCTAAGCTTTGTTCTGCCTTATGACGAGATCTTATTTTGTTCAAATCAGATGGACTTGACTGTGTTTAGTGAAACAATTGTTAGATGGCAGACTATCTGTGCTGGCTGTCCTATGTGCCTGTTCGCTGTCCCTGCCTGAAGCAGTGTGGTCAGAACTTCGTCAATCTATGAACTGTCAGTATCACAACTCCAACTATCTACGCCACTGTGTTGCAGTGTGTTCGCTATGTTGCAGTGTGTTCAATGTGACTGTCGTGTTCGCTCTCTGCCTTCTACAACTCCAGCAGTTGTAGTCAGAACTATCAGTGTTTGGAGTATGTATGTCAATGTGACTATGTTGCAGTGTGTTCGCTGTCCGACCCTGCCTTCTACAACTCCAGCAATTGTAGTCAGAACTATGTCAATGTGACTGTCCTATGTTGCAGTGTGCTCGCTGTCCGACCCTGCCTTCTACAACTCCAGCAGTTGTAGTCAGAACTATGTCAATGTGACTGTGTTTGGAGTAGAACTATGTCAATGTGACTATGTTACAGTGTGTTCGCTGTCCGACCCTGCCTTCTACAACTCCAGCAGTTGTAGTCAGAACTATGTCAATGTGACTGTCCTATGTTGCAGTGTGTTCTGTTGCAGTGTGTTCGCTGTCCGACCCTGCCTTCTACAACTCCAGCAGATTCCTCCTCAAGCTGGGGGAACACACATGTGGGCTTAGCAGCGTCTTTGACCAGTTCAACTGGACAAATGTCCGATTTATTAATGCCATGAAACACAAAGGTAGTTATGCCACCAATAATAGCCTGTTACTACGGTAATCAGGAACTACTTTTACAAAACTCAGTTAGCCATTTTGTTTGATTTTGGAAATGGAACTGTATGCATAATCTGTGCTAGAGTGCAAACTTTTTTTTCTAAGAGAAAGTGGACCTTTCATGTTCCAAGTATTAATGCTAGCTTCTAGTTTGTTTAAAAGGATTATATTTTCGACCAAATTTCAGACCTTGACAATCCATCACACCTATGTCTACTGACAAATAACTGTTCACATTACTGATACTGTTGGGGGTGGGGGTGGGTAGCCTAGTGGTTAAAGCATTCGCTTGTCTTGCCAAAGGACCGGGTTTGATTCCCCACATCGGTACAATGTGTGAAGCCCATTTCTGGTGTTCCCTGCCGTGATATTGCTGGAATATTGCTAAAAGTTGTGTAAAACTACACTCACTCACTGACACTGTGATATTGTGATGGCAACATGTCAAGGTCCTTTTGTCACAATACAAATATTTAGCTCATGTGACTGAAAGTGGCCCCAAATTTGTACAGTTGTCCAGCTGTCATTAACTTTACATTTATGACATCTCCTCTGAATCTTCAAGGTCTATGAAGCTGTATCAAAGACCTCAGCCATTGTGTCTCTAAAGTGTACTCACAGATTTCTGACCTGATGTATGTCAGACAATGCTTATTTCTAGGGTAGAATTTGAATACAACATAATGGTTAATGACCAGAGATGACAAGGGCAGAATTAAGTCCATACCACACAGCTGACATCTTGACATGTCCTTCACCTTCAGACCAACATCTCCTAGACGGTGTCTCGTCATGGGTGGAACAGCGGCAGTTTGCGTACACAGCTCTAGACACACTTGATGTGCACCCCCTCAAAGCCGAAGTGAAGATGGAGTGGGACATGCTGAAGGCTAGCAAGCCTGACCTGTCAGGTATAGTGAGAGTAGGGGAGGTAAGCAGGCCTGACCTGGCAGGTATAGTGAGAGTAGGGGAGGTAAGCAGGCCTGATCTGGCAGGTATAGTGAGAGTAGGGGAGGTAAGCAGGCCTGACTATAGTGAGAGTAGGGGAGGTAAGCAGGCCTGACCTGGCAGGTATAGTGAGAGTAGGGGAGGTAAGCAGGCCTGACCTGGCAGGTATAGTGAGAGTAGGGGAGGTAAGCAGGCCTGACCTGGCAGGTATAGTGAGAGTAGGGGAGGTAAGCAGGCCTGACCTGGCAGGTATAGTGAAAGTAGGGGGTGTAAGCAGACCTGACCTTGTAGGTATAGTGAGAGTAGGGAGGTAAGCAGGCCTGACCTGGCAGGTATAGTGAGAGTAGGGGGAGGTGGCAGGGCCTGATCTGACGGGTATAGTGAGGTAAGGGGAGGTAAGCAGGCCTGATCTGGCGGGTATAGTGAGGAGTAGGGGAGGTAAGCAGGCCTGACCTGGCAGGTTTAGTGAGAGTAGGGGAGGTAAGCAGGCCTGATCTGACAGGTATAGTGAGAGTAGGGGAGGTAAGCAGGCCTGATCTGGCAGGTATAGTGAGAGTAGGGGAGGTAAGCAGGCCTGACCTGGCAGGTATAGTGAGAGTAGGGGAGGTAAGCAGGCCTGACCTGGCAGGTATAGTGAGAGCAGGGGAGGTAAGCAGGCCTGATCTGGCAGGTATAGTGAGAGTAGGGGAGGTAAGCAGGCCTGACCTGGTAGGTATAGTGAGAGTAGGGGAGGTAAGCAGGCCCTGACCTGGTAGGTATAGTGAGAGTAGGGGAGGTAAGCAGGCCTGACCTGGCAGGTATAGTGAGAGTAGGGGAGGTAAGCAGGCCTGACCTGGTAGGTATAGTGAGAGTAGGGGAGGTAATCAGGCCTGACCTGGCAGGTATAGTGAGAGTAGGGGAGGTAAGCAGGCCTGATCTGACAGATATAGTGAGAGTAGGGGATGGTAAGCAGGGCTGACCTGGCAGGTATAGTTGGAGTAAGGGGAAGAGCTTCAAGTTTGAATGGAGTGTGCGGTTTTGTTTCTCCAGGCTACAACATGCTGTCTGACCCTACATCTGTACAGAGTTGTGGGAAGGGCTTCAAGTTCGGGTTCAGGGGTGATGGAGCACTCAGCACACTCTCAGACCCCTACACCAAGGTGAGTGTATGGAAGGTGCTGTGACCAGGAACTATGATCCATCTGTTGCCATGGAAGAAATACAGATTTGATCCAAATATTTTGAGCTAAGCCAAATACTGTGTTCCTCAAGACTTATCATTATATATCATTTCCTAATACCATGTAGTTGCAGTGGAAACGGCAATCAACATTTGAAAAATTAACTTGGGAAAGAATTAAATCATTCTTGAGGTCCTTTAAACTTTCAATAAATCAATATACACTTTCATCGTTTATCTGTCCATCTTATTCACAGATGAACTGGGCCAGCAAGACCAACCCCTTGGGACAGTTTGTGTATCAGACATATAACCAGACAGACTTTGACAACTTCTTAGCGCAACGTACCAGCCAACTGTGTCTTGGCTGGGTATCGGGAAGCCGAACATGACCAACAACTCGGACGCTGAAAGTCGAGTGTGGCCGACACAACTGGTGGAAGTCTACAGGATTGCAGGTAGCTCACTGAAATCATTATCAACGGGATACGAACAGGCTCTCTGATGTATCAATATAATGTGAGAATTGTATGGTTAGATTCACCATTAAAACAAGTATAGGTAAAAAACCCTCTTATTAATATTACCTACATTATACATTATACATTTTACCATTATAACCTAACTGCATTTAGCATCCCTTACCCACTTCTGGACCAACCAGCAGTAAATCTAATGAGACCCCCATACCAAGCCTAGAAATCCCAGTGTTTTGTTTTGTTCCCGTGTAGACTGTTGTGCATATCATATCCCCAAAGCAAACATGTCACTTGTTACCATTGGCTACTGAACACTGAATATAACAGGGTGTATCCTGTCATGCGAAAATAACATGTTAGTCGATATCAAAGAATGTCAGAACTGTTCCAAATGTGAAAACTGTACTCATTGATAAACCAAACACTGCCTCTCAATGTATTTGTTCTTTTCATTTTAAGAAGAAAAATAAATATAACTGCAGACATTAATAACCGTGTTTCATTACCTGTTATCCCATAGTGTTGTAGAGTCATCACCATTTGTACAAATTGTATTGCTCCTGATAGTAAGTTTATCTTGCTGTGTACAGTTTCAGTAAATTCCCACTGTAACATTTGTGTAATTCATATCATTACAGGACTCTGTTGGCTACATGATAACATCTAGTTGTTTAGTTACAGATTAAACCTAGTTTCTAGTTCACATTCCTTTATCGGAACATGTGTAAAGTACATGTTAACATCCCGTTCTTATGTTGAATGCCCTTAATGTGTCACCAAACAGATAGGCAGCATTCCCCAGGATTTTCCTTAATGGTGTCAACAATCTACCCTCATCAAATGGTTTTGTTATCATGAATTCAGGGGATGTGAACTTGTCCATCATGTTGAATCATCAGCATCCTCAAAAGTGTCAGGTTTATACTTCTCCAGAATATATGGATGGATTTAGCTTGAAGTGCATATTCAATGCATCAAAATTTTAATATGGCCACCATAACAGCCATTCTGCATCCCTGAACCTGACAAGAAGACAATCAACTTGAAGGAATTGAAGTTTAAACATTAATGTCTCTCTTCACAGTGACATTTTATTCAAATCATCATAATGTTTAGTCCTCCCTTTGTATGCAGGAAACAAGTATAATATCAATGTTAACAGTGTCTATGTTTGTTGCATTAAGTGAGCTTCAGTACCTTTGCACTACTTTTATGTTGAGTGTATGTATTGTGTAATTCTCTCTGAAATGACTGTCAAAGGGGGATAACGCTACATATTTATCCCAATGCCATTCAAACTGTGCAAATGCTTGAAGTTTGCGAGTGGTCAACATATTGTACTTTTTTTCCGTCAGGAAGTGATTGTCGTTTCCATGTCCTCTTGCGGATGTCACAATTGAAGGCCATCGAGTATTACGGAGCCCCAATGGATGTATGGGTGTCCTATGTGACAATGGACGATGTGCAACCTCCAGGTGAGGCCACCTAGGGTAATAGTTTGATGTCAAGAGATAATAATTTTTCAGGATATATTGATTCACTTGTCACTATTGATCTTGCAGCTGACTTTTTAGTTTAAAAATAAGTAAACTGCTTGTCCATCATTATACATTATAAACAGCATCTCCTACTGGACCACTAGACCAGTGAATGAGTGAGTGAGTGTACTTTTAAGCCGCCCTCAGCAATATTCCAGCTATATGGCAGCGGTATGTAAATAATCGAGTCTGGACCAAACATCTAGTGATCAACAGCATGAGCATAGATCGACGCAACTGGGATATGATGACATGTGTCAACCAAGTCAGCAAACCTGACCACCTGATCCCATTAGTCGACTCTTACGACAAGCTTGGGTTGTTGAAGACTAATTCTAACCCAGTGAAGCTGTCATTGACAAACATGACTGTTCCCACCGATGATTCACCTCAGGCTGTTTGTTGGAGAGGTTTAAGGGACATTGTTGCATCTGTTGTGGATTACCTCATCAGTTTTATTTAATGTTAAAGTCTTTGGATGAATCTGGACGCACGACATGGGCATCTCATGTCAAGAATATTTTATTTGGATTTGGGTTTGGCTTTGTTTGGATTTCACAGGATTTTGGAGTATGGATGGTTTCCTTTCTGTTTTTAGGCAGAAATTGACTGATCTTTCACAAGATTGGTACTCATCCCTACATAATACAACGAAGTGTTGTAATTATATACTTTTCAAGTCCCTCATAAATGTTGAAACTTATCTCAGTTTTATATTGCCCCATATTTAGAAATTGTTTGACAAAATTTAGATGTGGTAATTTTAAACTTAGTTCTGAGACTGGTAGATATAACTATGTCCCTTGATTCAAGATTTTGTCCTTCTTGCAAAAACATGAATCTTGATTTAATTGAAGATGAAATGCATGTTTTACTTTATTGTAAAGCCTACCTAGATATATGGAATACATTTCTGGATAAATATTTGAAACACCCTCTATCACAATACAGATTTGTCAACATAATGTCTTTAACAAACATAAATGTTATAAATAATTTATGCCTATTTTTTGTATAATGTAGGGAAAATAAAAAAATCTGTATTTTTTCTATAAAACCCATGTAACTTCATGCAAAATATAAATATCTATGAATGTATTTTGAGCCAGTGGCCTATTACTGAATGTTTGTCTGTCTGTCTGATAGTGGAGCTGTGCATGTTGATGTTTTTCGCAATATTTTTAGTTTTTACCTGTTGCACTGGACCAATGTGATTTCAATATGGTTGCCTCAGGAGCTATATATTTAACAATGTTGGCCAATAGTCGCCCATGTTTATACATATGTTATTAAAAATGTTATTAACAACTGTGACATTGTTTTTTCCATGCTCTTGTGTTCTCTCAAAGAGAGCAGATGAACTGTAGCCTGCATGTTTATGATCACATTATATATATATCTTCATATATTCCTGACATCTTTAGAAAATAGAGTTACTTCTTAGTTCTTATTTCTGTAGAAAATCTTGGTAAGTGACCATCTTTGCAGATGCTTTAAACATTTGTCCACATATCCAGATGTCGTGACACAATGTTTCAGCAGATATTGTGCAGTCATAAATCATAGGACATCAGCAAGTACACGTCCTGGACAGACATATTAGGGTTTTTAAAGAAGAAGCATTTTAACTGACATACTTATTTTAAGGGGTTTTGCTAATGAGGCAAGTAATTCCTTCCCATACCAGGTTTGTCTGTCGACGTGCAGTGGTTTGATAAGATTCCCACTCGGCTGCCAGAAGCGCTGTTCTTCACATTCCAGCCGGTCAAACAGGAGACCTACAGCTGGCAGCTGCATAAGCTGGGGCAGATCATAGACCCTCTCAACGTCGTGCTCAACGGCAGCCAGAGACAACATGGTGAGTCATAGTGACAGCTTAGTGGGTCACGGTGATAGTCAGAGACATGGTGAGTCATAGTGACAGCTTAGTGGGTCAGAGTGATGAGTCAGAGAGACATGGTGAGTCATAGTGACAGCTTAGTGGGTCACGGTGATAGTCAGAGACATGGTGAGTCATAGTGACAGTGAGAAACAACTTAGTGGGTCACGGTGATAGTCAGAGACATGGTGAGTCATAGTGACAGTGAGAAACAACTTAGTGGGTCACGGTGATAGTCAGAGACATGGTGAGTCATAGTGACACTGACAGACAACAGGGTGAGTCACAGTGACACAGATAATAAGGTAAGTCACAGTGCACGTAGATAATATGGTGAGTCAGTCACAGTGATAGAAACACTGACAGCATGTTTCACTATATAATTGTATAACTGTGTAGCTGTCTAATGGATTGATTGTTTGTTCAGATATGATATCTTATTTTGGACTTACAATTTAGTGTGAAAAATGTGCAGATGCCATTTCACTTGTTGTTTTTAGGGAGATGTTTTGACAGTGTAAGGTATACAATAGATTCTAATTTGCCTGTGCTGTGGGAGACAGTAAGTACAAGCAGTTAGAGACGGCATCTTCCGTCGCTGAATTACCTGGTCATGCACATTGTTAATATGGAGTGGGCCTCATGTCCATTGAAGTGTATACTTCCTTTAATTTTCATTTCTAGCTATCGACAGCGGAGTTTTTTACCGCAGCGCCACCAACAAGGGTATGGAAATTGTCTCCCCTGATGCCGCCATAGTTACTGTGTTGACCGATGCTGACCCCATATCAGCAATACCTCTACCTCTAACACCAATCAAGAACATCAACGGCATGGCATTCCAACTCTTTAACAATATTTGGGATGTCAACTTTATATTCTGGTACCCATATATTAAGGAGGATATGAAAACAGGGACAAAATTCAGATTTGCACTCAATTTCCTTGACGGAAACTAATGTTTAAGATGATTTTTTAGTATTTACTATTTCATATTTCAAACTGTTTGATTGCATAATGTCAGATATTTTATGAGAATGATTTCACTGTATAGAAAAGGTTAAATTTTAAAAAAATTATGAAATATTTTCTTATTATATTTTTAAGAATGCTTATGACTTTGATTATCTTGAAACTGATGTTATCATGTACAGAAACGGGTTGAAGTTTACTGACGTACTTAAACACAAGATGTGTACTTTGTCAGAACGTTCATCTCACTAATGTGGTATCATTTCTGGAAGCGTATAATAGCTAACATGTATTATTCAAGTCTGCAGAAACAGCCAAGCCTAGACACATTTTCTGCAGACTATAAGAGATCCTTTTAATGGTACCTAGTGATGTCATGAAGGTGGTCCACTACCAGAACATGGTACTCAGCTGTCCTTGTCGGACACTGGGTGGAAGTTGTGAGAGTTTTGTTTCTATCACACCTGTCATCTTTACAGCTGGTTGACTGGCAAAGCACGAGTACATGATATGTCTGGTGATATGACGAGGCAGGACTGTATGGAGAAATGTAGTCTCATCACAGTCCCTCAACTATTATGGTTTCACTTCCATCCAGCCCGTTCAATCTAAAAACACTAAATGAAGTAAGTCTAGTTTTCCTCAGGTTCAGAATCCCCAATCTCTCTGGGCTCCTTACCATTTAAATGGACTTCGATGTTTTCTATCAAATATTCCGACATTAAGTGTTAGTGTGGGTTTTATTTTCCCCTGCTGTTAAGCACATCTTCCCAAATATTTATGCGTCTGTTCATTCATCCATTTGTCATGTTTCTGTTCTTGGAATACCCCTGAAACCCATTTGATATTGTGATACAAAACTTTTCAAATGTATCAAATAAATGCCCTTGTTTTCTCACCATGTTTACAAAATGCACTTTTTACTTAACCCAAGAACAAATTACATTTGTACTTGCTTTGCCAGAGATTTACTTACAAAGTGTTTTATATTTTTCAGTTATTTTTATCAAGTATGCAAATTTAGGGCTCGAATACCCAACAATTTTGCCTGGACGGGTCAAGTCGCTAAAACGTACCATTTGGCAGTTATTTTTGTTTCCAGTTTTTCTGAGTAGTTTGCTCCCAAAATGTGCAAATTCTGTGTGGTAGATGATGTCCTGGCGATTCCAGAACACTAATTGTTTTGAAGGTAGACCCAAGAACAGCTGAGATACAGCCTTTTAAAGAGGGAACTATTTCTTCTCCGGAACTACTTAAAAGGTACATGACCCCCGTGACCCCCGTGACCCCGGCTGTATTCGGAAGATCCGCTCGCCTGTCAAAACATGTGTTCTGGCTCCGTTTTGGGCGATGATATCTAGCCCTCAGATACAATAGATAGAAAGTAAAGCCAAGGAGACCTCATCGTTGCCCGAACTATATTTTTTCCTTGGAACTATGTGTACATATGAATACAACACTGAAACTGTCATGCTGTTATTGATATTTACAAAAGGATCAGAACAGGGTTGTGTGAGAACCATTATCATGATTTACTAATAGACATATATACCACATGATCAAAGTGTATGGTGAAGTATTAGGAAAAACAAACACAATTTACCAGTTGCTCCAAACCAGCCTACTTCCTTGTTGTGGGTGTATTAATATTTTGCACATAGGCCATTTTTAAAATAATTACCTGGCACACAACTGGACATGTCATGTTTGTACTTAACAGGTCTTTCATATTAAGGATTGTTTGTAGTTTGGGGGCGGTGGGGTAGACTAGTGGTTAAGGCATTTGCTTGTCACGCTGAAGACTCCGGTTCGATTCCCTACATAGGTACAATGTGCGAAGCCCATTTCTAGTGTACCCGCTGTGATATTGGTGGAATATTGCTATAAGCGGCATAAAACTAGACTCACTCACTCACTCACTCACTCTGTAGTTAGTTTTACTTACTGACTACTGAAATAGTACGCTAATACTCTATTGTATACATACTGTACAATTTGTGTGTGTTTGGTGGGTACTTTTTAACAATATACAACTGGTAAATGTCCAGAGTGAAACCTTGTTAGACTGGAACCCTATTATTAGATAACCTTGATATACCAGACAGTTTTGGGACATCCATATACATCACAAGGAGCAACATCCCAACTCTGGATTCTTTTGGCTGGACATTTGTTTGTCTGGACAGGTTCAGCACAGGACTGTCCAGATTAAGGGGGTCTCACTATGTGGACTGTCAATATGCAGTTCCACAACAGGAATTAGTAAAGAGACCAGAGATTCAGAACCTGAGGAAATCTAGACTTGCTTTATTTAGGGCTTTAGCACTGCAGAGAGGGCTTGGCAGTAGGGAAATAGTGTGGTTCAGGGACTGTGAGACAGACTATTATATCACCGACTCTTCTCCCGGGACACAGGCGGTGGGGTAGCCTAGTGGTTAAAGTGTTCGCTCGTCACGCCAAAGACCCTGGTTCGATTCCCCACATGGGCACAATGTGTGAAGCCTATTTCTGGTGTCCCCAGCCGTGATATTGCTGGAATATTGCTAAAAGCATCATAAAACTAAACTCACTTATTCTCGTGGGACACAAGACTTGGAAGATAAGGTACATATGCCTTGTAAAAAGAGTGGTCAGCCTTAACTTTAGCCCTTGATGATGTTGCAGAAACAGCTGTTTTTCTTTTTTAAATATGTTTGATACATTGACCAAGAACACCAAACTGTACATGCAATTCATGTACAGTTTTCCCTTTATCTTTGCTTGTTTGGGGTATTTTTTATCACCTTTTTCACACCTTAAATTTATGATGAATGATATACACATCTGTGAACCATCAAGAAATGTTGAGGTTTTATGCTAAATCCCACCAATGGTCTCAAAATGTGGTCACAGAATTTCAATGCCAGACTGACAAGCCCCTTGATGACAACATGGCACTTTATATCCCCAATGGTACATTCACTAGTCAATCAAAATACACCATGCAAATTTGTCCTTGAGAACATAACTGCTTGCACTTCAACCAATACATTTCACAGAGTATCCCATTATAGGTAATCTTTAACATGACAACTACATCATGTCTTGGAATAGCATGTAAAGGTGTTTGTTACAGAAAGGCCTTCTTTAAGGGTGTTGTTGGGGACAATCAGGATAATGTGTTAGAATAGGATTCTACTTTCCTTCAAACTAGTTGTCAACCATTGTGTTTCATTTAGCCAATGTACACCAGGTGAAGTTTGATTCCAAATTGTTATTGATACACGTGTTGAATATGTCTCAGTGTTGTATGTGAATGTCTGACATGTAACATCTTGAACATTCCAGCATTCTGTCAATACAGTACAGTGATAATGTGGTAACATATCAACCACAGACATCTTCATCCAGAATTCTGCTGCTGCCAAAAGTTTTATGAAATTTAACAGCTGATGCCATGATCCGAGAGTCGGATAGAAACAAGCGTTATAGAACCTAGCATGTGATATTCAAGGGGGAGGAACAGAGAGGTTAATGTTTTAAAGAATTTGTTCTTCATAACACCAAAAAAGCAATAAACGCAGGGATACAGAATAGCCTATGCTTGTATTTGGTTATGTGTGTTTGTTCCACCAAGTGAGAAGAACAAAGGATGTGTGGGATTTGGAGGCAGTCAGATGCCAGCTTGTATCAAGATTTGTAAATCATCCCATCAACTGATTCAATTGGAAACCAGTCAGCTCGTATGGGCATGGGTGGCCTTATGGTCCATGGCGCTGGTCTGAGTTGTCTCCCTTGCCAGAAACCTATAATCACAGGTTTGATGCTTGATCCTGGTCGTGTCTCTATGTTGAATTCACCAGGAGACCTTATCTGACTCTCCACCCAGATCATGCTGACATTGTGATATCACTGAAATGCTGTTCAAAGTGATGTTAAAGCCATCTCACGCAGCAGTGTTTGAAATGTTACTGAAAAATCAGACAGGGTAGACTCTCTGTACAGCATTCACCCTCTTGGGGATGGATTTGAACCGCAGAACCACCGTTTGGGGACCTTTGCTGATCTACGATTTAGTTGTGTTCAAAGATCCCGGCCATGCATAGACTCCATTGTCTGTTGGGACAGATTGAGGCCTTGGTACCAAAGTGATCAGACATAGGCTCTGCACAGCATTTGCGGATGGATTTGAACCGCACAACTACTGTGTCGGGACTTTTTCTGATCTACAATTTAGTTATGTTCAAAGATCCAGGCCATGCATAGACTCCATTGTCTGTTGGGACCAATGTCCAAACAGATGTATTACCCGATGTTTGATGTTTTGTATGCAGTGGTTTGCCCGCTGACTTGGGGTACATCTTCTGACTGCCCCACTACACTCTCTCTCATGTCCTCGTCTCAGGTCTCTACTACTTCTCGTATGAACGTCTCTGTGATCCTACTGGTGTGTCGTCAGATTGGAGTGTGTAAATATTGATACCTGCGAGCGGACATCTGTTTCTGTTGTTCCTTCAATTTTGCTTTCAAACCGTTCATGGTGTCCCATAGTTCTGAAATATCTGGATCTCTGGTATCAGTCGAGGTCGTCTTAGAGAACGAGTTTGGTATGCCTGTAACCAGCTTAGTTGCAAGAATCCGGGGCATGGGGTGAGAACATGTATTCTACAAATTGTTGGACACACACTGAACAGGTTCCTACAACGCGCATAGTATTATTAAACCTACCATCACATCTGATGTACTATTAGTTAACGTACTTTTTGGAATGTGTGATGCCACAGTTCACTCTGCAGAGTTGCATAACTTGGACACACCAGAATCCTGCGATTGTGGACTCGCACCCTGGTTCCAATTGTTCCTGGTTCCAATTGTTCCAAGTGTTTTACTATACCTATGTTCGTTGGCCACTAAAGTTGTAAAGGTTTGAAATCTGCACCTCTTCGGGCTGTCCTACCATATTTATCCGACACATCATGTTATAAGTGGAATACTGTTATAAGAGCGGACTTCAACCCAACTCACACTCTTCGATATATTACATTAACATGGACAATAACCTTTTGAGTCACTCATACATACAAATAAAATAAAAATTCTTTTGGACATGCCTTCTTTGGAAGTTGACAGGTGCCAAAGTCGACCAATTTTATACCTCTATACTTTTTATCTGATAATTATTTTATATAACATATTATATCTGTTTCGGTATATGGCCTTATACCCTTATCCTGCACAAGAATCTAATCTAAACGAAAGTTGCTATAAATTTGATTTTCCAAAGTAGGACGTTTCCAGTCTCGAAAGGCAACAGTTCATAGCTTTGACTGTTCAGTGACTCTCAGACTCCTGCAGAGGTAACCATACCATAAAGCTGTCGTCTGTGGCACCGAACTTGAAGGAACGTGGTAACTCTTAGGAGGACAAATTCCACTTGAGAAAGGGAGACATGTATCAGCGTCTGGTTGTACCGAATGAGTGGGTGAGGTAGGTCTATCCTGCTTGGAAAGTATTCTATTTATATCGTATCAGAGCGTTTCAGCTGGTATTTGAAAGCCTGAAACGATGCAGATCCACCCTGTGATGGAACCACCGACCACGTGTATTGTGCTGGGAAACGTGGCCAGGGCGATCTGTTCCTCAGAAGTCCTCGAGAGCAGACAGCGGTGCAGTACATACAGGAGAAGTGTCACTTGTAGGAAGCCTGGGAATATTTAATGCTTGGGCGATTGAAATTCAATCTCCAGATTCGCCCTTGTTGTAATTTTAACTCTACCACAGGCTGTCGCCCTGAACTCGATCATCCAGTGGGAATGTGAGACCCTTTACTGACATCGAGGCACTCTGCTTGCACTTCTGCGTTCATGTCAACGTTGATGTTGCGCTGCAAGAGATCAGCCTCTAACATAGAAGCAGACATTCCGGCATAAGCCATGTTGAGATTATTGGTTCTGAAAAGAAAAGCTTACTACAGGAAACACTTCTGTCTATTTGTAATGAAAGAACTGATGACCATGCAGCTGATATTAAAGACCGCATCATTGTCGCAGGAGACATCCGAGCAGCTGAGGCAACATATCACAGACACTGTATGCAGTCCTTCATGTCTCAGCACGATAGGAAGATGAACATCACCTCTTAGGAGTCAGGTAGGGATATCCAGGACAAGACTTTCAAGTCATGGTGTGAGGAGCTCCCGGTAATGATGGAGCATGGGAAACAGTCTACGGTTCAAGACCTACTAGATCAGTATGCAAGTCACCTTCCACCAGAAATTGCTCCGTACAGTGTTAAACACTTCAAACGAAAACTTATAAAAGAACTTGGAACTGATGTTACTATCGCAGAAGTTGATGGAAGACCAGATATTGTTACACTTAAACATCAGGCAAGTTCAATATTGTCTGAGTCATACCATGATGCATTTGATACATTTGCTGACCAAGACATTAAGACAGCAAAGGATCTGGGAAGAACAATTAAGGATCTAATAAAAAATGTAACGACTGACTCTGAAAGGTATCCGGAGCCATCTGAAGTTGACATCAATACTCTTGAACACCAAATTCCTCAAATCCTCCATGAGTTTATGCAAAGCATCTTTGACAAACCTCGTACAGCATCAGCATCTCTCAAACAACGGATACTGATAGCATCTGTGTGCCATATCCTCATGCAAGCCTCGCATCAGTCATTTACATCACCACTTCTTCTGTCGACTGGACTATTCATTCACCAGACCAAGAGTTGCTCTCAATCTCCTGTCATCACTGGGAGAAAGTGTGTCTTATGACCAGGTTATGGATTTTCAGAAGGCTGCTGCTGTAAGTCAGGCCAACATCAATTCAACTGAATCACCACCCAGAGATGTTACCAGCCATGGGTTCTCTCAGTGGGTGGCCGATAACTTTGACCACAATGAAGACACGCTAAATGGGCAGCAGTCAACTCATGTGATGGGTATTGTCACCTGCCAGACTCCAGCGCAACATTGTCCAGTGAACATACCTAGGAGAAAAGTTTCATCATCAGATGTACTTACAGAGGGCAACTTTGGAAATATTGTTCGTCCGTATAAACAGCCTCTCAGAAGTCTTATGTCTGACATGATATTCAAGCAAATGCCAAACATCACCATTTCTTTGCAGAACTTTCTTGAGCTAGATACACTATGGCTGCTGTCTAGTGTTTACCTGAACTCAACACCAAATTGGCAAGGGTTTTATGTCAGAGATTACCAGTGGCCATTGCATATGCACTTCTGTGACCTATAATCCAATGATACCACTGAATCCACAGACCAATGAAGCATCAACAGCACAATGAAATATGTTGACTCCCAGAGAAGACAACGAGAGCAGTGTTGTGCCCAACTCACTTTTGACCAGCCACTTTATGCCAAAGCATACAAGATAAAGAGTGACAATCAAGATGAGTTTTCTCATATTCAGTTGCGTCTTGGAGGCTTTCATCAACTCATGTCATATCTAGGTGCAGGCTGCAAAATTATGGAGGACAGCGGCTTAGAAGAACTGTGGGCAAATGTTTATGCATGTAAAAGTCTCCCCAAAATGGTAGATGGAAAATCTTACACTAAGACGCTCCGTGCTTGTCTGTTGACTGATGCTGCACTCCATGCTGTACTTACTGAGTCTGTCAAACCTTCACTTGACAATGAAGGGAGAGATGATGAATCTATGTTCTCGTCCAGTGAACTATTTCTCTCAGAAGAAGCAAAAGGTAACCTTGCCACACTGCAACAAAAGCTATTTCAAAGAAATGATGAAGTTTCTGGCTCAGAAGAAACACTCAAGGAGATTCACCTGAAACTGTTGAACCTGAAAGAGGAAAAAAGAAAAACGAAGACAAGTAAACTTTGGCTGATGTTTATGGACTTTGTTTCAAATGTGAGAATGTTCATCCGAGCTGAACGATCTGGTAACTGGTTGTTGCATCTCAAGGCCACTGAAGATATGCTTCCCCTATTTGCTGCCTCAGGTCACAACAATTATGCCAAGTTCTGTCGCTTATATTTGCAAGACTGCCAAGATCTATGTCAATGTCTGCGTGGTCCGATGGAGAGAGGATTGTTTACAGTCAGAAGGAATCCCAAGAGATTTTGGAGTGGAACCTGGAGCGATATGACCATTGAACAGTGCCTCATGAGAGCAGGGAAAACACAAGGAGGGTTAATCAATATCACCCATAAGGACTCTGCCAGAACAAAATGGTTGTTATCAGCTCACATTGTTGCACAATACACTGATGCACTGCGACTGATGACTGGCACGACAACAGAGGTTACAGATCATCACAGAGATGTCAACCCAGGCAGGATAAAGCAAGATCTGGCTGATTTGCAAACTTTCATCACTTTTCTCCGAGCACACAACCCTTTTGACACACCTCATCAAGATCAGCTGAGAAATATTGCTACTGGTGTGGTTGCAATCTACAAGGTTAATGCTTATGATGCAGCTGAGATTGGTCGCAAGATTCAAGCAAATCTGACTGGAAAGAGATTTGGAGATGTTGTCATGAAGAAATCTGATCAAGTGGTCACATTTGCTGTCATGAAGAAATCAGTACGCCTGTCTGATGGAGAAGAACTGCGAATGTCATCTCTAGAGCTCTACCAACGACTGTTGGCAATGACTCTCGTCAATTGTCCTCCATCACCAACTGTCTTCTCCTATGAGCTAGCAGCAGTTTCGCCAGCTCTGTTTAACGATGACGGGTCAATGAGGAAATGTCAAAAGTCCACACTGGCCAATTTCATACTTGATAACCACCACAAGGAAAAAGTGCATGCTGCTGAAGCAGGACTGACTGACTGACTGAGTTTGGTTTTACGCCGCTTTTAGCAATATTCCAGCAACATCACGGCGGGGGACACCAGAAATGGGCTTCACACATTGTGCCCATGTGGGGATTCGAACCCGGGTCTTCGGCGTGACGAGCCAACGCTTTAACCATTAGGCTACCCCACCGCCCCGCTGAAGCAGGAACAGTGATCGACGGATGTGCACTTCTTCAACAACTACAGTGGCCAAAGATTGGATGCATTGTTGATCTTTGTCAAATCTTCATCGACAATGTTAAGCATAGAACACTGAGGCATCACCCATTATATGTTGTATTTGACAGCTACCTAACATCAACCACCAAGGAACCAGAGCAGAAAAGAAGAAAGTTCATGAAGGTATCATCACCTGACATTGTAGTTTCAGCTACAACACCAGTTCCTCAAGACAAGTCTGCATTTTTGTCAAACAAGCACAACAAACAAGCTCTGATCAACTTCATTGGAGAAAAGCTTCAAGAGGATGGCATTACTGTCGAACATGCAGGCGATGAAGGTGATGCCGATGTTGTTGTTGCCCGAAAAGCACTGGAAATGGCTGAGGCCACTGCTGAAGTTGTTGTTTTGGCTGATGACACAGACATCCTTGTCTTACTCCTTCACCACAGCAAACCCAACACCAACATTTTCATGAAGACCAAGAAACAACTAGTCTCTGTCAATCAGTGCAAACAAGGTTTGGGAAATGATGTATGTCGTTTGCTCCCTTTTGTACATGCCATGTCAGGATGTGACACCACTTCAGCAATGTTTGGGATTGGAAAGGTTAAACATCTCAAATTGTTGCAGAAATCTCAACCACTCAGAAAGACTGTGTCAAGATTTGGAAATCCATCCTCTTCAAAAGAATCTGTCATAGAAGCTGGAGAAAAGTTTGTGAGTTCTCTGTATAGCAACACAGATGACATATACAGGTTAGATGATTTGAGATAGCTCTTTGCTGTCTCAACAAAATTCACATCTGTTGAAAGAATGCCACCATCAAGCAGAGCATCACGAGTGCATCACCAGGTGTGTACATCATTACATGGATCCATCTCAAGACTGTGCTGGACAAACATGAACATGGCTTTCAAACTATCTGCAACACTGTTACACCTATAATAACTGATAAGTGTGTTGCCCCAGCCAACCTATTGAAGGAAATCCGGTGTTCGTGTATAGCTGGTACACAACTGTGTAATAACTGTACATGTTCCAAGAAGAGAATTCCTTGTAGCATCCACTGCAAGTGCAGGGGATCATGTTCAAATCCATCTTCTATTGTTGGAGCTATCTCAGAAGAATGACTGGACTTGGCCCAGCATGAACTGCACCTCAGGGAATACAAAGGGACATATATATATATATATATATGGTCTGACAGTTCCATACACTATTTCAGAACAATGTGACTAATTGTGTATTGGATAAAGTGATATATGTTATTTCAAAGTTAAATGTGAACAGAAGTTGTTCAGAATTATGTCTGGGACAGTCATATGACAGTGATAACTTGTGATACCATTTTCTGCTGGAATGAAACATTTATTCAGATGGTTTTCACAGCACCAGAGTAATATTGGTGAGTGGTTCTGTATGTAACAGCTTTTACAATAATACATTATTAAGGAAAACATAAACTTTTCCTGAAATCCTTTTTGATTAAGAGTTTGTAAATAACCTTTATAGAGACATAGAAATTGTCTGAAAAATGGAATGGAACATTGAAGCACATGATTTTATGATTTTCAGCCTTTTCAAAACTAATTAATATGCAGGTATCAGAGAAAATGTTTGTATCTTTTAACATTTTTAATTTTCTGAATGTTTCAATGGTGAAGTTCAACTTTTGAATTTGTTATATCTGCTATTCCATCAAAATACAATGTACATACTGGAAGTAAATTTGCAGGATCTTTGAATGTTGAGAGAACGGACATCTTGAATCCAAGATGGCCGCCATGGTATATAGGTCATGTGATTAAAATACACATTTTATTTTTTTAATACAGTTTTAACTTTGCCCTGCAATTGTTAAATGTGAGTGAGGTGGAAAATTAAAAAATAACAATTGTTTTAGAAATACACAAGACTAGCAAGTGCGAATATTGGTATACATTTTCAGAAAAAATCATTTTTTTCTCTCGTTACAAAAGACTGAAAAAAATAAATTTCCCCACTCTTGATTTTTCTTGTTTGTTTTTTTGTGAATCAGTAAACATCAAAGTTTGAAAAAAAACAAAAATTGGCCTGTTATCAGAAATGTCTAGGTTCAGTGCAGTTTCTACTGGCCTACAACGAAATCTACTTAAGAAGATTCGAAACTGTTTTACACTAACACTATCGATATAGAACTCAAAAGCTACACCTTCTTTGAGGCTACAATAAATCCAATTTCCAAACAAGCATAATACCAGATGACCGCAACTGGTTATCTATATCAATACATCTTCGCTTAAATAATGATATGAAAGTAGAGATATTTCCAACACTTTGACTGGCCCACACACTGCCAAAACCATAACTGTACAAAAGAGATTTCACCTTAAAAGCCCAACAATCTATACCTTTTTCAGCAAGACAATACTGATACTCATATACCTTATTTAAAAATATAGAAGTGTTCTTCACCGGCTGAACAAGCGTAGCTAGTAATACTTAAAGGAAAACAGGAGGGTGAAATATGATCAATGTTGTTTTCTGTAACAAGATACGAAAGGTTTTTCAAGTTTGGACACATAATGCGCTCTATAATACAATGTCAGTTTTCAGGTATGTATTATTTATATTTTTTCATTGTTATGAAAAGGTTTTATCATATCACTCTGGAAATTTCAATTATATTTTATTGATTAAACAAAGATTCGGGATTTAAAGTGACACCAATACAGCCGTAACCTACAGGTGAACCATGCACAGCGGCTTGGAGTTAAGATGAATCACAGTAACATTTAACATCGTATGTATATCGTATAATGGAGGATTACCTTAAATATATACCTAGTTGGCATTTATCAGCCACATTACTCAGTGGCCAGTCACGTACATGAATGAAACTCAGACCAGGGACTCCTTTCACAAAGCACTAAGGTGATCTTAAGTCACTAAGGTAACCTTAGTGCAATGTTAAAGAATGGGAGTTAAGGTTAACCTTAGTAAAGGTTGCTTCGTGAAAGGAGCCCCAGGTCACATACAAAAACAAGTACAGTCAAATCCCGATTAATCGAATCGCTGGGGACCAAGTAATACATTCGACTTATCGATGTATTCGAGACATAGGTGTGTCTATGAGGTTACAAAAAAAAAGATGATCCAGGCCTAAATCCTCCGCCTAAGCATTTGTTTATCTAATGATTTCCATATCACTAACAGGGGCACCTTATCAGTTCCAGTCTGATTAGCACAGACAGTGATTTCCGTAAAATCACTAATCTGCCTTTTGAACTCACCCGTCAATGGCGGAAAGGTGTGAGCCGCACTGGTTTGTTAATTGGATCAGTTTGCTACACCAATCAACTTCTCACTGACTGACTTCGGCTTATGTATACAAGATTGCTGTTGTTTGAATCTCAAGTGACCAATTTTCCTTCTCGAGTCATCGTGTGTATTTATGAGACGAATTCGTGTAACCGGTATTCAAATGATGACAACTAAAACAGGGAATGGTCGGGACCGACAGGTACTTCGAGTTATGCATAATATTCGAGACACCGGCATTCGACTCATCGGGATTTGACTGTATTAAGTATGTCAGTGAGAAGGAATAAGGTTTTAGGCCGCTTCAGCAATGGTCAAGCAGTAGGTATGAATTCAAGGGTTAAAGGATGGAAATCAGAGAAATTTATTTGACATGAGTAGGTGATTTCAAGCAAATATACTGAAAAAAAGAGATAAGGAATCATGAATAGATATTTGATGTATGAAGTCATTATTGAAAAATAATCCCATGTAGTACTCATTATCTCCCGCGATTTATAAATATCAGTTATTGCCACAGCAGTAAAATGTTTCAGTTTGTATATGTACCAAGCTTTCATGGCAAGATGGAGAATTAAACCGTTTGTTAATTGATTATTTATCTGTACATATGCACTGTAAAAGGACCGGGGGGCATCGTACTATAAACCATTTGACTACTTCCAAACATCGTTTGGCTCGTAATATCGGATGGTTGTGCTGTTGTAACATGGATATAATGTATGGCACGTAACATCGAATAGTTGTGCTGTTGTAATTTGGATATACAGCACAACCAGAAATTATTGAGAATTTAAAGATTGTAATTTTTAAACACAATTTCACTCATTACTCACGTATTAAATATGAATATTAGCAGAACATAACTCCAGATTCAAAGACAGGTGAACAGTTAGTATTTTGTCAAGTCACCATGGGCAGCAATGCAGGCTTCAATGCGGCGGGGCATACTACTGATCAAAGAAGTTAGAAAGTCGTGGTCCATGCTGTCCCAATATCGGAACACCTCTTCTTTCATTTCAGCAATATTTGTCAGATTTTTCTTATTGAAACTTTCCTTCATAAGTCCCCAAACATTTCCTATTGGATTTAGGTCAGGGCTATAGCTTGGCCAATCTGATAATGTCATATTTTGGGTCCGAAACCAGGCCTGTGAATGCTTTGAACGATGTTTTGGGTCGTTGTCCTGCTGGAAAATCCAAACATTTCCATAAAACACGTGAGCAGATGGAAGTAAATGTCCCTCGAGAATATCTGTGTACCGCTCACTGTTCATATTCCCTTCAAATACACAGAGGGGCGTTGCCCCTAACACAGATATGCCACCCCACACGTTAAATTTCGGACTGTACTTTGGGCGCTGATACAAAGGTTTTTCAGTTTGTTTGGTCCAGAATTTCAGTGTATTAGGAAACAGCAACACAGAACTTTCATCTGAGAAAATCACACTGTCCCAGTTAAAATTTCTATGCTGTAACACCAGTTCAACCTTCGCTCCTTTTGTTCAGGTTTCATGATCGGTGATGGAATTCCTCGACTTTTCTGCCAACTTTTCTGCCAGTTCTAATTGTCTTCTTACAGACAGCCACAGTTCCTCTATCAATCATATCGAACCTTAAGTTTTCTGAACTCAGAAACAAGAATACCAAGCCGCTTCCTGTCACCGACAGTCAATTTTCTGGGCCTCCTGCGCCTCCCTGGTGCTCAATGCCAGTGTATGAAATAAAGCCCGTCCGACCGCCAGAGACGGGCTAGATTTCTGACGGACGGTCTAAATTTACAGCTCGACAGTCCGATGGTCTGGTAATTTTTAGATGTTCCACACATCTGAGCAAATTCACCATTTCCTGGTGTAGGCTAAATCCATTTTTGACTGGTAACATTTTGAGGTTACTAGCCCTGATGTCTGGCTGGGATTTTGGCTTATTTCATACACTGTCAATGCCATATCCATTTGCAATATTTTTCAAGACACGATAAACAGTGGACAAAGGGATGCCTGTTCTACTTGAAATCAATAGCTGATCTGATGTCCATGTTATAATAGGGCCTACTCTAAAATCAACTTCCTCTTCTCTAAATCATCCATACTGAAGATCACTGAAAATGTCGTCTCCTAGCAAGTAAACAAAGGGGGATACCTCTTCACAAACTAATGAAAAAGGATTAACGGAGTTGTCTCTCTTGAATGAAACCAACCACTTGATAGCTAAAAATATAATCAGGGTATATGTTATCACTCCATGGATGTTAGCAATTAGATTTAAACTTTTATAGTGCTAAGGTCCCGGTAGTAACAACCTTAGCGCTAAGACTACCTTAAGTCTATGTTAAGGTATGGGAGTTACGGTCACCTTAGCGCTAAGACTACCTTAAGTCTATATTAAGGTATGGGAGTTACGGTCACCTTAGCGCTAAGACTACCTTCAGTCTATGTTAAGGTATGGGAGTTACGGTCACCTTAGCGCTAAGACTACCTTAAGTCTATGTTAAGGTGTGGGAGTTACGGTCACCTTAGCGCTAAGACTACCTTCAGTCTATATTAAGGTATGGGAGTTACGGTCACCTTAGCGCTAAGACTACCTTCAGTCTATGTTAAGGTATGGGAGTTACGGTCACCTTAGCGCTAAGACTACCTTAAGTCTATGTTAAGGTATGGGAGTTACGGTCACCTTAGCGCTAACACTACCTTCAGTCTATGTTAAGGTATGGGAGTTACGGTCACCTTAGCGCTAAGACTACCTTAAGTCTATGTTAAGGTATGGGAGTTACGGTCACCTTAGCGCTAAGACTACCTTAAGTCTATGTTAAGGTATGGAAGTTACTGTCACCTTAGCGCTAAGACTACCTTAAGTCTATGTTAAGGTATGGGAGTTACGGTCACCTTAGCGCTAAGACTACCTTAAGTCTATATTAAGGTATGGGAGTTACGGTCACCTTAGCGCTAAGACTACCTTAAGTCTATATTAAGGTATGGGAGTTACGGTCACCTTAGCGCTAAGACTACCTTCAAGTCTATATTAAGGTATGGGAGTTACGGTCACCTTAGCGCTAAGACTACCTTAAGTCTATGTTAAGGTATGGGAGTTACGGTCACCTTAGCGCTAAGACTACCTTAAGTCTATGTTAAAGTATGGGAGTTACGGTCACCTTAGCGCTAAGACTACCTTAAGTCTATATTAAGGTATGGGAGTTACGGTCACCTTAGCGCTAAGACTACCTTCAGTCCATGTTAAGGTATGGGAGTTACGGTCACCTTAGCTCTACGATCGCTTTATACAACGGCAGCCTGGCTGCCAGTTATTTGCTTCACATGCCCCTGTGCCCAACAGCTCGTTTGATGTCATTTATCACGTGTGAGTTGTCTCAGGGACCGTCTCGATGAACGCCTCCAACCGGCCATGTCCTTGCAGATATAATTTACCTGATATTGTTACCACAATTCCGACCTGGTGTTATGTTCAGTCGCAAATAGAATAAGACAGCTCATTGGACTCGACGGAGGTTTAGGGTCACCTCGACCTAATCATGTACATATTGTACTGGTATGTTTATAACTCTCGCGATAAGCTTGAGCGGTTCTATTTGCAGTAGGGAAAATAATGTGGTTCAGTGACTGTGAGACAGACTACAGAAACATGTGCTTATTGAAATCTGTATATTCAACGTTTAACAGATTTGATAATCGTTTTGGTAATGTGCCTTCTCAAACATATCCACTTTTCCCGACAGACAATCTACCTCAGTACTGACTGACTGACTGAGTTTGGTTTTAAGCCGCTTTTAGCAGTATTCCAGCAATATCACGGCGGGGGACACCAGAAATGGGCTTCACTCATTGTACCCATGTGGGGATTCGAACCCGGGTCTTCGGCGTGACGAGCCAACGCTTTAACCACTAGACTACCCCACCGCCCCCTACCTCAGTAGGGAGATGGGGTAGCCTAGTGGTCAAAGCGTTTGTTTGTCACGTCAATGTTCCGGGTTCGATTTCTCACATGGGTACAATCATACTATACTGAACCACAAAAGAAACGTCGCTTTTCAAAACCATATGCAAAAATTTGTACTTGCAACCTGGTATTTTTTATTATTGTGCCGTTTTCTTAAAATGTTTTTCAATCCAAATTGACAGTTATTACCAACATCAGTGTGTTTTCTGATGAAAGAGCATATCGACCAAACGCACAGAAAAAGGCAGACATGGTAGAAGGTTCTGTATGACATTCGTGAAAATGAAAATGCACGTGCATTTCGTGACAACCCTACCAATGAAAGCGAGTCCCAAACTCGCCTGAAATCATTTTTAATTTGACACAACCACCATGCCACGACTTACGAGAGATCAGAGGAACCAAGTCGTGGGACGATTGCAAGTTGTCCAGACTGCACGGAGGGAAGCCAATCATTTTATTGTTCATGTTAGGACAATCTACCGACTGCAGGAGTGGTATCAGGTCACTAACAGCATCCAAGACCGTCCATGCAGAGGGCGACATTCAGTAACATCGCAACGTCAAGACCGACAGATTGTGCGCCACCATCTGCAGGATCGTTTCCCCAGAGCGACGGCAACAGCATGCCATGCTATTGGGACTAGCAACAGACCCATCAGTGCCGATACAGTGCGCCGACGTTTGCGTTGAAGAAACCTCAGCTGTCAGATACCCTATCGTGGTCCTGTCCTCACCGCTCATCACCGCCAAAACCGACTGCAATGGGCAACTCAGCATCGAAATTGGCGTTATCGACAATGGAGAACTGTGCTGTTATCTCATGAAAGTCGATATTGTGTTTCGACAGTCGATGACAGAGAGAGAGTATGCATTGTGAAGGCGTGGGGAACTGTTTTCCAATGAGTGTATTGTTGAAAGAGACTCGTGCGGTGGTCCAAGCATCGTAGTGTGGGGTGCAACCGGTCTGAACCAGTTAGTGGACACCGTGATGTTCCAGAATCTTTGTTTCTTTTTTTTTCACTTTATTTCTTTTTTACGCATTGGTACAGTTTTATCATTCATACACAACATTATTTCAAATACACAGCACAATTAAGTAACAAGCATAAGTGAGATCGAGTAAGTTATGTAAATAAGTTGTGGCATGATGACCACAAAGTCGTGAACTTGCTATATTTGCATACGGAGTATGCATTATATTTATGGAGATTGTAACTGTGGTTTAATTTGGCTTTGAGACTTTCAAGGGTTGGACGTATATTTGCTAGTTTTCTGGAATATATGTATTATTTTGTTATGATAAATATCAAGTTTAGAACATCGTTACGTTTTTCATGAAAGCCCAAAAGGATTGTTTTCGGATCCAGGTTTATAGTAGTGTCTGTTTTATCTTCAATCCAATTTAAAAGGTCTTGCCACAGCCTATTTACGTATCTGCATTCAAACATCAAATGAACAATGGTTTCTTGTTCAGCCTTGCAAAATGTACATAGTGGTGATTCTAATATATTATAGTTGAATAAGTCTTTATTGGTTGTGAGAATTCTGTGGACAATACGATATTGAAACCATCTTTCATTAGTGTTATGAACAGCTCTGAATGGTATAAAATGATAGGTATTCCATAAGTCAGGTGGAAAATTGTGATGAAGGTCGTTTTCCCATTTACATTGATATCCTAAACTTGGAATAGATTTAGCCTTGTTTAGCAGCGTTGTGTAGAAAATATTGCAGCCTCTCTTATTTTCATAGAGTATTTTAACATTCGGGGGAATAAAGGGTAAATGTCTTTGCTTTGTCAATAGCGTAGCTTCTTGCTTTGAATATTGTTTTATGGAATATACTAATCCCGCATATTCTAAGAAATTTGTCTCTACTCTATCCATCTCCTTAAACTCAGTGAAATTTTACATTTGCTTGTAAGTAGTGTTCATATAGTATAGATTTGTTTCCAATTTTTATATTGTTATTTGCCCAAATATACTGTTTGCAAAAGTCGGATTTCGTGTAAGGATACCGTTCTTGTAAATCAGCCCAAGCATCCAGAACATCTTTCCATCTTATCAGAGACCTTTTCATTTTATCTGGTTTGCCTCTCCAAATAAATGCGAAGATCTTTTTCTGGATCATTTGAATTGTATTCATTTTGGGGTTTGGTGGTGAGGAAAATAGATGATTGAGTGTGAGCAATATTAGGCTTTTCAGGATAGTTATTCTGCCGAATGGTGTGAGATCTCTAAGTGACCAAAGTTTCATTAATCTATCCAATTTCTTTAGTTCATCTTTATAGTTTCTTTCCACCATTTCTGCCTTATTATGTTGAAATATGATACCTAGCAGTTTGAAAGGTCTTTGCGTCCAGTCCAGATTATAGTCTCTGCAATACTGTGTACTTGAGAATTGTTTAGAACCTATCCACAATACTTTAGTTTTATCAATGTTTATTTTAAGACCAGAGAAGGATGCGTATTGTTTAAGCACTTCTAATGTTGTTTGAAAAGAACGTTCAGACCCGTCTAAGATTATAGTTGTATCGTCTGCGAACTGTGTTAGCAAATATTCTAAGTCAAACATTTTTATCCCTTTTATTTTGTCATTTTGACGTAACACGTGAGCAAGGATTTCTGCGACTATGAGAAATAGATATGGCGATAGAGGATCACCTTGTCTACAGCCTCTAGTAATGTGGAAGAAGTCTGATGCAAAACCATTTTTGAAACGCTAGAATTTATGTTGTTGTAAAATGTTTTAATCCAGTGTTTGATTGATGGTCCAAAATTAAAGAAGTTAAGACATTTCTCAATAAAAGACCATTCCACGGAATCGAAAGCTTTTTCAAAGTCTATCATTATCAGTAATCCTGGTATGTTCATATAGTCTGTATATTCCATAATGTCACTGACCAATCTCGTGCATTCGCCAATGTATCTACCTTTCATGAAGCCTTTTTGATCGTCGCTTATTATTTTCGGGAGTACACGTTTTATTCGGGCTGAAATTACGGACGAGGCTAGTTTATACGATATGTTAAGGAGTGATATAGGTCTGTAGTTTTTAATTTGGTCTTTAGGTTTATCTTGTTTGGGAATACATGTTATAAGGCCCTGTTTTTGGCTTACCGAAAGTTCACCTGTTTGAATGCGTGATTCAACGAGTTAATCAAATATTTGTTAACATCTTGCCAAAAGAATTTGTAAAATTCTGCAGTAAATCCAGATGGTCCAGGACTTTTATTGTTTTTCATATTTTTAAGAGATTGAAGTACTTCATCATATTGTAGTGCGCCTTCCAGGCATTGAGATTCTTCTTCAGTTATTTTAGGTATAGTGCAATTTTTACAAAGTTCTTCAAGTTCTACGTCTTTTATTTCTTTACTAGTATATAGATTCTGAAAGTAATCTTTGGTATGTTTAATAATATCTTTAGCTTCAAATATAGTACCGTGTTCAGTTTCTAATCTAGCAGCGGATGTATTTTGAAAGTTTTGTTTTTCAAGTGACAGGAAGTATTTCGACGGTTACTCTCCCTGTTCATACCATTTCGCTTTCGATCTTAGTATAATGCCTTCTGTTTGGATCGGTTAAGTTCTAATTCTTGTTCTTTGAGTTCATTTATTTCTTTTAATAATTTATCTTTATATTCTTCGTTCATGGCTGCATCTAATTTGACGTCAAGGTTTTCAAGTGCTTCTTTGGTTTCCTGTTCTGCTTTAATTCTTTCTTTCTTTTTTGAGATGAATATTTAATTGTATATCCTCGAATATTACATAATAAAACTTTAAAGAATATTTATTGGTTTATCATTAATACTCGATCTCCTTCAGTGGATCGACTATGATACTGATCAACAGTTTCTTGAATAATGCTTTTGATTTCTTTCACATAATGTGGATCTTGTAATAAACTATTATTAAAGTTCCAGAAGCCTCTACCCCTTTCTATTTTTGTGAATTCAATATGTAAAGAGATTATGGAGTGATCAGATCGATAACTAGGTTCTATTTTAGTGCAGGTTACTGATTTTTCCATGTTTGGGCTTACGAGAAAAAAATCTAACCGTGCTTGTTTTAGGGGTTCCGGCTTTCTCCAAGTGTACCTGCGTACATTTACATTGTTTGCTCGCCATGGATCATATATAAACTGAGTTCATCAACCATCTCAAGTACTGCTTCCTTTGATTTAGGATTATTTATGTGCAGATAGTTGAAGGTGTCTAGGTTTTGATCTTGAACCAGATTGAAATCACCAAATATTACATTTGTTTCTGTTTCCAAGTTTTTTACAATGTGTTTTATGTTATGATAGAAATCTGGCGTGTCGGTATTTGGTCCGTATATATTTGTTATGCTTATTAGTTCGTTTTCTAGTTGAACCTTAAGTATTATATAGTTTCCATTATTTTCATCTCTTATTTCTTGTAGTATTTCAAATTCAAAATTATCTTGAAATAGGATGGCTACACCTCTAGACTGACTTGTAAATGAACAACAGCGTACTTCAGATGATCCCCATTCTAGTTTAATTTTCTGCTCTATATCCTTAGTAAAGTGTGTATCTTGTAAACAGTAAATATTTCCATTTCTTTTCTTTAAGTTTTCAAAAACATCAATTCTTTTCTTTTCATTATTTATTCTTTGGCAATTTGTAGAGAAAATATTTAGTTTATGTGCCATCATGTGAATTTTTTGTGCTAGCAACCAGAGTTATTGTTTCACTTGTTGAGCAAACAGCCAACTGTACCAATGTTATAATGTAGTGCTTCCCTGTGCGAAATGAAAGTGAATATCTTATTGAAAAACATAACTGAAAGATTAAACAAAGGATGATGTTCCAGAATCTTGGTCCATGATGAGGAAATGACGTGACAGCTGCTCGCTATATTGATTAAGTCATAAGATCCCATGTTGTACCACATTTTGGGCGTTACAGAAATCACATCTTCCAGCAAGACAACGGTCGTGCCACGCTGTTAGAGCACCATTGGATTTCCTAAGACAACATGGCATCCAAACCCACCAATAGCCTGCACTCCGTCCTAATTTAAGTCCAGTACAAGACCTTTGGGACGAGATTCAAAGAAGACTGAATGGCCTCCAACCAAGGCCGACAACTGCGACTGGACTCGATCAGGCATTTCGCAGTGTATGGAGCCAAGTGGCTATGGCCTTCATCGACCGGCTACTTCATTTCATGTACAGACGATGCAACGATTTCATCGATGCCCATAGAGGCCACACACGATACTGACTTTGGGGTATCTTAATGGTACCATTTTTGGTTATTTTGTTTGTGTGAACTCTAAATGTGATTCCCGAAAATGTGTTAACCATAATTGTCAAGTTTGAACTCAGTCCTCCATTTTGATTGTTAATTAGAGTGAATTAAAGTGTGTGTTTTAAAAAACCGCTATCAGTGCGACATTTCTTATGTGAAACCAATGTCCGCGTCTCCGCCGAGACATGTTTCCAAAAGCGGTGTATAAACATACTGACTCAAGCTTACCTCCCAAACATCATTATCCATGCCGCATTCACTGAAACCAGTTAGTGTTCATGTTCACATTACAGTTTGGGTATAATGTATCCAGCTGATTCTTTCTTTATTTTCATCAGAATATCGAGGTTATTTTTCGGGAGAACAGCATTCCTGTAGCAGTAATGTCCCCTTGTATGAGGCCATGAGTTGTGTTCATGTTTCAGCACTATTGTCGTCATCAACAGATGGAGCAAAGTTTTTAATTATTCACATGAAAGTACAAGTGTTCCTTTATTTATTCCCAGAATTTCACCCACAGTGCAATACATACCTTGTGAAGAAACCTGGAAAAACAATAACGGAACACTTGTACAGTCATGTGTTCCCTTAGTCATTTCCATGAGTATATACTCCAGGTCGACATGAGGGCCCAATTGCGTAGATCGATGCTCATACTGTTGATCACTGGATTGTCTGGTCCACACTTGATTATTTACAGGCAGCCGCCATATAGCTGGAATATTGCTGAGTGCGGCGAAAACTCACACACTCACTCGACACGAGGGACCAACTTATGGAATCCTGGAAGGGACATTGTCGCGTTGCCGCGTTGTCGCGTTGCCGCGTTGTCGCCCTTTCAAAAACAAGCAAAATGAGGCAAAATTAACCAAAGCGCGACAACGCGACAATGTCCCTTCCAGGATTCCATACAAACTACTCAGTATTCGGAAGTGACTGAGAGCATGGAACTATACTAGAGGCATAAAAAAGTTTCGGTCAAATTTTCAAGAAATATTATATCTTAGATCTGATAATGGGTTATTGTGACCCACGTGGTTTATGCTATCTGTTCAACAAAGATGCATACAATTGTTTGGGACTTGAGGTAAAACTGAACGTTTAGATCAGCTTGACATTTATGACATCACGAAATGGAAGACAATATACCGAACAAAGACTTTGTGATATAACCAACGACATCAGTAGCGCCTCACGTGCCCCTTGCCTTGACATACTTAACAGCATGGCTGTGAGGGTGACGATAATCTAGGACAGACTAAACTTCTCACCAAGGGTGAGTCGGCAATATTGTACATAAAGTGGTCGATCAGCAATCCAGCCATCCGTCACCACAGCTATAATATCAGGAGCTAGTCGGACGCCACATTAATATAACGCCTGTAGCTTGAATAACAGACCCACTGGTGTGTGTGTAGAGAGCTGTATAGTCGTGAGGAAGAGTCAGGTCCGGCACTTGGAACAAAACAGGTTAGTCCTCTCTCTGACATGTTTTATAATGCTCAAGGAACACTGCTATTTGCAGTTATTATGTGTGGTCATTAGTTTCCATTCCAACTCCTCGTGGTACCGTAAGCTGTTGTTTCTCATGAACGACTTGGTTTGATAATGAGTATTAGTGTAAGTTTTTCAGTGGGTCCATATTGCTGAACTGATTGCATGATTTGATAAGCTACTACACATGTGGGGCGGGTCACGGCAGTGTGAGAGTGCAAGCTTGGTGCTGTTTTGAATTCAAAACAGTGGCCTGAGTGGGGTAGGGTCATTGACTTCTCTTGACCAGGCCTTCCTATCTATCGGAAACAAAAGAAGAAAATGGGCTGAGATTTCACACGCATTGGGAGTAAAGAACTGCAATGCAATATATGTAACTGCATATAAATGTGAAACGAAAGCGTATAAAATTGGAATAAACTACAGTTGCTAGTTGACTACGCATACAACAGCTATCGGACTATAAAAGATGACCCAATTCGTTCAGCCAGCTGGTGTTGTAAACTTCAAGAAAGGATGAGCCCCGTATAGCATGGGCCGGGCCAAAGGTCAAAAGTTAAACTGGATTACAGAGTAATTAAACCATACGTATTGGTAAATACCTCTGGACATAACGCTTAGTCCCTGAATAGATACAATTTTGATAGTAACAAATAATTTTATTTCAATTGTAAAGGAGCCCAAGCTAGTGATTCCATAGCTAGTGATTCCATAGAAAATCTAGACTTGCTTCAATAATTGCTTTGGCATTGCAGGGGGGTAGGGGAAATAACGTGGTTCAGGGACTGTGAGACAGACTACATTGCAGGGAGGACTAGGCAGTAGGGGAAATAACGTGGTTCAGGGACTGTGAGACAGACTACATTGCAGGGAGGGACTGTAGGCAGTAGGGGAAATAACGTGGTTCAGGGACTGTGAGACAGACTACATTGCAGGGAGGACTAGGCAGTAGGGGAAATAACGTGGTTCAGGGACTGTGAGACAGACTACATTGCAGGGAGGACTAGGCAGTAGGGGAAATAATGTGGTTCAGGGACTGTGAGACAGACTACATTGCAGGGAGGACTAGGCAGTAGGGGAAATAACGTGGTTCAGGGACTGTGAGACAGACTACATTGCAGGGAGTGGTAGGCAGTAGGGGATATGACGTGGTTCAGGGACTGTGAGACAGACTACATTGCAGGGAGGACTAGGCAGTAGGGGATATGACGTGGTTCAGGGACTGTGAGACAGACTACATTGCAGGGAGTACTAGGCAGAAGGGGAAATAACGTGTTCAGGGACTGTGAGACAGACTACATTGGGACTGTAAGACAGAATAACTGGTTCTGGGACAGGCTACATTGCATGGAGGACTAGGCAGTAGGGGAAATAATGTGGTTAGGGACTGTGAGACAGACTACATTGCAGGGAGGGCTAGGCTATAGCGGAAATAACGTGGTTCAGAGACTGTGAGACCGACAAATTTATCCCCAGTGTCCACAAATTTACAGTATTCCTCATGGAACTGAGTTTGAGTCCAAATGTATATTCAACAATATGATAAAGAGATAGATATGACTTGTTGCTCCAAGAACACCTATTGTCTTGATTTCTGTTTGCTTATTTTTTGTTCATTATTAACGACAGCAAGTGTGATTAGCCTTCCTTATCAACATTTACTCGATTGTGTAAGACCAACACATGCTATTTTTCTGGAAGTACTAATGTCAAACGTGCTGACACAACACTTGTTATCGTTTTTAGCAATGTCAGCACTGAAGAATGAGGACAATCTGTATGGTTATACAGCTTCTTTATTCTGTTTTGGCGACGTTTCGACATAGAATAAAGAAGTTGTATGTCCATAAAAATTGACCTCATTCTTCATCTCCTCAACTGCTCGAATGCCAATCGAAGAAGAATTTCAGCACAGTTAAAATTAATATAAATACGATTTAATGAGACATGTGCGTTCTTAAAGCACATTATTTAAATTGCAGTGCAGTGGGAGGAGTGTGTTCTTTACGCCTATTTTAGCAATATTCCAGCAATATCAGCAATATCACCAGAAATGGGTTTCACAGAAAGTACCGCTGTGGGAATCAAACCAGGGCTATGACGTGACGAACAAACGCTTTAACCACTAGGCTACACCACCGCCCCAGCATCTGTATACGTAAGTATGAGATTATAGAGAGGTAAAGAGATAAACAGTTCGTATTGTTATATCTATTACACCTGTAATTCGCCTGTTTAATTGTCCCTTGTGTAAAGGCAATCAAACGAGTTACTAGGCGATCAAGCGACACATTACACCCAATTACCTACCACGTGCCCCCAATAGTATTTAATTGACTGCCTCTGGTTATCTCCCAATTGACAGAAACCCATTTGAGAGACACCCAATTGGCAGACACTGAACTAGAAGGTTAATTAGGGTAACACCTACGGGTATAATGGAATAGTCCACTGTCCAGTGAGCAGAGCAGGGTGAGCCTGAAACAGGTTCGTTACTGAGAAGTTTGATTGTGGGTAAATAGAACTTTGTTGTGATTAATTGATAAATGATTTCTCTTCTCAAAATTGATTTTACTATCAATTACTGTCGAATATAAAACAGGTTTGTCACTGAGAGGTTTGATTGTGTTTATTGATAGAAAAGACCCTCCCAATAATAGCATATGTACAACAGAAATTAACTGAGATAACGTTATGTTGGAGAGATATAGATATGTACATGTTTGAAAACATTCTGATTTGCAGTAAATGAGACACCTGCATTGCCCAGTAAGATACGATTAATACCAACTAGTGTTCTAATTTTAACAATACTTTCTAAAGATTGTAACAGTTTGTGTTTTTGAGTAGTATACAATGGACATTCAAGGAAGTAATGAAAAACATTCTCACATGCATGGTCACCTTCACATGATGCGTCATATTTTAAACAATTATTCTAAATAAATCGTAGTTAAGTGCACTCGTCATATATCTTAATATTGTGTGCAAAACATATAACTTCTTTATTCCATATGAAAACTATTTAGGTTCATATTTGACTTTATTTGATTTATACGATACAACAGTGTCGCAATTTCTTATAGCTAAGTTAATGTTTTCAATATGATGATGCCAACTCCCGTTAGACTAGAAGGTTAAACCGAAATGTTTATGAAAATAAACTGTTTTTATATTGCAGCAATAAAAATTCAAATTACTGTCTTTTCGTCCATCTTTCAAAATAAGCAATATAGCTTCAGTTTGCACCTATGTTTTTATTTGGACTATTCCATTATAATGTGTAGGTAACAGGTAGTAGATAATCTGTTCACTAAACCGTAAATGTTGTTGTTTTAAGTTGTCTGCGAACTGGCTGTCTGCGTAATGGGAGGACACCCTGCCTCTCACTCATTATTCACTTCGCTGAAGCTAATCAATTAATTTCCGAAACAAATGTATATCATCCGTTGAACCTGCATTTACATGTCGGCCCTAAAATAATTTTGTAAGCCTTTAGTTTCATGTCCTTGAAAAGACGAACTATAATAATAATTTATCGTTAACTTGTCGTTATTATTGATACGAAAAATAATAATTCAAACCAGAAAAACCCTATCACTGAAAAACCTTTGCAGCGTTAGAATAAAGAAGTGTTTTCATGACACCATGACGTGATGTGTAATGGCTCTATGTTTTAAGCAGTCACTTTTAGAAACATCTTCATAAGCTAACCAGGGTTGGTAGGGTAGCCTAGTGGTTAAAGCGTTCGCTCGTCACGCCGAAGACCCGGGTACGATTCCTCACATGGGTACAATGTGTGAAGCCCATTTCTGGTGTCCCCCGCCGTGATATTTTTGGAATATTGCTAAAACGACATAAAACCTCACTCACTCTCTCACTATATAAGCTATAACCAAGCTCACAAGGCATCAAGGGATATATCGTCACTAACGGGGTCTTTGCACTATCAGGGACAATATATACCTTGATTCCAGCTGTTTTGTGGTTGTTGTTGTTTGGGGTGGGGGTGGGGGGCATTGTGTATGTTTGCGTTTCACCCCCCTGGATATGCAATAACATCAGTAAACATATTATTGCGAAATTCAAACGTTTGTAATGACTATAATAATAGGTCAAACACAGTATCCGTTCCTGACATGTCTGTGGTTTCCAGTCAGCTTAACAGTGTTATGATTATTAATGTAAATGCACTACTATGCTCTGCCGTAGTTGTAAAAGCAGCACATGCGTGTGTCACCAAACAAGCTGTCGCTGTGGCTAACAATGCTGTTTATGTCGTCAAGAATGTTGAAGTAATTAGATACTATTAGAAGCTTGTTATTTGTGAGAACTGACGGTTTACTTTACTGAGCATGTGCTGACCTGTGAACTGTATACATGTACACATTATGAAACGGTTGTCTTGTTCCATCGTTACGGGGGAAAAACAGTACAATTTGGGCCACACTTATTGTCCACAGGAACTACTAGCTTCTGCATACTTTGAAATATCTACAAGTATTCAACTCTTAATGATGTCCTCTAATATGCGTAAGATTTTATGTTTGCATTATTTGCACATGTGAATCTTATATTAAACTTCTATATATCTGTATTCTACATTCTACACATTCTACATTCTGTTCTAAGATGCTTCTGTGAAAGATCAAAGGCGCCCACAGTACTTTATCAGACGATAATGTGCACTTAGCGCTAAGACTACCTTAAGTCTATGTTAAGGTATGGGAGTTACGGTCACCTTAGCGCTAAGACTACCTTCAGTCTATGTTAAGGTATGGGAGTTGCGGTCACCTTAGCGCTAAGACTACCTTAAGTCTATATTAAGGTATGGGAGTTACGGTCAACTTAGCGCTAAGACTACCTTAAGTCTATATTAAGGTATGGGAGTTGCGGTCACCTTAGCGCTAAGACTACCTTCAGTCTATATTAAGGTATGGGAGTTGCGGTCACCTTAGCGCTAAGACTACCTTAAGTCTATATTAAGGTATGGGAGTTACGGTCACCTTAGCGCTAAGACTACCTTAAGTCTATATTAAGGTATGGGAGTTACGGTCACCTTAGCGCTAAGACTACCTTAAGTCTATGTTAAGGTGTGGGAGTTACGGTCACCTTAGCGCTAAGACTACCTTAAGTCTATGTTAAGGTATGGGAGTTACGGTCACCTTAGCGCTAAGACTACCTTAAGTCTATGTTAAGGTATGGGAGTTACGGTCACCTTAGCGCTAAGACTACCTTAAGTCTATATTAAGGTATAGGAGTTACGTTCACCTTAGCGCTAACACTACCTTAAGTCTATGTTAAGGTGTGGGAGTTACGGTCACCTTAGCGCTACGATCGCTTTATACAACGGCAGCCTGGCTGCCAGTTATTTGCTTCACATGCCCCTGTGCCCAACAGCTCGTTTGATGTCATTTATCACGTGTGTGTTGTCTCAGGGACCGTCTCGATGAACGCCTCCGACCGGCCATGTCCTTGCAGATATAATTTACCTGATATTGTTACCATAAATCCGACCTGGTGTTATGTTCAGTCGCAAATAGAATAAGACAGCTCATTGGACTCGACGGAGGTTTAGGGTCACCTCGACCTAATCATGTACATATTGTACTGGTATGTTTATAACTCTCGCAATAAGCTTGAGCGGTTCTATTTGCAGTAGGGAAAATAATGTGGTTCAGGGACTGTGAGACAGACTACAGAAACATGTGCTTATTGAAATCTGTATATTCAACGTTTAACAGATTTGATAATCGTTTTGGTAATCTCTTCCTTCTCAAACATATCCACTTTTCCCGACAGACAATCTACCTCAGTAGGGAGATGGGGTAGCCTAGTGGTCAAAGTGTTTGTTTGTCACGTCAATGTTCCGGGCTCGATTTCTCACATTGGTACAATCATACTATACTGAACCACAAAAGAAACGTCGCTTTTCAAAACCAAATGCAAAAATTTGAGCTTACAGGGAGGTATTTTTTTATTATTGTGCCGTTTACTTAACATGTTTTTCAATCTAAATTGACAGTTATTGTGTTTTCTGATGAAAGAGCATATCGACCAAACGCACCGGAAAAGGCAGACATGGTAGAAGGTTCTGTATGATATTCGTGAAAAAGAAAATGCACGTGCAAGTCGTGACAACCCTACCAATGAAAGCGAGTCCCAAACTCACCTGCAATCATTTTTAATTTGACACAACCACCATGCCACGTCTTACGAGAGATCAGAGGAACCAAGTCGTGGGACGATTGCAAGTTGTCCAGACTGCATGGAGGGTAGCCAATCATTTTAATGTTCATGTTAGGACAATCTACCGACTGCATAAGTGGTATCAGGTCACTAACAGCATCCAAGACCGTCCACGCAGTGGGCAACATTCAGTAACATCGCAACGTCAAAACCGACAGACTGTGCGCCACCATCTGCAGGATCGTTTCCCCAGAGCGACGGAAACAGCCCGCCATACTATTGGGACTAAGAACAGACCCATCAGTGCCGATACAGTGCGCCGACGTTTGCATGGAAGAAACCTCTGCTGTCAGATACCCTATCGTGGTCCTGTCCTCACCGCTCATCACCGCCGAAACCGACTGCAATGGGCAACTCAGCATCGAAATTGGCGTTATCGACAATGGAGAACTGTGCTGTTATCTCATAAAAGTCGATATTGTGTTTCGACAGTCGATGACAGAGTGAGAGCATGGTGAAGGCGTGGGGAACTGTTTTCCAATGAGTGTATTGTTGAAAGAGACTCGTGCGGTGGTCCAAGCATCGTAGTGTGGGGTGCAACCGGTCTGAACCAGTTAGTTGACACCGTGATGTTCCAGAATCTTGGTCCAGGATGAGGAAATGACGTGACAGCTGCTCGCTATATTGACCAAGTCATAAGACCCCACGTTGTACCACATTTTGGACGTTACAGAAACCACATCTTCCAGCAAGACAACGCTCGTGCCCACACTGCCAGAGCAACATTGGACTTCCTAAGACAACATGGCATCCAAACCCACCAATAGCCTGCACTCCGTCCGAATTAAAGTCCAGTACAAGACCTTTGGGACGAGATTCAAAGAAGACAGAATGACCTCCAACCAAGGCCGACCGCTGCGACTGGACTCGATCAGGCATTTCGCAGTGTATGGAGCCAAGTGCCTATGGCCTTCATCGACCGGCTAATTCATTCCATGTACAGACGATGCAACGATTTCATCGATGCCCATAGAGGCCACACACGATACTGACTTTGGGGTATCTTAATGGTACCATTTTTGGTGATTTTGTTTGTGTGAAATCTAATTGTGATTCCCGAAAATGTGTTAACCATAATTGTCAAGTTTGAACTCAACCCTCCGTTTTGATTGTTCATTAGAGTGAATTAAAGTGTGTGCTTTAAGAAACCGCTATCAGTGCGACATTTCTTATGTGAAACCAATGTCTGCGGTCTCCGCCGAGATATGTTTCCAAAAGCGGTGTATAAACATACTGACTCAAGCTTACCTCCCAAACATCATTATCCATGCCACATTCACTGAAACCAGTTAGTGTTCATGTTCACATTACAGTTTGGGTATAATGTATCCAGCTGATTCTTTCTTTATTTTCATCAGAATATCGAGGTTATTTTTCGGGAGAACAGCATTCCTGTAGCAGTAATGTCCCTTGTATGAGGCCATGAGTTGTGTTCATGTTTCAGCACTATTGTCGTCATCAACAGATGGAGCAAAGTTTTTAATTATTCACATGAAAGTACAAGTGTTCCTTTATTTATTCCCAGAATTTCACCCACAGTGCAATACATACCTTGTGAAGAAACCTGGAAAAACAATAACGGAACACTTGTACTTTCATGTGTTCCCTTAGTCATTTCCATGAGTATATACTCCAGGTCGACATGAGGGCCCAATTGCGTAGATCGATGCTCATACTGTTGATCACTGGATTGTCTGGTCCACACTTGATTATTTACAGGCAGCCGCCATATAGCTGGAATATTGCTGAGTGCGGCGTAAAACGCACACACTCACTCGACACGAGGGACCAACTTATGGAATCCTGGAAGGGACATTGTCGCGTTGTCGCGTTGCCGCGTTGTCGCCCTTTCAAAAACAAGCAAAATGAGGCAAAATTAACCAAAGCGCGACAACGCGACAATGTCCCTTCCAGGATTCCATACAAACTACTCAGTATTCGGAAGTGACTGAGAGCATGGAACTATACTAGGGGCATAAAAAAGTTTCGGTCCAATTTTCAAGAAATATTATATCTTAGATCTGATAATGGGTTATTGTGACCCACGTGGTTTATGCTATCTGTTCAACAAAGATGCATACAATTGTTTGGGACTTGAGGTAAAACTGAACGTTTAGATCAGCTTGACATTTATGACATCACGAAATGGAAGACAATATACCGAACAAAGACTTTGTGATATAACCAACGACATCAGTAGCGCCTCACGTGCCCCTTTGCCTTGACATACTTAACAGCATGGCTGTGAGGGTGACGATAATCTAGGACAGACTAAACTTCTCACCAAGGGTGAGTCGGCAATATTGTACATAAAGTGGTCGATCAGCAATCCAGCCATCCGTCACCACAGCTATAATATCAGGAGCTAGTCGGACGCCACATTAATATAACGCCTGTAGCTTGAATAACAGACCCACTGGTCTGTGTGTAGAGAGCTGTATAGTCGTGAGGAAGAGTCAGGTCCGGTACTTGGAAAAAAACAGGTTAGTCCTCTCTCTGACATGTTTTATAATGCTCAAGGAACACTGCTATTTGCAGTTATTATGTGTGGTCATTAGTTTCCATTCCAACTCCTCGTGATACCGTAAGCTGTTGTTTCTCATGAACGACTTGGTTTGATAATGAGTATTAGTGTAAGTTTTTCAATGGGTCCATATTGCTGAACTGACTGCATGATTTGATAAGCTACTACACATATACTGAGATAAATGCAGGGAGCTGGATGGGTGGGGCGGGTTACTGCTTCACGGCAGTGTGAGAGTGCAAGCTTGGTGCTGTTTTGAATTCAAAACAGTGGCCTGAGTGGGGTAGGGTCATTGACTTCTCTTGACCAGGCCTTCCTATCTATCGGAAACAAAAGAAGAAAATGGGCTGAGATTTCACACGCATTGGGAGTAAAGAACTGCAATGCAATATATGTAACTGCATATAAATGTGAAACGAAAGCGTATAAAATTGGAATAAACTACAGTTGCTAGTTGACTACGCATACAACAGCTATCGGACTATAAAAGATGACCCAATTCGTTCAGCCAGCTGGTGTTGTAAACTTCAAGAAAGGATGAGCCCCGTATAGCATGGGCCGGGCCAAAGGTCAAAAGTTAAACTGGATTACAGAGTAATTAAACCATACGTATTGGTAAATACCTCTGGACATAACGCTTAGTCCCTAAATTGATGCAATTTTGATAGTAACAAATAATTTTATTTCAATTGTAAAGTACCCCAAGCTAGTGCGTTGGGAGATTTCATAGGAAATTTAGACTTGCTTCACTTGCTTTTGGCATTGCAGGGAGGACTAGGCATTGCAGGGAGGGGGGGAGGGTAGGGTAGGGGAAATAACGTGGTTCAGGGGAGGACTGTGAGACAGACTACATTGCAGGAGGACTAGGCAGTAGGGGAAATAATGTGGTTCAGGGGACTGTGGGAAATAGACTACATTGCAGGGGAGGACTAGACAGTAGGGGAAATAACGTGGTTCAGGGACTTGCAGGGAGAGGACTACATTGCAGGGGGAGTAGGTAGGAAATAACGTGGTTCAGGGCTGTGAGACAGACTACATTGCAGGGAGGACTAGGCAGTAGGGGAAATAACGTGGTTCAGGGACTGTGAGACAGACTACATTGCAGGGAGGACTAGGCAGTAGGGGAAATAACGTGGTTCAGGGGAAATAACAGTGGCAGTAGGGGAAATTTCAGGGACTGTGAGACAGACTACATTGCAGGGAGAGGTAGGCAGTAGGGGAAATAACGTGGTTCAGGGACTGTGAGACAGACTACATTGGGAGTAGTAGGGGATTGCAGGGAGGACAGACTACATTGCAGTAGGGGCAGTAGGGGAAATAACGTGGTTCAGGGACTGTGAAACAGACTACATTGCAGGGAGAGGTAGGCAGTAGGGGAAATAACGTGGTTCAGGGACTGTGAGACAGACTACATTGCAGGGAGGACTAGGCAGAAGGGGAAATAACGTGGTTCTGGGACTGTGAGACAGGCTACATTGCAGGGAGGACTAGGCAGTAGGGGAAATAACGTGGTTCAGGGACTGTGAGACAGACTACATTGCAGGGAGGGCTAGGCTATAGCGGAAATAACGTGGTTCAGGGACTGTGAGACAGACATATATATCCCCAGTGTCCACAAATTTACAGTATTCCTCATGGAACTGAGTTTGAGTCCAAATGTATATTCAACAATATGATAAAGAGATAGATATGACTTGTTGCTCCAAGAACACCTATTGTCTTGATTTCTGTTTGCTTATTTTTTGTTCATTATTAACGACAGCAAGTGTGATTAGCCTTCCTTATCAACATTTACTCGATTGTGTAAGACCAACACATGCTATTTTTCTGGAAGTACTCATGTCAAACGTGCTGACACAACACTTGTTATCGTTTTTAGCAATGTCAGCACTGAAGAATGAGGACAATCTGTATGGTTATACAGCTTCTTTATTCTGTTTTGGCGACGTTTCGACATAGAATAAAGAAGTTGTATGTCCATAAAAATTGACCTCATTCTTCATCTCCTCAACTGCTCGAATGCCAATCGAAGAAGAATTTCAGCACAGTTAAAATTAATATAAATACGATTTAATGAGACATGTGCGTTCTTAAAGCACATTATTTAAATTACAGTGCTTAAGGGGAGAGGAGTGTTCTTTACGCCTATTTTAGCAATATTCCAGCAATATCAGCAATATCACCAGAAATGGGTTTCACAGAAAGTACCGCTGTGGGAATCAAACCAGGGCTATGACGTGACGAACAAACGCTTTAACCATAAGGCTGCCCACCGCCCCTCCTTCTCTTAGCATCTGTATACGTAGGTATGAGATTATAGAGAGGTAAAGAGATAAATAGTTCGTATTGTTATATCTATTACACCTGTAATCCGCCTGTTTAATTGTCCCTTGTGTAAAGTCAATCAAACGAGTTACTAGGTGATCAAGCGACACATGTACATTACACCCAATTACCTACCACGTGAACCAAACAGTATTTAATTGCCTGCCTCTCACTCATTATTCACTTCGCTGAAGCTAATTAATTTATTTCCGAAACAAATGTATATCATCCGTTGAACCTGCATTTACATGTCGGCCCTAAAATAATTTTGTAAGCCTTTAGTTTCGTCCTTGAAAAGACGAACTATAATAATAATTCATCGTTAACTTATCGTTATAATTGATACGAAAAAAAAAATCTAAACCAGAAAAACCCTATCACTGAAAAACCTTTGCAGCGTTAGAATAAAGAAGTGTTTTCATTACACCATGACGTGATGTGTAATGGCTCTATGTTTTAAGCAGTCACTTTCAGAAACATCTTCATAAGCTAACTAGGGGTGGAAGGGTATACGTAGCTTAATGGTTAAAGCGTTCGCTTGCTTGGCACGCCGAAGACCCGGGTACGATTCCTCACATGGTTACAATGTGTGAAGCCCATTTCTGTTGTCCCCCGCCGTGATATTGTTCGACTATTACTAAAAGCGGCGTAAAACCATACTCACTCACTATAAGCTAACCAAGCTGGTTGGCCCATAAGGCACCAAGGTATGTATTGTCACTAACGGGGTCTTTGCACTATCAGGGACACTATATACCTTGATTCCAGCTGTTTTGGTCGTTGTTGTTGTTGTTATTCTTGGGGGAGTTTGGGGAGAGGTTGCGTTACAATAAAGTCCCTGGAAATGCAACAGCATCTGTAAACATGTTACTGCGACTGTTATGATAGATCAGACTCAGTATCCATTCCTGACATGTCTGTGGCTTCCAGTCAGCTTAACAGATTTATGTTTATTAATGTAAATGCACCACCATGTTGTAGTTGTCAAAGCAGCACATGCGTGTGACACCAAACAAGCTGTCGCTGTGGCTAACAATGCTGTTTATTTTGTCCAGCCTGTTGAAGTGTACATAATGCGAGGAATTAATATACATGTATACTATTAGAAGCTTGTTATGTTGTTATGTATGTTCCATCGTGTGGTGTGTGATTTTTCACCAGGAACTAGCTTTTGCATAGTTTGAGTTATATTTAAATATTCAACTCTTTATTTGCTCATGGAAAGTTTATATCAACTTTCTACATATCTATGGTTTACATTCTAAAGAGTCATTTGTTGCCTTATTTACATGATGTACTCAGGAGGAATCCGTTACACGTAAGTTTATTAGCTATCAGATAATAACATATCCCATAGTAGATCATCCCATCTACTATGAGTATAAATTACTGCCTTCTGGGCGCCGTTATCATTTACCCCGTTTTAAACCAATCGTGCCATGAAATCCTTTGTACCTGCCAGTATGACTCTTTTAAATGATTCCTAGTGTTTGGACATGGTATATTTCCAACTTTCTTTTAATATCTGTACAATGTCATAATAGCCTTTCAATCTCTACACCAAGAGTAGTTAGTGCTTTAGTCCAAATAAGGATAGGTGTTAACACAATACCCAGATATCTAGATACAAACCATACAATTTCAATTTAAAACAAATATTAATAGTGAACTGGCTAACAAATTCAGAGCACTGTCATTCTCCAAAATTCAATGTAAAATCACTGATTATGTGTTGAAATATGTTTGTATGCACAGCCCTAAAGTATAATAAAGTAACGCAAAAAGACTCCATTGTAGCATTTAATCAAACTTGTTAACTGCTGAATAATTGCTGATATCAAATTATATGATTATTAAGATGTATCAGATCTATTCTAATATCACCAGGGTTATCATGCTCAAAATAATCAATATATACTCTCCCAAAAAGAAACGCATCGTGAAAATAGCAATTTCATGTAGCAATGAATGAAAACGTGATTCATTTTACAAAAGGTTTTGCTCTGTTTATGAGTCCTATGGTGTTTATGTTTTGAAACATCACAACACCGTATTTAACAGCATGATTCGGCGTGTAGTGTCACAGAATACACAATTCACATGCAATGCACGTGAAAGTTGGGGATCAGATAGTCTCAATGATTGGTATAAAAGGTTGATCGTTGCCTGTCGATTATTCACTGTATTTGGAATATTGTTGACGAACGCAAAATGCCACGTCTAAGTGAAGCCAACCGTCATATCGCCATTGGTTTGCTTGAAGCTGGCGTCTCAACGTGCAGTTGCCCGACGCATGAATGTTCACCAAAGCACCATTTCACGGCTCTGGGAGAGAAATCGCCGGCAGAATGCGGTAGCAGATGCCCCTCGTAGTGGGCGACCTCGAGCGACCACTGCGGCGCAGGATCGCTACATCCGGGTACATCACCTGCGTCATCAAACAGCTACGGCGACCAGTACCGCTCCACAAATACCCGGATTGAGGAGGCTTTCTGCACAGACTGTCAGGAACAGGTTGAGAGAGGCTGATTTACGTGCCAGATGACCTAATTTTGGCCCTGTGCTTCGACAACAACATCGTCGACATCGAGTTCAATGGTGCACCAACGTTCAGGCCTGGAACCTACCGACGCGCGACATCAAAATGTCGCGTTGTCGCATTGTCGCGTGTCGCGTTTTAGTAAATACGTTATAATACAAACTGTACTCAATATTTTAACAAAGCGCGACACGTGACACGCGACGCGCGACAACGCGACATTTCATCAAAATGTCGCGTTGTCGCATTGTCGCGTCGCGTTTTAGTCAAATACATTATAATACATACTATACTCAATATTTTAACAAAACGCGACACGCGACAACGACAACGCGACATTTCATCAAAATGTCGCGTTGTCGCATTGTCGCGTCGCGCGCGTTTTATTAGTTACCGCGGATTTTATAAACTATCACAAGCATGATTACTTTTCGATGTTTGGAGTGGATTGGAGTTGAGTGGAGTGGGCGGAGTGGAGTGGAGGAGGAAGTGAGGAGAGCATGAGTGAGTGAGTGGAGCGGGGAGCGGGTGAGAGGAATGAGTGAGTGAGCGGAGCGGGAGTGGAGGAGTGAGTGGGTGGAGGGGAGCGGAGCGGAATGAGTGAGTGAGAGAGAGGTGAGTCAGTGAGCGGAGCGGAGCGAAGCGAAGTGGAGTGGAGTGGAATGAGTGAGTGAGAGAAGTGAGTCAGTGAGCGGAGAGGAGCGGAGCGGAGTGGAGTGGAATGAGTGAGTGAGTGAGTGGAGCGGAGTGGAGTGGAATGAGTGAGTGAGTGAGTGAGTGGAGCGAAGTGGTGTGGAGTAGAGTAGAGTAGAGTGGAGCGGAGATTGAGTGTAGTGGAGTGGGGTGGAGTGAGTGGGTGGAGCGGGGAGTGGAATGGAGGGAGGGAGGGAGCGAGCGAGCGAGTGTTGATTTCTGGCGCTCCAAGGGTACGCAACTCTGCCAAGCGATTTGCCCGCTTTTAAAATCATAATGATAACATTCCATTTGTATGGCGTTTTCCCAAGAAGAATATCACGTTCAAAGTCGACCAAAACTGTATTTGAGGTGCAGGATGGTTAAGAGATATTACCATCTCATTCTACCTGGTATCCATCCACTGCTGGCTGAACAAGTTCATCAGCGTCGGACAGGACTGTACCAAGAATCTCTCTGAGGAGCCACACTGTGGAACATAGTGACCCATTCGTGGACACCACTTGATGTTTATGCCGATGTGGCCTGAATTTTAACAATATTTGAGTGTTTTCACAACCTGTGAGCTTGATATGGGTGAAATGTCCAAAGTGATGAGTATGTATGGTACTGGGATTAGAACCTATGATCATAGTTTTCTGGTGTGACTAAGAGACACAACTCTGCACAGCAAATTGCCCCGCCTTGAATGACAGAGCCACCGTGTGCAGTGATTACAATGAATAGTAGCGCTAATAATTTGTCTTGCTGCTAAAACACACTTGATTGGCCAAATACATTTACAATATATACAATAATTTTCAAAGCAACAATGAAAGATTCCCATTAAGTTCAAGAAAAGCAGCCCCCATTATCATTACGCGTACTACTTCATTGTAAAAACCATTGGAGGTAACAAAGACCACTGAAGTGTGAAATAGAGTATAACATTTCCTGCGCATGCGTAGACTAATTGACTTTCTACGCATGCGCACCGGTAATCGAAAGGGCGAAAACGCGACGCGACGCGACAATGCGACATATAATATGTCGCATTGTCGCGTGTCGCGTTTTAGTGAATTTTAGGCTTCTTTTTACACATCTTAGATAGGGCGACGCGCGACAACGCGACATATTTTGACCTTGAAAATTGTCGCTATGTCGCGTGTCGCCCTTTGGAGGAATAGAAAATATTATTCAAAACGCGACACGCGACACGCGACATCGCGACAATGCGACAAATGGGCGAAATGTCGCGTTGTCGCGATGTCGCGTGTCGCGTTTTGGTTTATTTTGCCTCACTTTACTTGTTTTTGACAACGCGACAATGCGACATAGCGACAATGTCCCTTCTATGATTTGAAACAGTGGCAACGGCACGAGAATCGACGCGTTGGCGATCAGACCCCTGCAAAATGGCCGAGTACGACCTCTTCTGTACACTGCTGGATTCGGTGCAGTATGATTTTAAACTTTCAACTCGATTCCGGCATGAGATAGCAGAATGACGGCTGTTGCGCGAAGGCAGTGATTTGTGTATGTGTGTGGCAACTTGGCATTCTTGGAGATGTTTTTCATCATTTGTGACAGTGAATTTTTGCCAACGCATCGTGAATGAAGTGCGGTGTACCCAACAGAATCGCGGATATCGACGACAGATTTCGGATGTTGAAAGAACGATTCATTATTGGGATTCATGTGGGATTTGTACAACATGAAGGATGAAACCGGACACAAAAGGTAAGATTTCAACATTTTTAATTGTTTTGATATGCTTGGGCTTGTGTCAGTGGGATTGTTCTAGACTGCATTAGTACCTTTTCATTATTACCGATTAGTATTTATTTTTTGCTATTTTAGTATATCATAATATTATCATTCAGTGTTAGATCAGATGTAAATCTTGTTGAAAGCTGTTTTTGATAAATAATAACCATATTTGCATTTATGCCTTTGATAATTCTGTTTAGAAGCCTTGTGACAGTCTAGCGAAAGGGAGGTAACTAACATGTATAACTTCCTTTTTTATTTGGTTTGTTTACAAAATGTTAAACCTTGCACACCTCTGAAGAAAATTGTATTTCTCTCAGTTGCTTTCGATAATGACCCATCAATTATTTCCCTCACGCCATTCTCATCAACCTTAGCAAAGCGGGACTGTGGAGGGACGATCGGTGTACAAGATGGAGCCGGGTCAGCGTTAGCGCTGGAATTTCGAAGTGGAAACGTCCGGAGTGCTGGCATTGGTGTATTTTGGAAGATCATTATCTAGAAACAAGTATCATTAACGTATTCTTTATGCTGAATAATAATCTTTAAACTTGGAATATTGTACCAAAGTAAATACTCGAATGCTTGAAATTTGCGGAGCAGTTCATTTGTGAATAAACATCATTGAAGGATATTATTTTATGGCTCTTCAATCACTTTACTGTTATCTGATCACATATGATTATGTGCCATGTGATTGTATACACCATCATCTTTGAATAATTCTTCCAAGAATTTGTCGTCTTCAAAGATTGTATCAAAATCCCAGAGAAAGAATTTGAGGTGGTAATGTTCCTCAATTATGCAAATTCATGCAGCGAAAATAGTACGGTATTAGTGCCAACGTATTAATGTGCGGTTATTAGGCCATCATTTTCAGGTATGTCGAACAATATTCGACAAGGGTAATTAACCAATCAGATTGCGGAAAGCACTCTTGACTTGAACTATATGTCACTATGACTTGAACAATGATAAATGATAAGCTAGTGGGCACAGTCCCCCTCACGTTTATGTGCATTTGGGGGGATATGTTTCAAACCTTTACAGATAATCAAACTGCCACCCCGGGATATTAAATGCCGCAAATGGTCAATTCATGAGTAAACTGAGAGCCACCAGCTTCCTATTTCAGGTGGACAAATTGTTTGTCCTAGTTGGTGTTTAAGACATGCATAGTCATACACAATCCCCTTGAATACAATAAGTCGCCGTGACCGATACAACAACATGCCAGGTTTTCTGTGTTGTTTTACCTCGATATTTAATCAGGTCATGTAAAAATCTGTTTGTATTCTCAAAACAGTGTCGGCCCATACGTTTTCACATGCAATACAGCAATTAATACTCCCTCGTTGTAACCCGTGTTAGGTGGTATAAACCTACACATGTTATTTGTCATCATTCACTTGATGGTCAGTTAATGAATTTATAACAGGTATAATTAGTGGTAACACACTTAGATTACCCGACAAAGGTTCCCATTTGGCATTTCTTGTGTCTGGAGTAAATATTCAACATTATAAACATCGATTAAAGGATTAAGGCGAGAAAGGCGGACGTTATGCAATTAGTTGCCAGGTGTGCTATCTTGGGTGACCAATGAGACTATACACCAATACCTGAAAAGATTTATCACTTTTTCGTATATTAAACTGTTAAAAGACACATCATTTGGAACAGTTTTGTGGATATTGATGGATACATTCCTCGAACAAGGTAATGGCCTGATATTGTTCCTATAACTTTAATCTGTTTTAATTTTAATATTTGCATTTTGTTTTTATTCATTTGTCGTAGCATTCAACAGAATCATTGTTTTCGCCGTGAAGTGTAATGAGACAGACAACATGCACTAGGGTGTGTGTGCGAATTATGATTCACATTGGCAAACTATAAAATGTCTAGATATTACAGTTCTGTTATAAATTCACTATAAGTATCAGCAGATCGTCTGCTTTTATTTAGTTTCAAAATGCATACAAGTGTGATAATAAACTAATTAGGATTATAAGACCAAATATAAAGACGCACATTGACTAGTATCTACATACTGGTGAGTGGACATTAACCATGGGAATGTAGCAAAGAAATTTATCGCGCAGTATTGTGACTTCGACCCCACCTCGCTTCCTTGGAAGAAATCGTTATGTTATAAGTTGTGTCATGCAAAATCCGTTTGGTTATGATTCCAATACATATTTAACAACGAGTAGAAAGTAGTCTTGATTTTCTAACTTGATGAAAACAAACTATAATCTCATTAATTCTAACAGATTTTTTTATTTTTAAAATGGCGGCGCCCTGTCGGGAACATCCGCCAGTCTGAGGATAAATGGTATTTAGGTTTGTTTTCACCGAGTTGTGCAAAATCAAAACTACTTTCTACTGGTAGTAAAATATGTATTTTATTGATGGCCAATAGGATTTTGCATGACATAGCGTATATCATAACAATTTCTCGTGGCAGCGAGGTGGGTGTCAATATAATACTACTTACAATATTATTGTTACTTCGACCACAACCTCACTTCCGAGGAAGAAATCGTTATGTTACAAGTTGTGTCATAGAAAATCTTTATGGTCATCAATCATATGCATATTTTACTACAACTAGTAAGTAGTTTCTGATTCTTTAACTTCCGTGAAGCGATCTGAACACAAGTAAGATATCGTTTCAGGCTTCCACAACGCTCGCTTCGCACTCACAAACATAACCCATTTAGCACGAACTGCGGGGTCCGGAAATCTGTGCATGGGGACACCATCGCCCGACCCCTAGGAGCAATTGACGACAAAGCAACGATTCGGCATGTCGTCGTTGATGTCGAGAAATCATCAAAATGATGAGCGTGCTACACATTTTCTATACAACTAACTGAAAATCGTTCCTCATATGACGTCACTGCAGTGCTCTGGCGACAGAGTTACGTAACCTGTCTGTGGTTTCGTTGGCGGGCGAGAGGGAAGCAGGCGACTTTTTGGCCACTTTTAATCGCTCGGTATTAATTAACCACAAGTTTTTAAAGAATGAATTTGGTGTTCCGCATAAGACTAACCACAAATCTTTCATATGTAATGGTTAAAAGAGTAACAAAAAACAAAGTTTAGTGGTTCTTTAAAGGTTAGGTGATGTTCAGAAATAATATATTTGAAAAACATCAAACGGGTAGATTTACTTATACCGGTACCACTAAACGTATTTTCTGCGCATGATCGGAAGGGAGCTTAGGTTAGGGTTTTCAGGATTAGGATTAGACTCCTATATACAACAACTGGAAGTAGCTAAAACAATGGTACCGGTATAAGTAAAGTGCTCCCATCAAACCTCATCCTCAGCTGAACAATATACAAAACCTATAATTTTCATCCTTTTATTTTCTTCAGAAACAATCCTTTTTAAAACTTTCTGACGTGTACAAAGCAGAAACCTACACATGTTAAGATCAGCGGGAGCTACATGTAACCTTGTGCGTACAAGGGCATGCGTAACCCGAGCCTGGCTATCAGAACATCACAAGTATTATCTTTTCATTCAGATCACTAATGTGCAATTGCCTTCCCCAATCCATCTTATCTCTCTGTACAGTTGATGATCCTATTCAAAACAATGTAGGCGAATATATTTAGTCCAGATGTCAATGACAAAAACGCGTTTTGTTTTTAATGGACGGACAAAATCCCACCCTGACAAAATCCCATAGGACAAAATTTCTCGCAAAAATAACCAACATAGGACAAAATCCCATGTATATGTTATTGCTACATTGCTAAATGTGTCTCTGATGATGACAGTTTTTATCAGTGTTCCAAAATGGAAGTACTGAATAGCAATAAGGGAGGAGTTAAAATAGCACTAGATGGATTTTTGTACACAGCTGGGAATGTTCAAGGAAAATTGCATTAGAATGTCGTGGGTCCATGAAGACATCGTTGACAATGGAGAATCCGGTTCTTGTTATATCTCATGGTCATCCAGCAGATGAGTCACATGTAGAAGTCATGACATTGAGAATCCAGCGACCTATCAACCCTGGCGACATACGACAACAGCCCCTCCGACTGCGACGTGTACACCCAGTCTTCACACTTGATGTCTGGGATGTCATGAAGGGACCGTGGACAATCAGCAGCGTACCAACAGTCCTTCTGAAGTTTGGAATTCCAGTTTCAAGCATTTCATCGGCCATAATTTATTCATGAAGAAAAAGAAAAATATCTATTTCAAAATAAATTGTATGTCATTTTTCACACTGTTGGGATTTTGTCCACAGCGTTCAGACATTTTGTCCTATAGGATTTTGTCTGGTTGGGATTTTGTCAGGGTGGGTTTTGTCAGGGTGGGATTTTGTCAGGGTGGGTTTTGTCAGGGTGGGTTTTGTCAGGGTGGGATTTTGTCAGGGTGGGATTTTCAGGGTGGGTTTTGTCAGGGTGGGTTTTTGTGAGGGTGGGTTTTTGTCCTACCCTCTATTATTCAAGGTAAAGTCGTATGCAGATTGACATTATTGTTGAGTCTTTCTCCATTCATCACAGGAAGCGGGGTTGTTTTTTCTCTTATTTTCCATTGCTAGCATATCTCGGAATAACGAGTAGTATTTTTCAGTGTCTGATGAAATGCCCACCGAAGATACTGGTATACTGAAAAGCATATTTTGATTACTGACGGGAACTGCTACTTCGCATATTTAAGATTAATAATGACATGGTGTTAAAACAAGCAAATGGGTTGTTTTAGCGCACTATGTGTTATTAAAGCGGATGTTGTACTTTGTTAAGATCATTAGACGGTAACCGTATTTGACTGACAAACATTTGCAGGTATATGTGGATTTGTCGTGTGTTGGTTTGATGTGTGCAATGATGTATACATTGTTGTTCTGATGAAAAATAGTAACCATTCATTTTGATTGGTAATTGATTTTAGAAAGGTTTTTTGATCACTGAAGTTGAATTCAGCTTCATCGTGTTAAAAAAATCAAATCTCAGCATATTCTAGACGTGATCACAGTACATTACATCCATTTGACGATTATTCAAATGTATTCATACCGTATTAATATGTCAAAATGAAGATATCTACACGCGCAGTAAGATAACACTTATTAAGCCTATCTCAAACAACCCGGGGGCGGTAGGGTACCCTAATGGTTAAAGCGTTGGCTCGTCACGCCGAAGACCCGGGTTCGAATCCCCACATGGGCACAATGTGTGAAGCCCATTGCTTGTGTCTCCCGCCGTGATGTTGCTGGAATATTGCTAAAAGCGGCGTAAAACCAAAATCCGTCAGTCAGTCAGTCAAACAACCCGTGACGGTACGGGTTAGAATTGGTCTTCAGCAACTCATGCTTGTCGTAAGAGGCGACTAACGGGATCGGGTGGTGAGAAACGCTGTCTTGGTTGACACATGCCATCGTATCCCAATTGCGTAGATCGATGCTCATGATGTTGATCACTGGGTCGGCTGGTCCAGACTTGATTATTTATAGACCGCCGCAATGTAGCTGGAATATTGCTGAGTGCGGCGTTGACAACAAACCAACCAACCAATCGAAAGCATGAAAACATTCCCACAGAAGTGTTTTAAGTTCGAAACTTGGTTTTGAATGTTAGGGAATGTTGAAACAGAGCAGCGATTTTGAATGTTTTAGTTTCTCATCTTTCAAAACAAGGTCTGGGGGGAAATGGAGTAAGGTAGAAAGGTTAATATTTTTAAATCTTTTACAATTTTTAACATATTGTTCAGTTATGGTAGCGGTACAACATATTAAGCAAGCTACGTTAGACATTACCATCCACTAATAATTGTTGTTGTTTTGTTTCAGGGACCTATATCTAACATCACTGAAGTTTGGTGACGTCTTCTGCGAATAAGGATGGCGACCAAAACGGTGCTGGTCCATATCAAGCGGGCTCTTTGTAAAGAGCATGCGCGGTACTTGTGCAGATCGTTCTCAACTCGTTCTTCACATTTGCCATTGAGCAGCAGTGATATCGTCAAACTACAGCGTCGTTGTATTTCCACGACGTTGACTACAATGAACGGCAAGGAACAACACATCGTAACAAGCCCCTTTTCTCCAGTGGATATCCCGGATGTGAACTTCGCTGAGTTTGTGTTGTCAAAGTACAGCGAGTTTGGAGATCTAAAAGCTTTGGTAGGTCAGAAGAGATAGTTCTGAAATATTGATAATTCGACTAGTGACAAGGGCTTTGATTCAGACTGAAATCGATCAAACGAAGCAAACAGTTACTAAACTAAAGTCGGGGCCACAAGGCTGCTACCTACTGCCAGAACACAGTACCCGACGTCCTTGACAATGTAGTACTCCACCGTCCTTGTTGTCTCTACGATCTTATGATGACCACCACCTATGTTGTCCATACGATCCTCGATCTTATGATGACCACCACCTATGTTGTCCATACGATCCTCGATCTTATGATGACCACCAACTATGTTGTCCATACGATCCTCGATCTTATGATGACCTTCACCTATGTTGTCCATACGATCTTCGATCTTATGATGACCTCCACCTATGTTGTCCATACGATCCTCGATCTTATGATGACCTCCACCTATGGTGTCCATACGATCCTCTATCTTATGATGACCTCCACCTATGTTGTCCATACGATCCTCGATCTTATGATGGCCACCACCTATGTTGTTCATTCGATCCTCGATCTTATGATGGCCACCACATATGTTGTCAATTCGATCCTCGATCTTATGATGACCACCACCTATGTTGTCCATACGATCCTCGATCTTATGATGGCCACCACCTATGTTGTTCATTCGATCCTCGATCTTATGATGACCACCACCTATGTTGTCAATTCGATCCTCGATCTTATGATGACCACCACCTATGTTGTCGATCTTATGATGACCACCACCTATGTTGTCAATTCGATCCTCGATCTTATGATGACCACCAACTATGTTGTCAATTCGATCTTCGATCTTATGATTACCACCACCTATGTTGTCGATCTTATGATGACCACCACCTATGTTGTCAATTCGATCCTCGATCTTATGGTGACCACCACCTATGTAGTCGATCTTATGATGACTAACACCTATGTTGTCCATTCGATTCTCGATTTTATTATCTAAAATAGGTGCCCCACGCACGTTTCTTCTTGAAAGAGAGACTAAGACGTTAAGCAGGCGGTCACCATGGTTGCTGATTTACATTGTTATCCTCATAACCAGTGTGCCAAATAGTTTCCAAATTTTGCTAGTCAGTCAGGCTGGCTATGCCTGAAAGTTACTAGCCCACAAAATAATTCACTTGCCCGAAATTTGAATGTAAAAACTAAACAAAAGATTACCATAATAGATAACAATAAGATATTGTCGGCATTGCAAGGGTGTCATCATTAAGCTGCTAATGTGATAAACAGTTTATCAGGCCATAATGCTGCATGATTTAAAGTGTATTATAACTTAGCAAGTCAGAGAGAGTGATATATTTACAAAATGACGCCATGAAAATTCACTAGCCAGTCGGGCCAGTGACTGTGGAGATTTACTGGCACGCCTGGATTTTTACTAGCCACGGGCCAGTGGCTATTTCGCACACTTCTCATAACCAACCAGTGTAACATCATATTCCAGATGGACGCCACCACCGGCCGGACGCTGACGTTCCGGGAGCTGAGGGAGTCTGTGTTCCGGGTTGGAAGCGGACTGACCAGGCTGGGAGTGAGGAAAGGAGACACGGTCCTGATTTTCACCACCAACTGTATCGAGTACCTGATCACCATGGTGGCTTGCGGTGCAATCGGAGCAGTTCTCTCCACGTCCAACCCCTCATACACCACCAGTGAGTGAGTTGGTCCTAAACCACCTTCATTTTAATTAATTGTTTCACCACTTTGGTGATATGTATGGGGCTGACCTAACAAGAATAGTAATCAGGGGTATTATAAATCCTAACTTAAGCTGTTCACAATGAACATAGCGAAAAGCGAAACTACTGACTCATAAGTCTGCAGTTAAAAGTTTGCTATGGATGGACACTTTAAGATATAATACGTCGTTTGTTTCAAAAGCAAAGGACAATATAGTGTGACTATATTTAATGAACTAAAGTGGGACACAGAGCAACAAACAATAGTCAGTCAGATCATCCGAGAAAATGAGATAGATGACCAAAACTCACACGTGAAAACAAATTCATTGTGTAAAAGCCAGCTCTCAGTAACGCGTGTGTTATCCACTGGACTTGATCACAGTCTGATCTCATGATCCAAAGAAATGTCTGGGTGGTTGCCGCGGGAAGATTTTCCCTCTCTTCTGCAAGAGCATTTCCGAGTTCCAAGTGCTTGTAGAGCATGTCGTCCGGAGAGGATGATTTGCACTTCGTTCCACCAGTGATCGTGTTGAGGTTTGGTTGAGATCTGATCTGACTGGCCAATCCATTTGGACAATGGTCTGTTGTTCTAGTGGGCATCGACGACCTTGGTACGATGAACCCGTGCGTTATCGTCCATGAGGATAAGTCTGGTCAGATTGCAAGAGCATACGGTTTCACGTACACATCCGAAACGTCATGCCTGATGTTCAGCCAAATGCCTGACAGTGTAATATCGAAGCAGTGAGAGCCGATTATTACGCACTGTCTGAGTAGAAACGTTAACGGTTAACGTTCCGAAGGTCATTTCTGAGTGCGGATGCTGTCACAATGTGAGTAACTTGTCTTCCTCTGCGTGGGGGAACGCTGTCCACAACCTGCATGGGTAACTGATTTCAAAATCTGATCACACTCTGGCTGACACAAAAGGCCCCGTTGACCCAGTTTCAGGTATTCCAATGCATCTGCCAGAATCGTCAACGTGTAGCCAGTTGGTTCAATCCTGGGTAGCAAATGACGCTGTGCACTCTGATAAGATATACAACGATTCTGTCACAATACATCAAAACACAGGTTATCAAGCACCTCTTGCACATCGGGCCCATGTCGACATGCTTCTGTCCGTTCGTCAGGAGATCCTGCAGGGGACCCAACACTTATATATGCACTGGGATGTTTCAATCTGTATTTGTCGGATGATTGTATGATTCCATCAAAACGTGTTCTTTAGCATAGTTTGAGTATGTTAGTTAAATAATCCCAATATTGTGATATATGGCCACGTAGGGTCACCCTGTTCAAATCTGCACGTGACTATGAGATGATATTCTGCCCTGCCTGTCAGGTGAGCTGCGCCGCCAACTGGAACACTCGAAATCCAGCACAGTGATCGTCCTGTCCGACTTCATCTCAACTGTAGAACAAGCAGTGAAGTCCTCGGAAATACTCCAGCGTTCCGTCAAGGTAAACTGATCCTGTGTCCTCTGAATGTACGAATGCATTCATTCATTAACTCATTCATTATTTCATTCGCTCACTCATTCTGCTACGACCAGCGTGAAACGTTGCACGTTCTAATTTAATTGATTGATTCACCCACACGCTCATTTGCTCTATCATTCTGCTACGTTGTACTTGTGTACAACACACACACACACGCACGCACACTCTCTCTCACACACACACACACACACACACACACACACACACACACACACACACACACACACACACACACACACACCACACCAAGCACCAACACCACCACCACCACCACCACCACAACCACCCACATGCCCCATCCTTGCGTGTATTAAAGGCATCATGCTTCTATCTCAGAATATCATAGTGATTGGCCAGACCCACGGATATAGGTCGTTCTCAACGCTGCTGGAAGATGACGGCAAGGCGTTTCCTGACGTCGACATCTCCAGCAATGACGTCCTCCTCATCCCCTACTCCAGCGGCACCACCGGCCTGCCGAAGGGGGTTATGCTGTCCCACAGGAACATCATCGCCAACGCCCTCCAGATAAAGTATGTCTCTCAACACCTTGCTTGGCTATACAATTCCCAAAGTGATTTTAACGCTATGGTTGTTCCACAAGCATGTTTGTAACACGTGTACGACAAAGTGCATATCATTGTGAATTCTAATACTCTAATCAGATTTTAACAAAACTGCATACCATTCATCCTTGATAATCTCCTGGGAATACGTTGCGATAAATCTCCACTATACCCTGGATGTATCTACGGCTCGATATTTTCTACGATGATTTTATTACCTCCGTTGGCTGGCTTTTTATCCAATCAGGTGTCTGCGCTGGGAAGTTGAGCGTACCAATCACAACTCACTTTCTAACAGATTAAACTTGGCAACACAATTGTTGCAGTGGTACTCTGAAAGAGGTAGAAGGAGTTCTTGCATATATTTTTTCATATGTATATATAAGTTTCAGACCTGTCAATTTGTCTGTATGATTTCCTCCAAAATCTGAGTCGTACTGCGAACAAACCTTCGCGGTTGGGACCGCTATCTTTGTTGACGCTGGCAAGCTCGGTTGTAACTGTGTTGGCTACTGTGAGAATGCGGAGCCAGCAAAGGGAGGTTATAAAATTATCGGGCCGAGCCATACCTGCATCCAGGGTACTTGTGGAGATTTATCGGAACATACACCCTGGAGATTATCGAGGATGCATACCATTGGGATGAAATGTGTACTATATATTTGAATTAGACGTGCATTCAGATTCACAGGCATTTGCGTCACCACATATTTCACTAGGGCTTACAACGAACTAAGAACAACATTAATGTTCAAACAAACCTAGCTTAGACAGACTAGTTCAACAATCTCCGCTGCTTCGTTGGTAGTTTGAAGGACTTGACTCTTGGGCAGCAAGTTCGTAGCCCGCTTAGTTTTCAAAAATGTTCATAAATGTAATGCAGCTCAATGGATAACAGCAAGCTAACAGTGCATGTTCTGATTACTTTCTTAAATTAGTGAACGCCCCAAAATGTATGAAAATCGCCCTTTTATGGGTAGTTTTCCACGTTTAGAAACTAAATACGCTTATCGGAGGAAAACAGTATTTTCTTGGTACTTTGGACTGTTATTATAAAATTAATTGTTTACACTTGAATATTTATCGTTTCACTATTTGAAGAAATAGATTATTCGACGGTAATGTATTTCATTCCACATTCAAGCATCAAATAATGAGTATGACACAACAGATGGTATGTATTGTGTGATACTTTAAAGAACACGGAGATTTCTTTATGCCCGCAGTGTTGATGCTTTTGGCTCAGTCCTCTGATTTGAGTATAAGGTCTAGTAAACTGTGGCAATTCCTGGAAGTGAGTGTATTGTAAGCTGCAGTTCTTGAAAGGCATTTGTAACTTGGACGAACATGAATACCTGATGAAGGAGCAAGAATTAGCCCTGAAAAAGAATTAAAAAGAAGTTGTCCATAACAACGTGTCATGTATTCGTATTGTAAGATGTTCCCCCCTCAGTGCCTCCATGAGGATGGAAGCCGGGAGGGACAGTCTACTGGGGATTCTGCCACAGTTCCACATCTACGGCCTGGTCGTGTCCCAGATCTGTTCCACCATCCAGGGAGCCGCCTATGTCACCATGCCCAGGTTCATAGCGCAAGACTTCCTCACAGCTGTCAAAAACAACGAGGTAAGGTCAGACCTCAAGTATCAGCAGCATCTGTTAGCCGCATTTAGCAATATTCCAGCAATATCGCGGCGGGACACACCAGAATTGGGCTTCACACATTGTACCCATGTGGGGAATCGAACCCGGGTGTTCGGCATGACGAGTGAACGCTTTAACCATTAGGCTACCCCACCGCCCCATGTATGCAGTATTACTTTGTTTTAAGGCGATATGGGCATTCCAATTCTCAATATTGCAATGACTCAAAATATATATTTATGTTCATGCTACCAGTTCTTTCCTTGCTGTCTTCAGATCACCTACCTACATCTGGTACCGCCACTTGTCCTGTTCCTGGCGAAAGACCCGACAGTGACCGACTACATCTCCAGCGTGCACACCATCATCAGTGGAGCGGCACCGCTCGGCAAGGAGCTGTGTGAACAGCTGAAAGAACGAACCCCTGCCTGTGTACTTCAAGGTATTAGTATAGAGGCAGATTAGTGTCTAGGTCAGTCTACGTCAATGGACAGCGTTACATCAATGTCTCTGCCAGTCTCTCGACAGCTGCATTAACCCTGATCCCACCAAGCTTTCCTCATATCCATTACCGCCAAGTGGGCCTGTGAGGCCCGGTCACCCCCTTTTGATTTATATCAAAGGACCTGACAGGATATTACGTTCTTCTTCACTATTAGAACAGTCACTGCTGTCACTAACACTTTCTTCAAAGGGAGGTTCGAACTGATCCACTGTCAGAAGGTACTGCATCAGCACCACTACCATCATCATCTGCAGCAGCAAGTTGGAGCAAAACATCGAGAAAATTGCTTCTCAAACTTCCTTAAGTGGCATTTAGAAGCTGGTGTGATGAAGAGGAACACTTTTTATGGATAGACAACTTCTTTGTTGCAGTGGATGCGACGTTTTGGTGTAGATCCTAGCAGCGTTATCTAGCAAATGATACACAGCATCTGCACAAGGAGAAATATACATGACGGGTATTTGGGTTTGTACAATAGAAGAGGTTGATGTGTGTTGACATGAGGCTTGTTGTGATAAGGACTGATCGAAGCCAGTAGACAAAGGGTGGGTTATTCTTGATTAGTTGATCGTAAGCTGTATGGATGTAATAACGTTCATCTCTGTTGGTTGTCGGGTTGAGCCGTTTGATGTTGATTGCCTCTAAGAGTTCTCTTATCCCATGGCCTACCTCTGGGATCACATCTCTCCCCATCATCAGCGAGATCTACATGACAGAACTCGAAGACAAGGCCCTCCTCACCTCACCCGTCACACCAATATGCTGTTTCCGGAAAGTAGACGACACAGAAAGACCCCACCACCTTGCTTCAACGAGACCACAAAACCCTCCTGTAAGAACTTAGGGACAAAACGAGATAGGTCCGACTCTACACAAGCAGCTCACAGTTCCCCATCCTAGACCACCCTACGCCCGAGGTCCACAAAGACCCCATCGAAGCCCGTCTCCTAGTCTGTTCCAGAAACACAGTCCATTACAATACCACCAAGCATCTCGAACGCCTTCTCGCCCCTCTAGGTAAATTAGCTAAATCCTTTATCTCGGACTCCAACGAATTATGCAACAAGATCAGCACCATCACCCAGCCTGGCGAAATAATGAGTTGGTGATGCGGTTGATCTATTCACCAATGTCCCAAGAGACGAAGCCCTAGCCATCATTAGAAGAAATGTTGAAGACATTCGCGCTAAACCTAAACACCCATCTCACAGTAGAAAGCATCATCCGCCTCATCCATTCCTGTATAAGTTCAAAATACTTCACCCGGTCTGATAAAATCTACCAACAAACCCATGGTCTACCTATGGGATCACCTTTCTCCCCCATCATCACCAAGATCTACATGACAGAACCCGAAGACAAGACCCTCCTCAACTTACCCGTCACTCTAATATGCTGGTTCCGGAAAGAAGACGACACTTTTGTCATAATCAACCCCACCGATGATCCCATCTGCCTTCTCAAACACCTTAATGCCCAACAGCCACGCATGAAATTCGACATCCAAGTAGAAAAAGACAACAACAAACTCCAAACAACTGTCTACAGGAAACCAACGCGCACAGACCAATATCTTGACTTTTCATCTAATCACCCACTGCAAGTCAAGAGAGGTATAATCGCCACCCTAGCCAGAAGAGCAAAGAACATCAGCTCCACAACCCAAGCCCTTGAAGTCGAGTTAGAACACCTTCGCCATGTCTTCATAAACCTTAATCAGTACCCTGCTAATCTGGTCAACAGAACCATCAAGACCACCCTCAACCCAAAAGACAAACCACCACGTCAACAATCATCGCCGTTCATCACCAGTATACCATATGTCGATACAACTAGCCACCATATCCGCAGATTACTAAAGAAGCAAGCCAACATAGATGCTGTGTTCCAGAAAGAACATCAGTTCAACATATCCTACAAGCCAATAAGCAACAAAGAAGAACCTTCAGGCGTTGTCTACTACATTCAATGCGAATGTGGAGACTCGTACATATTAACCCAAATACCCTTCATGTACATATTTCTCCTTGTGCATATGTTGTGTATCATTTGCTAGATAACAGTGTTAGGATCTACACAGAAACGTAAAGAAGTTGTCTATTCATAAAAAGTGTTCCTCTTCTCAAACTTGCTCGACGATTCATCTTTGACTAGCAGTTATTATGCAATGTATTCATAAGGAAGCTTTATCAGGGGTGTTGACTGGAAGCTGAGGGGGGTGACCGGGTCTCAGTGGCCCGGCAAAGCAGTTAATGCAATAATATTTGCTTTTTAAAATTAATGGTAATTATTTCAAAATAATTAAACTGAAACCTTTTCACAGCAGTCAGTATTGTAATTTTCAGGAATACATTTAATACTGAACATTTATATAAAGAAATGAAGTTTTAGCATACCATCAAAGTGCACTTCGGGCCTCAAATGACCCACTTGGTGGGATAAGGGTTAATGCTGTTATGACGTCATATTTTATCTCATTACATGTCAGTCTACGTCAATGTATTGCGTCATGTTACATACCGTTACATGTCTGTCTGTCCATTGTATCAACCGTTATATGCGTATCTCTCTGCAAATGCACGATTTGTTCCTTCCTTTACTCGAGGTAGAAACATGTTATTCCACTGAACGTACGTTTATACAATGGCTGTTTGTGTGTAATATCTGCAGTTCACTAGTCGGGTATACAAACACTCACTCACTTCTGTTTTATTCATTCTTTTCATTTGAATGTTCATGTAGATCCGTTCATCTTGTAGAAATGTTGTCCCTGAAAATATATGGTGTAACCGGGGTCATGAGCGGGGTGAAAGCAACAGTAGTCGAAATTGTACAAGATGAACTTTAACCCTCTTAACCCAGTTCCATATCAAGCTTGTAAATTCCGTAACACCTCGCTAGCTGCCCATGTAGATCATAGACCACTGGATGATAACTGACCTCGTTGCAGTCTGTCTCACAGTCCCTGAACCGCACTATTTTCCCTACTGCCTAACCCATTCTGCAGCGCTAAAGGCCTAAACGAAGCAAGTCTAGATTTCCTCAGGGTCTCCCTTCTCGCTAGAACTCCATTTCAATTTAGAAGGAATTCTTAGTTTCTATCAAAATTATATATAACGAGAGGCTAAGCGTCAGTGTAACCTGTTTGCAGCGTACGGGCTTACTGAAACTGCTCCAGTAATCTGCATCGACCACGCGCCGGCCAAACTTGGCTCAGTCGGACCGCTTGTACCCAACACAGAGGGAAAGGTATGGCTTGGTATCCACTAACAACGTACAGTGATGTTTTATGGAGCAACAAAACTTAAATACCTGTTCCAAATGTAAATCAATAAAGGTTGCGCCATTGCATGTTGGATCTTTTTAATACACCCGGTAGTTTCTGAGCGCCATGCCATTTACACCAAATTGGCAGTATACCCGCGTTGGACGATTTGTGTTTTGTGGGGGTTTTCTTTTGTTAAAATAAAAAATTCTGAATCGAGGACGTTAAGGAATGAAGCCGAATTATTCAGAAAGCTATCATCTGATTCACTCAAGAACCCTTGCAAGAACGCCACATTGTGTTAAGATATTGTCGGATTTTGATGCAGAGGGATTTTGTATCTGAATTTAAACTCTAATAAAGAATACGTGAATGAGTGGTGTTTAGGTCAGCTTTGAACATTATTTCTGAGCAAGATACATTTACTTTGGTTGAATTCTTGTAACTTATCACTTATTGAGGTTACATTATTAACGTGTATAACGATAAAACAACATGTAAGGAAGTTATAGGCTCAGCGTCCTTGTACATTTTTCATCTCTTGTTATCAAGGTTGTGGACGTCGACAGCGGGAACGACTTGTGCCGGGGAGAGACTGGAGAAATAATTGTGCGAGGTCCTCAAGTCATGCTTGGTTACCTTGACAACCAGAAAGCCACAGATGCCACAATAAAGAACTCGTGGCTCCACACGGGTAGGAACTCCGGGGCTACAGATGTCCAGCAACCTATTTTGGCCAGAAAAAAAATTAATACAATTATTCCATTTGAGAACATTTAAGATTCGCCTTCTTAGAAATTACTGGGCCCTAAGAGCTGACACTTTGGTAGAACACGTGGCTGTATTTTGTAGCCCATATTTAATAATGGAATCTTGATTATGAATTAAGTCAGATTTCGTTTCGTTTCGTTTGGTTTATAGTGAGTGAGTGAGTTTAGTTTTACGCCGCACTCAGCAATATTCCAGCTATATGGCGGCGGTCTGTAAATAATCGAGTCTGGACCAGACAATCCAGTGATCAACGGTTTGGTTTATAAACTGCTGTATGGCAATACAGGAGACGCAACGTGAAGACAATGTCACTGGTAACCTGTCGTTATCTGGTGTAATTCATTCTTCATTGCTATGTGAGCTGTGGGCTAATCTGTCAGTGGGTCAGCTGGTCGGATATATAGAGAATACTACACGAGGTCTCATTACATACGAATTATACGAAACGAGTGTCCTTCCTATGGTATCTGACCTTTCGCTCGGTCAGATACCATAGGAAGGACACTCGTTTCGTATAATTCGTATGTAATGAGACCGAGTGTGGTATTTTATTTATTACCCACTTCTTACATGCATTAAATTGACAAAATAGCGTATTTTTGTTATTTTTTGGTTTCAAACCGAAACCGGTTTCATTAAGAGGTTGCGGAAGAGTTTTGTACTGTAGTACAATATTTGCATGACGTCACACTGTAATGACGTCACTGCCTTGGTAACCGACGTCACGATGCATGTCAGTTGTCATCGCCTCGTACAGCCTTCTACAGTAAACTACTCCGTAGCACCCCGTTTCTTGGTTTGCAGTTGCTTCGTTCGGCTAACATCACTGGTGGAAACATTACGTTTATGTTTTTCGACGGATATAATGTCTCAGTTCGACTCACAATTAAACAGCGACACGGCAACGTTCGCAATGTTTACATTCCCACAATGCATTTAAGTTGTAGAATGAATGAATTCACGTGTTTGTTAAGAATGAAAAAAATAGTTACGTCAGAATGTGACCTAATTGAGAGGTCATCGGCTATCCAATCAAATCGTTATAATCTCAGGTCAAGTCGTTACGACACAGGTCAACGCGATACGACACTTGTGTGACGTACGAGATTAGTATGCAACTACCCATACGTTGACCACGTGGGTAATAAATCGGCCTATGTTGTTCGTCCCCAGGCGATATTGGTCACTTTGACGAGGACGGGAGGCTGACAGTGACTGACCGTCTGAAGGAGCTCATCAAGTACAAAGGATTTCAGGTAACTCACTCACAGAAACAATAAATCAAGACAATAATTCATGGGAGTCAGGATTCTGCAACAGTTACATACAACGTTCTCAGTGGCCGTCTTGTTCCTGGGTAGCGCAAGCGCAACATACCATGAGACCCAGGTTGATGGAGGAAGGCTTGGTGATCTACAGGGCTGCAATTCCCGGTATAAAATTTAGTCCCTTGGTCGTGCAAGGATCCGCTGCAATTTTCCCCCACTTTCGATAATTGTTATTACTTGTTTCAACAAAGTAAAACGTCTACATCCTCCGTTACGGTTTACTTTCCCTGACATAACACCCTTAATAACACTTCCCCCTCTCATAACACCCTTAGTAACACTAGTAACACTTCCCCTCATAACACATAACACCCTTAGTAACACTTCACCTCTCCACTCTTACATAACACCCTTAGTAACACTTTCCCTCACATAACACCCTTAATAACACTTCCCCCTCTCATAACACCCTTAGTAACACTTCCCCCTCACATAACACCCTTAGTAACACTTTCCCTCACATAACACCCTTAAGTAACACTTCCCCCTCACATAACACCCTTAGTAACACTTCCCTCACATAACACCCTTAGTAACACTTCCCCTCCTTATAACACTTTAGTCACTTCCCCTCACATAACTACCTTAGTACACTAACACCCTTAGTAACACTTCCCCTCACATAACACCCTTAGTAACACTTTCCCCTCACATAACACCCTTAGTAACACTTTCCCTCACACCCTAGTAACACTTTCCCCTCTCACTTTAGTAACACTTCCCCTCACATAACACCCTCTTAGTAACACTTTCCCCTCACATAACACCCTTAGTAACACTTCCCCTCACATAACACCTTTAGTAACACTTCCCTCCTCTTACAACACTTCCCCCTCACATAACACCCTTAGTAACACTTTTCCCTCACATAACACCTTTAGTAACAACATAACACCCTTTAGTAACACTTCCCCTCTCACATAACACCCTTAGTAACACTTCCCCTCACATAACACCCTTAGTAACACTTCCCCCTCTCATAACACCCTTAGTAACACTTTCCCCTCACATAACACCCTTAGTAACACTTTCCCCTCACATAACACCCTTAGTAACACTTCCCCTCTCATAACACCCTTAGTAACACTTCCCCTCACATAACACCCTTCCCCTCACAGTAACACTTCCCCTCACATAACACCCTTAGTAACACTTCCCCTCACATAACACCCTTAGTAACACTTCCCCCTCACATAACACCCTTAGTAACACCCTTACTAACACATAACTCACTCCCTCATAACACCCTTAGTAACACTTCCCTCTCATAACACCCTTAGTAACACTTCCCCTCACATAACACCCTTAGTAACACTTTCCCCTCACATAACACCCTTAGTAACACTTCCCCCTCACATAACACCCTTAGTAACACTTTCCCCTCACATAACACCCTTAGTAACACTTCCCCTCACACCCTTAGTAACACTAACACACTTTAGTAACACTTCCCTCCTCATAACACCCTTAGTAACACTTTCCCCTCACATAACACCCTTAGTAACACTTCCCCCTCACATAACACCCTTAGTAACACTTCCCCTCACATAACACCCTTAGTAACACTTTCCCCTCACATAACACCCTTAGTAACACTTCCCCTCTCATAACACCCTTAGTAACACTTTCCCCTCACATAACACCCTTAGTAACACTTTCCCCTTAACTTTTAGTAACACTTTCACCCTCTCATAACACCCTTAGTAACACTTTCCCCTCACATAACACCCTTAGTAACACTTCCCCTCACATAACACCCTTAGTAACACTTCCCCTCATAACACCCTTAGTAACACTTTCCCTCACATAACACCCTTAGTAACACTTCCCTCTCATAACACATAACCCCTTAGTAACACTTTCCCCTCACATAACACCCTTAGTAACACTTCCCTCTCACTTCCCTCTCATAACACCCTTAGTAACACACTTCCCCTTTCATAACACCCTTAGTAACACTTCCCCCTCACATAACACCCTTAGTAACACTTCCCCCTCACATAACACCCTTAGTAACACTTTCCCCTCTCATAACACCCTTAGTAACACTTCCCTCTCATAACAAACACCCTTAGTAACACTTCCCCTCTCATAACACCCTTAGTAACTGAATTCTGTTCAAATACCCAGATCACTCACTCGTGACAAAAAGGTGTTTAGCTCTATGTTATAATGAAGTTGGAGCATACCGTGTTGGTTGCTACAACGTTCTACAGTAGCCATTTAACTCACTAAGCATGCTCCGTATGGGTTCCGGGTCACAAGATCCACCGCACCCCGTGGTGCAGGACTCAAGAGGATCGGATGGTCAGTCTGAATCGTTGCTTATGCTTTCATTCATCGGATTCCATGGGTCAGAAACTGATATTCATGGAAATGTGGTGATATTGATGGAATCATGCAGAGTACTGTTACACAACACTCACTCACTCACTTGTTGCATGCAGGTGCCTCCAGCTGAGCTGGAGTCAGTTCTCCTCGCCCATCCCGGTGTCAAGGACGCCGCAGTAATGGGAGTTCCCGATGACGAGGCAGGGGAGCTACCTAAGGCCTTCGTCGTTCTGAAGCCTGGACAGACGCTCACCCCACAAGACATCAAGGACTTTGTTAAAGGTGTGCACACGTCAAATATGTTCACTTGTGCGTTTGTGGGAAAATATTCACAATTTGTATTTTTGAGATTTTCAATGAAGTTGGTAATCTCTAACGACGACTGTATATGACGTAGATACTTGTGATCATGGTTCTAACCATGCATACTCTGACACACTCTAACCAATTCCTCTTCTTTTATAGAAAATGTGACGTCGTACAAACAACTTAGAGGCGGTGTTAAAATGGTTGACAGTATACCCAAGACCACCAGCGGTAAAATATTGAGGCGTCAGTTGAAGGATATGTGATGTACGACACTGATAAATGGGGTCACGTGGTGCAGCTGCTTGGGGCGACGATAGTGACGTCCGTAGGATGAAGACTAATCTCGTCAAAGATGATACCCTTTGGATCAAGAGCCTGTTGTTGTAAGATAACACAAAACCACCTTAGCGCTAAGGCCATCGTAACTCCATACCGTAACATTGGCTTACTACAGACTTAACGCTACTGTTGTTGTGTGGAACTGGGAACTGGGCCCCGATCCACAAAGCGTTCGTAGCGCTACGACAATCGTAAGCCTATGATAAACTATAGAGTTACGACAGGTCGTAACGTTACGAACGCTTTGTGGATCGGGCCCCTCCCTGTACAAGAACACTACAACTATATGCCCACAGAACTACCACAGGTCAGACTTACAACGGCTGCATCGCTCAGATCGTATTTCACCCAGAGTATTACCTACTAATGTTTAAAGTATTGTTATATCTATTATCAACGCACACTTTGAGTGAGTGAGTGGGTTTAGTTTAACGCCGCTTTTAGCAATATTCCAGAAATATCACGGAGGTGGGCATCAGAAATGGGCTTCACTCAATGTACCAACGTTGGCAATGTACCTATGTGGGGAATCGAACCGGTGTGACGAGCAAACGCTTTAACCACTAGGCTACCCCACGGCCCACACAGTATGAGATGTGGTTAGTAATGTGTTGTGAAATAATATTTGACACAGTTATGATGTGAGGTTGTACTGGGAAATCACGTCAATATGATTGTTACTGCTATGCTTACCGAATCTTTACATGTCCTCAGGCCAGGTATGCATTGTGGGATGTTTTGTTTATATACTCAGGATGGTCAGACAGGATTGGTTATAGAGATTATAATGGTGATTGCTGTTGAAATATGGTGAGTTATTTTAAGATAAGAAATTCGGTTAATGTCGTCTTGATTGTAAAATCTCCATCAGTGCTAATTAAAAATACATCATACACTACCGATTATTTCAAAATGTGTTTTGTTGTTTTGCTTTTGTGAACATACATAAGACTCCGTTTATAATAAAATATCTGTTTATTTTAAGATTCCTGGAAAGCCAACATGTATATAACGATATCTCGCAATAATGCGGGGAACATGTTTGATTCGTACACTGGTGCCAAGATGAACCCATGCTCAGATTCAGAGGACAAACAAGTTATCAACACTATCAAAATACGTATATATAACCGATGGTCGGTTGTACTATTAGATTTGTACACTAATGGTTCACATCGCAAATCTTGATCCAAAACGTTCAAAACTATTAAACCGTATTACCGTGGATGTATACGAGCTCTCTCCCACAGATCCATATGCTCCAATCTAAGTTCAAGCTATATTGCTATCAACAACTTAAAAGACAAAAGGAGCGAGAAGCTTACAAAAAACATGAAACATGAAATTCTCACAAGGTTTTACAGCTCTTTAAACGTGATAATACATGTATGATGTATATACAGTCCAACCAAATCGTGTTGTTTGACGCCGTACATAGCAATGTTCCAGCTAAACAGACAATCCAGTGACTGTCAACTAAAGAGACGATAACAAAATCAGAGAGCATCGGGAGAAGAGAACCACATAAAGAAAAACACGTTGACCTTGGGGGCATAGATGGCGTTGACACTTATGTGAGAAGAGGGCGAGTAATAGACTAACTGTTAGTCTCTGCAAATATGAAACTATATAATTTTAATAGAAACAAAATGCTCCATTAAAATTGAAAGGGGGTTGGTGACTTGGGAACTGGGGAATATCTAAACTTGCTTCATCTGGAGCATTCGCGCTGCAGGAGGGGCAGGGCGGAAGGTAGACTAAGGCTTAGTCTCTGAATATATATAATTTTGATAGTAACAAACAAGCCCATTTATATTGAAAAGGAGCCCTAGGGAGACCAGAGATTCAGAACCTGAACCTGAGGAAATCTAGACTTGCTCTATTTAGGGCTTTAGCACTGCAGAGAGGGCTTGGCAGTAGGGAAATTAATGTGGTTCAGGGACTGTGAAACAGACTAGGCGGAAGGGAACGTAACGTGGTCCAGGGACTGTTAGACCCAACGATCCGGTAGTGTAGGTAATGGTGGTACAACCGCGCAAAGGAAAAATGATGATAAAATAAGAAGGAAAAAAAAGAAGAGGTGCATTTGTGCATTTGAGTGTATAGAGACACTTTTTGTCTTCATTGTTCTCCTCCCCCAACAGTCGCCCCAACACCAAGACAGGTATACGGAAAACAAAATGGAGTCCAACGCAGAAAACAGAAACAACAACAGAATGTCGATTTGGGTTTGGACCACTCCCCTAGATTGTGTTGTTTCTACGCCTCCTCCAAACAGGGGCTTCCCCAAAGGAAAACCACCGTCGAAGGTACACTCCAATTAGAGATATACAGGTACATAGGCATAGGCGGATCCAGAAATTTTCAAGGGGGGAGGGGGTGCAAAACAACATAAACTTCAGTGTGGTCTTTAGCCATTTTCGGGGGGGGGGGTCCAACCCCCTGAAATCACCCCACCCACCCTCTGGATCCGCCACTGACTAAGGTATAGAACACAACAATGCCGGGAACCAAGATATCGCGCGAAGCCTATGCCGATATCCGATCGGGTCGTTTGTCCCTTCGGGAGGCGAAGAGGAAGTACCACATATCGCAAGCCAGATATACGCGAATCCGAGGCTGCTCCTAGACACAAACGGAGACAACTTCCGTTCTTCGAGACCCTGCTAGAGAAGGGTCCCCATGTTTTGCTTTCCGACAAAGAGAAACAAATCTTGGAGCGATCGGGACACACCTTCTACGAGCGATACCAGATCCCAGATCCCTCTATTTGCTGTGATGCCAGTTGGAATAATTACGTTACACTAACAGTAGCGAAGGTTCCCTCGCATAATGCTGAAGTCCCAACTAACAGACAGAAATGTGATACCATGCACCGCAAACCGAAGTACGAGCGTATTGTTCTCACTACTATTATTTCTTATCTCGATTTATTTCAGAATACATCCAAATAGTCGAGTCACGAATATATAGTATGACAAGACATTATTGAGAATTTTAGGAATATGTTTAATTGGATTTCTAGTATAAACAACCTTGACCAGCTATCAAGTGCTTGGTTTCATTCAAGAGAGACAACTCCGTTAATCCTTTTTCATTAGTTTGTGAGGAGTCATCCCCCTTTGTTTACTTGCTAGCAGACGGCATTTACAGTGATCCTCAGTATGGATGATTTAGAGAAGAGGAAGTTAATTTTAAAGGATTATAACAAGGACATCAGATCAGCTAAAGTGATTTCAAGTAGAACAGGCATCCCTTTGTCCACTGTTTATCGTGTTTTGAAAAATATTGCAAATGGATATGGCATTGAGCACCAGGGAGGCGCAGGTAGGCCCAGAAAATTGGTATTCTTGTTTCTAAAAACAAATGAAGGAGTTTAGAAAACTTAAGGCTGGATATGATTGATAGAGGAACTGTGGCTGTCTGTAAGGAGACAATTAGAACTGAGCTGCATGCGATGGGTTTGCAGAAAAGTCGAGGAATTCCCTCACCGATCATGAAACCTGAACAAAAGGAGCGAAGGTTTTTAACTGGGACAATGTGATTTTCTCGGTTCTGTGTGGCTGTTTCCTAATACACAGAAATTCTGGACCAAACAAACTGAAAAACCTTTGTATCAGCGCACAAAGTACAGTCCGAAATTTAACTTGTGGGGTGGCATATCTGTGTTAGGGGCAACGCCCCTCTGTTTATTTGAAGGGAATATGAACAGTGAGCGGTACACACATATTCTCGAGGGACATTTACCTCCATCTGCTCACGTATTCTATGGAATTTTTGGATTTTCCAGCAGGACAACGACCCAAAACATCGTTCAAAGCATTCACAGGCCTGGTTCGGACCCAAAATATGACATTATTAGATTGGCCAAGCTATAGCCCTGACCTAAATCCAATAGAAAATGTTTAGGGACTTATGAAGGAAAGTGTCAATAAGAAAAATCTGACAAATATTGCTGAAATGAAAGAAGAGGTGGTCCGATATTGGGACAGCATCGACCACGACTTTCTAACTTCTTTGATCAGTAGTATATGCCCCGCCGCATTGAAGCCTGCATTGCTGCCCATGGTGACTTGAAAAAATACTAACTGTTCACCTGTCTTTGAATCTGGAGTTATGTTTTGCTAATATTCACATTTAAAACGTGAGTAATGAGTGAAAAAAATATAAAAAATTACAATCTTTAAATTCTCAATAATTTCTGGTTGTACTGTATATTGAGGGAACACTTTGTGCAAGGGTCACTTTTCATGACTCAGCGGCCCAGACGTCTGCAGATGACAATAGAGACTGAGAGAAAACAATAGAGTACGCAAGCCTAAAGGTGATTGTGCTATTGTAAAGCAGGCTAGATTGGGTGATTACACTAGGGCAAGAATGAGTGATTATAAGGAGCATGTACTATATATAATTACATACACCTATCTTCTGTATGTATGTGTGCGTGCACGTCCGTGCGTAAGTATTGCATGGTTGCAGCGACACATTTATCTATCTATCTATCTATATATATATATATATATTTTTGTGTCCGTTTATTCATTCATACATAGTCTATCTCTATCTCTCTATCTCTCACACACACACCAAATATATGGAAATTACGTATATTCGAAATAAGGGATTCTGCTTAGCTTCTTCTTTACTAATTGTACACAACTGAGGTGACAAACCTTTCCCAACGTGTTTCCGTATGGAACAACCTTTATATCTCTGGGGCTAGCATCTCGACAACCACTAGGACGCACACATACACACACTGCATACTCGTGTAGGCTTTGCGAAATGCGAGCCCAACAAACATACTGGATGGTCGTTTCACTATGTACAGCGTGACTATTCAGTATACAGTTTGAGGCCCGCCAGAATCCTGAAGCGACCACAACACTATCTGGTTCAGAGTCGATCATTTACAGGCAGTGTGCGAAATAACCATTGGTCCGCTAGCACGTGGCTAGTAAAAATCCAGTGAAATATATTGTGGGCTTGTAACTTTCAGGCATAGCTAGCCCGACTGGATTATTATATTTTCCCCTACGTGTTGTGTTACAATAAACGTACACTCCCAAGTATGGTTTCACATTTGTTCATCAAAATGAATTGACACTGTGAAAATAACGATATATAACTTACCTGTACCACATATCAGTATACATGACGGGCGGAATAACTTCTGCGACCTCTCAAACACAACGACCACAGGCCAAAAAAGTTGCTGCCGCCTGATGGCAGTCTGGAGCAAACAAACCTGTGATCGGCATCCTCATCACTCTCCGCAGTTTGGGATAGTGAGTGAGTTTAGTTTTATGCCGCTTTTAGCAATATCACCGCGGGTGACGCCAGAAATGGGCTTCACATTTTATACCCATTTGGGGTATCGAACCCGGGTCTTCAGCGTGACGAGCGAACTCTTTAACCGCTAGGCTACCTCACCGCCCCAGTTTAACTTGGATAGGATGACGTGTTCAGCGAAATCAGCGAGCCTCACCACCCCACAAGCGTGGGTTGATCACGACAGATGTAAATTTGTGATTGCCCGTGTGTATTGTCTAAACCAACAAATTTAAGGAACATATCTACAACTGATTCATCCTAGATTCATTGTTATAAACTTCTTGATATTAAAAAAACCTGTTCACTTTTTTCCATTAACAGATTGCAGGTTTTAGCCGATAAATACTTCATTTCAAAACAAGATATCATAAAAGAATGTTTTCCAGTATCACATAATGCTTTTCATTGCCTTTGTTAAAAAGATCACTGTGGAGTTGTCGGCAAAACATAACCTGACACTCATCCTTCAGAACAATGAAAACAGACTCTTTTTTCAAAGGCGTATCTCCGTCCCAACATGTAGCGAGGAGTCTCCAGTGAGAAGAGAGATTAAACCTGAGGAAATCTAGACTTGCTTCATTTAGGGCTTTAGCATTGCAGAAAGGTCTGGGCTAAAGGGATAATAATGAGGATGAGGAACTGTGAGACAAACTGTCGCAGACCCTGAACTATTTTATTTTACGTTGCCCTCAGTCCTTACTGTTTCAAACCTCTAAATATAATTCTGTGTAGGGATCTAATGAGGTAGTGTATCACCTGATCACAGTAAAATGACCGATTTCAGTCAGAAATCCAGGATGTGACATAGTCTACGTTTCTGGCATTGATATATTTGAGAACATTATTCCGCGTTCGAATCCAGATTCTAATAATTTTTGGCTTATGTTCGTCAGTGTAGTTGACTGGCACCAGTTGGTACCACAGGCCCTCGTGTCTTTGCGAGGATTAAAGATTTTATAAAATATATACAAAAATTTGAGATGACCCCCGACTCGAAATGCTTCACAGTGTAATACATTATGACCTTGTCATGATGTATTATACTGTGAAGCATTTTGAGTCGGGGGTCATCTCAAAAACAATATTTGTTAATAATTAATCCTTTGCAAAGACACGAGGACCTGTGGTTGGTACTGGCACATTCGTTGAACATTGCCATGAAACCAATTCAGAAGTGGCTATACCTAATTGTAGGAGAAGGTGCATTTTTCACAAAAAGGTTTTCCATTTAGGACATAAATATCACCGGGTTTACTGGGTACTGATGTCGAAAATTTACTTTGAAACTTGCGACTAATCACCCACCATACCTGACATTATCATAGGCTGAAGTGTAGTCTGTCTCACAGTCCCTGAACCATATTATTTTCCCTATAGTCCAGCCCTACCTGCAGTGCTAAAACTCTAAATGAAGCAAGTCTAGATTTCCTCTGGTCTCCCTGGGGATCCTTTCCAATCTAAATGGATTTGTTTGTTACTATCAAAATTATATACATTCAGAGACTAAACGTTAGTCTAGCTGGAGTGCAGATATCCGCGAATGTCGAGAGATTTTACGGCGCTTGTGTGGAAGACAGAATCCAGTTTCGCAAACAGTTCACTCCATCGAAACTATACATTCGGCATATTGCAGCTTTAGATAGTGTGGTTTAATATTCAGTGAATCATATGACTGAACACTATTCGAAAAGAAATACATTGAAGATTAGCGTAACTCGTTAGGTTGTTAGAGAGTATTGCATGTTGTTAGAGAGTACGTTTTGTATGCGACCTTCACCTTCATGCAGGGTATAAAACAGAAAAATGTAGCCAGATATTAGTCTTCACGAAAACGCCAAGAAACATGGTGTATTTCCCAATTTCTTTTGTTTTGAGCACATTATTGTTGAATCCAGGGTAACGGTAAATGTAATCTTTATAGAAGTAACAACTTCCCTGGCGTTCTTCGTGGTTGGAATTCTCCCTACAGGTGCCTGGATTTCACGTGAATATTGTTGGGTAAGAATCGTTGCTTCGTGCGTGATTATTCCTCCTACAACTGAGTCTACTGCTGTCTTCTTGAGATTAATACGTACATGACAGTGCATACATATATAGTAACACACAGTTTTACAGCGGTACTGCTGAAATATGGTGCAATATCTGTACCTCGCCTCGTTTTAGATCGATAGGTTGCCCATATGTTTCATCATCAACGCAGGTGATAATATATACTCAAATAAAACGTGTCGGTGTCATTTAATAGTTTCACTGAGATACGTACGATGGTTTGGGGTTCAGTCACATAAGTCTAGAGTTTTTGTTCAACTGTTTAAGTATTTGTGATTACATTTATCCTCGAGAATGTTTAAATCCTACATTAGTGTTTGATATTCTGATGATGGCCACCCTGCATTGTACATGGCAGCTGTTTTTTGCTGCAATGAAAATGGAACCTTTGATTATTTGGACCAGGACAACAATGAACATGTTGAGTTGGAGGCACTTTCACCGAATAATGTATGTGATTCACTTCGCCATGATCACAGCCATTAAAGGCATATTTGTCCACTGTATGTAATTAATGTCCTTGCAATGTATTTGTGATTCCAGATTAAGTATGTTAATGTTCTTCTCAAGATATGTCAGCCTGGGAGCCTGTGCACCATGTATGCGTGAGAGGTTTAAGATGTAAAGGTGCCTAGGTATGTTGTAAAAGTGTTCTTGTGTATCAGCTTAATCAGTTTAGACATGTCCAATATGTTTTTGCAGACGATAATAGACTGCACCACAACAGATGGCCACCAGACGATCTCGGCTTCAGGTTAAGCCTAACATTGGCCCTAAGCCCAGTAGGGGGAGCACTGCAGGGGAAAGACTTCCTGTGGAGATGCAAAACCCACCAAAGGTACCAAGCCAGAGCCTTCTGCATGCAGTGATCCTAAGAAACCTGAACCTACTACATGCAGTGATCTAAAGAAACCTCTACCTACATCATGCTCAAACGATCCGGAGAAATTCGAACCCATTGAAGATTCAGGGAAATCTGAACCAGCCAATACCATTAAATCGGAACTGATTACAGCAAAACAATCTGTACAAGAGAAGACTGAATTTCCTAATGTGGTAAATGCTCATGTTGAAAGTGCTAAAGAAGACATTCATGACATATCGAAAAATTTGGGACCATCAACTGTTTTGTTGAAAGAAAAATCTCTGACAAGAATTAAGAACAAATCACCTGAAAAGATTGTTGAGAATGAGGATACGACATCAGAAAAGCATGACAAGAAACCCGAAACAAGACCTAAATTCAGAAGCAGGTTTCCCAAAGCTAGACCAAATATTGCAAACATTGGAAGGCCTGAAAACAGGTACATGAACATAAAAATAATGTAGACATATTGTTGTGCATTAGTGATATGCTTACGATTTATCGATGTTTTACATGTCCATGTTGCAAGTATTTAATAGACAAATTCAATATTGCTGACCGGCGTAAAATACTTTAAACAGTAGAAAGAGGAAATAATCTGCCAATTACCCCAGTAACTGAAAAAATCAGAAACTTGTAATTATTGTACTTATTTGGTGAAAAGAAGTCTGAGAATGGTTACTTTTCATGATGTTTTGTTTGTTCGTTTCTTTTATTTGAGCATCATATATGAACAGATACATGTGGTTGTAAGAGCACAAGTGATGACTTGTTTCAGGAAAGCCTCACATGTGCCCCCAGCTGTCATCTCCATACCACAGAAAGAAGTTGATGTAGCTGCAGAGCTAGAGCCAGTTCCAGATGCAGCCAGTACAAACAAGTGAGAATATTTTGCCCTGTTTGAGTGGCATTTAGAAGTTGGTATGATGAAGAGGAACAAGTTTTATGGATTGATGCATGTATTGCATTATAGAAGTTGTCAATCCACTTGTTCCTCTTCGAAAGCATTTTGCTTAAAGCTTGGATTGTTTAATGTTTTGCAACTGATTTAAAAAAAGTTGTGAGCTAAATAGCAGATGAACCATAGATGAATATGAGTAATTTGCATTTCATGGATTCAGATTTGTCTTCATGCCATATTCTACATCAGATAATTTTGTTAATTATCCCCTGCTCCGTGCGATTTTCTTCATATTCAACACCAAGCTTTATCTAGTAAAAGGCGCGGGGCCCAGTCGATTATGGTGACCTTCACCTAATTTTCAAGGTCATGGCGACACTCTGAAGATTTCAGCATGTTAAGCTGCATGTTAAGCTTGTCAGCGTGATATCTCAAGAACAGTTCACTGGATTTTCTTCATAGACTTTCAAGACTTCCCTTGAATGTTTTTCAATAAGCAATTTCTTTATTACTATTTTTGCATATTTCATACACTAAGACATTCATGTCAAGGTCAAAGTGAGTCTTGAAAATATTTGTGCGTTTGAACAACTACAGAGCAAGATATCAAGAGAGGTTGACTGGTCATGGTTTTGTTTACATTTAACTTCATCTTAAATTACGACCTTCACTTTCATTACTTTTTAAGTTTGATTTGATAATTGGCGCGGGGGATTATGTCACCTTAGTGACAATGCTTGTTGTTGTGATGTTTCCGTACTGTTTACATGACTAGTTCCTTGGAATTCAACTACCTGTGAAGATCCGGGTTAGAACTGGTCTTCAGCAACCTATGCTTGTCATAAGGGACGAGGACGTGGTAGCCTAGTGGTTAAAGCATTGGCTCATCACGCCGAAGACCCGGGTTCAAATCCCCACATAGGTACAATGTGTGAAGCGCAATTTCTGGTGTCCCCAGCTGTGATATTGCTGGAATATTGCTAAAAGCGACGTAAAACCAAACTCAGTCAGCATAAGAGACAACTGATGGGAACAGGTGGTCAGTTCAGGCTTGCTGACATGTTTCGTGCATGTCATCATTTCCCAGTTACCTTGATCGATGCTCATGATGTTAATCACTTGATTGTCTGGTCCAGGGTCAGTTATTTATAGTCATGTTGCCTAAAGCTTGAATATTGCTGAGTGTGGCATTAACAACAGACAAACAAATTCAACAAAATCATGAACCATGTGGCAGATAGTTGTGGTGTCTGTCAGACCTCCAGGGTATGATGTGTATTTGTGGTAATATGCAAACTAAGTCACAATAACCCAGTGATATGGTGTTGCTTGTGTGCAAATACGCATCCAGAAAATGAAATACCCAATCAGGGTTTTACCTCTTTTCACCAGATTGGGGTTCCCCCTGTCATTAGTTTTAGGGGTCTTTGCAGCCTATACGAGGGTCCTATGAAGTAGCAGTGTAGAGAATGGTACGTTTTGATAATTTCTTTAGAGCCTGGAATGAATCATTTATCATGGTAGACTGGTGGATGAAATGATGCACGTAACTGCTCTGAAAGAAACAACCAAACACTTAGCAAAGTCTTAGATGTACTGTGCAATGAATAATATTGTGCGTCTTTCAGGACGTAGTGAACTTTTGTTTCGGCTTCCGTTCTCTACATTTGTGCGTACTGGATGCACATTTGCTCGTTGCATAAAACCTGGCTGAAAAGTACAACTGCTTAGTGTGTAATTACCAGATTCAGATTACATACGTCTTACTGATGTTTTTCTGCTGACTGAAGGCAGGCATCATGTGTACATGAACTCTGGTGCAGCTGATGCACAGATGTGCAGCAGGCATGTAGCTGTTACTTAGATATGTATCACAGTTACTAATTCTATGCAACATATGGCTCACTTGGGACACACTATCACATGCTGATTAGAAGTTACGTGAACAGGAGTAGACATATTTTGCTCGTGTCTACTCATGGCTTCACAAAAATGGTTCACAAAAGCCCTATGGACTAGTGAGTGTAAAAGTATATTGAATACCAAAAGGTAACTAATCCCAAATGTGAATAACATGCCAGTAAATACTCGATGACTCATTGGCGTATAACAATCCAGGACTGTGGACGAGGCCTCACTGAGTGTGACAACCGATGTGGAGTGCACAGTACAGGCTGAACCAAGGGATGGAGACCATGAAGACCACCCTCAGGTGCCAGAGGACAAGGATGATCTGGGGGCGAGTCCTTGCAAATCCGAACCCAAGCCTCCTGAAAGGATGGAGAAGTCTATCTTTGAAAAACCTGTTGTGCCAATACTGAAACAAGATAAGAAGCCAGTTGTCAAAGTAAGTTAGAAGTAATTAATGGTAATGAAGTCGGGAAACTTCTTCGTGACAACTTTTATCATTTCCAACAATTTTTCAGGGATATTTCTCTACCGTTCATCACAGCATCAGAGCATGTTATCAGTATTTGTTTGCCATGATTCTAACATGTCTTAATGCTTGTCATGGTTGAAGGATGGCTTAGTTACCACTGATCTTTCACTGCCTCTTCAACAAACTCAATAGGTGATTCAGTGATAGTCTGCATCAGACATGCTGTTGACAGAGCAGTTCTGCAGTGTTTAGTGTTTTCTTCTTGAAACTTTGTAAACCTACAATCAAGTGACAAGATTAGCATTCATCATGAACAAATTATGTTCATATGATTTTCATTAAATTTGTATGCAGAAATGATATTCTAATAGGTTTACATTACATTGTGATTTGCTAGCCTTTTATGTTTTGTTTTCAGCATTTATGTCCAAAGAAGCGAAAACAACTACCTCCAATTAATGCTCCCCCAGATCGGGCCACCATGAAGATGATTGATCTGATCTACTGGAACCCATCAAGTAATCCGTAAGTGTAGTGAATATACGGTTGACAAGTCTATGGTCAGGTGAAATATCACCATCAAATCCCAGCCGTGTAAAGTCCTGCTCAACATGAGGTTGAACCATGGATTTGCTCCTTTATTTCTTATCACAGTGGTATAAACTCTTTGGTTCTGTCCTAAATCAAACTGATGGATAAATTCAACTGAAATAATGATGAAAGCCTTTTTTTTGGTTATTCTGTGTACCACTTTTTGCTTTTGAGAGAAAATTGTGCTTTTCATATTTATTTTTTCACCTTTTGATTTGCTTGGCATATCGGCAGTATTCATAGGCCAATGTTCTAGCGAAAATCTTGACTAAAAACAGGACAAATCTAAACTGGTGCATCCAGTCTGATTTTTAAATTACAACTTCCTCCAATCCCCAACCCCAAACACTTCCTTTAGGGTGAATGATAGCTGTACCTGTTACTTCCTGGCATCACGACCATTGAAATTACTTCATACAACATGGTTTCCTTAAGTCCACTGTACATGTGTTTCAGCATGACTAAGAAGCTAGTTCCAGGCAAGCCTAAGGAGGTGTGTGTGACTGACTTAACAGCTGCCACTGAGGAGGAGAACCGAGTGGACACTCCAGGGGATGACGGTAGTGAAGACTCACACCCTGTACCACAGGTCAAGATCGGACCAGATGGCCAAATCATCCTTAACGAGGCCAGGTGTGTTTGTCAACTGTTTCACCTTTGTAGTTTCAGTTTTCTGTAAACATGACAGCTGGTGTTCACAATGGCAGAAGACGCTTTTGAGAATTAGTGGTGTGACGAATCATCAATACCACCGCCGATACAGTGAATCGATACAAACTTTTACATTTTCGTATAAACTTAACTTTGACGAAAATCTTTAAAATGGTTTTGTTTTGATATTAAGGTGTTTTATAGTTGGTGTTAGAATTAAAGATTTTTGTATCGCGATATGCATCATATCGCGACCCTTATATCGGGATTCGTATCGTATCGCAGCTTCATTGCACAATACTTTGGCAATATATCGTCGTGACTAAAGTTTTAGTACCGTGATGTATCGTATCGCAAGTTGTATGCCAATACCATCCCTAATGAGAATCACAGTATTCACAAGTCTGAGTGTCCAGTTTGAATTCATTCATTTGCACATACGGAATATTCCTTTGACCGTGTTGGTTTGTTTTGTTTTAGTTTGGTAGTGGACAACAAGACCAGCAATGAGCCAATGGAAGCTGATGTTATTGAGGAGGATGAGAGCACTGTCAACTATAAGAGCTTCCGAGAGAAGAGGCCCAAAACATCCTGGACTGAAGTCGGTACGTCAAACTTAAACAGCAGGGAATGGCATAGCTTGTTTGTTTTTCAATGTGACCCTCTCGTGCTCACCAGTGCTTATGCTTAGTTAGCTTACTCGTGAAGATCTCGGTTAGAATTGGTCTTCAGTAACCCATGCTTATCATAAGAGTCCACTAACGGGATCACGTGGTCATGTTTCATCAAATTCTCCTGCTCTGATTGCAGAGACTGTCAAGTTCTACAAGGCTCTCAGTACAGTGGGGACTGACTTCTCTCTCATGCTACACCTTTTCCCAAGTCGAACACGCCGAGAAATCAAGGTAATCATATTGAACATGCTTGTCTCCCAGCTGCAGTAGTCTCTCCATATCTAAAGTTGCTTTGAGAATGATGAACTTCCCTGCCTCCCCCACATCATGAACATGTTTTTCATGAAAGATGCAAATTTTGTTTTCAGAACAAATTCAAGAAAGAGGAGAAGTTGCACAGACGAGAAATAGATAAGGCAATCCGTGAGTGTAATAATTGTTCTCCTTTTTTGATGACAAGAGTTTGATATTATTTTTTCCAAGTAAAAATTAGAAAGTTTGAAATATAAAGTCAACATTTGACAGGTTGTTTATGTAGCATAACTTGATCAGTTACGAAAGAAGTAGTCCTAAATAACTTAGTGGACTCCAGGTCCAGTGTGTGGGCCATTAAAAAAACAAATTTATCAGTCTTCTGACTGGCATTATAATGAGCTCCTTGCTTGTGGACAATTCAGAGAACCGGACTGCCTTCAACATGACAGACTTCGAGCGTCTTCAGGAGGAGGCGGAGGAGGAACATCGGCTAAAGCTGGAGAAGGATCTCATCAAGAAGGAGAAGGGTCAGCGGGGAAAGAAGCGGAAATCAGGCGGTGATGAAATCAAGGAGAACAAGGCAGTCAAGACGCGCAGGCGAAAGAAAAGTAACATATGTTATATTTGGGATTACACTTTCTTAGTAAAGAAAAGTAAACTGCATATTCATGCATTATTAGTAATTGGTTCTGTTGTTGACAGTTTCAGTGTTTGTCATTTATTTATATCTCATAAGTAGTGTGATATGTTGTATGTCCAACAATGATAGTTGTATGTCCATGCTTTCACTCATTTACTTTTCCCAAATTGGCCCTAAGAGTAACTGTTTCCATCTTCATGACTGAACTTTATTTTGATCCCCCTACCCTAAACCTTTTTCTCGATGATGATAACTGGATTGTCTGGTCCAGACTCGATTATTTACAGACTGCCGCCATATAGCTGGAAAATTGCTGAGTGCAGTGTTAAACAACAAACCAACCAACCAACCAACCAACCGTTTTCTTGTTTTTCTCAGGCTGTTTTAACACTACCCATTATTGTTCTTTCTTTCCTTTTTAACAAATTCTACAAATTAATATTTGTTCATGAAACCACAAATACATAACAAAAACCTTTCTACCCTATTTAGGGCTTGACTGAAATAGGAAACATTATGGATCAGAGAAGTCAAAATGTTCATCAATATTGGATCTTGGTTTTACATTCAAATCAATGTAGTTCTCATTGTGTCAAATTATATTTCAGAAAAGACTGTGTTTCACGAAGATGAAGATGATGATCTTGATGATGCCGAGAGGTAGCAATGAATTACTTACTTCCCCTATACAATAGTCATTAGTCTGGTGCTAGGTCTTGGTACTCACCTTGATGATGCCGAGAGGTAGCAATGAATTACTTACTTCCCCTATACAATAGTCATTAGTCTGGTGCTAGGTCTTGGTACTCACCTTTTGGTATCACCTTGTGGAACTTTGTTACTGTCATACTCAGTTGCTCTGGTAATGATTACTTAAGTATCTACCATATTTTCTCATGGAGAAAAAGTACTGATTTAAAACAGTTTTGTTGCTTACTTGGTTTGTGCATTGGAACAAGACTCTTTTGAGTTTTTGTTCATGTACTCTGCCATGTTTAGTCTTGTCATTCCAGACAATGGTTGTGGCCATGGAAACTGATCAGTCTATGATGTCTTTTAGGGGCATTTAGAAGTTGTATATAGATGTCCAATATGTCCATATTTTTTATGGTTTAAACTTCTTCTATTTTATTTCCCTCACATCGTTACGGGACCATTACAGATCCCTTCATCAGTTCACTTTCATCAGGTCCCGAAATCTTGTGGGGAATAAAAAAGACGTTTAATCCATAAAAATATCTTCATCAGTCCATGTTAACAATGTTCTGCTGGGTTTATCTCTAACATGGAGTCGTCTGACTGCCTGAGGTTGAACACCAAGTGCCACTGATTACTGTGATTTATGTCTCCAGGCAGACCTACAGCTTTACTTGGGTTGTTGCTGTTATTTATTTTGACAGGTGTTGCTGTGAAACGTACATCATCTTCTGTTTGTATATTTTGTTATGAAACCGTCCATTTGTCCATTGAAGGCTGTCTGTTCTGATGATTGTGACAGAATGGTGTGTCTGTGTCTGTGTGAGAGAGAAACAAGAAAGTTGAGACATGGATGTGTAGAGAGTTGATTTGTTTCTACTATACCATATTTATTGTGCAATTTCACGTTATTGTTTCCGTCATTACATGTACTTCATACCTTGACATGTTAGTCCATGAGACTGTTTGGTACTTATGTTTGATAATACACGTATTCACAATGGTAGAGTCATGTCAAGATTCCAAATTGGAACTGGTTGGCGGCAACATATGTTTGTGAACAACTAGAGATATCAAGTGATCAGACTCTCTGACCTGGACTGTGTAGTCATCATATCCCAGTTGCAAAGATCCATGACCGTGTCAGTCACTGGATTGTCTGGTCAAGGCTCAAATAGTTACTGACTGGAGACGTATAATTTGAATATTACTGAGTGTGTTGTTGAAAAAAAACATGGTTTTCTAGTGCCTGAACAAATCTGTGGAATAAAAATGCAAGGATTCTGAGTGCCTTGTGCATGGGAAGTGAATGTGTGTATAGACAGGCTGTCTGCTTGTTGCATGGGAAGTGAATGTCTGTATAGACAGGCTGTCTGCTTGTTCATGTGGACTTTGGAGATCAGTATGCCCCTAGTGGCCTGTGCTTGTCATATGACTCACATAGATGGGGTAGTCTGTGACCTGATAGCTTGTCTTGATGATGACCCGTGAAGATTCAGGTTAGGATTGGTCTTCAGCAACCCATGCTTGTCGTAAGAGGCGACTAATGGAATCAGGTGGTCAGACTCGCTGACTTGGTTGACACTGTCATCGTATCCCAGTTGCGTAGATCAATGCTCATGCTGTTGATCTCTGGATTGTCTGGGCCAGACTCGACTATTTACAGACCACCTCCATATTGCTGGAATATTGCTGAGTGTGGTGTAAAACTAGACCCACTCACTCGCTTGTCTTGATGGTATGGATGTTTATGCCTTCAGCCTCTGGTTGCCAGGTTACAGACCAGTTCTTGCTGGAACATTACTGACTCCTTAAAAAGCAAAACTACTAGCAGATAATACCAAATTATTTTCGGCTGCTGACAGACATCAAAGTAGTAGTTCTGAAATTTAGTTTAAAGACAACAGTGTAGCTGCTTCAACTGAGAATCTCTTTGCAGCCATTAAAGTGCCTTTGTGCCTGATGTACAGAGGTCTTGGTTGAACAGTTTCCATGACAACAGCATGAACATTGTCTTCTGCTTGGAATACCACATCATGTCTGCTGACCAGTCTTAAAGTATACTCACTATAGTGTGGTTTATGACAGCTGGACCAAGTAGGCATTGGAGCTGCTTAATGCAAAAGAAATCTAATATTGCCGGTACTTTAACAAATTGATACAGCCTTAAAACATGGAAAGTTATACGAGTAGTGTTTTGTGAAGTGTTTTTCAGTTGTAACTGTGTGATGCATTGAAACAATATTTTTGTACATTGTGACATCTCCAGCTTCTAGTGTTCTGCAGCCCAGATGTTGGTGGAATGAAGTGACAACACAGCACACTCCTTCCAATATTGTGGGAACTGTACTTGCTTCAGACTAATTGTAATGTTCTATATCATAGGAAATCATTGACAAATGTTCCCTAAAAAGTGATCTGTGCAAACATTTAGAATCAAACTATGAATGCACAGTATGATTGACAAAATATTGGGTTCACAAGAATACCACTGCTTATTATCTAGGTCATGTTGAAATGCCATACAGTTTGAGGATCTGTCATATTATTGGAACACATTATTGGAACACATTTATAGGACATAACTAAACATACCTCTGGAATATTGCACTTCTGTCCCGGCTACAGTTGGCTCCGTGCCAGTGAAGTTACACAAGATGCAGTTGTTAGCAGGTTTCCTTACTGGTGACGTAATGCCAGATACATGGCTGTTAGTGTGTTTCCATGCAGGTGAAGGAGTACACAGTTGTTAGAGGGTTTCCATACTGAGAAGGAGTACACACAGTTGTTAGCGGGTTTCCATACTGGAGAAGGAGTACACACAGTTGTTAGCGGGTTTCCATGCCGGAGAAGGAGTACACACAATTGTTAGCGGGTTTCCATGCCGGAGAAGTTGTTGTTAGCGGGTTTCCATGCCTGAGAAGGAGTACACACAGTTGTTAGTGGGTTTCCATGCCGAAGGAGTACACACAATTGTAAGCGGGTTTCCATGCCGAAGGAGTACACACAGTTGTGAGCGGGTTTCCATGCCGGTGAAGGAGTACACACAGTTGTTAGCGGGTTTCCATGCAGGTGAAGGAGTACACACAGTTGTTAGCGGGTTTCCATGCAGGTGAAGGAGTACACACAGTTGTTAGCGGGTTTCCATGCGGGTGAAGGAGTACACACAGTTGTTAGCGGGTTTCCATGCCGAAGGAGTACACACAGTTGTTAGCGGGTTTCCATGCAGGTGAAGGAGTACACACAGTTGTTAGCGGGTTTCCATGCGGGTGAAGGAGTACACACAGTTGTTAGCGGGTTTCCATGCCAAGAAGGAGTACACACAGTTGTTAGCGAGTATTTCCATGCCGCGGGTTTCCAGAAAGAAGGAGTACACACAGTTGTTAGCGGGTTTCCATGCTGAAGAAGGAGTACACAGTTGTTAGCGGGTTTCCATGCCGAAGAAGGAGTACACACAGTTGTTAGCGGGTTTCCATGCTGGAGAAGGAGTACACATAGTTGTTAGCGGGTTTCCATGCCTGAGAAGGAGTATACCCAGTTGTTACCAATGTTTCTAATTGCCTGCTCAGAAACGCATGGATCAGAAATAACAAATGTTACTCACAAAGATGCTGCCTCAGAGCATGCAACAAGAAGTGATTGATACCTTTTGGGTTTTTAAATTATCTGTTTTAGGTTATCAAAAATCTGGCTAAAGCAAAACTTACTGAGTGTCAATGTAAAATGCCCCAAAAGTTCTTGTTCCAGTGAACAGCCCTTTGAGCTAGTTCATGACACCAGATAACCCATGAGCTCTGGTTCAAACATACACCAACTTCAGCTTGATCATGACACAATATGAGCCATGAGCTCTTATTCGAATATATACACCAACTTCAGCCAGATCATGACACAATATGACCCACGATTTGTTATTCAAACATACACCAAATTCAGCTTGATCATGACACAATATGACCCATGAGCTCTTATTCAAACATACACCAACTTCAGCTTGATCATGACACAATATGAGCCATGAGCTCTTATTCGAATATATACACCAACTTCAGCCAGATCATGACACAATATGACCCACGATTTGTTATTCAAACATACACCAAATTCAGCTTGATCATGACACAATATGACCCATGAGCTCTTATTCAAACATACACCAACTTCAGCTTGATCATGACACAATATGAGCCATGAGCTCTTATTCGAATATATACACCAACTTCAGCCAGATCATGACACAATATGACCCACGATTTGTTATTCAAACATACACCAAATTCAGCTTGATCATGACACAATATGACCCATGAGCTCTTATTCAAACATACACTTCACTTCAGCTTGATCATGACACAATATGAGCCATGAGCTCTTATTCAATATATACACCAACTTCAGCCAGATCATGACACAATATGACCCACGATTTGTTATTCAAACATACACCAAATTCAGCTTGATCATGACACAATATGACCCATGAGCTCTTATTCAAACATACACCAACTTCAGCTTGATCATGACACAATATGAGCCATGAGCTCTTATTCAAACATACACCAACTTCAGCTTGATCATGACACAATATGAGCCATGAGCTCTTATTCGAATATATACACCAACTTCAGCCAGATCATGACACAATATGACCCACGACGATTTGTTATTCAAACATACACCAAATTCAGCTTGATCATGACACAATATGACCCATGAGCTCTTATTCAAACATACACCAACTTCAGCTTGATCATGACACAATATGAGCCATGAGCTCTTATTCAAACATACACCAACTTCAGCTTGATCATGACACAATATGAGCCATGAGCTCTTATTCGAATATATACACCAAATTCAGCCAGATCATGACACAATATGACCCACGATTTGTTATTCAAACATACACCAACTTCAGCTTGATCATGACACAATATGAGCCATGAGCTCTTATTCGAATATATACACCAACTTCAGCCAGATCATGACACAATATGACCCACGATTTGTTATTCAAACATACACCAAATTCAGCTTGATCATGACACAATATGACCCATGAGCTCTTATTCAAACATACACCAACTTCAGCTTGATCATGACACAATATGACCCATGAGCTCTTATTCAAACATACACCAACTTCAGCTTGATCATGACACAATATGAGCCATGAGCTCTTATTCGAATATATACACCAACTTCAGCCAGATCATGACACAATATGACCCACGATTTGTTATTCAAACATACACCAAATTCAGCTTGATCATGACACAATATGACCCATGAGCTCTTATTCAAACATACACCAACTTCAGCTTGATCATGACACAATATGAGCCATGAGCTCTTATTCGAATATATACACCAAATTCAGCCAGATCATGACACAATATGACCCACGATTTGTTATTCAAACATACACCAAATTCAGCTTGATCATGACACAATATGACCCATGAGCTCTTATTCAAACATACACCAACTTCAGCTTGATCATGACACAATATGAGCCATGAGCTCTTATTCGAATATATACACCAAATTCAGCCAGATCATGACACAATATGACCCATGAGCTCTTATTGAAATATACACCAAATTCAGCTAAACACAAGATAGCCTGTCAACTTTTCAAATACACACTCCCTTGAGTTACTTCATGCCACATGTCAGATCCCAAGATTGACAAGGTTGCATCGGTATAATGCACAATACAATCCACACTTCCATAATCATAAACAGTTGGATTCAAACTTCAAGCCATAGTTGACAGTCGTGTATTGGAGGAAGTCTGTGTGTTCAGAGTGTCTGATAAGTGTACTTGGATAAGCATACTGCAACAACTCTGATAACAAGACCTCAAAACAGTATATTTCATTCAGTTATTCCATTCAAATCATTTATTTTGTTTTGATGGGTATTTGTAGTAGAATTACATGATATTTTACATCAGGTTGCCATATCCTCAATGACAAAGCTGTAGATTAATTACAGCTAATACAAAATGCTAGTTAGAGAGCAGTGGGTGAGTGTAGCTTCACGCCGCACTCAGCAATATTCCAGTTATATGGCGGAAGTCTGCAAATAATCGAAGTCTGGACCAGACAATCCAATGATTAACATCATAAGCATCGTTCTACACAATTGGGATACAGTGACATGTGAACCAAGTCAGCGAGCCTGACCATCTGATTGCGATAGTCGCCTTATACGACAAGCATGGGTTACTGAAGAGCAATTCTAACCCGGATCTTCACGGGTAGTTAGAGGAAGTACAGGATGTTTTATAGCATTAACTGTGTCTATTGGTCAGTGTCTCTTGTTTGCCCTAGCCAAGATTTCTTTCATGCAAAATGATGTTTGTTTAACTGTACATGGCATATTTTCCCCAAACTTAAATGTTTGGGTGTATCGCATTCAACAGTATAACATCCACCAGTATATATAGTCGTGGACTTGCTTTGTGGTTCCAAGGGTACGAAAAGTACCATTAATGGTTATACTCTTTATAAAGTGTACAATCACTTTGAACTTCGTACTGGAGTAGATGCAGCCATGATAGATAGCTCACTGACACATGCCTCTTCATTCACACTCTCTATCCAAATGATCTTGTCTAATTTTCTGTTTAGTCAGTCAGTCAATCAAGTTTGTTCTCCAAACCACCAACAGTGGCACATGAGTAGATATGTGTAAATTTATCAACAACTGATATAATCAGTATGTTATTACTGTGTCCATCCAAATACTTCCCTATATCCGGGGGCAACTGATGAATTGAGGACAATGTTTTGTTTCTTGTTCGTCATTACCCTAAAAAAAACACGGCAGTTGACAGGTACACATTATCTTGGGGAGTTATTGAGGTTCACACTGCAGGTATGTACTTACCCAAGTGTGAGGTTCCATGTGTGCCAGTCCTCTGGTATCCATGCCTACCAGTTAGCAGCAACATGGGAAAGCTGAGCATGGAAGACCTTCAACTGAGCTTTCACATGCAGCAATGATGAATAGCATGATGATTTTTGGACAGATGTTGCTGGCATGTTAAATCAGGTAGAATATTGGCAGTGTTTAAAGATGTCTCCCTATGATTGGGGTAATCATTAAAGTTTGATAAGCAGATATGCATCACATTTGTATAAATACACAAAATTAATCCCAATAATTTTGAGGTGCGTGTATACAAGTATGTTTCAGAAATTTAAAAACCAAACTTGTGTAATTACAATGCATAGAATTTGCAGTCCCTATAATCCTCAGTGCAGTGAGTACTGCATGTACATGCACCATTTTGTCATGTACTACGTTTAGGAGTTTATGCCCCATATGACGCACTAGGGGCATCACATGGACAGATGCAAATAGGAAGTCACCTGACACCTGGTGGTTAAAGTGTTCACTCATCACACTGAAGACCAGGGTTCGATTCCCCACATGGGTACTAAGTCTGAAGCCAATTTCTGGTGTCCACACCGTGGTATTGCTGGAATATTGCTAAAAGTGGGTAAAACCATACTCTCTCTCTCTCCTCCCAAATTGAGTAATTGTGCCAATTCGGTTCACACTTACTTGAACTTGACACAAATTTCCTCCCGTACCTTTTCGGTAATTTTCAAATTATTATTCAGGTGTTTTTCTTTCCACATTTATTCCAGCCAAATATTTTGATAAGTTGACTATTTAGAGAACATCTATTTTAGCAATCATAAACCTAAGTTTAGGGAATAATGAAAGGAGTGGGACCTGGTCAGGGCCCTGTTTCACAAAGCTCTTGTAAGCCTAAGATCTCGTAAAATTCTCGTAGCATTCGTACTTTACATACTGTAACATTGACTTATGATAGTCGTAGCGCTACGAGTGCTTAGTGAAAGGGGCCCTGGACTTTAGGATGCCACTTGTATTATTGATATCAGTATCACCAAGCTTGTTAACTCAATTCTCCTTCAGTTTTAGGTCAGAAGTTGACAGTAACAAGAAGCCAGCCAGCAGTCGGGTGAAGGAGGTGGTGGAGATTCTCATGGACATGAGCAGAGGGAAGCTGTCAGCAGCCACCCAGGGTCAAGGTGAAGGTCACAATGACATCAGTGATGCTGAGAGTGAGGTGCCTAGTGAAGCACCAAGTGAAGCAGTGAGTGTTACCTCTGATGTGTTTGTGCCCAAAAGTGTAAGGACTACCTGGAATAAAGAGAAAACTACATGCAATATTGAAGAAGACAGGACAATTGATAACAAAATCCCAACAACAGATGTTGCACCCTCAGGAGATATCGGTCATCTATTTGACAGTATGTCCAACTCTGTGGTACCTATTGCTGTTAAATTTGAGGAGTCTGCTGCTGGCAAGTCTGGGGTGTCTGATGCTGTCAAGTCTAAGGTGTCTGATACTGCCATGTCCTCAGCAATACCTTCAGTGTCTTCCTCCAACTCCGGCAGTGTCCCTCACAGTACCCCGACACCTAGAGTTCCAGCAGTATCCGTCAGTTCAGATAATGTGGGTGATGTGCAACACATTGAGATCCCCGAGGCCTTACTGCAGGTCATCAACACTGCAGAGAGTGCAGACAAGATGCAGGTGGTGTTGGTGCATGATGTTGATACAGAGTCAGAGCAGACTCTTGTCCATGTGTATATATTGCCCAAGACAGCAGAAGAGATCTCAATAGATGGAAATTCAGTGCAGCTAACACCTACCAAAAACAACCCTGATCGTGCTCAATGTGCACAATCAAACAGGACTTCTCAGGGAAATGCTTTTAAACATGAACCAGTGTTTTCAGAACCATCAACCTCTACATCCAAACTGTCTATGGCTTTGACTACTGTACCTCTTACTTCTGCCACCCCCCTCCCAGTCCATAGCTTCAACCTCAAGTGCTATTCCATCATCTCCACTCACCCCCTTTAGAAGACTTTCCTCCAATACTGTCACTCTTGCACAGACTGCAGCTGTGTCAGCAGTGAAACATTCATCCCCATCATCACCGCCACTGTCCTCAACACCACACACAGCAGCAATGTCGCCTTTCGGGTCAGAAAAACAGGACATTGAAGGCATGAACACTTTGACTTCACCTTCACACAGGGTATGTTTGTTCAAGGATGATCTTGATGATGTGTCAGTAGATGTCAAACCCACAGTGAAGAAGGAATGATTTGGGAAGGGAATTCATACACAAGAAAATCATGGGAAAGAATTGTTCATCTGTCAAGTCTTGACATTCAAATACAATACTATTCTTATTTAAGATACTGATCAACGTAACTGTGAAACTAAATGAAATTTTTTACGTATGGTATTCACTTGGCAGATTATGGTTCTGTACTTCTTTTAATTAGTTTATCACTATTATGTTTTGATTTTTAAAGGAAAACATATTTATACATTTTCCAGACATCTTTAAACAAAATAAATTTTATGTCAGAATAATTTATATTTCCTTATCCTTGTCTAGCGCTGTTAACATGGTGAAACTGATGTCATGTCAAATAACAGTCTGGGTATCTTACAGTAAGTCAATCAAAACAAAACTGGCCATAGGACATTTTTTCACCAAATGTCATCAAATTGCATTGCTTGCATTTGTATTTATGTAGAAATGAAATCAAATTTGAAGACTAGGCCTTAAAAAAAATATATGTTGTGGTTCCGATTACCGACCCTTGAATTCTGGTGCCGACTCTATTTTTTTTAAGTGGAATAAATAAAAAAAGCTTTCAGATACCATTGTTTTTTCCCAGCACCAACAGATATCTGTCATTCTGATAGAGAAAGTCGATATGATGGCCGCATGCTTGATTGAATAAACAATTACTCATTGATAAATGTCTTATTAGTTTGTACTTTACTTCTAAAAAAAAAAATGTAAAAAAAATAATACAATTCCGACCTACCTACCCTAAATTTTTAAGAGATGTTTTCGGAACCACAACATTTTTTTTATTTGGCCCTATTGTAGATATTTGTCTCACTGCCATCAGGAAGATTGCCTGTAACTTAAACACTGTTGGCATTCATGTAAATTATTTTTTACAAGCAACTTTTACTGAGAAAGTGTTATCCTAAATATAATGTATGTGACAAAATATTGCCAGTAACATGTTAAGAAATGCTGATGGTTGTCGTGTGGTGATTACATGTACTAGTATTCTATTCAACATAATGCCATGATGTGTTGTATTAACAATAGGCGCCTGCCTCACTGCCTCACTGCCTCACTGCCTCACTGCCTTTTGGAAACATGAGAGGAGAAGGAATAACTGATTTATTGTGGCCTTAGTATAAATGCTGTATTAGACAATTGATTTACTGACCTTCAGAAACAGAGCTACGGTCAGTCAGACTGAAAAAATAATCTGGGAGCACCCAGTTGAATTGTTTTTGGTGGAACCTGTTTCCCAGCAAAATATTTATACCCTGAACACCAATAAACAATCTATTCCATTTCACTATTAACACACAAAATGAATTCAAAATCTGTAGAAAGTCTTCATTTTACTTTCAGCACTGCCAGCAAACTATTCATTGTGGTATTTCACGCCCTCCCCACAGAAATCAAAAGTAATGGATGCTCCCTAATGGACTCCTCCACTTTATCTCCAAGTTGAGCATTGTGGTAACCCTACACTAACCTTTGGATCCATTCTTGTGATTCTTCAATGTCAGATTACCCACCTTTGGTTTCCATCCAACATTTGTCTTGTCTATACTGCTAGGTTAACATGCTATTCACAATGTGAGTTACAAACCAGCCTCACTGTTGAGATGGTAATATGAAAGACATCTCAATGATAATGACTGGGTTTGTGAGCAATTCAATGTTGAAAAAGTGACAGACAGAAAGCTCTAAAAATCATTTTAGTGGATGGCTTTATGTCCATTGAAACTGGCAATGGCTTTGCTGTCTAAGTAACATGAGTTACCTCCTTCACCATTTACCCTTTTGTCAACATCTGATTTGTCGGGAAAATGTTCATGAAAATCAAGGGCAGGTAATTTGTGATTGCAAGAACAATGGCAATGGACCTAAGGGTTTGTGTTGGTTTACTGAGATGCCAGGCCTGTAGATGAAGCAGATGTAAGCTATGAGGTAACTTTACATGTTAGCATAACTGTGTGTTTGTGATAGGAGTCTGATTACTCTTCTTGATTTGTGTGCACCATACTCATGCTCTAGTTGCACAACAGAAACAATAAACGTTTGAGACCTTCAACAGTTTCCTCCAACACTAACATACATGTCCTGATGCAACAGGTATTGTTCAACATAGGGTCACTCCAACATCTCTCAGCATGTTCTTCTTCACCTCCGATGTGTCTCTTGCAAATCATCACTGCCCAATCACTTGCTAGTGACTTGTGAAAGCAACGTTTCAACTGGTATTGTCAGAATGGTCTGGTAACATACTATGTCCACCTGTATGGTTTAAATAAAGAAGGGATTTCTTATGTTGACACTTTAGCTGTGAGTGCATGTGTACTGGCAGTGAAACCTTGACAGTATGTACATTAACACTTCAGATTGTTATTAGTTCTAATTCCAAAATAGGCCCAAGAATACACGCTACAGATACTTGCATTGTACATGTTTCTTAGTGGTGTTACAGCCAAGTAGTACTTTCTGTGTATAACTCATTCACACGAGAACAGCCAGTGTAGCTTGTCCTAGGTTGCTGCAGATATGGCAGGAGGTAATCTGGAGTTCATGTTTCATATGTTCCTCATTGCCATAAACAGGCAGTTAGCTTGGACATTTATTATTCCCCGCCGCGCGTTAAGCGTGAAGCAGGGGATATAGTATTAGGCTCCGTCCGTCCGTCCGTCCGTCCGTCACGTACGAATTAGAATATCGTAATTTTCAAGGTCATGGCGACACTTTGAAGATGTCAGTATGTTAACCTGCATGTTAAGCTATCTTAAGAACTGTTCACTGGATTTTCTTCATATTCAACACCAAGTTTTATCTAGGAAAGGCGCAGGGCCCAGTCAATTTTGGTGATCTTCACTTAATTTTAAAGGTCACAAAGAAACTTTGAAGATTTCAGCATGTTAAATTGCATGTTAAGATAGTCAGCAAGATATCGCAAAAACATTCTCTGGACTTTCTTCATATTTGACACCAAGCTTCATCTAATGAAGGTGCAGGGCCCAGTCAATTTTGGTGTCCTTCACATAATTTCCAAGGTCACTGCGACACTTTGAAGATTTCAGCATGTTAACCTGAATTCGCTGGATTTTCTTCATAGACTTTCAAGACTTCCCTTGAATGTTTTGCAATAAGCAATTTCTTTAGTACCATTTTTGCATATTTCATACACTATGACTTTCATGTCAAGGTCAAAGGTCAGTCTTGAAAATATTTGTGTGTTTGAACAACTAAAGAGAAGATATCAAGAGAGGTTGACTGGTCATGTTTTTGTTGACATTAAACTTCATCTTAAACTTTCATTACTTTTTATCCCCCGCAACGCATTTTGCGGGGGGTAATAAAATGGACTCCGTCCGTGCACATTTGTCTTTTTCCGAGCAGAACTCTAAAACCGCTCAATATTTCTTCACCAAACTTGGCACATAGATTGGTCTGGTGGTGTACTTGTGCCTTTTGGTAGTTTTGGAATTCTGAATAAAATATTTTTGGCGTTTCCGTGGCAACAAGTTCGACTTAGACTGAAATTGGTGGTAGTACACTTTTCCGGAGCTGAACTCTAAAACCGTTCACTATTTCTTCACCAAACTTGGCACATAGATTGGCCTGGTGGTGTACTGGTGCCTTTTGGTAGTTTTGGAATTCTGAATAAAATATTTTTGGCGTTTCCGTGGCAACAAGTTTGACATAGACCGAAATTGGTGATAGTGCTTCTTTCTGGAGCAGAACTTTAAAAACCTTTCAATACTCTCTTTCCACTTTTTTATATACACACCTAAATATTTGACATATTCATAACTCGTAGACATAATCATGAGGAGTATTTTTCCATTGCGGGGGATATTGATGACTTTGTCTTCTTGTTAAGTTTGATTTGATAATTTGCGGTGGGGGATTATGTCACCTTAGCGACAATGCTTGTTGGAGTAGTTGTTTGCAGTTGTCTTCTGAAGATACTTTCTTGTAACATGTTTTCTTTGGACCTATGTGACTCATGAAATTTGCTGTTACACTGTGACTCGTGTTATGAAATGGATGTACTCTTGAGAATGCAGACATTGAAGTCTTTCAGCTCACCATCCCCAGAGTGCAGTGGTGAGTCTTTGTTGGCAGGTGCTGCCCATCATCTGTACAGTTTCCATCACGTTCTTTTTGGATTTCAGCTTCATAAAAACAAGGTTTTACACAAAAACTCCATCTGTGCAAATTTAGTCACTGATTCGGGGTAATTATTTTATTAGTAACATTTCAACTGATATTTTCCAGCATTGAAACAAAGGGTTTTTCTTTTTCCTATAAGCACTGGTGGGTTATTATGGGAAAATATAGATGTCTCTTTCATGAGAGGGAAATAATGTGGTCTTTTTGGTGTCGTGGTTGCTTTCAATTTTCTGTTATAAAAAAACCACAAAAACAACTGTTATTAGTAAATATATATTCCTAATGGCAAAAGTATACAATATTCATTTTTTAATTTTTACAATAGTAAAGGTGTTGATATGTGCCTAATGTAGACAGTTCAATACTCAACTTGTCTGGAGTATTGTTTCTGTTCTATGGTGCTTGGGTCTTCGTAACATACATGCCTGTAGTACAGTCATACACACTCTCCTGTAGAACATTCTGAACAACCTGTATGGTGTTCAGGTAACCTTGGTAACATACGTGCCTGTAGTACAGTCATACACACTCTCCTGTAGCACATTCTGAACAGCCTGTATGGTGTTCAGGTAACCTTGGTAACATACGTGCCTGTAGTACAGTCGTACACACTCTCCTGTAGCACATTCTGAACAATGTGTATGGTGTTCAGGTAACCTTGGTAACATACGTGCCTGTAGTACAGTCATACACACTCTCCTGTAGCACATTCTGAGCAACCTGTATGGTGTTCAGGTAAGCGTGGTAACATACATGCCTGTAGTACAGTTGTACACACTCTCCTGAAGCACATTCTGAACGTGTATGGTGTTCAGGTAACCTTGGTAACATACATGCCTGTAGTCCAGTCGTACACACTCTCCTGTAGCACATTCTGAACAACCTGTATTATGTTCAGGTAACCTTGGTAACATACGTGCCTATAGTCAGTCATACACACTCTCCTGTAGCACATTCTGAACAATGTGTATGGTGTTCAGGTAACCTTGGTAACATACGTGCCTGTAGTACAGTGATACACACTCTCCTGTAGCACATTCTGAACAATGTGTATGGTGTTCAGGTAACCTTGGTAACATACATGCCTGTAGTACAGTCATACACACTCTCCTGTAGCACATTCTGAACAACCTGTATGGTGTTCAGGTAACCTTGGTAACATACGTGCCTGTAGTACAGTCGTACACACTCTCCTGTAGCACATTCTGAACAACCTGTATGGTGTTCGGGTAACCTTGGTAACATACGTGCCTGTAGTACAGTCATACACACTCTCCTGTAGCACATTCTGAACAACCTGTATGGTGTTCAGGTAACCTTGGTAACATACATGCCTGTAGTACAGTGATCATACACACTCTCCTGTAGAACATTCTGAACAACCTGTATGGTGTTCAGGTAACCTTGGTAACATACGTGCCTGTAGTACAGTCATACACACTCTCCTGTAGCACATTCTGAACAACCTGTATGGTGTTCAGGTAACTTTGGTAACATACATGCCTGTAGTACAGTCATACACACTCTCCTGTAGAACATTCTGAACAACCTGTATGGTGTTCAGGTAACCTTGGTAACATACGTGCCTGTAGTACAGTCATACACACTCTCCTGTAGCACATTCTGAACAACCTGTATGGTGTTCAGGTAACTTTGGTAACATACATGCCTGTAGTACAGTCATACACACTCTCCTGTAGAACATTCTGAACAACCTGTATGGTGTTCAGGTAACCTTGGTAACATACGTGCCTGTAGTACAGTCATACACACTCTCCTGTAGCACATTCTGAACAACCTGTATGGTGTTCAGGTAACTTTGGTAACATACATGCCTGTAGTACAGTCATACACACTCTCCTGTAGCACATTCTGAACAACCTGTATGGTGTTCAGGTAACCTTGGTAACATACATGCCTGTAGTACAGTCATACACACTCTCCTGTAGCACATTCTGAACAACCTGTATTATGTTCAGGTAACCTTGGTAACATACGTGCCTGTAGTCAGTCATACACACTCTCCTGTAGCACATTCTGAACAATGTGTATGGTGTTCAGGTAACCTTGGTAACATACGTGCCTGTAGTACAGTGATACACACTCTCCTGTAGCACATTCTGAACAACCTGTATGGTGTTCAGGTAACCTTGGTAACATACGTGCCTGTAGTACAGTGATACACACTCTCCTGTAGCACATTCTGAACAACCTGTATGGTGTTCAGGTAACCTTGGTAACATACATGCCTGTAGTACAGTCATACACACTCTCCTGTAGCACATTCTGAACAACCTGTATGGTGTTCAGGTAACCTTATTAACATACATGCCTGTAGTACAGTCATACACACTCTCCTGTAGCACATTCTGAACAACCTGTATGGTGTTCAGGTAACCTTGGTAACATACGTGCCTGTAGTACAGTCATACACACTCTCCTGTAGCACATTCTGAACAACCTGTATGGTGTTCAGGTAACTTTGGTAACATACATGCCTGTAGTACAGTCATACACACTCTCCTGTAGAACATTCTGAACAACCTGTATGGTGTTCAGGTAACCTTGGTAACATACGTGCCTGTAGTACAGTCATACACACTCTCCTGTAGCACATTCTGAACAACCTGTATGGTGTTCAGGTAACTTTGGTAACATACATGCCTGTAGTACAGTCATACACACTCTCCTGTAGAACATTCTGAACAACCTGTATGGTGTTCAGGTAACCTTGGTAACATACGTGCCTGTAGTACAGTCATACACACTCTCCTGTAGCACATTCTGAACAACCTGTATGGTGTTCAGGTAACCTTGGTAACATACATGCCTGTAGTACAGTCATACACACTCTCCTGTAGAACATTCTGAACAACCTGTATGGTGTTCAGGTAACCTTGGTAACATACGTGCCTGTAGTACAGTCATACACACTCTCCTGTAGCACATTCTGAACAACCTGTATGGTGTTCAGGTAACCTTGGTAACATACATGCCTGTAGTACAGTTGTACACACTCTCCTGAAGCACATTCTGAACGAGTATGGTGTTCAGGTAACCTTGGTAACATACATGCCTGTAGTACAGTCATACATACTCTCCAGTAGCACATTCTGAACAACCTGTATTATGTTCAGGTAACCTTGGTAACATACGTGCCTGTAGTCAGTCATACACACTCTCCTGTAGCACATTCTGAACAATGTGTATGGTGTTCAGGTAACCTTGGTAACATACGTGCCTGTAGTACAGTGATACACACTCTCCTGTAGCACATTCTGAACAATGTGTATGGTGTTCAGGTAACCTTGGTAACATACGTGCCTGTAGTACAGTGATACACACTCTCCTGTAGCACATTCTGAACAATGTGTATGGTGTTTTTACTGATTCTTGTTCCTTTTCCTTCAATGTCTTTAACTGAATGGGCTGCTTCTAACTATGTGACATTTGCTGTAGTAGAGCACTCATGCATGGTCATTCCTAAAAGAACTGTGACTCTCTTTGGTCACTGCGAGCAATGGGAGTTACCATATTACTGTCACCGTAAGATCACTTTGCAGGTTTCTTCTGGTATCTGCAGACTAATGGGCATGTGAGGTTGACACACTTCTGGTATCTGCAGACTAATGGGCATGTGAAATAGAACACTTCTGGTATCTGCAGACTAATGGGCATTTGAGGTTGACACACTTCTGGTATCTGCAGACTAATGGGCATGTGAGGTTGACACTTCTGGTATCTGCAGACTAATGGGCATTTGAGGTTGACACACTTCTGGTATCTGCAGACTAATGGGCATGTGAGGTTGACAAACTTCCAGTATCTGCAGACTAATGGGCATGTGAGGTTGACACTCTTCTGGTATCTGCAGACTAATGGGCAAGATAACCAGTACAAGACACCTTGCTAGGTGCATGGCACTTTTACAGTGTTGTAAATACACAAGTGCATTAGGAAAGTAAAGGTACTGAATTAATTAGTGAATAATATTTGAAAATGTTTTTATATCAAATTTACATCTGTATCATCAACAAAGGAACATGTTTTTACAGACTGGCAAAAATAAAACGAAAAATAGATTGCTTTCTTGTTTTTTCTTGTGAATGGCTTGTATCATGACAGGTCGTTGTAGCAGCAGAATCTTCACAGTACTACTAGCAACATTCAACTTGTCTGGATCTAAAGTCAATGGATAGTTTTATGTTCCTCAAGGACTTGAGTTACCATGGTTTCACTGTCCAGTGTCCTTATCTAAACCAGGGAGCATATGGTGCATAGTTGTGTTTCTTAGGGGTGCCAGGATCCTACAATCATGGGATTCACAAATTCCTGATTTGCTGTGATGCTGGTATTTTGTCAGTTTTAACCTGACCCGCTTTGATGTAACTTCAGTTGTGTTCAAAGCACTGTTACTGCAGGCTTTATTTGACCTACTGTGAAATGAATGAAGTATAACTCTGTTCAAAGCAGCACCAATATTGGTTAAGACTGACCCACTGTGATTCAACACATCAGTGAGAAATGTATACTAACCGTCAAAGGGGCTCGATTTAAGAGAGGTTAACCTACTTGCACCAGGTGCAACCTAAGATAAAACCTACTTGCACCAGGTGCAACCTAAGATCAACACCTACTTGCATCAGCCAAATTCCAGTTGCAAAACATCAGAGGTTTTGGTGCACAAACATATGTAGTACCAATGAAACCATAGCAACACAGAGACACAGCTGATCCCTGTTTACAAGAGCTGTCATACAAAACTTGTATATGAATAGCAATATTTCAGTGCCATAGCTATTCAAAGTTTAGAAGAAAAATGAGCTTACATATTTATGCATATAATGTGTGATTTATTGTTGATTTATTTCTAAACAATTGACTTGCACATTGTGCAAATTAAGACTCATAACTAGGTTGCACTTTGTAATATTGCGTTGCACCAGTGCAAGTAACAAAGCACTAAATCGAGCCCTGATTCACTAATATATATATATGTGCATTCTAGCCAACAGAGTACTGCACTTTACCGGGTGCCCTTTTTCAATTTAATTAGTGCTGCTGGGGTTCCCTAACCCTAACCCTAACCCTAACCCTAACCCTAACCCTAACCCTAACCCTAACCCTAACCCTAACCCTAACCCTAACCCTAACCCTAAGTCTCTTCAAAACAACAAACTTCAATGTTATCTTCTTAAACTAAGTCACTGCAGTATGTCTGATAGATAGACACTGTGTGCTTTTCCTCTTTTTTTCGCTCCCCATGTATGTTTATTATTTTCTTTGACCCACCCAAAAAAATATTTTACCTCCCCGACTCCCTGTGACAACCATTCCCTGCCCCCTGCCCCTAACCTGTTCAGGATTTACAACCGGTAACCCTAATGGTGAATGTTTCTAGCAGATTGAAAAATACAAGGGGAAAAAATATACAAATAATCTCTTCATGTCGTGGTGTCCTTTTTGTATCCTCATAACTGATAATGGTAGGATTTGGTGAATGGTTTATTTGGTATCATTGTCTATTGAAAACAAACAACTATGAGCGTAAACCGTAGAGCCGACTGTTAGATATGATTATACGCTATTCCCTGATGACGCAGTGGTCTTATGTTACCCGAACTTGTCAAACATGGATACGTTTAAAACCAAGGACAAAATGTTACAACATAATCCGGAATTTACCTGTTAGGAAATGGGACGTAAGAAGAAATAAATGTGTGAATGTGTTTCCCTACACAGACCTTTAGTCCCAGAAATAAAGCTTATCTGAAAATATTTATACCCACAAAAGAAATTAAATATAACCCAAAAGAACTCCAGAACAATTCCGAATATCAGACGTAACCATTCAACCACTTGCCCAATGATTTCGTACTTCAGAGAGACGAAGGACCGCTTCTTATGTCTTATGTGTTGTTGTTTTTTGTTTTTTTGTTGTTGTTGGTTGTTGTTTTTTTGTTTTGGAGTTTTTTTTGTCTCTGGTGGTCTGAAAGACAGACTAGTCTTACGGAGCAATACACTCGAACACAGTTTACCCGGTTGATCAATCAGTCTCGCACCTGCAACACTAACTACATTTCTTGTGCCAGTAACTTAGTAGAATTGTCCCTCTCGGTGTGCAAATCTTCATACAATACGGAGGCACTTCTGGGTCACGGTCATTGGAAAGAACTCAAACATCCCACCAGACCCTAATGTGTGAACCAGAGCAAAGGTTTGGCTTGAAACCATTGTATTATACACGTATATGTCCCCAGTGGCCGTGTTGGTGGAGAGTAGCTTGTAGAATAACATAGCCTCATGGGTATACGGGTTTGAATCCCACAGATGTGAACATAGGAAGAAAACACGATGTAGGTATGACAGAAGAAGATAGCTTTATTTCATAACAATCTCTTGGTAATCCCGAGGGGACCCAACAACAAACCAAGTATAAGGTTATCCCGTGATTTAAAAAACTGGGGGTTATGTACATAACTGATATGATTGGTTCAGTTCGATCTACAACTCACATACCAGGTAGCTGTGTTTGGGCACTCTTTTCACATTTTACTGTACTCATCTGCTACTTTAAGTATTCCAAACACACCTTTCAGTTTGTTGCATGTGGTAAAGTTTCTCTTGGCCATCAGGTCGCACGCACGCACGCACGCACACACGCACGCACGCACGCACGCACACACGGGGTAAAGAGTTCAGCACCCGTAATCATATATTTCCATCTATCACATTACTTGGTTTTTCATTGTTCTTTGTCAATAAGTAGTCGTATGAGGCTGTATCCTTTCACCGCGCACGCACGCACGCACGCACGCACACGCGGGGTAAAGAGTTCAGCACCCGTAATCATATATTTCCATCTATCACATTACTTGGTTTTTCATTGTTCTTTGTCAATAAGTAGTCGTATGAGGCTGTATCCTTTCACTGCATGATTCCGACCCGTGAAGGTCCGGGTTAGAATATTGATCTGCAGTAGCCCATGCTTGTCGTAAGAGGCGACTAACGGGATCGGGTGGTCAGGCTCGCCGACTTGGTTGACACATGTCATCGGTTCCCATTTGCGCCGATCGTTGCTCATGCTGTTGATCACTGGATTGTCTGTTCCAGACTCGATTATTTACAGACCGCCACCATATAGCTGGAATATTGCTGAGTGCGGCGTAAACCTTAACTCACTCACTCACTCACTGCATGATTCCACTGTTTCATGTCTGCCTCGATCATGCATCATGATTGTGACTGTGATTTGAACTCAAAGATATAGATCAGAATGACATGATCGATCACTTAAGTAGGTGTTTCCAAAAGAGGTGAGGTGAAATGGGGTTTAACGTCGTACTTAAGAATATTTCGCTTAAATGGCGACGTGTGTATGAGTGGTTGCTTGGACTAGCCGAGACTAAGGCTGGTTTTATAGTGCTAGCTCACTGAGATACCATGCCGCTGTTAAGCATGAATCTCCCACTCAGACATAACGACTCCGAGCCGACCAGTCCTTGTTGTTCCCATTAATGCCGAGCGCCAGGCAGGGACCAGTTAGTACTGTCTTTTGGTATGACTGACTGACTGACTGATCAATGCCGAGCGCCAGGCAGGGACACCAGAAATGGGCTTAACACATTGTGCCCATGTGGGGAATCGAACCTGGCCTTCGGCGTGTCTTTAAACACTGGGCTACCCCACGTTGCGTTGCGGGGATCGAAACCGCGAAATTCCGCTCTAACCGCTTGCTACCACTACACCACGGAGGCGGTGTTTAAAAAAACAAAATGTGGAAATTACGTATATTCGAAATAAGAGATTCTGCTCAGCTTCTTCTTTTCCACCCACATGGGCAAAATGTGAGCCCATTTCTGGTGTCCCCTGCCGTGAGCTAAAGTAAAACTTTTTCCTAATAGATTATCTCCCTTTGACCATACTGGCACTATACCTTTAGGTATACCTGAGGTCAAAATGAACGTGTTAGTGCTGTTTTGGTCATTTGTTTCAGTAAATAAGACTGCTAATGTTGTTCCAGGTGTAGGATATTTTGTTTCTGTTATTTTTACTTTGTATGTGCATCTACTTTTGTCACAGTTCTCATTTTTATGTGTTTCAGTTAACAGCTAGTGTTGCTGAGGTGTATGCTCTTTGTACAAAGTGTTGCCACATTGTCTTGGCAAATGATCAGACATCACCAGCCTGTATATCTGAATGCATGAACAACAAAAAACAGGATCAAATTCTTTTCATTATTTATTTCAAAACTAAACAAACATCATAGCATATCATGTATCAGCATGTAAAGTGTGCTGAATTAAAAACATAACAGATATGTCAACACTTCACCATCAACAGTTCATTCAAAATAAATTACACAATTCACAAAATGATAGATTTGTCATGTATCCATCAACATCCATACAATATTGCACACACATTTGACAAGTCTTACTTCAATACAGGTAACGTCAGTCCTGACTAGTGTGTCTAGTCCATCTCCTCCACAGAGGGACCCTTGCTGGACCCACCCTGCTGCTGTCCTCTCCCCTGACGGTGGAGTTTGGACATGACTGGGGAGCACAGTTTCTCCAGCTGCTTGTACTGCTGCTCAAATTCCTCTTTCTCCGCCAGGGAGTTGTTGTCCAGCCACCGCAGTGTCTCCTCACAAGCTTTGCTTACTGTCTGCTTGTCCACATCCTCCAACTTGCTGCCCATCTCGTCAACGCTGGCCCTCACACTGAACACGTAGTTCTCCAAGTGGTTCCTTGCAGCGATCCTCTCCATGTGCTTCTCATCCTCTTCCTTGTACTTCTCAGCTTCAGACACCATTCTGTCAATGTCAGCCTTGCTCAGACGACTTTGGTCATTACTGATGGTGACGTTGTTGGACTTGCCAGTGCTCTTGTCAACTGCAGACACATTCAGGATGCCATTAGCATCAATGTTAAATGTCACCTCTATCTGAGGCACGCCTCTGGGGGCTGGGGGGAATACCTGTCAGCTCAAACTTGCCCAGAATGTTGTTGTCTTTTGTCAGAGCCCTCTCCCCTTCAAACACCTGAATGCTGACCCCAGGCTGGTTGTCGGAGTAGGTTGTGAAGATCTGACTAGCCTTGGTGGGGATTCTTGTGTTCCTGTCAATCAACTTGGTCATCACACCTCCAGCAGTCTCGATACCCAAGGACAGAGGAGCAACATCCACCAGCAGAACATCTTTGATGGCATCGCTGGAGTCCCCACTCAGTATGGCAGCCTGCACTGCAGCTCCGTAAGCCACAGCTTCATCGGGGTTGATGGACTTGTTCAGATCTTTGCCGTTCATGAAATTCTGCAGCAGTTTCTGAATCTTGGGGATTCGTGTCGAGCCTCCCACCAACACCACATCATGGATACGAGACTTATCCAGTTTAGCATCACACAGAGCTTTTTCAACTGGTTCCATAGTGGAGCGGAACAGATCGGAACACAACTCTTCAAATCGGGCCCTGCTGATTTTGGAGTAAAAGTCCACTCCCTCATACAGGGGAGTCAATTTCTATACTGGCCTCCGTGCTGCTGGATAGAGTTCTCTTGGCACGTTCACATGCAGTGTGCAGACGTCTCATGGCTCGTGCGTTGTTGCTGATGTCCTTCCTGGTCTTCCTCTTGAACTCCTGCAGGAAGTGCTCCACCAATCGGTTGTCAAAGTCCTCCCCTCCTAGGTGGGTGTCCCCAGCAGTTGACCGCACCTCAAACATGGAGCCCTCATCTATGGTCAGCACAGACACGTCAAATGTGCCACCTCCCAAATCAAATATAAGCACATTCTTCTCACCCTTCAAGTTCTTGTCCAGGCCATAGGCCAGGGCAGCTGCAGTAGGCTCATTGATTATTCTCAATACGTTCAGCCCTGCAATGGCCCCAGCGTCCTTGGTAGCCTGTCTCTGGGAGTCGTTGAAGTAGGCAGGCACTGTTATCACTGCATCAGTCACCTGTTGTCCAAGGTAGGCCTCAGCTGTCTCCTTCATCTTGCTCAGTACCATGGAACTGACTTCCTCAGGTGCAAACGTCTTCTTTTCCCCCTTGTACTCCACCTGTAGTTTGGGCTTGCTACCTGAACTGTTGATAACGCGGAACGGCCAGTGTTTCATGTCTTTCTGGACAGCACTGTCGTCGAACTGTCTGCCAATTAGTCTCTTGGCATCAAACACAGTGTTCTGTGGGTTGAGCGCCACCTGGTTTTTTAGCAGCATCCCCAATCAGACGTTCTGTGTCAGTGAAGGCCACGTAGCTGGGCGTCGTTCTGTTGCCCTGGTCGTTGGCGATAATCTCCACCTTTCCATTCTGGAACACACCAACACAAGAGTAGGTGGTTCCCAGGTCTATGCCGATCGCAGGGGATTTTCCTTTAGACGCCATTCTCTTCAAAACAACAAACTTCAATGTTATCTTTTTGAACTAAGTCACTTCAGTATTTCTGACTGGTCGAGACTGTGTGCTTTTCCTCTCTGCTTCGCTATGTCTCCGTAGTATACAGTCGTGTAAGCTTGCAGCTTGGTGTATGACTGTGGTCTGACAGACCGCCTGTATATATACCAGTCCCCTTACCTTCTCCATGTTTCTACACCAGCGTGGATTTGTGTACAACAGTCTCGTATCTTCCGGAAACCTCTAGAATGTGACGTCACAACCTACAAAGATAAACTAGGCCTCCTATTGATACACGACGCAAGCTAAGCGCTTTTACTAGTTTATGTAGACAGAAGCCCAGTCATTATTCGGGGAATCCCCATCTTCAGATATTGACTGGTTTGCCCTTTGTATAGCGCTTGCGCTCAGGCTGAAAGACGCGTAGAGCTGGGTACCAGTTTACGCAGGTTCTTTACTTTTTTGTCACCGGCATTAAACGTGAAGTATATTCCCTAATGGTGTCATAGTGTCACTTATTTCGTACAATTTACTACATGAAAAATTAGTTTCATTTTCCCTTAACATATATTATTAATACGTAATACTTCGATACGTAATTTGAATTTGCTTGCAATACAAAATCACCTGGTTACAACTGTGTTTTGGGTGCCACATCACATACATCTGTTAACATTCTGCCCTAAGTATCAGTGTCGAAGGCTCGATCGTTCTCTTATACAGTGTGCCTTGAATGGACGTATGTTAAACAAACTCGGTAACATGTATTTTTAAGGTAAAGCGGATGTGATTAGGGCCTATCATGTGAGATAGAGGTGGGTGGTGAGGAGATTGTTTTGTCCTGAACATAATTACCATCCCTAATTAATGCTTGTTATATTTGTGTTACCCTCCCTATATACATGTATTGGTTTTTGAGGGAGGTTAAAGAGGCAAAAATATTATATTATTAAATGTCTCTTTTTTCCATGACCACCCACCCAAATATGTGTATTATTTTCTATGATTGACCCTAGAAGACTGTGATGTTTCTATTTACCTCCCCGACTCCCTCTGACACTCAACCTCTGCCCCCTGCCCCTAACCTCTTCAGGATTTACAACTGGTGCCCCTAGTGGGGAAGACCCGTGAAGACCCGGGTTAAAATTGGTCTTCAGTAACCCATGCTTGTCGTAAGAGGCGACTAACGGGATCGGATGGTCAGGCTCGCTGACTTGGTTCACACATGTCACCGATGCTCATGCTGTTGATCACTGGATTGTCTGGTCCAAACTCGATTATTTACAGACCGCCGCCATATAGCTGGAATATTGCTGAGTGCGGCGTAAACCTAAACTCACTCACTCACTCACTATCATGTATGAAGTATCACCAACGAACAACCATTTCAGTCAGATAGTGCAGCGCTGAGTGCGGCGTTTAACAACCAACCAACCAACCAACCTAATGAGGAAAGTTTCTATCAAATTAACTGTACACGTCTCAATATATATATATATGGGGACAAAAAGATGACAGGTACGGTTGATTGCTCAACGACAAAAAGTCGTAATAGTAATAGAGTAAATGAGTAACGGTGGAGCAGATTGTGAGACATGATGATAGGCTATTTCCTGGTGACTTGGTGGTCTCATTTTAACTTGCCAAACCTGTACACGATTTACCTGGGGAAAGCTCTAACAACATAATCCATAATACGACATAATTTACACGTGAAGGAAGCCAGAAGGGTGATTTGTCGTACTTATAAAAACGACAGGTTTGACAGTAAAATAGGAAATGGGACCTTAGAAGAAATGTATGAGTGAATGTGTTTCTGTATACAGACCTTTAGTCGCAGACATAAAGCTTATCTGGCAATATAATCCAAAGGAAGCCCAGAACAATTCAGAATTTCAGACTGAACCATTCCAGACCTGCCCAATGATTATGTACTTGAGAAGGACGAAGGACTGCTTCTTATATTGTTTTTTGTCCTCTGGGGTCTGGAAGACAGACTAGTCTTTCTGAAACTCGGAGTAATACAATCGAACACAGTTCACCCGTTAGACCGATTGATAATCTACCTCGCACCTGCAACACTAACTACATTTCTTGTGCCAGTAACTGAGTAGTATTGTCCCTCTCAGTGTGCAAATCTTCATACAATAAGGATGCACTTCTGGTGGCGGAAACTAAAACATCCCACCAGATCCTAATGTGTGAACCAGAGCAAAGGTTTGGCTTGAAACCATTGTATTATACACGTATATGTCCCCAGTGGCCGTGTTGGTGGAGAGTAGCTTGTAGAATAACATAGCCTCACGGGTAGACGTGTTTGAATCCCAGAGATGTGAACATAGGAAGAAAACACGATGTAGGTATGACAGAAGAAGATAGCTTTATTTCATAACAATCTCTTGGTAATCCCGAGGGGCCCCAACAACAAACCAAGTATAAGGTTATCCCGTGATTTAAAAAAATGGGGGTTATGTGACTGATATGATTAGTTCAGTTCGATCTACAACTCACATACCATGTAGCTGTATTTAGGCACCCTTTTCACATTTTACTGTACTCATCTTCTACTTTAATTATTCCAAACACACCTTTCAGTTTGTTATTGCATGTGGTAAAGTTTCTCCTGGCCATCAGTTCGCACACACGCACACACACACGGGGTAAAGAGTTCAGCACCCGTAATCATATATTTCCATCTATCATATTATTTGGTTTTTCATTGTTCTTTGTCAATAAGTAGTCGTATGAGGCTGTATCCTTTCCCTGCATGATTCCAACCCGTGAAGATCAGGGTTAGAATATTGATCTTCAGTAGCCCATGCTTGTCGTAAGAGGCGACTAACGGGATCGGGTGGTCAGGCTCGCCGACTTGGTTGACACATGTCATCGGTTCCAATTGCGCAGATCGTTGCTCATGCTGTTGATCACTGGATCGTCTGGTCCAGACTCGATTATTTACAGACCGCCGCCATATAGCTGGACTATTGCTGAGTGCAGCGTAAACCTAAACTCACTCACTCACTGCATGATTCCACTGTTTCATGTCTTCCTCGATCATGCATCATGATTGTGACTGTGATTTGAACTCAAAGATATTGATCAGAATGACACGATCGATCACTTAAGTAGGTGTTTCCAAAAGAGGTGAGGTGAAATGGGGTTTACGTCGTACTTAAGAATATTTCGCTCAAATGGCACAAAAACAAATGCTTTTTCATATATTCCAGTGGTAACATTTTTGTAAATAACTACAAAAACACCAGCCCAAGTTCCACAACATACCGGTGGTCTCATTCAGCATAGGCTATCATGTTGACAAAGACAGCAGTCAATATTTAAAAACTCACTCACTCCTTAAAGATAGCTCTTTGCTAAAACTGCTGGTTAATCAACTGATTCTAATTTAGTTAAACTGTTTTCTTTAGCAAAAGACCTGAGGTCGCTGTTTTGGTCATTTGTTTCAGTAAATAAGTCTGCTAATGTTGTTCCAGGTGAAGGATATTTTGTTTCTGTTATTTTATTTCTATGTGCATCTACTTCTGTCACAGAAGCTTCTCATTTTTATGTGTTTCAGGTAACAGCTAGTGTTGATGAGGTGTATGCTCTTTGTACAAAGTGTTGCCACATTGTCTTGGCAAATGATCAAACATCACCAGCCTGTACATCTGAATTCTACCAGCCTGGTCACAGCAGCACTCCTCTTATGCAAGGTCACCTCTTACTGCATGCATACAAAGAGTGGGAGAGCCCACAGGATAGAGTGTTTGCTTCTCACCCTTGTTCAGTTCATGACCACAAAGTGCGATGCTGAAAGTCCTATGTCCAGTATAATGCTAAAAGTAGTGTACAAGTACTAGACTCTGTACTTTACAGTTGACCACTTTCTAAATGGCATTGTGTATTTCCACGGGATGCTGTGCTGATTTACCCCGCAACTTGTCACAGGGGTACACAAGTCACAAAGTACTGATCTACACCCAGTTTTCTAACTTCCATTTATGCCCTAGCAGCAGTGGCTGAGTGGGTTAGTTAGCTGACTTAGCTGAGGGTGCCTGGGGTTCGAATCTCGGATGGGACCCAATCTAACAAAACTATTAGAATCTGTAATTTACCGAGACATTGTAATCCCAGATACAGCATTTGTTGTGTTTGACAATTTGGAAATTACGTATAATCGAAATAAGAGATTCTGCTCAGCTTCTTTCTTTCCAATTGTATACTTAAAGTGACAAACCTTTCCCAGCGTTTTTGCTAATAGATTATCTCCCTTTGACCATACTGGCACTATACCTTTAGGTATACCTGAGGTCAAAATGAACGTGTTAGTGCTGTTTTGGTCATCTGTTTCAGTAAATAAGTCTGCTAATGTTGTTCCAGGTGTAGGATATTTTGTTTCTGTTATTTTATTTGTATGTGCATCTACTTTTGTCACAGTTCTCATTTTTATGTGTTTCAGTTAACAGCTAGTGTTGCTGAGGTGTATGCTCTTTGTACAAAGTGTTGCCACATTGTCTTGGCAAATGATCAGATATCACCAGCCTGTATATCTGAATGCATGAACAACAAAAAACAGGATCAAATTCTTTTCATTATTTATTTCAAAACTAAACAAACATCATAGCATATCAGCATGTAAAGTGTGCTGACTCAAAAACATATCAGATATGTCAACACTTCACCATCAACAGTTCATTCAAAATAAATAACACAATTCACAAAATGATAGATTGTCATGTATCCATCAACATCCATACAATATTGCACACACATTTGACAAGTCTTATTTCAATACAGATAACGTCAGTCCTGACTGTGTGTGTCTAGTCCATCTCCTCCACAGAGGGACCCTTGCTGGACCCACCCTGCTGCTGTCCACTCCCCTGACTGTGAAGTTTGGACATGACTGGGGAGCACAGTTTCTCCAGCTGCTTGTACTGCTGCTCAAATTCCTCTTTCTCCGCCAGGGAGTTGTTGTCCAGCCACCGCAGTGTCTCCTCACAAGCTTTGCTTACTGTCTGCTTGTCCACATCCTCCAACTTGCTGCCCATCTCGTCAACGCTGGCCCTCACACTGAACACGTAGTTCTCCAAGTGGTTCCTGGCAGCGATCCTCTCCCTGTGCTTCTCATCCTCTTCCTTGTACTTCTCAGCTTCAGACACCATTCTGTCAATGTCAGCCTTGCTCAGACGACTTTGGTCATTACTGATGGTGACGTTGTTGGACTTGCCCGTGCTCTTGTCAACTGCAGACACATTCAGGATGCCATTAGCATCAATGTTAAATGTCACCTCTATCTGAGGCACGCCTCTGGGGGCTGGGGGAATACCTGTCAGCTCAAACTTGCCCAGAATGTTGTTGTCTTTTGTCAGAGCCCTCTCCCCTTCAAACACCTGGATGCTGACCCCAGGCTGGTTGTCGGAGTAGGTTGTGAAGATCTGACTAGCCTTGGTGGGGATTCTTGTGTTCCTGTCAATCAACTTGGTCATCACACCTCCAGCAGTCTCGATACCCAAGGACAGAGGAGCAACATCCACCAGCAGAACATCTTTGATGGCATCGCTGGAGTCCCCACTCAGTATGGCAGCCTGCACTGCAGCTCCGTAAGCCACAGCTTCATCGGGGTTGATGGACTTGTTCAGATCTTTGCCGTTCATGAAATTCTGCAGCAGTTTCTGAATCTTGGGGATTCGTGTCGAGCCTCCCACCAACACCACATCATGGATACGAGACTTATCCAGTTTAGCATCACACAGAGCTTTTTCAACTGGTTCCATAGTGGAGCGGAACAGATCGGAACACAACTCTTCAAATCGGGCCCTGCTGATTTTGGAGTAAAAGTCCACTCCCTCATACAGGGAGTCAATTTCTATACTGGCCTCCGTGCTGCTGGATAGAGTTCTCTTGGCACGTTCACATGCAGTGTGCAGACGTCTCATGGCTCGTGCGTTGTTGCTGATGTCCTTCCTGGTCTTCCTCTTGAACTCCTGCAGGAAGTGGTCCACCAATCGGTTATCAAAGTCCTCCCCTCCTAGGTGGGTGTCCCCAGCAGTTGACCGCACCTCAAACATGGAGCCCTCATCTATGGTCAGCACAGACACGTCAAATGTGCCACCTCCCAAATCAAATATAAGCACATTCTTCTCACCCTTCAAGTTCTTGTCCAGGCCATAGGCCAGGGCAGCTGCAGTAGGCTCATTGATTATTCTCAATACGTTCAGCCCTGCAATGGCCCCAGCGTCCTTGGTAGCCTGTCTCTGGGAGTCGTTGAAGTAGGCAGGCACTGTTATCACTGCATCAGTCACCTGTTGTCCAAGGTAGGCCTCAGCTGTCTCCTTCATCTTGCTCAGTACCATGGAGCTGACTTCCTCAGGTGCAAACGTCTTCTTTTCCCCCTTGTACTCCACCTGTAGTTTGGGCTTGCTACCTGAACTGTTGACAACGTTGAACGGCCAGTGTTTCATGTCTTTCTGGACAGCACTGTCGTCGAACTGTCTGCCAATTAGTCTCTTGGCATCAAACACAGTGTTCTGTGGGTTGAGCGCCACCTGGTTTTTTAGCAGCATCCCCAATCAGACGTTCTGTGTCAGTGAAGGCCACGTAGCTGGGCGTCGTTCTGTTGCCCTGGTCGTTGGCGATAATCTCCACCTTTCCATTCTGGAACACACCAACACAAGAGTAGGTGGTTCCCAGGTCTATGCCGATCGCAGGGGATTTTCCTTTAGGTGCCATTCTCTTCAAAACAACAAACTTCAATGTTATCTTTTTGAACTAAGTCACTTCAGTTATTTCTGACTGGTCGAGACTGTGTGCTTTTCCTCTCTGCTCGCTATGTCTCCGTAGTATACAGTCGTGTAAGCTTGCAGCTTGGTGTATGACTGTGGTCTGACAGACCGCCTGTATATATACCAGTCCCCTTACCTTCTCCATGTTTCTACACCAGCGTGGATTTGTGTACAACAGTCTCGTATCTTCCGGAAACCTCTAGAATGTGACGTCAACACCTACAAAAAGGAAGACTAGTTTTCCTATTGGTGCGCGAAGCAAGCTAAACGCTTTTACTAGTTCATGTAGACAGAAGCCCAGTCATCTAAGGGGAAATCCCTGCACGTAAACTAGTTCTCGGCTCCCTTTGCGCGCCGGTATGTTGCGATATCCGAGACGGGGCCCAGCTTATGCCTGCAAGCACCAATTCAGTGTTGGACGTTTTCGTTCGGTTTCATTTTATGAAGAAATCGGCGGACAGGCTACCGCTGTCATAAACTAGAGGACTATTATGAACGAGTTTAAAGTACATAAATCGAGAAAGATAGATTCAAGTATAGTGTTGAATGGCTTTTCAAATCGTATTTTTTAATTAAACATCTTATGGTCAATTTTCTACAAGATTTTTATAAAACTAAATGTTTTGTACTAAGTGTTGGATGACAGTCGTTGAATGAATGCAAATGCCACTTTAGTTTGTGCATATAGGTCAACACAAGATGTACGAACGTTTTATTGCATAGGGTCACAATGCACTTTGTCAAACCAGATATTTATCAGCTAGAAGTAATGAATAGTAGTAATAGTTAAGTAAAGAGGATAATTTGGTCAAATTACACCGTTCAACGTGCGGAGCGAGACAACCAATATATTTGCATACAATCATGTATGTACATCCATGTACTGTACATGACTTACACATGAGATGGCATCACTAGCCTATGAAAACACATTTTTGAAAAAAAAAATAAAACTATTAAATAATTAAACAAATTTATATTGACAGACTTTGAACTTGAAAATGATTTATGTGTTGAAGGTTGCTTAAAACATATATAAATGCATTACATGTTTGTAAAATACTGTATAAGCCTACAGAGATCAAGAATGAAACTTGTTGAAGGATACATACACTTCATTATATATTTTACAAATAGAATTGGAAGCTATCCGTTAAAGAGCACGGAATTGATGTGTTACATTTATTTATAAAACAGTGCCATTTCTATGACAGGAAAAGTCTTTATATATATGCACGTTTGGCAGTGGAAAGCCAGTCACCAAGATGGATACCGAGAATGCGCTGTAAAACCAGTTGCTGACGTCCTTCATGTAACGCGAACTGAATTGAAGAGAAGTCTCATTTTTTATCTGTCTTCTGCATCTCGCGGATGTTAGTCATTTTTTTCATAGCATCCAGGTTGCCTTTACTGTGGCGTAAGTTGACAGGATTTCCACTCTGTAATTAAGTGGGAAAGAAATATGATGGTGATGTTTCATCATCCTTGGCTAACATGCAGACATTTCTGGGATGTTTAACAACAACAACAACAATGACGTCAAATAAGTATACGCTATAACAATGGTGCATCCATAGCACAGATGTGACACAGAAATGTACGATTCATAATCAGTTCGAATCCTGCGGTTCTAAGGGACACAACTGTGGTCAGACAAAAGGCGCTAGTTGTTTATGTGATGGTCATGTTTAGAGTATATCTAATTATCGAACAATTACGAATTAAATTCATAAAGTGTCTTACAGAGGTACAGATAAGCTACGTATCTGCGTAAATTACGCAAATATTTATGTGAAAACTCAATTCTTCTTAAGTCTATTGCGCACAAGTACGTTTGAATTTTTGTAAATACTCAATAAATTTGATCTTACATGCGTACACACAAAAATGTCGAATGATAGTTTGCGTACCGATGCATAGATAAAATAACTGATGTATATTCAGAGGTTCTATTTCAACACCTGAACTTGGCAACTTGCAGTCTTTCTTATCGTTTCTCATATTACAGATCCAATATAAATAACATTTAAACTTTATTATATTGTTACAATTTATGGAAAATGGCAGAATACCCAGTTGAGTTTGAGTGAAGTGGGTACAATTTATTTGGTTACTCAAAGGAAAATAAGGATACCCAATTGAGATGAACACAAGCGAGTACATAACTCAATGAGCCAAAAAGTTGTCTGTGACTCTAGTCTTCCATACAAAGATGGTAAATCTCTTTGTATGATGACATAATTTTTATGTTCTGGATGAAACGATTTTGTTTACATTGTGTGAGTTCACAGGAGTGTCATAGAATGATGATCGATAAGTGGTGGTGGTGGAATTGGGTTTAACGTCGTTCATGAGAATATTTCGCTCACATGACGACGTGCATGCATGTGTATGTGTATGTGCGGCTGCTTGTACTAGCCCAGACTTAATCTGGTTTTATAGTGCTAGCCCACTGAGATACCATGCCGCAGTGAAGCATGAATACCCCACTCAGACACATTTTACTGACTCCGAGCCGACCAGTCCTTGATGTATCCATTAATGCCGAGCGCCAGGCAGGGACCAACAAGTACCATATTTTAACGTCTTTTGGTTTGACGCAGTCGGGGATCGAACCCGCGACCTTCCGCACTCCGGGCGGACGCTCTAACCACTACACCACGGAGGCGGTCGATGATCGATAAGAGTCAAACTGTACGAAAGTGAGAACCTGTGACGGATATGTCATGTGTGTTGATACCGGTAAAGGTCCGAGTTAGAATTGACTGTCGGCAACCCATACTTGTAAAATAACCGAGGAGATCGTATAGACCCTTTGATGCATGTCATCGTTGCGTAGATCGATGCTCATGATGTTAATCACAGGATTATCTGTCCCAGACTCGGTTATATACAGACTGCAGCCAACAGCTGTAATATTGATGAGTGCGGCGTTACGTGTGAGTTCGTGCTGGACCAGACAACCCAGTGATCAACAGCATGAGCATCGATCTGCGCAATTGGGAACCGATGACATGTGTCAACCAAGCCAGCGAGCCTGACCACCCGATCCCGTTAGTCGCCTCGTGCGACAAAAAGGTTATCTCCGAATTGACAGACACCCAGTTGACAGACACCCAATCCACAGACACTGAACTAGAAGGTTAATTAGGGTAACACCTACAGGTATAATGGAACAGTCCACTGTCTAGTGAGTAGAGCAGGGTGAGCCTGAAACAGGGTCGTTACTGAGAAGTTTGATTGTGGGTAAATAGAACTTTGTTGTGATTAATTGATAAATGATTTCTCTTCTCAAAATTGATTTTACTATCAATTACTGTCGAATATAAAACAGGTTTGCCACTGAGAGGTTTGATTGTGTTTATTGATAGAATAGCCCCCTCCCGATAATAGCATATGTGCAACAGAAGTTAACTGAGATAACGTTTTGTTGGAGATATAGATATGTACATGTTTGAAAACATTCTGATTTGCAGTAAATGAGACACCTGCATTGCCCAGTAAGATACGATTAATACCAACTAGTGTTCTAAGTTTAACAATACTTTCTAAAGATTGTAACAGTTTATGTCTTTGAGTAGTATACAATGGACATTCAAGGAAATAAACAGTCTCACATCCATGGCGACATTGACATGATGCTTCACACCAGAAATGGGCTTCACACATTGTGCCCATGTGGGGAATCGAACCGGGGCCTTCGGCGTGCCGAGCGAACGCTTTAACCACTAGGCTACGCCACCGCTCACAACATATTGATATTCAGCGTTAGATTATTAATTTATGTTCATAATTACTTCAGTACGTTTGCGTAGATCGATGCTTATGCTGTTGATCATATGGTTGTCTCAACTTGTCTGGGCGCAGCGTAAAACAACAGACAAACAAACGAACTTCGGTAAGTCAGAGGCAATGCGTCGTACTACGTATTGTAAGGACAAAATGGCCAATATTATCAATGCTCTGGTGATGCTCCGAGACTGACGATGTTGGTCAACTTTAGTCGATTGGTTGATCATTCAGAGGTGTTTGAAAGATGTGTCAGAAAGATATTTTGATTAGATACGAAATAAGATTGCTGAAGAATGGTGCTAAATGTTACTGGCATTCTGCGTGCGTGGATATGTTGATCGAGTGGATTCTTGATTATATTGTCATCTTTGTACATTCTCCTACCTTGAGTTGTGTAAACATGTTTTATCTATATATATTCACTGACTCTGCATTCACCTGCTGAAAGAGCAGGAATTAGCTCTATAATGAATATAATTCAAAGGAGTTGTTATCCATAACAACGTGTCATGTATTCATACATTTGAGTCCATTTCAACAACTGACTATAGACCACTTGGTGGCAGTATAGAGGGGACAAACCACTTGGCAGTATAGAGGGGACAGACCACTTGGCAGTATAAAGGGGACAGACCACTTGGCAGTATAAAGGGGACAGACCACTTGGCAGTATAAAGGGGACAGACCACTTGGCAGTATAAAGGGGACAGACCACTTGGCAGTATAAAGGGGACAGACCACTTGGCAGTATAAAGGGGACAGACCACTTGGCAGTATAGAGGGGACAGACCACTTGGCAGTATAGAGGGACAGACCACTTTGCAGTATAGAGGGACAGACCACTTGGCAATATAGAGGGGACAGACCACTTGGCAGTATAGAGGGACAGATCACTTGGCAGTATAGAGGGGACAGACCACTTGGCGGCAGTATAGAGGGACAGACCACTTGGTGGCAGTATAAAGGGGACAGACCACTTGGCAGTATAGAGGGACAGACCACTTGGCAGTATGGGGGACAGACCACTTGGCAGTATAAAGGGGACAGACCACTGGGCAGTATAGAGGGGACAGACCACTTGGCAGTATAGAGGGGACAGATCACTTGGCAATATAGAGGGGACAGATCACTTGGCAGTATAGAGGGGACAAACCACTTGGCAGTATAGGGACAGACCACTTGGCAGTATAAAGGGACAGACCACTTGGCAATATAGAGGGACAGACCACTTGGCAGTATAGAGGGACAGACCACTTGGCAGTATAGAGGGGACAGACCACTTGGCAGTATAAAGGGGACAGACCACTTGGCAGTATAGAGGGGACAGACCACTTGGCAGTATAGAGGGGACAGACCACTTGGCAGTATAAAGGGGACAGACCACTTGGCAGTATAGAGGGGACAGACCACTTGGCAGTATAAAGCAGACCACTTGGCGGTATAAAGGGGACAGACCACTTGGCAGTATAGAGGGGACAGACCACTTGGCAGAACCGCCGGCGGGCTAAAGGGGACAGACCACTTGGCAGTATAAAGGGGACAGACCACTTGGCAGTATAGAGGGGACAGACCACTTGGCAGTATAGAGGGGACAGACCACTTGGCAGTATAGAGGGGACAGACCACTTGGCAATATAGAGGGGACAGACCACTTGGCAGTATAGAGGGACAGACCACTTGGCAGTATAGAGGGACAGACCACTTGGCAGTATAGGGGACAGACCACTTGGCAGTATAGAGGGACACAGACCACTTGGCAGTATAGAGGGACAGACCACTTGGCAGTATAGAGGGACAGACCACTTGGCAGTATAAGAGGGACAGACCACTTGGCAGTATAAAGGGGACAGACCACTTGGCAGTATAGAGGGGACAGACCACTTGGCAGTATAGAGGGGACAGACCACTTGGCAGTATAAAGGGGACAGACCACTTGGCAGTATAGAGGGGACAGACCACTTGGCAGTATAGAGGGGACAGACCACTTGGCAGTATAGAGGGGACAGACCACTTGGCAGTATAGAGGGGACAGACCACTTGGCAGTATAAAGGGGACAGACCACTTGGCAGTATAAAGGGGACAGACCACTTGGCAGTATAAAGGGGACAGACCACTTGGCAGTATAAAGGGGACAGACCACTTGGCAGTATAAGGGGACAGACCACTTGGCAGTATAGAGGGGACAGACCACTTGGCAGTATAAAGGGGACAGACCACTTGGCAGTATAGAGGGACAGACCACTTGGCAGTATAGAGGGGACAGACCACTTGGCAGTATAAAGGGACAGACCACTTGGCAGTATAAAGGGACAGACCACTTGGCAGTATAGAGGGGACAGACCACTTGGCAGTATAGAGGGGACAGACCACTCTGGCAGTATAGAGGGGACAGACCACTTGGCAGTATAGGGACAGACCACTTGGACAGACAGACCACTTGGCAGTATAGAGGGGACAGACCACTTGGCAGTATAGAGGGGACAGACCACTTGGCAGTATAGAGGGACAGACCACTTGGCAGTATAGAGGGACAGACCACTTGGCAGTATAGAGGGGACAGACCACTTGGCAGTATAAAGGGACAGACCACTTGGCAGTATAAAGGGACAGACCACTTGGCAGTATAGAGGGACAGACCACTTGGCAGTATAGAGGGACAGACCACTTGGCAGTATAAAGGGACAGACCACTTGGCAGTATAGAGAGGGACAGACCACTTTGGCAGTATAGAGGGGACAAACCACTTGGCAGTATAGAGGGGACAGACCACTTGGCAGTATAAAGGGACAGACCACTTGGCAGTATAGAGGGGACAGACCACTTGGCAGTATAGAGGGGACAGACCACTTGGCAGTATAGAGGGGACAGACCACTTGGCAGTATAGAGGGACAGACCACTTGGCAGTATAAAGGGGACAGACCACTTGGCAGTATAGAGGGACAGACCACTTGGCAGTATATAGGGGACAGACCACTTGGCAGTATAAAGGGGACAGACCACTTGGCAGTATAAAGGGACAGACCACTTGGCAGTATAGAGGGGACAGACCACTTGGCAGTATAGGGGACAGACCACTTGGCAGTATAGAGGGACAGACCACTTGGCATAGTATAGAGGGACAGACCACTTGGCAGTATAGAGGGGACAAACCACTTGGCAGTATAGAGGGACAGACCACTTGGCAGTATAGTGGGACAGACCACTTGGCAGTATAGAGGGGACAGACCACTTGGCAGTATAGGGGGACATGACCACTTGGCAGGCCACTTGGCAGTATAAGAGGGGACAAACCACTTGGCAGTATAGAGGGGACAAACCACTTGGCAGTATAGGTGGGAGACCACTTGGCATATAAAGGGGACAGACCACTTGGCAGTATAAAGGGGACAGACCACTTGGCAGACCACTTGGCAGTATAAAGGGGACAGACCACTTGGCAGCAGTATAGAGGGACAGACCACTTGGCAATATAGATGGGACAGACCACTTGGCAGTATAGAGGGGACAGATCACTTGGCAGTATAGAGGGGATAGACCACTTGGTGGCAGTATAGAGGGGACAAACCACTTGGCAGTATAAAGGGGACAGACCACTTGGCAGTATAGAGGGGACAGATCACTTGGCAGTATAGAGGGGACAGACCACTTGGCAGTATAAAGGGGACAGACCACTTGGCAGTATAAAGGGGACAAACCACTTGGCAGTATAAAGGGGACAGACCACTTGGTGGCAGTATAAAGGGGACAGACCACTTAGCAGTATAAAGGGGACAGAGACGTTCCATAGACTTGACTAGAGACTTTATTTCGAATAACACAATACGGCCGAGATCTTCCAGTTACATCATCCAGTATCCAAGGTAGGCTACTTAAACACCATTCTATTGTCAGGCCTACCATACAAACGGTGAACAAATCCACCAAAACAGAACAATCATCACCAAAAAAAGGATTGCGATTGTGCAACAGAATAGCGATATAACACACTGGTTATCTAAGATGGCGAATAAGAGAATGTGCATTGTATAGGGCAATGGGCGCGATACAATGAGAAGAATGCCTACCAGTGATAAATGACAATAAAAACTTTAAAACTATTTGCTGTGTCCCCATTATGTCGTTAACTTTTCATTCCTTGGTTCCCGATAGGCTTCTTCATTGCTGTGGGGGTAGCCTAGTGGTTAAAGCGTTCGTTCGTCACGCCGAAGACCCGGGTTCGATTACCCGCATGGGTACAATGTGTGAAGCCCATTTCTAGTGTCCCCCGCCGTGATATTGGTGTGATATTGCTAAAAGCGGCGTAAAACCATACTCACTCTCTCTCGTCGCTGCTACACGTATATAGACCATCATCTAGTTTCTGAAATGTACGTACTTAGAGAAAAAAATGGTTCCTAAAGTATATTCATAAATATGGTACTAGGGAAACCAGAGACTTGGAAAATAGAGATAGGGTATGTATCTTCAATGCAATCACCACATGTTGCCTGAGTGCTTGGGTAGGGGACAGGGAAGGAACAGGACGTCCTGACTGAGTACAGGGTTTTGGGGAGTGGTGGAGGAGCCTTACCATTTGCTGATACTTAAACACTGACAGCTGGAGATTAACTGATAATTACAAGTACGTGAATTCTACAGATTTGTACAGACCCTGAAACTGCTGCAATCTAGACATATTCTAGACTTTCATGGACTGTGTTGGGTATATTTCTTTCAGGGTCCGTATGACGGACTAACACGTATATTGGATGAGATGTTTTTGCTTCCCAGCAGCTTACGTCGACAAGTAAATGAAATGCCCCTTAAAGATGTATGCTGATTGTAGCATAGCCCCGTCCTTTTCTACACATGTGCCTGCGTTGCACCCGGTATCTCCTTGAGTATGGGCCTGCTCAAGAGAGAATAACATTGAGAAAAACAAATATTTTTACGTATCATAACATGTTATTAACTATGTCAGTAGAATTAGCTTTGGTTACTGAAAAAGAAGAAATAAAAAACAAGACCTTGCATAATCTTGAAAATCATCGAAATCATACCATCTGTAAATTATGATATTTAAAAACACCACACGAGATCCATCATCCTCGATATCGGAACGTATATACCCTGGAGATATCGAGAATGGTGAAAGCAGGTAGAAATATCGAGGATGGAAATCCATCTGACCCAGAGTTAACACAGAGGTCTTATTCTGTGGTTCCATCGAATTTGTCTTAACAGGTTCTCGCGAGGAGAAGGTTGTTCGCAATTTTGACTTTGCGGTATTGTTGCAGTTGTACTGGAGATGCGTTAAGGAAACATTAAGGTGTTTCCTCACTGCGCTAACATAACTTTTCCATAATTTGTAACAGTCTTATGTATGCCGGTACGCATTGCAGGAAGAGACGACCAGCAATCAATCAATATACTTTTTGAATTATGCTAACTTGTGCCCAAAAGGCATGCCCATGGCTATTACGTTCACCTCCCGAAGAAAGATAATGCCGGTTTTTCACTCAGCAGCATCGCTATGACAGACGTATATGTTAATAGTAGTGTGCAGAATAATCAAATTATCAAATCCTTATGTTGTGATCTTGGAAAAGGCATATCATTCACGGCTGTTTCATATAAACGATGTGAATTTGTTTACTGCCATATATGGGGAGGCGAACGTAATTTCCATAGGGGGCGGAGCTTTGCTCACATGTATTTTCAAGAGTAGCGGCGATCTTCTTTGAACCCGGAAATAAACTCGTTTCTTGGCGGTGTGATTTAATCAGGTAGGTCTAATTGTTGTGTATCAGATCTAGTTAATGTTCAATGTTCATCTCATGAAGCCGTGTCGACATTTATGAAGGAATCATTATGCCAGACGCCTTTTTCAGGAGACGGTCTGCGCCAGTGTGGATAATTATGATCGTCGCAATATACAGCCACAAGCCTCAAATCACCAAATTTTCAGTTTCGTGATTTAATCTTTGCAGTAAATGCTGACTTTAATGTGAACACAGTTACATTTAGAATTACCATCTGTGTTGATTCAGGATGTTAAGATTCATGCATGCCAACTGCAGATGTCAAAACGAAAAATCGCCTGATGTCAAACGAGTGAACTGCAGTGAACACTGAACAAAGACTGTTGTTTCAAGTGGGCGTCTGAAGCCTAATCCACACAGAAAAGGGCTACCGGCTTTGATGTGTACCTTCACATGCCGTGTGCAATTTGCAATAGTCAGTACAAGGTGATTGCAAGCAGGTCTGCTTTTCACTCCAAATGTGACATCGCTACATCAGACAGCAATATTTTTTACCACATCGATCTTGCAGCGCATGCTTGTGGTATTTAAACTGGCGCATTGTACAGGTGCTTCAACCAGTTGTCAAAAGACTCCTTGAAATTCGGACAAAAGTCATCTGGGATCTGATGTTTGGTTACATACCAATAAAATACAATTATTTCCAGCTGCATGTCTCATTTCTGGCATTCTTCAGATGATGTGATGGTATATAAGGACTAGTTTTGAATAATACTGGCATTACCAAGATATTATTTATGTGAATATTTTTATTGTTAAGATGAAACAATAGTGTAAATAGCCCATCTTAAGTTATTCATGATTCTCGTCCAATTTTCAAAACCACAAAACTATCATATGCTTATATACAAGGAGAAAGAACAATTATGCTTATAGCTACACCATGATACCATGTGATGTGACATGTTTTATTTCCCCAGAGGACAATGGTTGCCTGCATTATAATGACAGATTATACTTCACAAATATTACAATGGCACAAGGCTTCAGCCTCCAGCCTTCTACCAATCAAAGGAAGGCATGAGATATATAACGGTCTCCTAAACACACATTCCAATCGACATCTCCTGTTATGAGTACTTGACCCAACTGTGTAAAGGGTTCATGCTGGGAAGGGTTTGTACAAATCATAATTGAATCATTAATTATGGTGACAGTCATGATTGTCGTATATCCGATGTGATGTCAGGCCAGGTCATGGCACTCTCTGCCTTACCATCACTCCCTGTCACACACAACCCAGACGCTGCAGTGGAGGAATTTGGGTGTGACTGCAAGTTACATGAAGGATATCGTTAGCTGTCAATCTGTAATTGATTTCTTGTGGCATCTAGACACAGTGATGTGTGTGTGACTGTCATCAGCCTTGTAGCCTACATTGCCAGGATTAATGATGATCAGCTGTAGGAGACACTGGGCTGACAGCACTGTCTCTCGTTCACAGTCTTCCCGCATCAAGGACGTGCGTGCCAATATAATTGACTAATTATGTCAGTATGTCACACACCCAGTCAGGCATAATCATTCATAATACTGTTTGTTGCTTAATGCTGCACACACCAGTGTTTAGTGTGACCTGTTAGAATGTACCAAGCAATCCAGTGATTGATATTATTGCAGTGTGTGATTACATACAACCTGACAACCCAATTCATGAAGGGGGCAGTTGGTAGCCTTGTAGGTAAAGGGTTTGCTTGTCATGCCGGAGGTCCGGGTTTGATTCCCCACATGGGTACAATTAGACTTGTGGAAATCTAGACTTGCCACATTTTCTAGACTTGCGTGGGATTTCTTGCATATACATTTACTTCAGGGTCTGTATGACAGACTAGGGTACAATGTGCGCCCATTTCTGGTGTCCCCCCCCGTGATATTGCTGGAATATTGCTAAAAACCATATTCACTCAATCCATCATATCAATATGTTGTATTCTAAGCAAACTCACTCCATCACTCACTGTTGTCACTCACTCACTCACTCACTCACTCACTCACTCACTCACTCCTCACTCACTCACTCACTCACTATCTCACTCACCTTCTAAAGTCACTTTGTGTGACAAGCATTGGATGCTTGGTTCAAATTCTGATCTAGACTTCCCTGAAGGTTAGATACAACTGATGACAATAACTAAGACGATGATCTCACATTCACATGACTGAAACTGTATGTTGTTAACTGAAGATATATGTTATGTTCAATGTTCTCCTCTCACTCAGTGTGATAAGTCATATATAATATGTTGTCAGGACAATATTATACCCATATCCAATGCATCATATAAGACACTCTGCAACATGAATAGGTCACAGGCCAACACAACTCATTTCCAGTGAGCAGAGGAAACGAAAAACACACACCTAGGTTTAATGCACAATATCCTGTGTGGGCCCAGCTTCTCAGATGAACAGTAACAAGTGAAGCAGCTCCTCATTAGGGGAAGCTGGTGTTAGCTTGTATTGTGTTGTGGTGTTGCAGCCTGATCAATATTGGCATACTGATATGGATAATATGTTACAATTATGACCAATATTTTCACATATGGTGTTGTCATAAAATACATGTGTGTAGATGGGAATAATGGCTCATTGAATGGCTTTATAATGGCCATTTTGGTTCTGTTTACTGACACTTTGTTAACAATCTGAATGAGTCATCATGTATCAAATGTAATTGTTTAATCAATTTGAGACTGATTTAAATATTATATTCACTCTAAAATTATTACAGGCATTATTTTATCATATTTTCAATGTGTGAATGTTTGTAGCTAAGGAAAACCCTACTTTCTTGCATTCATGAATATTGCCATTATTAAGATTATAATTGTAGTATCCTGCATACTTTTGTTGTACTGCATATCATTTGTGGAATGAAAATGTGATTAATTTATCTAATTATTAATTTGGTCTAATATTGACAAGTGTATTCTTGGAACAGACTCCAAGAATAAAACATGCCCCATGTTAATATTTTCTAGTTCATAACTTTTGGATACAAAATATTAGGAAAGCCACAATACATCGATACATTGATGCATCGATACTTTTTCTAAGGCGATACAATTATCGATACATTCGAAAGTGTATCGATATTTAGTTTTGAAAGTATCGGTTTAAATATGTTTATGTATCGTTTACATTTTGCAATTGTATCATGTTTTTTTATGTTATGAGAGTTATAAATGATTATTTTTCATGCACAAAGATGGGAAACTAGAACCTTTTAATATCTGAGAATAAAAAATGTGATCTTTTCATGGACAATTATAAAATATGAAATATTAATGTTCAAAATATAACTACATTTACGCAATAATGCTGCAAAAATAGGTATCGTGATACATATGGAATCGTGACATGGGTATCGTGATATGTGATGGAATCGACATGGGTATGGAATGGAATCGTGACATGGGTATCGTGGATAATGCGTGGAATCGAATCATGAATCTCATGTATCGTGAATCATCCCGTGACCTCCCTACAAAATATTTAATATCATTGCATCATAATGAATACACATCTTTGAATTGTCACGTGTGTGTATGCGTCATATGCAAAAGCAGTAGGTAAAGGCCAGATTGCAGTACCTACATCAATGTACAACATAGGGGTTCTGACACAGATCAATCTGTTAAATACATACCATCTGTCATGCTTAATGACATCTGTCAAAACATTACTGGTGAAACAATGTAGCTCAACTCTGACGAGCTGGTGAGCCCTAGACTTGCACAAGTCTCTAAGGTAAAAATTAATAGTTTAAATGATAATTGCTAAAAAAAATAATAAACAACAGACTGTACTGTCCACTTATCTAGACTTGCCTTCCGAGGAATATAAATAATTACTATACATCCATGGGCTCAGCCCACAGTAGAACCTTGGAACGAGGCAAAGTGAACCCCACACCATATACAAGATGCAGCCCAGTGCTCAATATTGATTATATTATTATAATCAACTAATTTGATAATATAATTTTCAAGGATTCTGTGACCAAAAATGTACTGATGAATTTTGTGGTAAGATACTCATTTCAATTTTAAACTTGTCCAAAGCTTATCTTTATTCTAGTCTAAATACCAGACATTTTTCTGTTTCATCTAATCAATGAGGTTGTAAAATTCTCTCAGTGATGTGAGTTGAAGGTCTGTAAATTTGTCAGTTAAGTCTTTCAGACTTTAAATTCAACTGTCAGCTTTTTGTTAACCCCTGTCTGTCTGTATAGATAAATATTTGCCTGTTTAGACAGACACTGGTCTCATCTCTGTGCCAAAAAAAGCACAGCACATCATCAACTTGGACATCCCTCACTGCTCTGAGCTCAGTCGTGGCAAACAGTTTTTTGAATGAGGAACACCCAAAAAGCAGAAAATATTTGTGTTATTTTTTCTGTTCATCCAAACTCTGACCATTAACATGAAAGAGGCATTGATTGGTGATTAGAACCCCAAATACGAGTGGTGGAAGTTAATGTCTGCACAGAAACTCAGAGATGTTCTATCAGGTAAGGCCCTAACTACTGTTAAAACTGTGACAATGAATGACCAGTGTGCTTACTGTAAAGATATGCATAAACCAGCAATATCATTTGTCAACATTTTTCTGCCACTCTGCTGCATTCTGTTCAAGTCAAATTTATGGAACATTTCACACATTTCAACTTTGGCCTGATGATGTCACAGTGGGAATGATGTCATCATCTAATAATAGATTTCTAAATCTGCCACAACTGAGAAAATCCACCCACTATTTAGTTCCACCAAGTAGGTCTGTCTTACATATGTGAAAATATACAGTCAATTCAGGATGTAGCAAAGCCTGGTGTATTGAATTTACTAGCGATATTGCATTTCTTTTTGTTTTATTGATATTTTGATCATAGTGGTAAAAGACTGTGTAACATCCAGACTGAACTGGAGTCATTCCTTGGTGTTTGTTTCATCAACAACATCATGTCCACATCTGACAAACTAAGAACCAAAACAAACACATTTCTTACCTTGAGAACTTTATTCACTTTCAAATGAAACAAAACCTAAAACTTACCTTGTTCAGATGAACTAACAATATTCAGTAAGTAGGACAGATATTAGCATGATGTTACCATAATATACTAAATATTATGGAATGTTTTCAGTACTTAAATCTTTTTGCCCATCCATGTGTTGATAATACAACCAAATTATCACAGCATGGAGATGTGTGCAAACACTGCATTGAAGAAGTAGGATATCCTGGAATGGTTGTGTTACCAGTTCAGTGTACAGCATAATCTCTACCTTATAACTAAAGTGCTTGTGAAATGTTCAATCGAGTAGCAAAATGTTTGCGTTCACAGTGGTATGACTGACTTAATATACTTGAAGATTAGGAAGTCTGTTTATGGTCAATATTTGAATGTCTTACAATAATGGCTGTTACATAATTTTGTTGACACAAGCAATGATTAATGTGGAAAATTCAGTTGAGATTTGTTCATACCATAATTTACTTCATGTACATGAGCAGTCCTGCATATTTCAGGAGTTGAGCATATATGTTCTTGTTAGAATGTCAGACATGTTGGATACTCACAAGTCCTTTGATGTACACTTTTGCAACATTGGATGATGTGAAAATGGGATTTTGCCTCAAATGCTTGAGGTCAGCATGTAATTGTAGTCCATGGTGTCAGCATGTTCTCATCTAGAGTCAGATCAGTGATATCCTATGGTCCATTATGCTTCTGCTGTTTTTGTGCCTGAAACATCAAATGCTGGTTTGAAACTTTGAGGGTATGAAGTGTCTGGGATAATGGCGGAGTAGTGAAGAGTAGATAGTGGTCCATGCCACTGTATGCACACTGTAACTGTGTTAGTTGAACTACCATGCAGTAAAGTTTGGAATTTGCCCTTTTTGTCATAAGCTTAAAAGAACTCCCTGGTGTTAATTTCAACTATGTGTCTGTAGCAAGAGATTGATGCCTACCGCCCAGTCCAGTTCCAGTCAACACCCCTTCCCCCACTGTGACATGAGATAGACATTCACCCCTAGTCAACACCCTTTCCCCCTCTGTGACATGAGATAGACATTCACCCCTAGTCAGCATCCCTTCCACCTCAGTGACATAAGACAGACATTCACCCCCAGACAACACCCTTCCCCTCAGTGACATGAGATAGACCCACCCCCAAGCCAACCCCTTTCCCCCTCTGTGACATGAGATAGACATCCACCCCCCAGCCAACACCCTTCCACCTCAGTGACATGAGATAGACATCCACCCCCAGCCAACACCCCTTCCCCTCAGTGACATGAGATAGACATCCACCCCCCAGCCAATACCCTTCCCCTCAGTGACATGAGATAGACATCCACCACCCAGCCCCACATGAGATAGACCTTCCCCCCAGTGACATGAGATTGACATCCACCCCCTGTCAACAACCCTTCCCCTCAGTGACATGAGATAGACATCCACCACCCAGCCAACACCCCTTCTCCCTCAGTGACATGAGATAGACATTCACCCCCAATCAACAACCCTTCCCCTCTGTGACATGAGATTGACATTCACCCCCCTGTCAACAACCCTTCCCCTCAGTGACATGAGATAGACATTCACTCCTAGTCAACAACCCTTCCCATTCAGTGACATGAGATAGACATTCGCCCCCCTGTCAACAACCCTTTCCCTCAGTGACATGAGATAGACATCCACCCCCCAGCGAACAACCCTTTCCCTCTGTGACATGACATAGACATTCACCCCCAATCAACAACCATTCCCCTCTCTGTGGCATGAGATAGACATTCACCCCCAGCTAACAACCCTTTTCCCTCTGTGACATGAGATAGACATCCACCCCAGCCAACAACCCTTCCTCCTCTGTGACATGAGAGAGACATCCACCCCCAGCCAACACCCCCCCAATCCCCCTCTCTCCTTCAGTGACATGAGATAGACATCCACCCCCAATCCCAACCCTTCTCCTTCAGTGACATGAGATAGACATCCACCCCCACCCCCAATCAACAACCCTTCCCTTTTCAGTGACATGAGAGAGACATCCACCCCCACACACACACACAACAACACACTTCAGTGACATGAGATAGACCCCCCCTTCACACCCCACCCCCCCACAGTGACATGAGATAGACATCCACCCCACCCCCAATCAACAACTCCACAATCCAACCCTCTCCTTCAGTGACATGAGATAGACATCCACCCCCCAGCCAACAACCCTTCCCCCTCTGTGGTGCCTCTGCCAATCCTGCGGCCACCCTGGGAGATGTGACTTCGCTGATTAAGTAAATGACATCATGTGTGCTGTGAACAGGAGGTGGTAGCTTGGTGCACCCCAATCTGGGAACATTCTGACCGGAGACTGCAGGGGGAAGCTCAACATGGCTCTTCATCACTTGGAATTAATGAGTTTTATATCTTATCAGCTGGAAAACATGCCACAATATCATTTGTAGATCAGCGATGTAATCATTTAGTACTGATCCACACTTGGCATTGAGGCAAATCTGTCAGTTTGGCCCATCCCTCTATAGAGTGTTCATGGAACTTCTTTTGACATTTTCCACTTGGTTTGACATGGTTCTGACCAACCAAAGATGACCATGAGGTGGATTTGAACCAAAGTCACAGGATCCTGGCATGCTCGAGGGACATAATGTCTCCATGAGATAAACACAACCAAACAGTGATGTTTTCCTGCAATGGTGGAGGAAAACTAATATCCACACAACTAATTAGAGTCATGTGAATGTGAAGCCTACTTCTGTTCAAAATCTATTCGATTTTTATATTTTCTGATATAGAATTATGGCAATGATGTCATAGAGGTGGTATTCCTAGAATTATATGGAAAAATATTACTTTTGTTTGAATTTTGGCTAGAAAATTTGAATATATACTGCTAGTACCATGGTCACGTGAAAGTTATTGGCCATTGCACTAGCAAGTTGTCAACTAGGAGTATTAATTGAATGTCTTTGTCAACTGTTTAGTCATCAGGTCTATCCACACTGCGCATGAAACAGATTTATTGTGGTCTGACATGGAATTCAAGTTGTGAGAGGAATCGTCAGCAACACAAACCAAGTATGTGCTAATGACTGTGTAATTGACATGAGGTGTATATTTCACTATTGTTAGCAAATGGCGGAAATAATTATAGTTTTACAGGAGGTTTAACTAATTGGTCTATAATGACATGTTGTCTATGAATAGGATTCCTATATAATTACCAATGTTTTTCCAGCAATATGGAGAAGATTTGTTGATGTGTTCATGGTGAAGACAAGTCAGTAAACAACTGGGGTCATTCAGCTGTTGTCGATAGACTGCATCCATCAAGGAACGCCTAAAAAATTAGAAATAAGAATTATATGTCACAAAGATGAAGTGTGAAAAGTGAGTGTAGTTCTGGGTTTTAACATCTGTCACCTTCATAAATCTGAACTTAAAGATAAAGGTCACCCGTAATTTATGAATAAATATAATTAATGATAATTATTTTGAATTACAGTTTAATAATGTGCACAGTAAACATATTTGAAAGAGTGAGTGTGTTTAGTTTTACGCTGCACTCAGCAATATTCCAGCTATATGGTAGTGGTCTGTAAATAATTGATTCTGGACCAGACAATCCAGTGATGAACAACATGAGCATCAATCTACGCTATTGGGATACGATAACATGTGTCAACCAAGTCAGCAAGCCTGACCACCCGATCCCGTTAGTCGGCTCTTACCACAAGCATAGGTGACTGAAGATCAGTTCTAACCCAGATCTTCACGGTTTATTGGAAAGATGTCAGGTGTTGTTTTAGTGAGTCTTGGGCTGAAAAAGAAAGAAACACATCAGCCTGCTGCAAAATGGGAATGAAAATGTCCTTTCACTCGAAGCTTCCAAGAAGTACAACAATAGTGGGAGAGAATTCTAGTTTTGAATTGCTTTATATTATGGTTTGAAGGATAAGGAATGTTTGGAAAGATGTCAAGTCCATCTTAGGATGAGTTACTCATTTTAATATCATATACAAATATGATTATCATGTTGCTTTTACAGCATGTGTTGTCAGCATGTACAAAATTTAATATAATACCCAGAATCAATATCCACGAAAATCAGATCTGCGGGGAACATTATCATATTTAACCTGTGTGACACCTGTGTGATGGTAGAGGAGAGTGGTCAATGCTAAAACATGTGAGTGAATTAATAGGATACAAGCTGTCCTATAGTTTCATTTAATCTAGGATCTTAAATCTTTAATCTGTTGGCTCCAGAAAACGCTTAGCCCCTGAATATATATAATATTGATAGTAACAAATAAACCCATTTAAATTGAAAAGGAGCCCCCGTGAGTTGGGAGATTAGGAAATCTCGACTTGCTTCATTTAGGGCTTTAGTAGACTAACAACTAGTCTCTGAAATGAACATATTTTACTGAAAAAAAATTCATAGTAAAAAAAAAAATATAATGAAAAGGAGCCCTGAGACTTTTTTCATTTTCAACCTGAAGCTGAGGAAATCTAGACTTGCCACATTTTCTAGACTTGCGTGGGCTTTCTTGGATATATTTGCTTCAGGGTCTGTATGGCAGACTAGGGCTTTAGCATTGCAGGGAGGGTTGAGTATGGCAAGAGGAAAAATGATGTGGTTCAGGGACTGTGAGACAGACTAGCTCTGTCAGTGTATTTTTCTGCTTTAAATGAGGTGAGGTGTTAATGAGGGAGGGGACATTTTTAAGTCTCTGCTCACACACGGACAGAGCCAGTAAGGAGCCAGGGCAAGGCACTTCCCTTGTTCCAGCTCCCGTCAAACCTAAACCCATTACACATGAACCTTTCACGTAGCTGCTTTAGGGAATAGCTTGGTAACATTTAGGAACTTAACATATGTCTTTGTCATGAAAGAAAGTTTCAAGGGAAGAGACAGAAACAGCTTCCCATTGTTACAACTAAGGTGTTACGAGAGACGTGTGGAATGTGTTCTACAGACATGTGTTTACAGAACTAATAGTTCTGTAATATATGTAAAACACCTTAAACATTGTAACTTTTCACAAATTTTTGTAAACTTTACATACTGAAACTATTTTGTTTTTCCTCAAGGGCAAAGGTTCATGTACCAAGTGGTTTTATGTGCAGCTGAGATTGGTCATAGGTGGGTAGAATTGGTACCGTAGAATTCATCAGGATTATGTTCACCCTTTGACCTGACAGTTTGAGACGTATCAGTAAATTCCCATTATGGGACATGTCTGGTTTACCAAGGTTCCACTTTAATTTTGGTTTAACAAGGTTCCACAATATTTCTGGTTTAACAAGGTTCAACAGTATGTATGTAATGGTCATATATCTAGCAAGATAGACTTAGGTAGTTGCTGTACGAGAGATAGAATGTTGCTCCTGGGAACATTAAAAAACATTCACTAATGGTCATTTCACTGACAGATTAATTGATGTATGACGTAGTTCTCATCTGAAGTAGATTTTTCTGTGGCAGGTCCAACAGCCAGGCAAGATTTTATATACACAGTGCTTATCTAGACCTGCTAAGAAGCTTATATTTGGCAGGAAGTCAGTAGTAAGTAACATTCCCAGTTTGAATTAACAATTATCCCAAATCTCAGAATTTCCAAACATGAGAACTGAGTATAACACCCTGTTCAAGTCTGAACGATATCCTGATGTTTCTCCCAGTTTACCTGCCATGGGCACTAAGTATGGTATCCCTGATAAATCCCTGATATATATTACAATCCCAACAAAACTGACACAAAGGATGGAAAAAAAACATGTCAGTTTGACATGAGAACTGAAAGTACCTGGTGAAAATTGGGGTAGCACTGGTCATCAGCCATGCTTGTCACAAGCGGCATAAGAGGGTCAGGCTGGTCAGGCTTGCTGACTTGGTTGATGTGTGTTATCAGGACTCGGTTGTGTAGATCAATGTTTGTGATGTAAGTCACTGGATTGTCTGGTCCAGACACAAATATTGCCCAACTGCCATCATACTGCTAGAATATTGCTGAGTGGGGCGTAAATAGAACAGGGCGAACAGTCAGTTAAGAGTAACAATCTGTGACCGCTTAAGATTGGGTAACAATCTGTGACCAGTTAGGATAGGGCAACAATCTGTGACCGCTTAAGATTGGGTAACAATCAGTGACCAGTTGGGATAGGGTAACAATCTGTGACCAGTTAGGATAGGGTAACAATCTGTGACCAGTTAGGATAGGGTAACAATCAGTGACCAGTTAGGATAGGGTAACAATCTGTGACCAGTTAGGATAGGGTAACAATCTGTGACCAGTTAGGATAGGGTAACAATCTGTGACCAGTTAGGATAGGGTAACAATCTGTGAACAGCAGTAAGGACAGGGTAACAATCTGTGAACAGCAGTAAGGACAGGGTAACAATCTGTGACCAGCAGTTGAGACAAAGGAAGGAAGATATAAACTGTCTGCAACTCTCTCAGTTTGTGATCACAAGTATTGATTAGCGGGATAACATATTCCCCCATGTATTCAGATTGGGGGTTAACAGAGTTACCTCCCTTATGTCTGGCACTGATGATTCAGTTTTTGTGTGCTGGAGATATTGTGTTGGCAGGCAATATGGCTGGGATGTTTGCTTAACATTTGTAATTGTTTTCATTTCCTCTAAAATAATATTAAATGCTCATATAAGGACACATGAGACGGGTTTTATCCAAAACGAATAAATCACATTGCCGGTAATATTTGTCCTATACTTACGTATGTTATATATAGAGTTATTAAACAGCTCTGATATGCATCTAAATGTCCTGTTGTACACAGTGAACCCCTGATAATCTGGACAGTATCATTAATTTTATGCAATAATCTGAATTAACATATTTGAAAGTATGACCTTGACCGAATATTGACCTTCATAGGTATGGAGACATTCTAGTTAGGCAGCAAGGTGGTGGGGTAGCCCAGTGGTTTAAGTGTTGGCTCGTCACACCAAAGGACTGGGTTTGATTCCCCAAAAGGGTATAATGTGTGAAGCCATTTCTGGTGTCCACCACTGTGATATTGTTGGAATATTGCTAAAACCACACTCATTCACTCTAGTTGTGAAGCAGACAGAATGGCTGTACAAAAAAGGTCGAGTCCATTGTACAAATGAGTATATCAAACCAATATTGATGCAAATGTATGTGCGATTAGTTCAAATAACATCTTCATTCACTCTGTCTACATAATTGTATCTTGTACATTGTCAGCCATACAGATGCATCTGTTTGTGACTGAGAAACACACGAGGCCTGGTCCCCTGGCTCCCCTGATCTCTTGTCTCCTCATCCCATCTTGACCCAAACACAGGATATCTTGTTTCTCTGTTTCAACTGCATAACTTTTATCAATTCCTTTTTTGCAGCTCTCACTAATTCTTGATTATTCATAATTTCAAAGATAGCATGACAATGAGATGCTCCAAAGTTTTCGAAACACCAACTTCCTACATGTGTTGGCAAGTTGCCAAGATCGTCTCATCCATGTCATTATTTAGTGTTACATTCTGCGATCCAGACATTAAATAAGTCCTGCAGGTCCAACCTCAGTATGTCACTGTGACCTCCAGGCCTGGGTGCAAAACTGGCCGTGAAGACAATTATATTCTGCTTAGTTTAGACGCCAGTGATAGTATTAAGTGCAAGTTAACAGACCACCAATAATTTAATATCACACCCAATGAGGAGATAAATCGAGGAACATAATGTGTATTCTGAGTTTATTTTCCGATGATTTCTCTTTTACACAATTATTTTGTAATTTACTTTATTTAAAAAATATGAGGATTAGAAATCTTAGAATTAGATATTTTCCTTTCGGAATAGTTATTACCAGATTTGCATTTAAGATATATTTCATCAGAAAGTATTTCTCCTTTCTATCAACCTGTTTTTATAACTATGACAATATCATCATAAAACAAACATAAACAACTCCACACACAGACTTGCTCTAGAAGATAAGCTAGAGGTCAATAAAACATTTTGACATCCATACCTGCTTGAGAAGTAACTTAGTGGTATGTCGGCCATGATATATGATGTGGTATAAATAGTGGGATCATACAGGTAGTTGTACACCTGGGAGGGATGCATGTTCATGTTGGTAGACTCTCCTCTCCCTCCTAGACCAACGCTGTAAGGGACCGTTCATAATTTCTGGCTAGGGGGGGTGGATGATGATTTTCATGGAAAGGCATGTACAATGTGAATGACCCCCCCCTAAAATTTATGTACAAAACATGTGACCCCACTTGCATGTCATGTACAAAATCAATGGACCCCCCCACCTTTCCGTAATTTATAATCATATTTTTTTTCTTATTTTTGTGTACAAAATCGGTACACACACACCCCCACACCCCCACCCCCAAGTACATGTGTACAAATTGGTGACCCCTACCTCTTCAGAACAAAATGGGTGAACAACCACCACCACCCCCACCCCCACCCCGCCATTATTAATTATGAACGGTCCCTGAGGAGACTATTATAGTGCAGTTTAAATAGTTATTCCACAGCTTCTTCAGCCTTCAGAGTCATGGACTTTTCTACCTCAGCATTTCGAGTCTTCTGTTTGGTGTGCCTATGAAGTCCTTGTAGGACCATGATTTGGCTGATAATCACAACATTTCAAGATATATTTATTTGAAAACACTTCTTTCTCAAACATGACTGCTAGGTAGTTTAGTAAACATTCTATTGTCAACTGAGCTTTGAAATATACATGGTAGTTCCAAGGTCATTTTGGAGGCTGAAATATAGTATAGTAAGTTTCAGTAATGTTGAGAAAGCTTTATATTGGCCAAATATTGTGACATGTCCCGTGCCTGTGGGAGAATTTGGTAAGCATTGCAAGGTTTCTTTTCATCCTGGTTGTATCTGTTATTTTGGTTTGAAAAATCTATTCTGACATCAGAGTTATGGTTGAAACCTTGGAACACAGTAGGTTATGTCTACAGTATATGTTTAATTTGGGAAGTTGTTGGGTTATGTTCACAGCATGCAATTTGTGGAAGGGTACATGTATTTGATGTTTAGTCACTCAATGACAGCTGAGCAGAACTACCGAAACAGACAAATGTACACTTCAGGTGGAAGCTGGTATGTAGGAATATATTCTTAATGTTGATTTATGATAGTATGAACATGTTAAAAGATTTCATCACATATTGATTATGTCATTTAATTCTATTCATAAACTATAAACCAGCCTCTTTCTGATCCCTCGATATTACGTGACAAATTTTATTAACCAAAGGCAGTTTTAGCAATTTCTTTGTTAATTAGATTTTCCTAATAACCGTTCATTATTGATTTTCAAATTTTATTTGAGCAGTCTTTGCTTTAAATAATTTCAAAAATATCCTTTGAACTAAACAAAGCAATTGATGACTAATAGAGCCCAAATTGTAAAAAACTTAATTGACAGATGAAACTAGTCTGTGTCACAGTCCCTGAACCATATCATTTCCCCATAAGCTCAGCCCTGACTGGCCTGAGTTGTAAATGAAGCAAGTCTAGATTTTCCATAGGTTCACTTTGTCTCCTGTTCAGTTTAAATGTAGCTGTTTTCATCAGAACTCTTCAGAGGTAAGAAGTAGCCTTAGATGATATGTGCTTGTGATTAATTGTGACATCATCATTTCATTAAGCACAAACATATCATTCTAGTTTTATGGTAAAACATATATTTTAATTTGCAGTTTTATGAAAATCTAAAACCATAAATATTATTACAAAATATATGTATCTATTTTGGGGGGTTAAAAATTCTGCATTGGTCAAAGGGTGCATTCGTAAAGTGATATTTTTGTTTCTATGACTACCAGATTTAAAAACTGATTGTTACATAAACATATTGGGGAAGTTATAGGGTCATGGGAATCTGTTTCATTTTGTACCAAAGTGTGTGTTTCAGTATTGATTGAAGAAGCTTTCTAAGTTTGTATTTCTAGAAATTTGAAGAATGAAAACAAACATACCAACAAATGCCCTTTTATACCTAGACAACCTTTAAAGACATTAAGTAAGTAAGGAAACACAGATTAGCTGCTCAGTTGTAAGACCATCAATAACTAAGAAGAATATATCGTTAGACCTGTCCCCTCCTGCTCCCCCGCCCCATCAGCTGAGACCCATCCCTCATTACGACCCCCCCTGCATTGGAGAGACTTCCTACATGCTACCAACAGGCAGGCAGATGGGATGTATGCAAATTAGGCATCACAGACAATGCAACATCTCCCTGTCCTCATATGAATGAATCTGTTGAACCACTCCCTAAGGAAATCCCCTTTGTCTTGGACGTCCAGACTGGAAGTTCCCCCATCGCCACGGTAACCTGTGAGTCACTGCCACGGATGCTGTATTTTCAAGATGCCTTACCATTTTTGGCATGCTGCATCACCTCCCGTCCAAAGGGGTGGGCTAGACCGAAACATAACTGCTTTTATGTCATGGGATTGGCCTGGCTTTCAATAGCTGCTTGGAGCATGCTTATTAACATAGTAGGGAGGATAGGCTAGTCTTTCCTCAAACATGAGCAATCCATTTTGTGTTATTAATAACTAACTATCAGTGATACACAGACTTAATCACCTACCTAGAGCGAGCAATTTGCATGATTATCTTCCATTAACAACCTCCATATTCTTTGTTTGGACTAAAGCAAATTCCTTGCATTGTTTAGATTTCTCAAATCCCATATTTCATTGTGGCTTGTGGGGTTAACTTGTCTTATCAGTTGTGAAGTGAAGTAAGCCCTCTGATAGTCCACACACTTATTGAAATGAAATCCCCCCAAGCAAATCGCTTAGAGCCTTGCATTTGACCCAGACGAGTCTTGCTGCTTCAAATTCCCTGTGCCTGTCTGTGGAGTAGCTGTGTGTTGGATCAAGGCAGACCACTGGTAGGTACTCATCACTGTACTAGCTTCTGGATACCAGCCAGAATCATGTTGTTGATTTAGATGTGTTTCGTTTAGGTCCTGGCATCAGCAAATGGAACTGATTCACCAACCTTTGTGAAAATAGCCCGCTTGTGAGATGTGCTACAACCATGTAGGCTGTATCAGGAAGTTGGAGTAATATTGGGTGGGCACAATGCTGCTTCTGGTTTTTGTTTTGGCTGTGACTTTGTGATCTATTGCATACTATTTGTATGATGGGACATGTGGTTTGGTATCTTAATATCTTTTGGTATGTTGTCATTTTTTTTATAGAAGGTAAATTGTACATTATATTCTCTTTGCTGGTTAGTGAAAATGTTGTATATTCAGTGAATTATTTAAATGAGATCAGTGTTTTTTAAACATAAATTAGGGTTCCAGTATTTCTTCCAAAGCCCAACATACAGCCATGTTAGTATTAATTTATTTTTTTATGACTAGTTCTGCCCACCTCAGAGGTGCTAATCTGCTATTTTCAGGACACATTTTGGCACTTAACACCCAAAATTAAAAAGATTGGAACAGTCATTTTTATAGCAGTTTGTAACAATTGAAGTCTTGAATAAGATGTAAGTTGAGAGTATCTGTCAAATAAATTTAAGGTAAACAATTATGAGAGAACACAGATTCTGGTATTTCTGACTAATCATGAGTTTCACACTGCTTATCTTTGTTCAGTTTGTTTCATAGTTCTCAATCAATAATCGTGCAGCAGGGACCTAGGCCCAGAGGCATTGACACTAAATATTACATTACCCCTCACTCCCTGCAGTGTGCAGGGTGCATGAGACACATCTATTCAGGTGAAATAGCTTTTTGTATGATATATGGCACCTGAGGGAAACAAACCACAATCACATACTGGTGGCAATAACTGATGTAGCTTTCAGCAAGAGCCATAGTGGAGATTGATTTTTCTCCTTGTTTTGTTTGTTGAAAGATCAACCTTAGACATGCCCGGCGTTCTTGTGAATTTAAAATTGTGTTAAGTGATAAACTTGGGAAACCTGCAAATTGTCAGCATTAAAGCTCATGAATATTTATCAAGATGTAATGTTGTTCAAGCAGACATGGCTCGTGGATGACTCTTGCACTGTGCTTCTCCGTAGAATGAAATTGGAAACCATCACCTTAGAAATTGGAGTAGTTAAGGACTGCAAGTATTCTTGAGCATGTTCAGATTCTGGTGAACCTGAGACCTGAGACATCTAGCTCAAACAGTGGTAACATATATGTACACCCTGAATTACAGCCATACCACTGGTCATTATCTTATTTTACAAGTGGTGGCAATTCAGATCCCTGATGACACAATATGACAATGTAAAGATATGATGTGAATATAAACCAATTCTGTCCACAACCACCACCTTGATCATTGAGGAAGGTGCCGCTGTGTAAATATAGTCCATATAACTGATATCGTTAAAGATATCTCAAACAAACATGATATCATTAGATAATCTTTTGAAAAAGTTAATTTGTGCATCTGACACAGTGTGTAAGGGTATATGTGAGATTACAGCATAATTTCTGTGCTCCAGAGAGGAAGATTCATCAGTGATGTGCAGCATGTGTGCAGCCACAGGCTAAGTAGGTGACAATTGCCAGGAAGTTGTTATTAGATCCACAGATAAGATGGCATCAGGGAAGGCCTGGATGGAAGAGTTACATGGTAAACATGCGTGACACTGATATATGCAGTGGATGGCTGTGTCAGCAATGAAACTCAAGTCTACGTTCACTGCTGTGGGTTCAGTTTTCCAAGACTCATAGAATACATAGTTCACTGCTGTGGGTTCAGTTTTCCAAGACTCATAGAATACATATCTGTGTAGGTGAGGTGAAATTGGGTTTAACGTCGTGCTTGAGAATATTTCGCTTATATGACGACGTGCATGCATGTGTATGTGTATGTGAGGCTGCTTGTACTAGCCCAGACTTAAGCTGGTTTTATGGTGCTAGCCCACTGAGATACCATGCCGCAGTGAAGCATGAATACCCCACTCAGACTCATTATACTGACTCCGAGCCGACCAGTCCTTGTTTTACCCATTAATGCCGAGCGCCAGACAGGGACCAACAAGTACCATATTTTAACGTCTTTTGGTATGACGCGGTCTGTGTACTCTAACTCAGTTAGATTAATAAGAGGTGAACTATCAATCAGTGTAAGGCATTGTTGTCCTCTAGTTCTGGTCCAGTGCCGGATTGTAATCATGTCTGTTTATTATGTTTATTGGCATGGAAGACCAGATAATATAGCTTAGAAATTGGTTGTGTATCTGTAAAGCCATGTAGTGTCATGACTGTACTGGTTTGGAAAGCATCGTTGAAATTATTGGTAGTTGGTTATATCTGACAGATGTTGGGCCTGGTCCTTGGGAGCTGTGTGTCAACTTGCCCAGATACCCGTGTCTATTGGTAGTTGGTTATATCTGACAGATGTTGGGCCTGGTCCTTGGGAGCTGTGTGTCAACTTGCCCAGCTACATGTGTCTCTGGTTGCCATGCCTCCTCCTCATTCAGATCCCATTGGGGCTTCCAGCATCTTTGAGTAAGATAAACATGGTTCCATATTTGAAAAAAAGATCACTTACAACTGATATTGAGATAATGAGTTATTTGTGTCCTACAACTGGAGACATTTTATAAATGGTGCCATTTATCTTAAGACCAGAGAGTTGTTCCAACAAAGACCTATCTCACAGTCCCTGAATTATGTTATTTTCCCTTCATCCCGGCCTTGTCTGTAATGTGAAGGCCCTAAATCATGTTATTTTCCCTTCATCCCGGCCCTCTCTGTAATGTGAAGGCCCTAAATCATGTTATTTTCCCTTCATCCCGGCCCTTTCTGTAATGTGAAGGCCCTAAATCATGTTATTTTCCCTTCATCCCGGCCCTTTCTGTAATGTGAAGGCCCTAAATCATGTTATTTTCCCTTCATCCCGTCCCTGTCTGTAATGTGAAGGCCCTGAATCATGTTATTTTCCCTTCATCCCGGCCCTTTCTGTAATGTGAAGGCCCTAAATCATGTTATTTTCCCTTCATCCCGGCCCTTTCTGTAATGTGAAGGCCCTGAATCATGTTATTTTCCCTTCATCCCGGCCCTTTCTGTAATGGCCCTGAATCATGTTATTTTCCCTTCATCCCGGCCCTCTCTGTAATGTGAAGGCCCTAAATCATGCAAGTCTACATATTTCCTCTGAATCTCCCACTTCACTGCACCTCCTTTTCAGTTTGAATGGAGTTTTTTGTTTTTATGAAAAATATACATTCAGATACTAAGTATTCATCTACAACAAAGGTAGACTGGAGCAATCACATGTCTGTAGAATATGATCCAGATATGACTCTCTGGACCAGTTTAACCACCTGAATTAGATTTTTATTCTGTATTATCAGTCATTTTGTGTTTGAAACCAGAAAGACAAGCCAAAGTAAGAACAAGAGACAGTTGCATCTTGTTATGTACCACTGGCTTAGTCTGTCACAGACATCTTGTTATGTACCACTGGCTTAGTCTGTACCACTGGCTTAGTCTGTCACAGACATCTTGTTATGTACCACTGGCTTAGTCTGTCACAGACATCTTGTTATGTACCACTGGCTTAGTCTGTCACAGACATCTTGTTATGTACCACTGGCTTAGTCTGTCACAGACATCTTGTTATGTACCACTGGCTTAGTCTGTCACAGACATCTTGTTATGTACCACTGGCTTAGTCTGTCACAGACATCTTGTTATGTACCACTGGCTTAGTCTGTCACAGACATCTTGTTATGTACCACTGGCTTAGTCTGTCACAGACATCTTGTTATGTACCACTGGCTTAGTCTGTCACAGACATCTTGTTATGTACCACTGGCTTAGTCTGTCACAGACATCTTGTTATGTACCACTGGCTTAGTCTGTCACAGACATCTTGTTATGTACCACTGGCTTAGTCTGTCACAGACATCTTGTTATCTGTCACAGACATCTAGTCTGTCACAGTCACAGACATCTTGTTATGTACCACTGGCTTAGTCTGTCACAGACATCTTGTTATGTACCACTGGCTTAGTCTGTCACAGACATCTTGTTATGTACCACTGGCTTAGTCTGTCACAGACATCTTGTTATGTACCACTGGCTTAGTCTGTCACAGACATCTTGTTATGTACCACTGGCTTAGTCTGTCACAGACATCTTGTTATGTACCACTGGCTTAGTCTGTCACAGACATCTTGTTATGTACCACTGGCTTAGTCTGTCACAGACATCTTGTTATGTACCACTGGCTTAGTCTGTCACAGACATCTTGTTATGTACCACTGGCTTAGTCTGTCACAGTTATGTATCACTGGCTTAGTCTGTCATGAGACATCTTGTTATGTACCACTGGCTTAGTCTGTCACAGACATCTTGTTATGTACCACTGGCTTAGTCTGTCACAGACATCTTGTTATGTACCACTGGCTTAGTCTGTCACAGACATCTTGTTATGTACCACTGGCTTAGTCTGTCACAGACATCTTGTTATGTACCACTGGCTTAGTCTGTCACAGACATCTTGTTATGTACCACTGGCTTAGTCTGTCACAGACATCTTGTTATGTACCACTGGCTTAGTCTGTCACAGACATCTTGTTATGTACCACTGGCTTAGTCTGTCACAGACCCTGAAAAATATATATCCAAGAAGGCTCATGCAAGTCTAGAATATGTGACAAGTTTAAATTTCCATAGTTTCTGAAAATGAAGAAAGTCTCAGGGTCCCTTTTCATTATATTTTTTTTATTATGAACTGGGTTTTTGGTAAAACATGTTCTTTTCAGAGACTAGTTGTTTGTTTACACTAGCATGTCACAGTCTTGTTTTCCTCCCTGGCTCTCCCTCCCCCTGCCATCAGAAACACACACAACCCCAACCCTCCCTCCCTCCCTCATGCTGATTGTCCCCAGTACAATATCTCCAGTAATTAACTCCACAGGGAATGCTGTCTCATTTTCAATGTGACCTTGACATTGGTGTTGTCTGGCGCTACAGTGAGTGTGTCTGCCATGTTTTGTCATTATGACATCACTCTGAGCCTGGGTTGTCCCCTGGGTCACACATCACCACAAGTAACACGCATGGTCTGCTTCAAAACACAAGCAGTAAAACATTTAATAACTGATCAATATATCCCATTAGGCTAAATTCATAATCGGCTCACCAAAATTTCTGTTTATAACCAATTTTATCATAAACATTATGTTACTTCTGTTCTGTTTCAAAGACAGACTACACATATTGATGCCTTTCCTGTTTGGAGCCATTCTGCATTTGTTTTTCACATGACATACTTTGCCTGTACAGAAATACTGTACATACCACATGACAATACTGTCCCTGTACAGAAATAATGTACATACTGCATGACAATACTGTTCCTGTACAGAAATACTGTACACACCACATGACAGTACTTTGTCTGTACAGAAATACTGTACACACCACATGGCAATACTGTCCCTGTACAGAAATACTATACATACCACATGACAATACTGTCCCTATACAGAAATACTGTACATACCACATGACTACTGTCCCTGTACAGAAATACTGTACACACCTCATGGCAATACTGTCCCTGTACAGAAATACTGTACACACCACATGACAGTACTTTGTCTGTACAGAAATACTGTACACATCACATGGCAATACTGTCCCTATAGAGAAATACTGTACACACCACATGACTACTGTCCCTGTACAGAAATACTGTACATACCACATGACAATACTGTCCCTGTACAGAAATACTGTACACACCTCATGGCAATACTGTCCCTGTACAGAAATACTGTACACACCACATGACAATACTGTCCCTGTACAGAAATACTGTACACACCACATGACTACTGTCCCTGTACAGAAATACTGTACACACCACATGACTACTGTCCCTGTACAGAAATACTGTACACACCACATGGCAATACTTTCCCTGTACAGAAATACTGTACACACCACATGACAATACTGTCCCTGTACAGAAATACTGTACACACCACATGACAGTACTGTCCCTGTACAGAAATACTGTACGTACAACATGACAATACTTTCCCTGTACAGAAATACTGTACACACCCCACATGACAGTATACCATCCACCCACCTGGCAGCAGGGCGATATAGAGGTTATTGTCTCAGGCACTCCCCCACCACATGGAGTATGAATGCTATCTCTGTTTAACCATGATGTAGCTGTGTGGAGATATGTTTTGACATAAATAAATGACTCCAATGTGCTAATGTGTTGTTTAGCACTCCAGCAGGACCTTCCAGCTGACAGATAGCATAAAAACATTCACCAAGATAAACAATAGCATGGCCTCTCCCTGGGACAGCATTCCTACAGCCATGTTTCTGGCCCAATGGCTGTGGGGATATCTTCCTGGTACACAGTTCATGTTAAAAAAAAACACCCAACTGACTGCAGTGAACATATCATCCATTTATCAGCGACATATCTGTAATAAAATGTTACAGCTAGTGGTTCAAAACATAACAGGAACTAGAAACATTTTGAACTATAAAGATTGTCCATTGAGTAATGCAAACACATTTGCACATGAAACCACTGAGAGAAATCCCTGGCATTGTCAATTTTTGTATTTGCATACAACACGTTTTCACGCTTTCTTTACAATTGTGAGGCCAATCACACCTGACAAATAACCTGTATGGCCGCACATTAGAGAGCATAAACCATTTGACTGAGTTCTTAATAAAGAGAGTTGCTACAATAGAAACACACACAAATCAATGACAGTCATTGTGAGACCTGTTTCTGTCCCACTGTACCAGCACCAGTCAATGTTGGCCTGCAAGATGGTGGACATATTCAAGTTACTGATGGTGTTTCAGCTGTCGGATGTTTTTAATGTGTAGAATGTTTCTACATAGTTTATTATACAAGTATAAAACATACAAATGGTTGATGCCTAGAATATGTCTATCCATAGCTGAATTATCCCCCTTTGTGAATTTATTATTGGAAATTTTGACGTTTGTGTTGTATGCACTTCAAATCTATGTTAGGGACTGTTCATAATTTATGGCTGGGGGAGGTGGTGGGGTGTGTGATGATGAAGCATGTACAATGTGACTGATCCCCCCCCCAAATTTATGTACAAAGTAAGTGATTCTCCTGCATGTCATGTACAAAATCAATGACCCCCTTCCCATATGTTTGTACAAATTTGATGACCCCCCCACTAGTACATGAGTACAAAATTGATGACCCCCCCCACATCCCCAGATCAAAATTTGTGACCCCCACCTTAAAATCATCATCACCCCCCTAGCCATAAATAATGAATGGTTCCTTATCGCTTAATTTAATGCAAGATTAGATTTAATGTGTTGATGGACCCTGTGATATTTTAAGCAGGAAATGTATCAAGTTAAATTTATCTGAAGGGGAAGTAAGATAAGAAATGACTTTCATAGTGATGCATATATGCAGATGTGATATAAGAGCCGTATCGTCATCTCATGGTCATGGTGACCATGTATCTTTGTTTCAAGTCATATGAAACTGTTGTCATGAGCATACTGGATGAAACAGGGGATATCAGCACTATCAGAAACACAATGACATGTCTGAGCTGACCTAATTCAAAGGCTTGGGGCATGTGAAAATGGTTGTAACCGGTGTTAAATGGGTTGGTTTAGATTTCAAACAAAATACAATCCTGTTTAAACCAGTTCAATTAATTTCTATCCAGTCAATCCTATTTTAGGATGAAAATTTAGTTTGTATTTCAAACAAATAACAAACCATGTAATTTCTGTTCAGTCTCAATACTTTTTACTGCAATTTAAAAAATAGGGAAGTATTGTCGACATGTTCATAAATTATATTGTTAAGACAAGACAACTTTGTTAGGAAACTGCCTCAACTCTTGAATGGTTTACATCATGTTCTTATTGAATGTTTTCATGCAAGTCCACAACTACATCATGCTGGTGTCATGTTACGGCTGTTGGATCTCCATCTGGAAAGTGGAGCCAGCACTCCTGGGAACAGTTCTTAAACTGTGACAGAACGAACTGATTCTAATGATAACAGCATCTGGCTGAGTCTTGAGACCTGTATCAATGCTAATTCGGGTACACCAAGAGAAGATTTACTAGGATTCATAGATATACATCTTGTGTGAAATTTGAAGCGTGCACAAAATCATGCATCATCCTGGATTAATTTTAATTAAAAATCTATCCTACAATCCCTCTCTCTCCCCCCCCCCCCTTCCATTAAGTGATGAGTGTGCAATTAATATAGATCTTTGTCCATTCAAAAATTACAGTAGTCTTGTAATATTTCTTCTGATAAACAAAAATTATATTCTTTTATGATCGTCTGATATCTGTGTCTGAAGGGAAATGTGTATATTTTAAGATGAGCATTTACGTTGCAATGGCCGATCCCGTGCAGCAATGCACTGATGAGATGATACAGACTTTCATTCTGTATCACATATAAAGAATGCAGGTCGTCAGCCAAGATGGCTGCACCTCGCTGAGTCAGGCAGCGATTACGTCTCCTTAAATCATCAACATTAAGCACAATTGAAACAATACAGCTCTCATTTTTTTTGCAAACATATTGAGATAGATGGATAACATTCATCTCTGTTTTTATGACGGATTTATTCAGATATGTTTCTGATGGAAATACTCACAGGAGCAACCTTATCAATTGGTATCTTCACAAATTTACATATTCTTGCCTGAAACACATGATTCCAAATGATTTGGTACCAAATTGAAAGACTATCTTCAACAGAATATGATCTTTCCTTCTGCTGTGTATTGATGAGACTGGATATTTGAGGAGATTAAGTTTCAAAGTTTCAAAACTGAAGAAAGAATGCTTTGTAACATATCTAAAGAGAGCCCATTGTCTTTGCTGCAGATAAACACTATCTGTGAATTGGTTTAGAGCAGTTTCACAGAATTTTTTTCTGTTAGCATAAAGTTATCATCAAAGTGCTGTACAGATCAGCAAACAGAATATGACCATGGTAATTGCAAGTTATTACTGAGAAATGAAATGCTGACACAGCTGTAGTGCTTTTATCTGTGGAGAGCTGGTCTCTTAATTTAATCAGTTGAGAAGGCCTGGATTTATTGTGAGCATCTGGAACGGTTTATAATGTGTGGCTGAGTAATACCAGGCAGTGATCCACCTGGCCCTGTGACCACAGGCTAGGATGGGAGACTGATTGGTGACAGGAGCTGGTTGCTGATTGGTGACAGGAGCTGGTTGCTGATTGGTGACAGGAGCTGGTTCTGGACAGGGATGATTGTGGACAGGAACAGGTTGTGGATAGGGATGATTGGTGACAGGAGCTGGTTGTGGACAGGGATGATTGGTGACAGGAGCTGGTTGTGGACAGGGGATGATTGTGGACAGGGATGATTGGTGACAGGAGCAGGTTGTGGACAGGGGATGATTGTGGACAGGGATGATTGGTGACAGGAGCAGGTTGTGGACAGGGGATGATTGTCGACAGGAGCTGGTTGTGGATAGGTTGTTGACAGGGATGATTGGCGACATGAGCTGGTTGTCGATATGTTGTGGACAGGGATGATAGGCGACATGAGCTGGTTGTGGACAGGGATGATTGGTGACAGGAGCTGGTTGTGGACAGGGATGATTGGTGACAGGAGCAGGTTGTGGACAGGGGATGATTGTGGACAGGAGCTGGTTGTGGACAGGTTGTGGACAGGAATGATTATGGACAGGAGCTGGTTGTGGACAGGTTGTGGACAGGGATGATTGGTGACAGGAGCTGGTTGTGGACAGGTTGTGGACAGGGATGATTGGCGACAGGAGCTGGTTGTGGACAGGAGCAGGTTGTGGACAGGTTGTGGACAGGGATGATTGGTGACAGGAGCAGGTTGTGGACAGGGATGATTGGTGACAGGAGCAGGTTGTGGACAGGTTGTGGACAGGGATCATTGGGGACAGGAGCTGACTTGACTTGAGCAGACTATTGACAGGAGCTGTCTGTGGAAGGGAGCTGGAGGTGTCTCTTTCTTAAGATAGTGACATTTTATACATGTGACCACAAGTATCTCATTGGGACAGTCATATGGGAAATATGTGGACATTTCTGACTGATTCCCTAATCTTACAATTCAGAGAAATTAATCACTAGCATAGTCATTGTCAGATTTGTAACTTGACTGAAATGTTACTAACTTCCATGAGTGGGAATGTGAGACCATCCTTAGTGTTAACACTCTGTGCTGCTACCTTGTATCTATCATCAGCTCTTACCACGTGTATATCAATCAAGTTCCCTTTCCCTCACTCAGTAAATGTTACTGATTTATATCTCAGCCAATGATTTTTTTCTATTTCACATGTCACCTAATAAGTTTTCCTATCTGAGATCTCATAAAAATATCCCTTTCTATTTCACATCTATCTGTGTAGAAAACAGTTCCCTTCCAGCAGTAGACTAACAACTAGTCTCTGAAATGAACATATTTTACTGAAAAAAGTTCATAGTAAAAAAAAAAAAGATATAATGAAAAGGAGCCCTGAGACTTTCTTCATTTTCAGAAGCTGAGGAAATCTAGATTTGCCACATTTTCTAGACTTGTGTGGGCTTTCTTGGATATATTTGCTTCAGGGTCTGTACGACAGACTATTCCAGCAGCTGATCCCAGCACTGCCCCATCTTGCTGCTCCTACTTGTGACATAATTCTGGTCTCACAGTGTTTGGCAGCTTGACACCTAAGAGTTTCTAGGACTTCAGTCCTGCCCTAGACAAATGCTTATAGTCACTGAATATATATAATTTTGATAGTAACAAACAAGCCCATTTAAATTGAAAAGGAGCCCTAGGGAGACCAGAGATTCAGAACCTGAGGAAATCTAGACTTGCTCAATTTAGGGCTTGGCAGTAGGGAAAATAATGTGGTTCAGGGACTGTGAGACAGACTTGTCCTGCCCCACAACCAAGGTCTCATGTTAGGCAAGCAAGTTTGTTCAAAATTGCTTCTGTTCACCCAGCAGTGAATGGGATAATATGGTCATATGACTGTTAACCTGCTAACACCTCACAGGCAGCTTGGGTTAACAGGGATAAACATGTCTGCACTTTGCACATAATTTGTCCAGGTACACTGAGCATCTATGAGAGGGATATCAGGTGCTCTACAATGTATTATATATTAGTTCTGGTTGTCCAGCAGTCCATCAACCATCTCTATCACTGCACCATCTTGCAGCTACTGCCTACTGGGGATGTAATGTTGACCTTCCACCAGCCGACCCCATCACTGCCCATCTAGCTGCTGCTGCCTACTGGTGATGTAATGTTGACCTTCCACCAGCCGACCCCATCACTGCCCATCTAGCTGCTGCTGCCTACTGGTGATGTAATGTTGACCTTCCACCAGCCGACCCCATCACTGCCCATCTAGCTGCTGCTGCCTACTGGTGATGTAATGTTGACCTTCCACCAGCCGACCCCATCACTGCCCATCTAGCTGCTGCTGTAATGTTACTGGTGATGTAATGTTGACCTTCCACCAGCCGACCCCATCACTGCCCATCTAGCTGCTGCTGCCTACTGGTGATGTAATGTTGACCTTCCACCAGCCGACCCCATCACTGCCCATCTAGCTGCTGCTGCCTACTGGTGATGTAATGTTGACCTCCCACCAGCTGACCCCATCACTGCCCATCTAGCAGCTACTGCCTACTGGTGATGTAATGTTGACCTCCCACCAGCTGACCCCATCACTGCCCATCTAGCTGCTGCTGCCTACTGGTGATGTAATGTTGACCTTCCACCAGCCGACCCCATCACTGCCCATCTAGCTGCTGCTGCCTACTGGTGATGTAATGTTGACCTTCCACCAGCCGACCCCATCACTGCCCATCTAGCTGCTGCTGCTGCAATCAGAGCACATTCACATGGATTGCTCAACGGCCTCCCTTCAGCCTCAACTCCATCATTTCCTAGTGCACAGAGAACAACACTTTCATCTGGATCTTCGAACATTGCTGCACTTCAATTGGAGATGTGTTACACTGTGCAAAGATTAAATGTACACAAGGCTTAAGTACATTTCCATGTCCTAATTGAGTCTAAACACAAGAAATTGGTATAATTTATGCACAGCTTCAGTTGTCTGTAATAGCTATTAGACAATAATTGAGATCATTGTTTGAAGGCTCGTAAACCCTTTCAACTGAAATGCCCCAAACAACATATGTTCATAAAGTTAACAATAAGGTCTGTAATCATGTTTAATATAGAAGCTTAACACCAATACTGAGTGTCATTAAGTAGCTGGTAGGAGAACAGCATCTCCTTACCACCAGCCAGATGCATTTCTTCAGCATCACAGCTTGAACATGTTTAAATGTATCAGCATTCCTGCAGTCTTGATAGGGATTCTTGATGGCAGAAAGCATTGACAGTTTGGATAAGAAGGTCTAAATCCAGGCAGCAGAAGAATTGGTTGTCAGGATAAATTAAAGTTTGTCTGTTTCACATTCCTGGAAGCTGATTCAGAATACTGGAGTGTTTGTTGTGTACACTGACTCAAGACAGAGTTAACTAAGAACATTTTACTGGCTTTAATTGGACACTTTTCTTACTGTTGATTTTTTACGGTTTCAAAACTGTTCTCTGTAAGATATTTTTGAAGGAGAGTTCGGGACTTGTATATCTTGACCGTACATTCCAGTGGTGACCCATATGAACATATTTCTTGGTTAACATAAAATGGGCAGTGATATCAGTTTGTATATAAGGACTGACTGACTGACTTACTGAGTTTGGTTTTACGCCGCTTTTAGCAATTTTCCAGCAACATCACGGCGGGGGACACCAGAAATGGGCTTCACACATTATGCCCATGTGGGGATTCGAACCCGGGTCTTCGGCGTGACAAGCCAACGCTTTAACCATTAGGCTACCCCACCGCCCCTTGTATATAAGGAAGTATTTATTACTAAGGTGTCATGAACTACAATGTGTGCTGTATATAGGTTCAGGTTAGACATCTTTCCCACCCACTATGTGTTCTTGGTACCAGTGACTAATATATTTAATTCCCTTCCTTCTCAAAGTAGTTACTTTCAAAGCCTTACCACCACATAAATATTTAGCCTCTTGTTTACAAATAATGTACCAGATAGCATGGAAATAATTTGCTATCATATATACAGCTTCAAACAAATCTAGAACATCTCTAGATTGTCCGAGGTCATTATACACATTTGTATTATTATATGTATGGTTACTCAGACTTATTATATATCATATTTAGGCCAGACCAATTTCATTTCTTGTTTTATGATTTTTTGCCCTCAGAAAACCTAAGGCAGGAGGGAAACAAGATATAATAAATCATCAGTCAAAGTAGTATTCCTTTTAAATACTAATTTTGCTTATGGCAATATATGAAGCAATCTAAAAGAAATGTTCATGTAGTTTACATTTTTGGTCAATAAAAACATTAGGATTTTATTTTTTGAGCGGGTGAAATTCTTCTTTTTTTTCTTAACCTTGAAAAACTACGACCGATGGATCTGTAAAACAAAAAATATAATTGGTCCGGCCTTATGTAGTTTATAGAATATTGTCACTGTTTCTACATGGAACTTTGCCCAATAAAATATCTGGTATGTTTACATTTATCATTCTTCTGGTGTGATTACCTCCAGTAAGTCTGTGGAATGATATGCGGTAATGATGTTATGCAACTGACAAATGTCAGTTTCAGCCAGTGCACCCCAGGTTGACTATGGCTGACAGCTCAACAACCATATCTGTGTTCTTTATCTGTGTAAACAGTCCTGTACTAGCACACACCAGCCAATCAAGTAGATCATTATGTCAATTTCATATAACTGTATCAATTTCCCTGTTACCCACTTGCTTGAGAGGTAACTACAGCTTCCGTGTGTGACTCACATGGTGTAGAACCATGATGAATGGAAGCTTCTCTCACACCCTGGTTTCTCATCTATAACACGCTGCTCTACACCACAACACACGCACCTCAACTACACACACACCACAGACATAGACAGCGCCACTCAGGATTATCTACCTCTGTTCAACTCCTTGTACAATACAACATTCCCAGGGCCAGGATTAAAGATAGGACCAATACTTGGTAATATTGCATTTCTCTTTTCTGTTAATTGTCAGTTACGAGTTCTTTTGTCTGTGACTATTTGTTTTTGTCTGTTACTGATACTAATTGTTATTTCTGTCAAAACACTAACATTTAGCCTCATTTTTTGAATTTGGTTAAATTCGCACTTCATATATTAAGTAGGCAGCGCAGCAAAAGTCTTCAATTTCTGAAACTATTATTGACTGTAAAAGGTTTGAATTTTGTGTGAATAAATATAACATTTTTCAGCAACAAATGTAAATTGAAGTGTTATCCTTTATTAAATGGATAAGTTTGAGACAACAGTTTGAGACAACAGTTGAAACAACAGTTGCTGTTAAGTGTATAATGGCTTCATGTATTGGCACACATGTAATCATTCACTAGAGCCGACATTGCTCCACATGTGTGTCTAACTGACTTTACAAATGAGTGTCTAAATTCTTGTGTTTTTTGTGTGAAAACAAAGTTAATACAAAATGCTTACACAAGTTTTGTAAAGTCAGTAAAATACACATCTTTATTACAGAAACATCTTTATCCTTATGAACCACCCATTAGAAATTGAACTGATCTGATCGCCATCAGTTGTTGAATGATGTAGACAACCATCAACTCAGGTTGTGTTGCTAGTGTGGTATCATTCCAACGTTAATATTCACAATAAGATTGGAAGGATGTCAACAATGCTATACAGATAATGTAAACTATATGCTGTTAATGAGACAGGATATTTTCCCAAGTGATAAGCAATAACTCAGTTATTACTAGCCCTATGGGTAATAAACAGTGATATCAACATGCATGGGTAATAAACAGTGATATCAACAGGCAACATCATTCATTATTGGGGACATAAAAAACTGATTAAACTCTTTGTCTTACAAAACATATTAAGAATCAAATGGCCAACGGGGTTTGTTTGCCAACAACAGAATCACAATACAACTTTAATAGTTGCATGACAGTAGCATTAGATCTGTCCTGTGTCTTGATGGATGGTGGTGTTCATGTGAGTCATACACCATTTTGTAGAGGATGCTGGGCCAGTGAGATTGATGTCAACATGATGGAGAATGGCTATTATATCGCAGACTATGGCAGTAAACTGGATGTTTGTGTCAGTGATTCTGATTGGTTCAAGTAGTCTGAACAGACCATTTTATAGAGAATCGGATTTGATGGATTGTCTCCTGTCTACAGAAATTGTCTCTGTCTATTCACTTTGAAACTACTCCATATATTTCATAGTTTGAGTCATGGTTAAAGTTCGGTTTTAAAATGTATTTTCAGGTTGTTATAGGATTAAGACAAATTGGGGCAATAGCATACAATAGGTCCCTAATCGTTCAATTTGCAACCATTGCTGGAATATTGCATAAGAAATTTGAAAGATATGGAAGACGTGATTAAGTATGATTTATGCATCTAAGAAGATGAACATGTTGGGTGAAATTGATTTGTGATTGAAACTTATATGTGATAGGGATATTTCTTCCAACAAACTGTATGATGTATATGATACATATCTTCCTGTTGCATGTCAGTTGTGTACTTATCATCAGGACTGTCGTGTCGGGTTCCTGAAGCTGCTTTAGCCTGGAAGACTTTACACTGTTTTATTGGACATATTGATCCAATGTGATCCTGCTGAGTCAGGAGCTTGATGTAAACTCCACACTCCATTCCCTGTGAGGAGTCCATTGAGTGCTGGCCACCTGGTGTCAGCCCTGCATGCTGCAGCAGTAATCCAATTTGCTTATGTAACCATGGCAACGCAAGTCCATCATCTTCAAATTTGGAGTCAATTTCCAGCAGCCTAAATCAAATGATATTTTGTGGGGTTTTTTCCAGGAAATGTGTGTCATGTAGGACAGTGTATTGTACAAGGGGATTGTACAAAGTGATTGTCTGTAGGGGAGGGATGTTATCTTTAGGGTAGGGTTGACTTGTCCATTCCATCTGTTAGCTTGTGCTTCATCTCAGATTAATTGGTTTACAGTAGGCTACCAACTTATGTTTAGCCGAACCTATTTCACCCAAGATCACCTACTGCCATTTCCTTTTTCCAAAGCCTCACACACTTCCCGGATCTTCTTAAAGGCGACACAATGAAGCTTGCACTCTAAGTATAGGTCAACTCAACTATCCATTATCCACTATCCTTACTGTGACAGAATTGACTTGTTCTTCTAAAATGAGATCTAAAAATCATATTGCATGGTCTAACAGCTTGGTGAATGTATGAATTATATACAAAAAAAATTTTGTTGCAATTATGTCCACTCTGGTGTATAATTGACATTGCAGATGACAGTTTTTATGTGACTTTATATTTAGATACAACCATTTTAAGAACCAGTAACTGTAAATGTCACTGTTTCTTGGAACATGTTACAATGATGAGGGAGGTACAGAGGTGGGCAGAATGGCATGGACGGATTCAGGAGCCAAGCATCTCCCAAACTCCACACCATCCTGCCTTGATAAGTCAGGGCAGTATCTGGAATCCTCCACCTTCTATGAGGATTCGTCACACTCAGGTATTTGCCTCACCTACACGTGGGCACCACTAAAGCCAAGAAGATACTCGACAACTAAGTGTATTATGAAATGGTTCAGAAGATGGAAGGAAAAGAGATATTTTAAGCCAGAGTGAATGGGTTTTTATGTTTTCAGAGTTCATACAATTGCTGCTGGCCATTGTCAGGACTGTTTGCCTCACAACTTAGTGTCCATGATGAGTTCGCTAAGTTCGCTAGCTGACATGTCAAGGTCATGAGTATTGTCTGAGTGAGTGAGTGAGTGTTGTTTTATGCCACATTTGGCACTACTCCAACAATATCACAGCGGAGGACACCACAACTGGGCTTCACACATTAACATCCGTGTGGGGAATTGTTCTCGGGTCCTCGTCATGGTGAATGCTTTAACCACAATGATACCCCACTGCCCCAATAAGGCGTTTTGTTACTGTCAGTTCATGTTCTAGATGGTGTGTTCAACGTGCATGTTGGACATTTTGTTTTAACTTTTAACAATATGGTGTGATAAAATTTATATTTTAGATGAGAGATGAAAGATGATTGAGTGAGTTGGGTTTTACACTGCTTACACCAATATTGCAGCAATATTACAGTGGGGAACACCAGAAACAGTCTTCACACATTGTACCCATGTGGGAAATCAAACTCAGGCCTTATGCTGGGAGTGAACACTTTAACCACCCCACCACCTCTTTGAAGGATGAAGGGGAGGTGGGGTAGCCTAGTGGTAAAAGCGTTGGCTCGTCACGCCAAAGACCCGGGTTCGAATCCCCACATGGGTACATTGTGTGAAGCCCATTTGTGGTGTCCCCAGCCGTGATGTTGCTGTAATATTTGTAAAAGCGGTGCAAAACCAAACTCAGTCAGTCAGTCAGTCAGTCTATGAAGGATGATGAAAAAGGTGATGAAGATAAAGTGACAATGATCATTAATGATGATGAACATAGAGTATCAGCAGTTTGGATACAAACAGACAATGTAGATGGTAACACAGACATACATACTACATTGACTAAAACTGAGTGGTTTTAGCATATGATAGCGTCAGTAGTCACCAGTAAGTGTTTTACTACAGTAAAGCTGTGATTGTGCAACACCATTATATCAAACCTGTGTATGACTGTGAACATCAAGGCTGTAGCAGGGTTATTTGCTACACTTATACTTCCTCTTATGTTGTAACATGTGCAGAGTATTGTCTGGGCTCAGGCCTGTGCCTCACAGGGCCGGGTTGTGAGCAGACCAGGGGTTAAGCCCCTTGCCAGCTGCAGTGGGTTACCATCAAACCCAGGATAACTGAAGTTACATCAAGACTCTAGTCATCAAAGCAAGCTTTTTCCCCCGTCAGTAATCCTTGTGGTGTGGATTGCTTTAACCAAATTATCACAGTATCTATTACTGTTTTGGGTGTAGTTGGTGCTCTAGCAAACGATGTGTAACAAGCTTGGTCATTTTACCAATCACTGAGAATGTTAGAGGTCTTGATTTGTCTCTTTTCAATTGCTTTCTTAGAAATTACTTCTGAGATGAGGGGTGTTCCAAACTGTATGTGCTGTTGTTTGAGCTCAGCAAAGTGAGGTCATGTTTTGATGTTGTTCCTTGGAACTAGCAGAGCTTCTTAGTATTACAAGGGGCTAGAAGAGCCGGTTGGTTTCCTTGGGATAGCAGGGTCAGGTGGTGTTATAGTGGGTTAGCAGAGTCTTGGGTGTTCTGTGTGGCTAGTGGGGCTAGATGGTGTTCTCTGGGGATAATAGAGCTAGGTGGTGTTCTTACTGGCTAGCAGAGCTGGATGGTGTTCTGTGTGGCTAGTGGGGCTAGATGGTGTTTTCTGGGGATAATAGAGCTAGGTGGTGTTCTTAATGGCTAGCAGAGCTGGATGGTGTTCTGTGTGGCTAATGGGGCTAGATGGTGTTTTCTGGGGATAATAGAGCTAGGTGGTGTTCTTAATGGCTAGCAGAGCTGGATGGTGTTCTGTGTGGCTAGCCGAGCTGGATGGTGTTCTGTGTGGCTAGTGGGGCTAGATAGTGTTTTCTGGGGATAATAGATCTAAGTGGTGTTTTCTGGGGATAATTGAGCTAGGTGGTGTTCTCTGGGGATAATTGAGCTAGGTGGTGTTTTCTGGGGATAATTGAGCTAGATGGTGTTCTCTGGGGATAATTGAGCTAGATGGTGTTCTCTGGGGATAATAGAGCTAGGTGGTGTTCTTACTGGCTAGCAGAGCTGGATGGTGTTCTGTGTGGCTAGTGGGGCTAGATGGTGTTGTCTGGGGATAATTGAGCTAGGTGGTGTTCTTAATGGCTAGCAGAGCTGGATGGTGTTCTGTGTGGCTAGTGGGGCTAGATAGCGTCTCTAGGGATAATTGAGCTAGGTGGTGTTCTTAATGGCTAGCAGAGCTGGATGGTGTTCTGTGTGGCTAGTGGGGCTAGATGGTGTTTTCTGGGGATAATAGAGCTAGGTGGTGTTCTGTGTGGCTAATGGGGCTAGATGGTGTTCCCTGGGGATAATTGAGCTAGGTGGTGTTCTTAATGGCTAGCAGAGCTGGATGGTGTTCTGTGTTCTCTGGGGATAATTGAGCTAGGTGGTGTTCGGTGTGGCTAGCACAACCAGGTAGCGCCACTTGCTAGTCAGTTGAGGATGGTTCAAAAGGCGAGTTGAGCTTGGTATTAACTGGAGATGTAACATGCTTATTGCTGTCCAAATACTGCAGAACTGCTTACACAAGCAGATCAATAACTATGGCAAGTACACTAACTAGAATCTATTTTTGATAATTCCTTACCCTATTTCCTGGCTCTGAGACAAGACAAGGTCCAGCCATACTCAACAGACATACAAGGATGTCTGGAAAACAACTCAGCCATATATGTTTGTGTAACTGTAGATTTGTAAGTATAATGAGCTGCATGTAGCCATTACCTAGCCACATACAACCACATCTGTATAACATTTGCCTGGTAAAGATGTCTCCTCAAACAGATACCTGTTTAAGAGCCAAACATTAGAGTGAGTGAGTGAGTTTAGTTTTATGACGCACTCAGCAATATTCCAGCTATATGGCGGCGGTCTGTAAATAATCGAGTCTGGACCAGACAATCCAGTGATCAACATCATGAGCATCAATCTGCGCAATTGGGAACCGATGACATGTGTCAACCAAGCCAGCGAGCCTGACCACCTGATCCCGTTAGTCGCCTCTTACGACAAGCATGGGTTACTGAAGGTTCATTCTAACCCGGACCTTCACGGGTCACCAAACTTTAGATGAAATTCACCTTTTTAATCTCAGGGAGGTCTCTGGAAATAGCTATAAAAATATGAATGTTTCAGTAATATGTCCCATAATAGGTCTTTCCTCAACAATATAACAATATAGTAATAACTATATTTGGCCGTAGTCTGCTTTATGTACTTTTTATGAACATTTAAAGAAAACAATGTTAATAAGACTGATTTGTGTAAACAAACAAATTAATGAATATTCATGAAAGTTGATCTTGTGACAAGGCATAGTAAGAGTGTTTATGGATGTCACCTACTAGTATATGGATTGTCTTGGTCGATGTAATGTAGGTCAGAAGCATGTTGATGTCAACTTGAGCACACACATGTCTGTTGCATTCAGTGACACTTGTGTCAACTTGAGGCTGTATTAGATGTCAGGCCTTCTCTCCTATATATTGATTTCACTTTATTCCTTGGAGCAAACAGTCTTCAAAATAGTGCTTCGTCACTTGGTTAGGGTGGACGTCTAGCGTGTGTAAGGACATTGGATGGTTTTCTCTGAGGTTAGTATTGTTGCATAAGTAAACATGATGTGATTGTGGCAAGGTCCAGCATGGTTTTGTGTTTGCTTGCTGATCCCTGTATAATGCTACATATAACATACTTATACCCTCCGTATTGTTGTAGTGTGTGGACAGGGGGAGAAATCCACCTCATAGACGTGCAGGAGCGTACTCGGCTTCACCAAGAATATACCGTCACCATTTGGAATCATTTCATTTACTGCGACAAATGTATCGTGTCTGGGTTAAAGTTCTGAAGTGTAAACTATAGTCAAAAGAATTATATTTCAGAGAACTATGAATGAAATAGTCTTCCTTTCTTTAGATGCAAGATGCTGAAAATCAATCTTTTGTAACTATGGACTATATTTTATGAGAATTACTGTACATTATGAGGTAGTGAATGTATATTCCGTGTTACTGTATTGTCACGAGTTTGTACTGAACCTGTGAGAGCCTGGGCTTACACCTAGTGTGTGATAGAGACAATACAGGAACCGTGGTGTACAGAGTGACATGTCACTGACCTATATGTGACGACAGGTTAACGAGAGGTGTTGATATCTCACTGACCACTTCACTTCAGCAGGCAGTATACATGGCTACCGGTCAACTTTCTCATGTATCTTTCGGTAGGTACTGCCCTCACTCTGTCTTAAATCATTTTGATACATGCCCCTATATGATATAGATTTATTCCAGGTAAATATCTCAAAAACATCCGACAAGTTATGTGTGTGTGATGAATCAGATTTGTGTCTGTGTTTGCATAGTGCAATTTGATTTGACCAATAACTCGTCAGTTGTTGATTTCTTTAGCCATGATATGTACATGCAGTAATGTCTGTATGTACATGCATGAGTACAGTAATGTCTATATGTACATGACACACTCACTGTGACATGGAGCACAGATGCAGGGTGTACATTACACTGGCCTAATGAGAGGGGTGGATCAGCTGAAACGCTTGTGCATATATACACTTGAAAGGCATCATCCTGTAAAGGTATTTTCATACAAATCTTCAGTTAGAATTTTGCAAAATAGTTTGTGTGAAACATTTTACTGATAGTGAAAGTCAAATGAATTGGTCTTCAGTTGTCTGTTACTCGCTCTTTCCTTAAATACAGACAGAGGATAAATATGTAAATTTTGAACTGGAAGGAGTCTATATGAGGTGAGATACATAGGTGGAAATAGTAACGTTATTTGATATAAATATATATTAATATTGTTGTGATGAATCCTGTATAACAATATAAGTATGCTATACTTCCATATACATGTACATGTGTACCTGGTTAGATATAGGTTTTATATGTGTGACTGTAGTATATCAGTATGGTATACTTCCATATACATGTACATGTGTTCCTGGTTAGATATAGGTTTTATATGTGTGACTGTAGTATATCAGTATGCTATACTTCCATATACATGTACATGTGTTCCTGGTTAGATATAGGTTTTATATGTGTGACTGTAGTATATCAGTATGCTATACTTCCATATACATGTACATGTGTACCTGGTTAGATATAGGTTTTATATGTGTGACTGTAGTATATAAGTATGGTATTCGTCCCTAAGTGGTCAGTTGATTGGGATTACCAATATACCGGAATTCCTCAGCATGAAATATTGCTGAATAAGTATCACAACCCATTTGGTAAATACCAGTATACTGCTTTTTTTATCTTGTTTTGATCATATTTTGATCTTGTTTGAAAACTTTATAAGTGTGACAACCATTAACAAGTCAAGCTGACATTGGCAACTGCTTTATGTGATCAAAGAGAAATTCTGTTTGCAACCCATTTCCGTAATATAATTTATCATTTGCTGCAGCTGTTGTGTTCAAAGCAACATCCTCCAAAATATCAAGTTCTAAATAAAATGAGGGGGATGTTTTTATATTCAATTTCATTATCAATTTCAGTGAAAAACCCCAATATAATGCAATATATTGTAGTGCATATCACAAAATATGAATCATTATAGCTATAAACTGCAATATGAAATTCATTCCTACACCCATCACTATTTCCTATGTTGTCATCTTAGAGGGTTGAAACTGACAAATATTTGACAGATTAGCCAGCTGTTTAAGTGTCAGGTAAAATGTGTAATACTCTTCAATCAATCTGATCTATAAATGTGAGCAAACTGCTTCCTGGAACTAGATATTGCTGTATCCAAAAGCTAAAAATGTCATTGTGTAGATGTTACACACTGTATGAGCAGCCTGTCATCTTTCTGTGAGTAAACACTGTGGCCAGGACAATGCTGTGGAATATACCATCAAGTCGTAGTCTGTCATATAGACCCTGAAGCAAATATATCCAAGAAAGCCCACGCAAGTCTAGAAAATGTGGCAAGTCTAGATTTCCACAGCTTCAGGAAAATGAAGAAAGTCTCAGGGCTCCTTTTTGTTATATTCTATTTTTATCTATGAGCTTTTTTCTGTAAAGTATGTTCATGTCAGAGATGAGTTGTGAGTCTACCTCAAGGCCCTGAATGAAATCAGGGAGGTGGGATTATGTTTGTGACTTGTTCAGTAGAGGAGAGTTATAAACTAACGCTATGTCTCTGAATATATATAATTTTGATTGTCTCAAATAAACCCATTTAAATTGAAAAGGAGACCAAGGCAGACCAGAAATTGCTTCATTTAGGGCTTTAGCATTGCAGGGAGGGCAAGGCTGTAGGGAAAATAATATGGTTGAGGGACTGTGAGACAGACTAGGAGAGTTGGAGCGCCAGGAGGAAGGAGCTCAGCTGCAGTGCCCAGCCACATAGTCAGCATGACCTCATACTGATGCTAATTGTGCAGACTCTTCCTATTCTTGGAGGGGCAGGCAAAATATATTGGTACATGGAATAAAATTGGCAAACTTTCAAACTGGCATAAAAAATGTGTTTAAATTTCATCTGGTTTCCGTTGAGATTATTTCAAAATTACATCACTCCAGAAACAAATGTTCTTTTCATTGTATTTTTAAAATTGCTAGATTGATATTAGACAAAAAAGCTACACATAGCTGGATATTGAGATTGGATTGAAGTTGTTAACACACTGTTTCTGACTCTGGTAGTGTATAGCCACACAATGTCATCTTATGAAAAGGTCACTGTGTGTAACTATGTCCTGTGGTGAAGATGGCCTGTATGTATCTGGGTGTCTGTCTTGGTGGAGCTTGTTGATAGACCACAGCTGAATGCATGGTCATACCAAATGAGGCCAGGCATGAATATTCATTATGTTTTTAATGGGATTTCATAATACAAAACACAATGCAGTTTTTGTCCCAAGACACTGTTAATCTGACGTCTGAACAGCGGGGTGGACATCTCTGATTGCTTTTAAAGGGTTCCTATACGCCATGTTTAATGAAAGTATTTGTTTATTTCAGATACAAAAGGTGACGATATCAGTGCAGAAAGGATGTCTCAGTTTGACTCACTGTTAGATTTCGGGGAGTCTACCCCCTCTGAGACAAATGGAACAACCCAGGGCTCTGGGGCTGCAGATGAGTTCGACCCTTTTGGGCCTAGCCCAACTATTGAAAGCAAGGGAGCAGTGGATGGAAATTTACTGGTTGATTTTACAGCTGATACTGAGGTTAGTAGGCTAATATTTAGTCTCTGCATCCAAATATGTCAATATTCTCTTTTTAACATGATCTTTGGGTCCAGGTATCCTATTGATCCTCAGAAAAAGGAGCATCACACAGTTACTTCCAGAAACATTCACAGTGGTTGGGTGACATGTAATCAACTATGTGTCCCCCTTACAGGTTACAGTTGGTGCTGTAGTTACATGAAGGTTCCATAGTGAGTGAGTGAGTGAGTGAGTATGGTTTACACCACTTTAAGCAATATTCCAGCAATATCACGGCGGGGACATCAGAAATGGGGTTCACATATTGTACCCATGTTGAAAATCGAACCCAGGTCTTTCAGCGTGACAAGCAGACACTTTAACCACTAGGCTACCCCACCGCCCCTTAAGGTGACATCATTACATGGATGGCCGGATGTGATGGTGTGAGTAGGTGCTCATACTTTCAGCCATTGGTCTGCTTGCTCCAGACTCAACTATGTTAGGATATAACTATTGCTATTGTTTAATATAAATAGCCCTTGCTTTGATTTGTTCATTTATCACATTGTTAAGTCATCAGTTGTTCAAACACACAATATACTGTTGCACTCAAAAACTGAGTTTGGTTCGGTTTGGTTGTTGTTTAACGCCGCGATATTCCGCAGTATTCCAGCTATATGGCGGTACCAACCTCTCTTAAATACATTCTGTCCCAACCAAGTAGACGAGTCTAGTAACAAGCATTTCCTCAAGGGTAATACCAGAGTTTGATGAAATGTCTAGCATGTCAGTTGGCCAGATTTATTTGGTCAGGGTTTGCAAGCCACTAACTGAAATACATGTCCCATTTATTAGTGAGAAATGATGCTGAATTTTAGCATGAATTTGACAAAGTATGCAAATTGTATGGACAGTTTAGGAAAACAATATTACATGCAGTTCTTACTTGTAACTTCATTATTAATAAAAGTAAAATAAGAATCGAACAAAAGATCCAAGATCTTTTTCAATATGTTGAGTTATGGTAAGTACTGAAAGACAAGTCAGTGAATGCTGGCTGCTGTTGTACCTAGTTATATACAAATACACTGCTATATAGAAGAGACAGATGGGAGTGGGATGTTGGTGTACAGAGAGAAGGTGCTTCGTGTGCACATGCTCTGTCAACATGGAGGAGGAGAAGGACCTCTTATCACATTTATTTATATTCGTAATATTTGACAAGTTTCCAAATAATGTCACCTTATTGTTACGCATGTTGACTGGGTAAACAAATATCTGGCCAATATGGGGCTGAGGTATTTTGATTCCACTCCCGACACAGGTTCAGGTTCCCCAACACTGCAGCATTGTGTTGATATGTCTGTTTCATGGGGTATAGCTCATCTCAGTGATGCTGATCCCGTAGTTAACTGACCTACCAGTCTGGCACCAGGAAGGGAGTGTAACAGACTGGTGCCTCCTTACCATAGACAGCAAACCTGTCAACTCTCATGTTTTTGATGTGAGTCTCACATTCTTGTAATGAAAATCATGTTCTCACGGCCAGTTTACTAAATGTCAACTTTTATCATAAAAGTTCTTTCTAAATATCATTATATGATATTTACATCTCAGATAACGACTACTTCTGATTGCTTGGAGCTAAAATTTACGTTATCAAAAATACCCAAAAAACATTTTCGACACAGGGTCTTCTCTCTGTCACTCTCTCTCTTTTGCTCTCTCTCTCTCTTCCCCATCTTTCCATTAAACAAATAAAATAAAATAAATAAAAACAACAGCAAAAACAAACAAGAAACGCACACGCACACCCACACCCACACCACGCACACACCCCACCACCAGTACTGGGTGCCCTGGACCCGACTGGGACCGGTGACCCCGGACCCCGGCTTTTAATGGTTTCCACATCTTGGACACATTTTGGGTTGACAGTGATAACTGTTAGTAGAATGTAGGACACTGATGAAGTGAATAGAGCATCATATCACAGGTGTTCCTACTAGATGCAGATCGGTATATGTAAGAGAAACATTCAGACCAGTTATACAAGTTAGGGTGATAGTTGATGAATAATGTTTCAAATTCATCACCACAGTTGGACCTCTACAAAAGAGTGCAGCCGTGGACACTGTCAATGCAACTTTCATTGCAATCAGTCACCTATATATATATATATATATATGTTCCCGTCCAAGAATTAAATAGAACCAGGCCTCTCTATAACTGCATCCCCAAAGATTCATTCATTCATGCTCTGGATGATAATATTACAATAGTTTATCATCATTATAAATATAAATCAGCTTCTCAGGATGGCTGACAATTGCATTACTGATTTCATCACAATAGTTCCAGAAACCATACAGTTAAATGATCTTGAACTACTTCTGAATGACTGCGATAAAGGCACTCCTCGAGCAGGGCAAGACAGGGGAATGTATGTCTGTTTCCAGATTATTTATGGAATTCCATTGAGAGTTGTTGCTGTCCACAGCCCTTGAGTTACATGTAACCAGAGGCAGTCAGCTGAGTGTCCTGTGTAACGTAAGTGGTTCACATTTCTAGAGAGTGAGTCACTGGGAGAATATGGTCCGTGTTCCTGGGGTGGGAGCGGAATGAAGGCCCGGGAATTGGAGTGTTTGCATCATACCAGTGTCACACAATTTAAAATATTCAGCTAGTTCTGTTTCACCATGGTGAAGATATTGTGGATCAACATGACAAAATGTCTGTAGGCATACCAAGTTTTTTAAAATATGACTCTCATTGAAATATTTGACACTTGTGAGGTGTAAGATATAATGATGCTATGTTATCAAACTGATGCCAGCATTGATAACAAAATGCTAGCAACATTAAGACTATTAATAATGTTACAGTAAACTACAGCTCTAACGAACTCAAAGGGACCACAAATTCTTCCTTGATATAACCATAGTTCGTCAGAATCATTTGACTAAAATACACTGCAAATGTCCGGGACATAAACACCAATTTGTTATATCCGTCAGTTTGTTACAAGAATGTATGTTCTAAATGTAGTTTCATGTTCCTCTGAGACTGTTCTGAAATGTTTAAATCAAGTTAGCCATGACTCATTGCTGTGCATGTTTCTCAAAACACATCCAATTAAAGAAAAATGTTTTCTGCATGATATCCTGTTTCTACCTTTATAAGGAATTCTTCACCTGTCAGTCCTTTAAGCAGGAGGTACCAAGTGTTTGGTTCTAGACTTTTCAGGGAGATGAGAGGCCACAACAATTTTCCAATCAAGATTGTTGAATAACATGAAAAAAACACTGACTGAATATCAACTGAAAATATCAATAACATTTTCATAAACACAAGCACCTTACAAGACACTGACACTTTCAACAAAGTCCAATATGTATTTTGTGAAGTTCATTAAATGACAACACCTAAGACCGTTATCTCGAAAAAAAATAAGTTCTGCTGCCAAATATTTATATAATTTGAGGAAAATTCAATTATTTTACAGTGTTAATTTAATAATTCATCTGTAAAAAATAATCAGATGACAATACTTGAACAACAGCCTGGCATATTAAAATATCTGAATGACATCACTATCTCCAAGCAGGATGAGCATTCGTGGAATTATTTTCATTATCGTGATGACTCATTATGACATGTGCAGCTCTTCAAGTTACCCATCTACAGTAGGGGCCGATCCTCCCAATGACAGGTCCAGTGAAAGATGGCTGCCGGCAAGGCTATCTTGTTCAAGATGTCTTCTTGTTTATGTGTTGATAATGAATTTCTTGAGAGAGAGAGGTCTGAAGTGGGTTATCTCCCTTTGTCCATCTTGTTTAAAGTGACTGAATATGCCCTCTTGGAATTTAGGAATACAGGTGACATGCTTGGAAAAGAATGTGCAATATTTGCGTGATTTACTGTTATGACAGAATAATGTTACCGGCATTTATGTAATTAATCAAGATAACCTGCGGCTGAGTGTCCGTGAACAATGCAATCCTTACTGTAACTTACACAGTGTTGAAGGGAAGGGTTGTTGGACATTACTATCAGGCACATGTTTGTTCTAGTAGTAAATTCCAAATATAACAGTTGACATCCCGAGAGTCCCATCATGCTCTTGCCAGGCACCCATAGCCATTACAGTCCTGTCACACATGGGCAGATAACATGTACACTGCTGAGTAGTAGCCAATGGGGGGACTATTTGGGAACCCGTGGGTGGTGGTGGTGGGGGGGGATTTGGAGGTATGCGCCCGGCCTTTAAACTGTTGTGTAGATAATCACAGGTTAAAGTAAACAAGAAACAGTATTCTATATCATTAGCCTAGACAAAATTTTGCTGATTTTATTAAACAAGTGAATCAGACTATTAGAGGTAAACTGATTTGAATTATAAAAGTATTAGATTTGATAGAATTAAAGGGGATGCAACATAAACAAGGTTATTATAAATACTCTCATCAAATAGTAATGTTCTTATATTTAGTATTACACTTTAAGATACATTATTTATCTGTAATTTGTAATTTGTGATGAGGAAAATAACACATGTTTTTGTGTGTAGGTGAGATATGTTTTATTTGAGTAAGTCAGTAAACTTTCTGCCTTGTTTGTGTTGAGTCAGTTTGTCTCGAGAGGCATGTATAAGAGAATTCCACAATCAAATATTGTGTTCTCCAGAGTAGTAAATATGACATGGTTGCATTGCAAGTGGTGATGTAATGGGGTAGAATATAACAATCTGGTTTATTTATACAATGGATTAGAGGCAATTTATACAACGGTTTGTCAATGTTGGACTTGACTTTCAGGAAGCGTCTGTGACAATGCGAGGTTCACTTCAAATATAGCCTGATGGCCAGCTATTGCAAAAACAAGATAGCTATGTACTCTATCAGTGCATGCTTGTTGAACCATGCAAGTGAGACATGTCTACGAGAAAGCTAACTGCATCAAAACGGACAGTAATTGATTAGCTAATAGAGAAGGTATTATTTTGTTTTCAATGTTAATTCCTCCATTTTATGATTTTGTTCAATCTAGACCTTAATCTATTGTTTTTAAATTTGAAGTTACTTTCTGCAGCAGAAATTGGTATGTATGTGCATAATCAAAGGCATAATGATGTGCTTTAGGTTTAGTTCTGAGGAAACAAAACTATCATACACCACTTTGCTAAAAATAGTCAGCCTGGAAACTTTGAAGGATCTGTTTATTATTTGTGAGAAGTTTCTTCACCCAATGAAGAGGCAAGAAGTAGCCAGGAAATGTGGTTATGAGAAACAGATATGAAGTTGTTATCCGTGAAAAGGCAAAAAGTACCCCAGAAATGTTGTTACAAACAACAGTGTATGAAATAAGGCTGTCCGACTGCCCGAGACAAGCTAGATTTCTGATGGACGGTCTATATTTACAGCTAGCCAGTCCGATGGTCTGGTAATTCTTTTTAGATGTTCCATACATCTGAGTAAATTCACAATATCTTGGTGTCTGGTCTGGTTAAATCCATTTCGGGCTGGTCACATTTGGAAGTTACAAGCCCTCATTTCTGGCTGGGTTTTTGGCTTATTTCATACACTGCACACAAGTAGGTAGTTGTTATCAGTAAGAGATGTATATATGTTCGAGTTTGTTGCATCTTCTCAACTTGTAAAGTAAATACCTACCAAGGACAAACAAATGTAGCCTCAGCACAGTGTATTATATATGCCCTGAGTGTTGGGTGTTCAGTCAGTGAGAGGCATGTACTAGTGTATACTACACTGCCTGTGATATTCTAGTCTGTCTCACAGTCCCTGAACCACATTATTTTCCCTACTGCCAAGCCCTGTCTGCAGTGCTAAAGCCCTAAATAAAGCAAGTCTGGATTTCCTCAGGTTCAGGTTCTGAATCTCTGGTCTCCCCGGGGCTCCTTTTCAATGTAAATGGGCTTGTTTTTTACTATCAAAATTATATATATTCAGAGACTAAGCATTAGTCTAGTGATATATATGCAAAGTGCTTAAATGCTTCAAGGACCACCGCTGCTCCCAGGTATTTGGTGAAACAGGTGTATTTAATGTTTGTCATCAGATACTGTTGAGTCACAGGAATACACAATATGTCACAGAGCTAGGTCACTTGTATACCATAAAATTGTCTTCCTGTGTTACAACTTGGCTAAGCTCAGTGGAGCAGAACTGTATTATTTTTAACTAAATCACAAGCCTCACAGACCACAACAAGACATAACATTGACGTTTGAAGACCTGAAATTGACGTTTGATGACCTGAAATTGACGTTTGATGAGCTGAAATGTACGAGCCATACCTACCTGAGTTGTGACCTGGGTATACAAGCACCACCTCCTGTCTCTAACCCACTGCTGTCGGACTGTGTTACCTGCAATTAATCAGCCTGAAATAGGCAAGTTGTTGGTAGCCAACCAGTCTACACACAGATATCAGACCTTGCATGGAAAACGTGAACTAAAGTTGGGGAGATTTCAGTAGGATATATCGGGAGTGGTTACCTGAGCTGCAGCTTGGATACTGTGGGGATACGTACAGGTGTGTACAGGTGTGTACATGATTGGAAGCTGCAGTTTGGGTAAGTCAGTCTTTAACATTGCAAGTAGGTAATGAGTGGCACTGCTAGCCATTGTCCCCTCAGCGTGTTAACGAGGCAGACGCTGATATCATTGTTAATGATTAAGAATATCACAAGGCCCTACTTGACCAAGTCATCGTTATGACTGGACTTGTTGATAGCTGGTACTGACGGCTGGTTTCACAGAACAGGAAGTGGGCAGATGCAGAGTGCAGGTTCCTTGATCATGTGGGGAAGTGTTGAGCCAGATTTCTGAAGAGCAGCCTGGTCATGTCCATGTCTCGAGTTTGATATGGTCTGAGCTTGAACACGTGCGTCTAGCCAATGAACTCACTGCTCAAATGACTCAGGTGCTTGTGTTGTATGATGATGGTCTACTTCCCCAAATGACCTTCACTTTAAGCATTTCCTCTTTAAAGACTTTTGAGGACAGTTTTTACTTCAGTAATGAGTATCAGAGTAAAACTCCATTATTCCTGTCCCAGCTAGTCAGGAAACCCTGCCTGCCGGACGTAACTGAAGATAACATCCGTATATAGGATTAATTAATACAGAAAAGTGAGTGAGTTTGTATGGTTTTTACACCACTTTTAGCAATATTCCAGCCATATCGCGGCAGGTGACACCAGAAATGGGCTTCACACATTGTACCGATGTGGGGGATCAAACCCAGGTCATCAGTGTGACGAGCAAATGCTTCAACCAATAGGCTACCCTACCACCCCAGTACAGAAAAGGGTACCATTCAAATCTGTAATAGTTTGTGACAATGCATTCCGAATGAAAATGTTAAGATATATGCAATAAGTTACAATAAGAAAGCACTGAAGTTTGCTATTGAGATTTGCAAAGAGTATAACTAGATCCTGAGCTGTCATTTGTCTGTCATGGTGATAATTGCAACTTTCTCTGATCTGCATGATCTGCACACAGAGGAGCAGTCAATGTCAAGGTCATGGATGGGCATAGGTCATGATATATGTACTTATTTCCATTTAGTTCAAACCCAATAGCAAATGAAACATCATCTCATACATCAACTATGAAATACGAATAGAAATGAGAAAAATGTCAAGAGATTATATATTCCATTATATCCAGCGAATGTTATAAATACTGTCCTAATACTTATTTTCTGTCCTTTACCTTTTGCAACCAAAGGGACACAGCATTCTTGAGAGACATGTCATGAGATTCATCAGAAGATAGCATTAAATATTGAAGAGTAAGGTGAAGCCCCACCCATGTTATACAATATTCAGATAAAGCTCCCACACAAAGGCTGAATACACACCTACAGAGGTACTTGTCTATAGCGACGCTATGATTTATCTACAACATACTTGAATGGCCAGCTCTTGACTTTACCCTGATTGACTTGCATGCATGTCTATTTCAGGCTCATGGGTTGTAGGATCAATATTGGGAATACCCTGATTGATTTCTGATCATTAGGGGATGTGGGTTGCTGGTATTAGGGCATTAAGTTACAGGTTACATGCAAGTTCATAACCCATGAACGCTTTAATATCAAGCTACACTTTTTCTACTGGTACTGAAGCAACTTTAGACTATATGTTATACCCCTTGATGTTGGTCAGCTGAGGATACAGGTGTTTCTTGTTGAGGCAGGTGAGATTGATTGATGGTCACTTAAAGTGTTTTGATGTATGTGATTTGGGTCAAAGGTTAGGTGAAGAAGTATCAAGGTTGAGTATTTTCGTTAATTACTCTTGTCAGTCGTCCCCAGGTAGGCGAAAATGAATAGATATTTTTGGGTTAGAATATTTTCATTTATTTGTTTCATCTATCTCTTGGTTATTTATAACAATATTTTATCCATGATTCTGAATATTTTTTAATATTATGTGTAATTACAAAATGCCACTGTCTTTTAAACAGTGGTTTATGTACTATTTTTATATTTATTGATATTAGTTTTATATTTTACAGGTTTTTTACTGATGTAGAATTAGTTTCGGATAAGCATGTAGTACTGTATCATGGCTGACCCACATGCTTTAACCAAGTTGACCGGCATGCTCTAACACAAACACATGAATCATCGTTTCGATGCAGTGAATAAGACGCCCCCTTGTACAGGGCATAGGTAGAGGCATGTGTGAGCTGTCCTGGTTAGCCTGATAGAAGCCTATCTGTACTGAATAGACAGGTTAAAACAGGTATGTTCATTGTAACCCGACGTTGCTAATTTCACTCAACGACAGGTAATCACTATCTGTCAATAGCAGGGAATACCCAGTGTGTGCAGACAGGGGAAGCTATTGAGTCAGGTACCCTGTACCGGAAATACGGGTAGATGAATGGATGTCCGTGTGATTACACCCTGAAATAAACGTCCCCCCAGGGTCGGTTGTTGGGTCACTTGCGGCCTTCTGGCGTATGTAAGTACTTATCTATTGTACACAGTTCAGCCTTCCTGTAATCAACAACTACTGCTATTGTTGTGTCTGTGTCTTGTCGGAGGGGACTGAATACAGAATTCTGTTAGGGATTAGATTGGGACTGAGATGCATGAGTCACACTGCCATGATGCTTGTTGACAATAAGCCCATGAATGTATTACAAGAATGCAGCATAACATGGACATGTTTATGTATTGTGTATGTACTAAGGCTTCAAGATTTAACACTGATTATATCTTCCACCTTACCTTCTGTCATATTAAAATGTGTTCATATTGACATCAGTAGACTAACATACTAATTGATAGTTAAAATGTCTTTAAGATATCATCTCAAGACCTACCTCATAACGCTTTCTAACAGCTCTCAACTCTTTCTATGTAACTGCGCTTCGAGCATGCATCAAGCATGCAGTAATGAGCAATACAATATGTCCTATCATTTTAATTAAATTTTCTAATTTTTTTTTATAAATAACAGACTTGTCCACTTATCTTGACTTGCCTTTTAAAGGATAGAATTACTATACATCCATGGGCTTAGCCTTCAGTACAGCCTTGGAGCAAGGCTATGGTCCACTTCTTGACTTACCTTTTAAAGTTAGAATTACTGTCTACATCCATGGGCAGCCTTCAGTACAGCCTTGGAGCAAGTCTATGGCTTCAGTTACAAGGTTGATTATGTCTACTCTCACTGTATCAATTTTCAACAACACAAGGATATTGTAGATCATGTATGTTCATGATACTGAGGGTGATATTATATCACCAATATACAATTAACTATCAGGCTTCATAGTAAATATGTACAGTTGTGTTTGTACAACTGTGTAGCAGTAATTCAATCTAGATGTCAGTAGTATTTTTCATTGCTAAAACACACCAGATCTATATTGAACAAATGCAAGCTATTGAATTTTTATAGTCAGTTTAACAAGAGCATGAAATGAGCATGAAATTGACTTGTGTATGTTTCATTGACATATTGATTACAGCGTCAGTGATACAGTTTAACCATTTCCGATTGGCTGATTATGATCAAACACAAACATGTTTATGTTCACCCTGAGTAATGTGAATGGTTTGTTTATACATGGAAAAATTATATTGAAACAGGCTTTTTTTTTAAAGTTCAAATGAGAATGGCTTTCGGTGATTTTATCATGGCAACTGGATGATTTTTTCTCAATTTATTTACAACGTAATCAGATAGATCAACGACAACATATTTATAGTCACCCCATCAATGGGTGTGATCTATTATGCTCTATTGAAGATAGCAGTATGGCTTGATCTGCAGCAATATTGCTGACTCAGCAGCTCTTTGTTTGTGGGCTGGGTGTATGTAAAAAACAGCTAGGGTTCACTACAGTGAGATCATGTTCCTAACTCTTGACATTTACATGTAACAGACATCACTTGCTGCTTGTTGCTGCACATGCTTCGCTGGCCAATGCAGCAACACCATACTATTACACCATATCAGTTGTCGTAAACTATTCTTAGAAATATGAAATATGTCAAATCTTTCTGGGATGTTTATGTACAAAAAACATCCTTTGACCAACAAATTAGCCATTTATAATTATAGGTTTGCATATGAGGATGTTGTTTGTTTTGGAAAGTAGAAGGTTTGTTTTCAGTTATTTTCAGCTGGGGATAATGGTGGTCTGTGTGTATGTACAAGTGGTCTGCACCTCGGATTATTTCAGAAATTTGATACATTTGTGGAATGTGAATTTAAGTGCAGTCCCTTCCCACTGCAGTTTCCCATCTCATACAAACAGCGATAGCATGGAATTTGGGCAACACATACTTCCCAGTGTCAGAGTTGAGGAGTCTGGTTCAACTTCTGACCAAACAATTTGTACTGGCTGTCAAAATAACAAATTCCAACCAGGTTTATACGTACAAAGGATTTGAGATGAGGGGGACCCTCTTTAACAAGTACTAACAATTTGACCTACACGCTTCACGGAAGAAATACTTTAGGTGCACTGAATCAGAAACAGAGACAGGATTCCTTCTGTCAGTGTTATAAAGAGGTGATTTCACCTTCTAGGGAGGATCATTTAATACCTGTAAATTGCACTTGAGATGAATGTGAGGTGGTGTTGATGACAGTGCAACACATGACATAACCTCTAGTTGAATGACAACGATTTGGGTGCGGTGAACAGTAAGAGGCATTATAATGAGGAGGTTGTAAGTTTGGGGGATGTGGTTGAAACGGAAGCCTGTTCTTGTGTAGGGTGGTAGATAGGAGGTGTGGCGGGGAGATACAAGACCTTATCCTATGCTGACTGTCCTTGCAACACTTGTGGATTACATGAGGAGAAGTCACAGCTGACACGGGAGTAACTGGACATATATACCTCATTGTAAGTTTCGTTTCATTCATGTTTCAGACAACTTATGTATTGTTTGCTGAATATTATTTTTGTGAAAGAAGATATTTGTAAAGTACATACTGTCCCACATGTTGCTGTGTTGAGTTAACTCAAGGTACAAATCAAATCGATTCATAGAACTCTGGTCTTTAGTTCCACATGTACTGATAATCTTAGTGATGGTGTGTGGTAAAACTTTGTGATGGTTATCTGTCTCTTGGAGTATCAGAGAAAGTGGGTCAAACGCATGTGGAAGTGTTCTCACAGACCAAAACAAGATCTTGCTGGAAGGTCTGAACAAGAAACTAGTTTACACAAGTTTGTGAAATTGTTTGTGTAGATCAGGTTTCTGTTTGTTCCACTTCAGCACATAGTGATGTAGATGTGTTGTTGTAGAAGTCGATGTTAGTGAAACCAACCTCTTGGGACTCGCATAACATTTGGCAGCAAATGCATCAGCGCTGCGGTTTGTGGGAAATGTCATCATGTACAGAAGTTGGGTTGACATTTGAACAGTGATTGAAATGTTGTTTCTAAAGGCCACATAAAGTTGTTGTTTTCACTCCCACTACCAGTAATCGGTTCAGTCTGATATCATCAGCTCAGTCTGATATCATCTCACTAAATGGAAACATTGGGGGAATACATGGGTTCTTATCAGGGATTCATCTTGGCACTCGACACTACCAGGAGTCAGGTTTACTATTACTGCTATCCTAGGGGGTCAGTACAAGTAAAATGTATTGTATTGTAGGTGGTGTTTGTCATGTTGTCAGTGAACGTTCCAGGGTAATTTTCTTCCTGGTCCAGTAGATAAAGTACTCCCTTCCTACATGGCGTAGCACAAGGACTGTTATGTAATAAACAAGGGGTTTGTTTCGGTTATTGCTGCTGGGTTAGTCCGTAAAACACAGATACAATGTACAATATACAATGCACAACATTCAAGATAGAATGTATTTATTGCACAAACATTCATGTAGAATCAACGACAGTATTCTCTAAACTGTATAAACAAATGCATAAAAAGCCAGGAAACAATGAAGCGTACCAAGACAAATATTTAGTTATTACCCGGGACAGAAGATCATTTCTATGTTACCCAGTTCATGGTATATATAATAGAAGATCATTTCTATGTTACCCAGTTCATGGTATATACACTAGAAGATCATTTCTATGTTACCCAGTTCATGGTATATATAATAGAAGATCATTTCTATGTTACCCAGTTCATGGTATATACAATAGAAGATAATTTCTATGTTACCCAGTTCATGGTATATACAATAGAAGATAATTTCTATGTTACCCAGTTCATGGTATATACAATAGAAGATAATTTCTAGGTTACCTGGTGTATGGTTTAAAAAAAATATGCATTATTTGTGTGAGGCTTTGATAACGATTAATTTGAGAGCAAAAAGAATAAAATAAGGAATGCCTTAATTACATCTGAATATTTACTGCGAGGTATCAGATAGTGTTGTTTATCTCCGAGGAATAAGCAATATCCACAGAGACCTTCTTCCAAACAACATGTATGTGTAACTACTGGCTCAAAACCCAAGTTTTATTAGTATCTAGAAATACTGCACCTCAGATACGTTTACACATAATGCTGACATCAGAGTTTAGACAGCAGATGGAACAGTTTCAGCGTGGACTGAATGTTGGTTAATGACATGATGTTTCCTGCTACATCGTACTACTATTGGAGGGCAGTCTCTAATTAACCTGGTCTGGACCAGACAAACCAGTGATTGATATTATGTTCAATGTCCCAGGTTAGAAGGGTTGTTTACTTTGTCTGTAACGTATATTATTCTGAACTTGTTGGTGAGTTATCTAGGTTAGTCTGTATCACAGTCCCTGAACCACATTATTTTCCCTACTGCCTAGCCCTCCATACAAGGCTAAACCTCAAAATGAAGCAAGTCTAGATTCTATCAGGTTCTGAATTTCCGATCTCACTGGGGCTCCTTTTCAATTTAAATGGGTTTATTTGTTACTATTAAAATTATATATAATCAGAGACTAAGCGATAGTCTATGATGTAGGTTTGTTACATGGTTCATGTCACAAGACGAGGCGGAGGCTGGAACATGCACACAACTTCCTATACACTGAATTCAGAGTGCATTTCCTTTTTCCACTGTCAGATCCATGTTCGAATAGTTATTACACATATTTTTATCCACTGGTTTTGCAATATAACCCTTGTTCTAGTGGCTGACCACAGTTGGTGTTGTACCATTTTTGATCGACTGACATATCTGAAAGCGGGGCAGGGTGGGGGTGGGGGGTGTTGTTCTGTGCCTACCAGTTCACACATGATTGTGACAGCTGAAATCAACACATGTACATTTTGACCTTGCAGGGATATGTACATTTCATAACAGTGAAGCAGTGTGACTGGTTCCCAGACATATTTGTTTTAGACAGACACCTTCCCCCAACCCACTGGTCACAGAGTGTGACTGCCACCGCCAGGGTCAGGGGCAAAGATAACACAAGTCTTTGGTGACTGACAGACACAAAAGGAGGTGTAATCAGTTCCCCGATTTAAATATTCCCTGATATCCTGCTGGGTAAGAGGTGTGTACAGTATGGTCGGTCTGCCAAACATGGCTCCGTTAAAATACTGACAGTGTGCCAAAGTCCTCCATTACTGAGAATACACAGGGCAAGGTAACATGGCTGGTGTTCAGCTTCAGTCTGGATTTAGAAGCTCTTGAACAGTATTAGAACGTGTATATATAGATGTGTGAAGCTTTTTTAAGTTCGATGTTGCTGTTCAGCTTTCTGCAGGGTATGACCTTATCATGTGTGTGGAGATATAGCTTCACCTTGAACATTGAATCAATGTAGTCGGTACAGGTTAGGCTGGATTTACACTGCCGGGAAGAACGGGATGGTTGGGGTGGTGCAGGGGTCCGTCCATGTCACCCCAGATGATGACCGTTAGTTAATGAAAATATTGTAAATTATGCCTATGAATCTGCAGTAGGTGTTTATAGTTTTTTGGAAACTGCTACATGTACACTTCCACACCTGCAAACTGCTACATGTACACCTCAACACCTGCAAACTGCTACATGGCACATACTCACACACACACCTGCAAACTGTCACATAGCAAGCACACCCACCTGCAAACTGTCACATAGCAAGCACACCCCCACACACACCTGCAAACTGTTACATATCAAGCACACCCACCCACACACCTGCAAACTGTCACATAGCAAGCACACCCACCCACACACCTGCAAACTGTCACATAGCAAGCACACCCACCCACACACCTGCAAACTGTCATAAAGCACACACACACCTGCAAACTGTCACATAGCAAGCAAGCAAGCACACCCACACACATTCCTGCGAACTGTTACATAGCAAGCACACCCTCCCACTCACCTGCAAACTGTCACATAGCAAGCACACCCACTCACCCACCTGCAAACTGTCACATAGCAGGCACACCCACCCACACTCACACCTGCAAACTCACATAGCAAGCACGACCACCCACACACCTGCAAACTGTCACATAGCAAGCACACCCACCCACACACCTGCAAACTGTCATATAGCAAGCACACCCACCCACACTCACACCTGCAAACTGTCACATAGCAAGCACACCCACCCACACTCTCACACCTGCAAACTCACATAGCAAGCACACCCACCCACACACCTGCAAACTGTCACATAGCAAGCACACCCACCCACACTCACACCTGCAAACTCACATAGCAAGCACACCCACCCACACACCTGCAAACTGTCACATAGCAAGCACACCCACCCCCACACCACACACCTGCAAACTGTCACATAGCAAGCACACCCACCCACCCACACACCTGCAAACTGTCACATAGCAAGCACACCCACCCACACACCTGCAAACTGTTACATAGCAAGCACACCCACCCACACACCTGCAAACTGTCACATAGCAAGCACACCCACCCACCCACCCACCCACACACCTGCAAACTGTCACATAGCAAGCACACCCACCCACACACCTGCAAACTGTCACATAGCAAGCACACCACCCACCCACCCACACACACACCTGCAAACCATCACATAGCAAGCAAACCCACCCACACACCTGCAAACTGTCACATAGCAAGCACACCCACCCACACACCTGCAAACTGTCACATAGTAAGCACACCTACCCACACACCTGCAAACTGTCACATAGCAAGCAAACCCACCCACACACCTGCAAACTGTCACAGCAAGCACACACACCCGACACACACCTGCAAACTGTCACATAGCAAGCACACCCACCCACACACCTGCAAACTGTCACATAGCAAGCACACCCACCCACACACACCTGCAAACTGTCACATAGCAAGCACACCCACCCACACACCTGCAAACTGTCACAGCAAGCACAGCACACCACCCTGCACACACACCTGCAAACTGTCACATAGCAAGCACACCCACCCACACACCTGCAAACTGTCACATAGCAAGCACACCCACCCACACACCTGCAAACTGTCACATAGCAAGCACACCCACCCACACACACCTGCAAACTGTCACAGCAAGCACACACACCCGACACACACCTGCAAACTGTCACATAGCAAGCACACCCACCCACACACCTGCAAACTGTCACATAGCAAGCACACCCACCCCACACACCTGCAAACACATAGCAAGCACACCCAACCACACCTGCACCTGTCAACTGTCACAAAGCACGCACACACACACACACAACTGCAAACTGTCAGAAACAATAAGATTGATAGAATTATATAGCATCATATTTCTCCAGGCAAACATAAAGCATTAACTTGTATCTTCCAATTCAATTATTGATTACAGAAATTAGCTCCCAATTCTTCCTGTCCCTATTAATGCGCTTCATTAATCACACTCACTACATACATCTCAAGAACAGTTGTGATTGTGATGTAGGCAAATAGTTTGGGCAGTAATCACGTAACACAATATATGTGGGCTAGGTCAAACATTAATCACACCACACATATACCCAATTTGGCTGGAATCTGACATGGTAAGTGTTCACAATGATTTTAATTAATATGGCTTTTGGCTTAGTTTCAAATGGTTGTTAAAACCATCATATAAATATACTTCGAAACATTTGCCACAGTCTTACAAGGAGGAACAGCATTACCCCTGTCTGACAGTAGCGTAGGTAGGTAGATGGGGACAGTGGCAAGGGTAGAGAAACATCTGCCACAGTCTTACAAGGAGGAACAGCATTACCCCTGTCTGACAGCAGCGTAGGTAGGTAGATGGGGACAGTGGCAAGGGTAGAGAACGGTGGGGTAGGGGACTCAGGGACAAACAGGAGGAGGGACCAGGGTGACAGATCCATGTTGACAGATAGGGGTTATCTCTAGATGGCTAATAATGAGTAGCTTGATAGACTATGATGTAGAGGCACACTGTTGACTGGGTACTGTGGGCAGGGAGGGTCTCGGGGAATGCATAGAGTGGGTAGTAGAGGTGGAGCGTACTGTACTGGAACTGTACTTGTAAGTTTAAGCCTCACCCCACCATGTTGTCCTCCCAGGCTGTAGGTACTGGTATATAGAATATAATGAAGGCTTGTAGATGAATTGGCTTTGTGTTTGTTGGCTGAGGTCTAACATCAGATCCTTATCACTGTGTGTGAAGTCATAGATAACTTTCAGAGTTCAGTGGACATGAAAACACTCAACATTAGGAAGTATGTCTTTCATCAACAGACAGCCCGGGTAAAGAGGGTCCTCAAGTAGGACGTTTCCTAGCAATAGACACATTTCATGGGTGAGGTTTCCACTGAACAGCTTGAATGGCTGGAGGATTGGTGTATTCATATTGAGTATGTTAATTCATGACATCTGAGTAATGTTAGCCAAGATGTACTCTGTCTGATCTTAATGAACTTCTAATCTGTCGCTAACATTTCAAGGATTCTTGCAATATTAGTGTGTATGCCATGTGATGTTTATTCTGATTTGTTAATGCATAAATGGTAATGTGGAGTGTGAGAGTTTTTCAAGAAGTTTTACTTTTGTTTGAGGAATACTAAGGTGCAGATTCCACACGATAGTGATGGCATTGTTTTGTGTAACTGATTCAGGAGCAAGTCGGATGTAGCCTGTGTTTCTCATAAGAAGTAATTAATTAGGATTTGGAGGTTAAATGATGCTCCTGCTATAAGTCCTGGTTTGTCTGACCCACACTCAATTACACATAGGTTGATGGCTGCATTAACAGCAGTTGTATGTAGTTTGCAAAACAGACAGAAATAGATGTATTTATGTCTGTGTACGTCATCTCTAACTATTCACTTCTATGCTGGAATATTAGGACTAAACGAGTTTTCTTAAATATTTTGATGAGAAATGAATTCATTCAAACTAGTTATGCCACATTTACCATGAACTCAATACATTTCTGTTGGAGCGTTTCTGTATCAAGTGAAGTAATCATAGCTCCTTGACACAACAGCAGTTTCTGCCGTTCACAGAAATATTAAAATGTCTGACATATCTAGGTTATGATTCACCAACACCAATATGAGGCGAGAGGAGATTGCAGCATGTTCAGAATCATGCCAGTGAATTAAGATGAAGTTCCATGGCTGCACAGCACCTAAATGTGAACCAGTGTCGGCTCACTGTAGATGACCAGATTAGGGCCATGTGTGACCTGATTCAACAACTTTATACTTCCTCTTTGCATGATAACATGTACTGGATCGACACATGTCATAGTGACCCATGTTCAAATTTAAAGGCCCCCCTCAAATTCATGTCCCCATGTGAATTTTACACATATACACACATGCTCAAATGCGCACACACGCACAAGTGAGGACAACCCGTGAAGATCCGGGCTAGAATTGGTCTTCAGTAACCCATGCTTGTCGTAAGAGGCGACTAACAGGATCAGGTGACTTGGTAGACACATGTCATTGGTTCCCAAATGCGTAGATCGTTGCTCATGATGTTGACCACTGGAATGTCTGCTCCAGACTTGATTATTTACAGACTGCCGCTGGAATATTGCTGAGTGCGGCGTTAAACTGAACTCATTCACTCACATGTGAGGACAGACTGCCTCAGTTCACACGTAACTGGGGGCGGTGGGGTAGTCTAGTGGTTAAAGCGTTGGCTCGTCACGCCAAAGACACGGGTTCGAATCCCGCAATGGGTACAATGAGTGAAGCCCATTTCTGGTGTCCCCCGCCATGATATTGCTGGAATATTGCTAAAAGCGGCGTAAAACCAAACTCAGTCAGTCACACATAACTGATAAACGTTTCCGTCGATGATGACACAACTCATACAGAACAATACAAGTCACATTACAGGAGCAAGGGAGATAACTGTGATGCTTATGATCTTCAAGTTAACTTTGGCCAAAAACATTCCAGAAAAAGTTTTCCATAACAGCATGTATACATTGATCTTTATCCGAGGAAGAGAGTTTATGTGCCCGAATACTATGTACCATGTTATACCATGTCATATGTACAAGTAACATTTGAAATTGCTAAGTACACAGAGCCTTACGTTGTGCAGGAATGTCCTGTGAACCTTGGTTCCGTAACACGGCCATTTCCTTAACACTGATAATGATGCCATAGATGGTGTTGTTTGTTGCAGTAACAACAGGGTGGTGACAAGTTTCGTGTGGATTGTATATTGAGTCGTGGATTGATGTTGACTCTTGGTTGTTGATTATTACCTAAACTGTAGCAGGTTTACTGCAATCAATTATGAAAATATTACATCAAAGTCATTCAGGAAAATGCAGGTTTGTTGTGTTCTGGAATGTTTATTGTAGTAAAGGTGACTGATAATACACCTTGGTGTGTGATCATAATCAGCAGTACTAGCCAGACTGTTCCTGAGGAAACAGACAGGTAGGCCTGTCACATTCTGAAGTGTTCAGGTTGTTCCCTGGCAAGCAGACAAGTAGAGCTCATTCTGAACAGTCTAAGAACTTTTTTGACCTGTTGTCATAATGTTTAAAGAAACTTAACCTTTCTGTGATCTGTAAAATGTTGCTTATGATTTCAGATTTCAAACGGGACCAAACAGAATGGCACATCAGAGCCTTTCGAGCTGTCTTTTGAAGTGAGTACCTCTAATGACACAGCCCTAGAATCTTCCACAGAAATAGCCGATTCTTCAGAAAACATGTCTTCGTCAAACCCCCTGTATGACTTAACCACTGAGGAACCTCCATCAAACCCACTGTATGAGTTTGAGAGTCAAACCACAGAAACAACGGTGGTGAAGTCTTCCAGTCAGCAGTTTGAAAACGCTGATGAAGAATGTGCTCCCTCTAACCCTCTGTACGAATTCTCGAATAATGGTGACCTCCAAGTGGAAACTACCATCACTACATCAGAATCAGCAAGCTCAAATCCCCTGTATGACCTCATGTCCAATGGAAATAGTGGATTTGACGAGCAGGTCACTGGAACTGCCACAACGGGTGGAGAGGATTTCCTCATCGATACCAGCACCACCAGCGAACAGCACTATATTGATGTCTCCAACAGTACTTCAAAACAGGAAGAGTTCATTATGAATGAACCTTCAGGGGAACTGATTGGTGAGTTTGAATCTAGGGAGATCATTCAGGATGAGCAAAAGTACAAGGGGACGTAACTCAAGATGACCAAGCATATGAGGAGATGAATCGTCCAAGTGACCAAGTGGATAATTTAATTGATGATTATGAAAATACACAAATTGTTTCAGATGTGATTGTGCCCGAGGAATCATATACTGAAGAAGCACCAAGGGAACCCTCACCTGAACCTGTCAGAGATTCTTCTCCAGATATCATGAGAGAACCTTCTCCAGACATTATGAGAGAACCTTCCCCAGAGCTTGTCAGGGAACCTTCTCCAGAACCAGTCCGGGAACCCACCCCAGAACCAATCCGGGAACCTTCACCGGAACCAATCCGGGAACCTTCACCGGAACCAATCCGGGAACCTTCGCCGGAACCAATCCGGGAACCTTCGCCGGAACCAATCCGGGAACCTACCCCAGAACCGATCCGGGAACCATCTCCAGAGCCAGAACCAAAACAGGAGGTAAGATCTATTAAGTTTTCTGTACCGTTTCTTTATGATTTATTGTCAGTGGTTATTGAGCTGCAGAGGCACAGGTTTACCCTTTTCAGATGCTGTGTATCATCAATACAAGCAGGTGTCAGAGAACAAATTCCATCAATTTCTTGTTGTTAGTTTAACAGCTCTACAATATTCTCAGGATCACAGGTTTAGTACCTTGTTGAACTCTGTCCAAGATCATCAACCAATAAGAAATTTGTAAATTTGAGCCAAAAAGTAAATTTTGTATGGTTTCTATCTGAGCGTGAGAACGGTTATAGAGACACTTGCAGTATTGATGGTAGATGGAGTGTTTGGTGTTCGGTACAAGATTTGGCCATTGTCTACAAACAGAAGGGTTGTGTTTTGACCTGAACAAAGTGGTTTAGGCAGATATTTCTGAGTTGAAGTTGAATTCTCAGGACCTGTCAGCCTCGGCCAGTGGTCAAGGAAATGCTAAACTACTGCATGCATGGAATGCTTATTGTTGATGGTATCAATGTAATACTGTTGCAACTGAATATGATTAAAATAGGCATGTTGTCAAATTGAGCATGGTTCATGATGCATACCTTTGCTTGATTGAAATTGTCTGTATGTTTAACCTGTTTTCTGTTCAAAACTTAGGGACAAGTACTTGTTTGTATCAGGTACATAAAGTGATGATGATGATGATGATGATGATGATGATGATGATGATGATGATACCAGATATTTCAATGTTCCATTTCAGACATTTTATCAGTTGACCTGTTTGTATCATGTTGTAAATGATTCCTTCAATGTTATGTATTTGTGAACAAGCCTTAGTTTGTTTGGTTGTACAGGCTGCATGCCATGCTTAAAGATGGCGACTAAATTGTATATATTGTTATAACTTATATTCTTTGTGTACATCATTTATTATATTGTTATATTACAACAATATCGGTATCATTTTTTTAGTATGTGTTTTTCCTGGAAATGCCAGACCAGCTTATTACTTCATCTACATATTTATATTCCCTGGAACCAGAATACAAGAGGGAAAAATCGGAAAATATTAACTAACATCTTTTATATGACAAATTGATTTTTTAGAAAAGAATTACACCCTCTGCTTGCAAGATGTGAATATATTTGTAAATCTTAAGATTTAATATGACTGAATGATTATTTCCCTTTGTGGATTTTATAATAACATGCAGATTAGATTGGTCTGGTCTTTTCATGAATCTGATCTGTGACCGAGGCGAGAGCCCAGGTCAGCATTGTCATATGAGCCAGTCTCGTGTAGCTCATCAATATTGTATCGTTAGACGCTGGGTCATACTGCTCGGACAACATTGGACGTTAGAAGCAGATATCAATAATGCATGATAAAGTTGTACATCATGTTGTAGATCAATAACATGTTTAATAACATTGTACATATGATGTATCACATACATGTGATGTATTTCTTGTATCAACTCATGGCCTTAGACAGATACAGGGACTTTCAGAATGACAGACTTCTTATACCAAGATATATGTTATATAAACATTGTGAGAAGTTATGATGGGAGCTTTATTTATTTGCTGACAAATGAAAACCTTCAATAACCAGAGGATTCTCCAAAATATGAAAAATATAAAAAGAAGAAATCACTGCTGTTGTTCCCCAAATAGTCAATGATTTAAGGGGCTATATTTTCTCATTTGACACTCTGGTTCTTGTATTTTGAGCATAATGATTAGGACAAAAGCCAGTTACTTTAATTCTCAGTTTCAAACAATTCGTTATGGGATAAGAGTGTATCTGAATACAGTTTTCATGAATCAGTGATTAAAAACTGGTTAAACTGACATGAAGATTTTATGGTGCTTCGTCTGACATAGACCAAGTCAGCCATTGTTCACTGAGGAAATAATGAATATGGTCAAGTTGCCTCCTGGTTGGGAGATAGCTACTTGGGTCAGTGACATGGACAACATGTTGCCCACCACCCTGCACACCTGCATGACGGCGTGGTGTTGCAACCGCTACTGGCAGCAATACATTCCATGGGATCAATGCTCCTCATATTGACACATTCAGCATTTGTTGGCTTTGGCTGGCTCGTCCAATACTGTCTGTTGGGTGAGAAAGTACTCTAACACTTATACGGAACTAAATTGATCAACTGAGACCTCATTTGGCCATTGCGTGAGAGACAGAATCAGAATTCCAGTGTGAAGGTTTAAGATGGTCACGTCTGTTGCTGTAACCCATGGAGGGGTACAGGAAGGGGAGATAACCTGATTGCGAGTCTGCATTTGAGGATGTTTACCACTTATGTATACTGAAGATGTGTCAGTGGAGTTTCTCTACAGGTAGGCCCTCTGGAGATACTGGCTCCTTAAGACTAGTTTGAATTAAATTTCCATGTCCTCTTGTCCAGATGTATGTCAGTGTATGGTGTTTCAACAATAATGTTTGTTGTTTAAATTAAGGGTTGTATGATTCTCTGACGTGTTATCTATGTGTGGCTGATCAACATTTTATAGGGTGAATATGGATAGGCATGGTACAGGATTTGGAGAACCTTGTTTACAGACTCTGTATGTAGTAACCAGGGTCAGTTTCTCTGTCATGTTTTGTTCACTTTGAGAACCTAGAAATCCTAAATCCACTCCAATATGCATTTGTATCAGTATTCAGATGGTAAACCATTTTATCATTAAATCACAATACCTTTCATAACAAACTCTTGTAAAACATCAGGTATTATTAATACGCTGTTGTATTGTAATCAGTTTATTTCCCCAAGACTTTCCATGTGTTGATGGTAGCTTTGGATATGATTGGTTTGTATGGTCTCCTGAAGTTTGATGTATGTCTGTTTGGTTGTTAAACATAATAAAGAAGGATTGCATATGGATTTCACATAACTTTCATCTTGTTAGTGACAAGCTAGCACAGATTAGAGTAGTGAGATTTATGTTCTACAGAGCCATGGAGGAATAATAAGTGTTATCAGACCTGTGACCTATACTCAGTATATTGACCTGTGACCTTGACCTACCTCATCTCCCCAGGTGCTAGTGACTTGTGAATCAAGGTGTTATTTTTCCATTGTTGTATTATTGATGTCCAGTTGCACATCAGGCAGTAACTTGCAGTAGTACCACTATAGATTTTATTGTGTGGCCCGACAGTCAATAATTATCGTTTCATTGTTGGAACTCCCAGATCACTACATTCACCAGTAGTCACCAACAGTAGTCACATCCAGTTATTGTCCTGAGTTTTTATGGGATTAGGGCTTTGTTTGGATATGGCATTGTGTAAACAGGAGATAAACTACCTCGCCAAGTGTGGGTTGTTGCCTGGCAAAGATGGGACTGGCAGTGAAAGTACATTAGGCTGAGCTTGACAATTGTGGATTTAGTCGTCACTCAAGTGATGAATGTCAATCGCATTGCTTTTCTGTATCAATCATATTTGAGCATGATAATAGCATTGGTTCAAGATTAAAGAGCTGTTTCCTCCTCTTTGTGCAGTGATTGTCAAGGCTGATGCCATTGTGCTGAAAATGAGTCACTGTTAAATTTGATGACAAGAAACGCCTAGATTGTCATGGAAATTCAGTATGACAGAATACAGCATAGCTGTTACTGGACACATTGTTGCCAAGCATGGCAGCTGTGAATACTGTTATTTGGTATATTTGTGTACTGTACATTGAACAGAACATCTCAGACTGTACACTGAACACATGACCTGAGAGAGGATCACTGGTGTGCTACTTCTACCACTGTATCCTCCAGTGACCCCAGGGCATTCCACACTGACCAGGGTCTGGATGCTGGATTGATATATCACTAACAGACAGGTGTTATATTGATTCATGCTGACAAATAGATGGTCGTCAGTCTGTAGGATCAACAGTGGGCCAGGTCAGTAAGTGTCCTAGTCGGTATTTATCCAGGGTGGATACTTGATGCTGTAGGCCTGTTGGGTGGATGGAATTGATACTTGATGCTGTAGGCCTGCTGGGTGGATGGAATTGATACTTGATGCTGTAGGCCTGTTTGGGTAGGCCTGTTGGGTGGATGGAATTGATACTTGATGCTGTAGGCCTGTTGGGTGGATGGAATTGATGCTGTAGGCCTGTTGGGTGGATGGAATTGATACTTGATGCTGTAGGCCTGCTGGGTGGATGGAATGGATACTTGATGCTGTAGGCCTGTTGGGTGGATGGAATTGATGCTGTAGGCCTGTTGGGTGGATGGAATTGATACTTGATGCTGTAGGCCTGTTGGGTGGATGGAATTGATACTTGATGCTGTAGGCCTGTTGGGTGGATGGAATTGATGCTGTAGGCCTGTTGGGTGGATGGAATTGATACTTGATGGCAACTATCAGCCACTTCAGTGTTTGTTATGAATGATTTTTAAAACTTACTTCTTTGTTATCAAAGTATATTCTTGAAGAACATCAGATAGTTTAAACTTCAGGGGCTTCTCCGGAAATAGTAGGTGGGCAGTCGACAGAGGGGAACTGGTCTTTACAATGGCTAAGCTAGACAGTTTGTGTTTTTGTGATGTGGTGACTTGAATCCATTGCTCTCAACCACTGGTTCACCACCCCCAGATTTGATTACAGGATTTAGAATCTATGTCAAAACATCGCCTCCACAGAATAAAAGAAGTTGTAAATGCCCATCAAAGAAGGATTTACACACTGCTGCAGAATAGATGGATTGATGCAGTTCTCCTAAATTGTTTGACATGTCAGCATTCACTCCTTCCTCGAGCCGTGGATCAAGCATGGAGGCCTTGATCACGGTGAAGAAGTAGGTGGTGAGGAGATTCTGATCACTGAAGGCCATTGATTGACCATGCCAGCTGCGTTAGGTTCCTGCAATCGTGTGCCGATCACAGAACACCCACAGAAGGGAAGGGGATAAATAATTTGGAGCACCTTGTCTATTGATGTCCCCAGTTGTGTGTTGGGTTCCATCACAAACTGCTGTACTCTCAAGGACAACGTGACATTGATCAGGGGAGACAAGTAAGTATGGTAGCCAAGTACCATACTGCTCCACCATCACTGTATGGGATGATGGTTAATCAATCCTTCAAGCATTCATGAATGGACATGGCTAATTTCTTCTACTGGGGTAGTGATGTTATGGAAAAGAAATGTTCTAAGCAATACAACTATCGCAAGTCTACATTTATGTTTGAGACTTTTGTACAGGCATACTGCATGGATACCTTATTGGAAGTGTGCATGACGGTTGTTAGTTTGTTGCTGTGAGTTGAGCCTCCAGCCAGTTGAGCTTCCTGTTTGCTGGACCCAGACCAATTGACCTTTTCGGGAGTTTGAACAATTTCCAAGCAAGAAGACTAGCCAAGGGGAGGATGAATCAATCTGATAGTTGTGTAGATCAAGTTGACCAAATTTCATGTCTAGACGCCAGTTTAGTGGCAGTGTGCTGAAAGTAAGTACAGATCGCTGATTTAATGTAACAACTCATACTGTCACCATGTACCTTTGGGAGACAGCAGTGTCCTCGGTCACCATGCACCCTTTGGGAGACATCAGTGTCCTCTGTCACTATGCACCCTTTGGGAGACAGCAGTGTCCTCGGTCACCATGTACCCTTTGGTAGCAGCAGTGTCCTCGGTCACCATGTACCCTTTGAGAGACAGCAGTGTCCTGGGTCACCATGCACCCTTTGGGAGACAGCAGTGTCCTCGGTCACCATGTACCCTTTGGTAGCAGCAGTGTCCTCGGTCACCATGTACCCTTTGGGAGACAGCAGTGTTCTCGGTCAACATGCACCCTTTGGGAGACAGCAGTGTCCTCGGTCACCATGTACCCTTTGGTAGCAGCAGTGTCCTTGGTCACCATGTACCCTTTGAGAGACAGCAGTGTCCTCGGTCAACATGTACCCTTTGAGAGACAGCAGTGTCCTCGGTCACCATGTACCCTTTTGTAGCAGCAGTGTCCTCTGTCACTATGCACCCTTTGGGAGACAGCAGTGTCCTTGGTCACCATGCACCCTTTGGGAGACAGCAGTGTCCTCGGTCACCATGCACCCTTTGGGAGACAGCAGTGTCCTCAGTCGCTGCAGGTGCTTGGTGATGTCAGGGATGACTCTTGCTGCTGAGTGTTGTCAGGGCACATGTGTAGGAAGAGGGAGTCAGTGGACCAGTGGTTGACGTCGTGAGCAGCAATCCCACCCATGAGCGTACAATGTCACACCATCTGGGGCTATGCAAAACTGTTTATATAACCTGACATACACTCAGGTGTGTCCACATGAAATGCATATCCTTATTAATGCATACAAAGATCGATCACTGTTTTTGCAATAGTTTCATAATTCACAGTATTTTTACCTATAGTGGCAAAGGTAAATCATAATTTCACATTTAGTTGCTTCCTTTTCTGTTGCAAAATAATTAGCCAAGCTTTACATCAAAATGTTACGACGACCTGAGAAAAAAAATAACTTAATGACAGTGCATTGAAAACTGAGATCATACATTAGATCATTTTCAATTACCCCTGAGAGTGGCAGTCCTAGGGTTGTGCCAGGCTAACAAAGCAGACCTAGACAATGGAACAAAGAACACGCTGCCAAGGCTTACCTGATTGGCTCCTTGCAAAGAACAGACATGTTTGCACAGATTAATTTGGAATTTGTATTCTGATGATTTTGGCTTCAATTTATTCAGGAAATCATCTGTAGTTGGAGACAGTGTCTAGACTAGGAGATACTCTGCTGTCTCCTTCATCAGAGGGTTAATTATCATCATATTTTTTCTTGCTAAAGCTTGGATGTCTATCATGAGTCAAATGCTTCGTCTTTGTCCAGTTTTCTGGTAATATCTTTTTGTTTGATTTTTCAGAGTGTGAGTGTAAACCGGTTAAAAGGGTATTATCTGTTCCGAAAACATTGATTTTAGATATGTAGCATAACTAAACACATAAAATATATCAGATATACTGACAATTTGGAAATCAAACCTACAGTTACCAATCAAAATGGCTTATATTTTCATAAAATGCTGAAAAGAAATAGGTTTGTGTAGTTCATGAATACATAATATTTTTTGTTTATCTTTCTGTTCATAGTAGAGACTGTTGTGAGATAATGAACAATGTATATACTGATAATAATATTGATAAGAAGTGATTACACTTGCTTTACACTTGCTCAACACTTGCAGTAGAGTGGATAGAAACTATTGTCATGTGACTGATAGCAGCCACTGCCACACCCCCTTTCTGGCGGTGCGGCTGTACAAAGGTAAATATTGAACTTCTTAAGAGCAGTTCCATACCTTTTGCTGGTAATTACATGTGTAAATTATTTTAAAATGTAATTTTAGAAATGTATTTTGACCTGAACTGTGACATGGGAATATTTTAGGCTGAATAAATGAAAGTATTTGAACAAAGTTTAAAACAGGGCTATAATCTACAGTCAGCATGGTATGAAAGCTTTTCAAGCACTTCCAAATCCTTCAACAAACAGACGATAAAAATGACAAGCGACAAACAGTTTGGAGTGTGATTGGAGACAGAGCAGCTGACCATGAGCTTTAAGTTTGTTTTTTAAGTCGGTGATGAGTTTAACACACAGTTTGGAGGTAACATCCCATCCGTGGTCTGTAACCTGAATTTGTGATGGCAAAGGTGGTAAGGGCCAGTGACAAGACCAGATTGGATATGAGTCGATGTGTGGTGCTGGATTTGAGAAGAGACGATATATGGTGTTCATGGAAGCCTGTTTGACAAGGAGACCTTGCTATCTATTCAATGTTGGACAATGAGCTGTGACTTTAGGGGTACTTGTTATGTTGTAGTTCAAAGTACAATTTGAGTTTTCGATCATGATGTCGTGAAAGCTTTCAGTAAATGTTCATTCATTTCTCACACTTGGTGTGACATGTATCCACACTATCACCACTATCCACACTATCACCACTGTTGGTATCTTTTTGGCTATATTTTGCTGTTGAGCTTCGTATCATCCAGGTGAATTTTATTAAATGCACTTTAGGCTTGTGAATATTTAATCAAGGCAATCAGATGTTGTGTACAGGTGAAACATATACCAGTGACTTCCAAATAAACCTCATCATGATCATTACTATTGAATAAACCAACATCTTTTCCAAGGGGCTAATATCATTTTTGTATTTCTCAATCAAAGCATTAAATTTGTCTCGGTGATAATATAAGAAAAAAGAATTCACAAGTATTATCTGGGAATAAAGATTTACATTTTGTGTAATTACATTATTTAAAATCTGTGTAACTAGTTATTATCTCTTAAAAGGATAATATCCTTATGAGTAATGAATATACATTCCTAACTCCATTGAGAGGGTTACTCAGTGTGTTATTACTATTTAAGGTCATGTTCTGGATGGATGCACAATCATGCAAACAGATTTACCCCAGAGCACAGTGACTCAATAATGAGTAAAGGGGGGTAACTCTAACCAGCATGGTGACAGACATTCCTGACATGCAGAACACTATTGCAAAGTACAGACCTGTAAACTGGACTGAGATATTTTCAAAATACCAACCCCATTCACTTGTGAAATTTGAGAGTCTACAAAAGCCAAGCTTAATTTGATTTCTCACTCAAGAAATATTTCAGTATTTGTGTTTGAACAAAGGGCCAAGCTGCAGTGTTTTGCTTCACTGATCATGCATTGACAATACCTGCAATCAGGTGTGGTTTGTTAGGGGCATTGCTGTCAGAGGAGAATAAAGGTAGCACTCATTGTGTTGCCCTGTAATATCATTGTAGCTTGGACAGGACATCTTGTGATGTAATATGATGTGAAGAACTTAGGCTTTTCTTCAGTAAGAGGATAAACGATCAGTGTGTGAATTGAGAGCTAATCTTTTTCTGTACCTATTAAGTGAGTTCAGGTGCTATTTATAAAAACACATGCCTTGGTAAAGGGTTTGGAGAGTTTTGAAGAGGATGGATGTTGTGTATTGCTGTGTAATATCCCAACAGATGGCATAACAAAGAAGTATGGTGGTCGTCCTTCAGGTAGTCAGGTAGTTGTGTCTCATTTCTTTCACCGCTTTCATGATTTAAATATTTTCAAACATTTGAAATTTAAACTGGCTTGTTTATTTGGAGTATGTTTACTGTCAAGGTATTTTATAACAATATTTACATTTGTTTTTGTTTGTCTGTCTCTTTGAGGCCATCTTAATATTGCTGTCTATCTAAACAGTGATCAGAAGAATGTTTGTGCTTTTCTTAAATTTGTTGTATTCAAATAATGGGTTTGGTTTCTTAGTGCGCATTTCAAGAAAAGTCATTTGACATTGACAAGATATATGTTTCTGGCTTTGTTGAGGTTAGTGCTTGCTTGATGCTACTGTGGATGGGTTGTAGATTTGTCCTCGCAGACAACGTTTGCACAGTGTTGTAAAGTAAACGTGTAGTGTCAGCCCACAACCTTCTCCTGTGGTGAGAGTGAAGTTGATATGTACGTGTCTGTTGACAAGTAGATTGGTTACATCACTGATGACACGAGGGTGATATAGATCTTTAGCTACGTGCTAGCGACAACAAGGGACTATAACAGTGACTGGGTTGATATGAAGAAGTGGATGGTTTAGATCTGTTACTACTTTATACTGATATAGATAGCTGCTCAGTGTCGAGCTATAGAGTACAAGGTATATTAATTACTTGTATGTGTTGCTGGCAATTGGGGGAAATGTTTTGTAGAGTAAGTGAGTTAAAATTGAATGCTGCATCAGTGGTATTTTAGACATATAATGATTAGACCAAGTTTATGCCTATACAAAAGCTCATAAAGTACCTAACGCAGTTATTTTGAAACTGAAATTCTGAAAAGTAAATGAACTGATTTCGGAGATTTCAACCATAGATTTGCCTGTAGAGAAGCTATTTCACTGTTAGTAAATCTGAAATAAAGTATGTTTTGTATTCTTTACTACAATATACTTTACTAAAGATGCAAGTCTGAATAGCTTTACATAAATTTTATGGTTATATATTTTGAGAAGATAAAACAAAATGACTTTCTTGGTTCAAAGTTCCGGTTTGGATTCTACACCTAATAGTCTGTGAAGATATTTGATAAATGAGGAAGTTCAGCATTAACCCCTGAGATGTTAATCTTCTGAGTGCGTGTTTGAACTGACAGTTGATTTCAAGTTGTCACAGCCAGTTTGTTTCATGTATGTTTGGGATTGCTTGTATATCCTCTGGTGTGTAGACCGGGAAGTTTGTCGGACAGACTTAGCCTGTACTGACTGCTGGCTTTCTTTCTCATTCAAATTCTGTATTGAAAGTGACTTACAATTCAGGTCTACTATGTTACAGTTGCTATATAGGTCACATTTCTTACTGCTTATATTGATTGACATTTGCTGAATATAAACATAGTTGTACATTGCACGTAAATTTCAGTTTGGGGAACATTATGGAAGGTTTATCACTTATCACTTGTATTCTTTAGAGTCTTAGGTCTTAATTTCCCACCAGTGAACATTGATGCTAGCTGGGTCTAGGTCGACATGTAGCCTTAGTGGTACAGACTGCAGTGAACAGTTCAGGGTGGTTGCGTTAATGTCTTGTAACTGTCTACAATGGCCATTCTATTGCAGGGTGACTTGGAACAGCTGGGAAGTATGTGAAGTGTTTATATGAAGAGGACATATTGATGTGAGATACATATTGGAGTTGTACCATTACCGACTCAGGATACATTGTGAACCAGTCGCCCGTGGGGAGGTACACACTGATCTTATTGATGATGTATTGACCAGTCATCTATTGTCAACTGTTTAGTGCAGTGGAAGAAGATGTGAATGAGAAGTACTTCCTACCTGTTCTATAGCTGGTGAAGAGCTGTGTCCTGCTGCCCCATTGTGGTATCCTGTGATGGACGTCTGCCAATCAGAAATAAACTTGCATAAATAAAAAGCCTGGGAAAAGAGGAAAATATTAGTTTTCATCCGTGTGTCTATGTCACAGTGACTCGGCGGAGGTGATGGGATATCACTTGAGGCCAGTAGCTGGAGTTTTGTCAGATACGTGTAACACCATCCTGATCATCAACATTCCCCAGAAATAGTTCTACCTTTTGTTTCTTTAATAGAACAGACTTGTCTACAATTTCATTGCCTGACATTAAGTTTCAACTGATGAGCCCATAACAAGTGGAGCGTATATCCCAGTTTGTAAGCAGATGACATAAGTGTTATGTAAGTTGACATTCCCTTCAAGGCATGTGAGAGCTGGTCAGTCCAGTCCAACCAGGGCCAGCATCAGCTCACTGTGACACACACATCACATGAGACATACAGTGATAGCTAAACATTTGACCAGGTGACATCTATACAGCAGCTCCTGGTCTACCTGGCTTACATTCAGAAGATGCCTGCTCTTGATGGCAAATCTGAAATGGCAAATACCAGAAGTAAGGTGACGGTGGAGATCGGCGTGGCCCGGAGGGTGGAACAGCAGTGGCAGGAGGGCATGAAGCCAGTGGTCCTGGTGGGCTGTCACTGTGAGGAGTTCGGCCACACCATGAGGAATGCAGAGGATCCCATGACGTCAAGTGACAGAGACTCAGAAGAGAAGACCCTGTCACAAGACAGCTTTTGTGAGGACTCAGACGGATACGGTGTACAGAAAGATGTTGTCAGTGATGTGGATTGGCAGAGTTGTGACAGTGAAGAGAGTAGCATGAAAACAGCAGTGTTAGAAAACAGTGAGAGTACAAAAAGGAAACATATTGCAGTCTCAGAGCAAGACAAAAACTTTAATGATGATGAACATTCTGAATACAAATACATAAAGGTTGTATCAACAGAAAACAACGATGTTTGTGAGAGACAAATTGTCCCTCCAGGTGTGGATCCTGGTATAGGGGCTACAGATTTGGAGGAGGATTCTAGGAATGACAGTCAGATATACTCAGGGGAGATTACAAAGTCAAAGGATTCTCAGATGGAGAGCAGTGTAGCATCAGTTGACACACATGGGGATTCATGCAGCGCTGATGATAGGGAGCATGACGACACTGGTCTGGGTTCAACACTTGACATGTCTGTGGCAAACAACAGTATTAAGACTGACGATGAAACTGATGTGACCAAGGACTCTGCCATTGTTATGGACAGTCCAAGTGGGCAGGATGTTTCTTGGAGTCTCCTGGATGATGTTCAGGATGATCTCAGTGTCTCCAGTAGGAGTGAGTCCAGTCACTACGACCTTCTGGTTGTCACGGCTGATGTTTCCACCAGTGGAATAGAGGACGATGAGGTTGCACACAAGGATGACTTGGTTGTAGAGAGTGCTACTGGTGGAGTAGAAGACGATGAGGTTGCACACAAAGATGACTTGGTTGTAGAGAGTGCTACTGGTGGAGTAGAAGACGATGAGGTTGCACACAAGGATGACATGGTTGTAGAGAGTGCTACTGGTGGAGTAGAAGACGATGAGGTTGCACACAAGGGTGATGTGGTTGTAGAGAGTGCTACTGGTGGAGTAGAAGACGATGAGGTTGCACACAAGGATGACATGGTTGTAGAGAGTTCCACCAGTGGAGTAGAAGACGATGAGGTTGCACACAAGGATGACATGGTTGTAGAGAGTTCCACCAGTGGAGTAGAAGACCAGTGGAGTAGATGAGGTTGCACACAAGGATGACATGGTTGTAGAGAGTTCCACCAGTGGAGTAGAAGACGATGAGGTTGCACACAAGGATGACATGGTTGTAGAGAGTTCCACCAGTGGAGTAGAAGACGATGAGGTTGCACACAAGGATGACATGGTTGTAGAGAGTTCCACCAGTGGAGTAGAAGACGATGAGGTTGCACACAAGGATGACATGGATCATGAGACAACACATGCATCTGAGGAGTCCATAGAAGATGAAGAAACAGCTTCTAGACTTGACAGTTTTATTGTGACAGATGTACAGGAGAGTAGACAGATTTCTAGTCATTTGGAGAGAGTGGAGACCAATTATACCTCAGAAAACACACCCAGTCAGTATGAGAGCAGGGAAGTGACCAGTATTAAGAAACAAGTGAATATGTCAGACATGGACATGGGTGTGTGTAGTGTTGGTACGTCTGGTGTTGTTACAGAGCAGGGCAAGGACACTGATGAAGGGCTTCCAGTTGAGGCTGATGCTTCTGTTGAAGCGATGCACCAGAATACATCAGGACTGACTGATGCAGTGGACAATCATGAAGAAACTGTCACTACTAGAACCAGTTATGTTGTAGACAGTGCAACAACATCCACCAACATTCCAGAACCATTTACAACTGTCATACCTCACACAGATGCAATACCAGATAGTGGCAACTCTTTTGCTGTAGTAGACAACCCATATGCTTTGACAGATGTATCTACAACACTCTCTGAAGGTGGTGATGTTGATACATTATTACAATCAGTTTCTGCAACTGAAACTGTGTCCATGGTTACAGAAACATCAGTCAGTATTACAGAACAAGAAGATGATATAGACAAAGATCTCCTCAAGGACAGAGAGGAGTTCAATGGCCATGATGGCAGAAACTCAGGAGAAGCTCCAGCTGATGCTGACGGGACTGACAGAAAGACTTCAGTGTATATCTGGGACAGAAACTGCCAACACGCTGAAGGTAGTGATGTACCTTGCCTTGGCGATGCAGAAGGAAAGGATGTGACTCTACCAGGGGAAACTGATGAACCAAACAGTGACAGTTGCTCCGAAGATGGAGAAATACCAAAGACAGAGGGAAAGGGTGTGACTCTACCAGAGGAAACTGATGAACCAAACAGTGACAGTTGCTCCGAAGATGGAGAAATACCAAAGACAGAGGGAAAGGGTGTGACTCTACCAGAGGAAACTGATGAACCAAACAGTGACAGTTGCTCCGAAGATGGAGAAATACCAAAGACAGAGGGAAAGGGTGTGACTCTACCAGGGAAACTGATGAACCAAACAGTGACAGTTGCTCCGAAGATGGAGAAATACCAAAGACAGAGGGAAAGGGTGTGACTCTACCAGGGGAAACTGATGAACAACTTGGTGACAGTTGTCCAGATGATGGAGAAATACCAAAGACAGAGGGAAAGGGTGTGACTTCGCTTCCTGAAATACCATGTGAAACTGATGAATATGATGACAGGTGCTCAGAAGATGGAGACAAACCAAAGACAGACACTGAGGACAAGGAACTGAATTCAGATTCCATGAAAAGCAATGGAGTGGATAACACAATCAGTGGTCGTCTTTTGGATGAGGAAACACTCCAACATGTTAGGGTTGATCTGCTAACTTCTGGAACAGAAACTCCAGTGGCCCTGTCCTCCTCAACTCCTGCTAAACGGGCAGACCACACAATCTGTGATACTGAAGACTTTCATCAGAACCATGAGACATCTCTTGATGATATTCACCTGGAAACGTCTGTGCATGAGAGAGTGGCCAGTTTGGGCAGGAAGGCTAGTGATGACAGCGTGTTGGGTGGATCCAGTGAACATAGGTCTCAAACACTCAGACCTAAACAGGTTTCCCACAGAAACTTGGAGACAAACATTTCTAAATTTTCGTTGTCAGTGCCAAATCTTGTTGAGCATGTACAGGACAATACATCAAATTTCCATGACCCAAGTTTGAATGATCTCAGGAATCGTCGCAAGTCCGTCCAAGCAATAAAAAGCTTGTTTGAGAAACAGTCAATGGAAGAAAAGAGCCCGAGGAATAAGGTAATTCTATCTCAGTGTTCAAAGCAGGGATTGTCAGAATTAAATGATCAGTTTCTACCATTTCATGATAAATATATTTTTATATGTTTAGTTTTCTGCATTATGCTTCAAAACATGTACTGTTTTAGGATCTCATCTGGAAAACAGATTGAACATTGTTAACCGTTATTGTCATCATCATCATCATCATCATCATCATCACCACCACTAGTAGTAGACAGGTATAGCCCCTTAGATGAAGGGTTGTTCTGAAGAATGTTGTATGTGCATCCGTTGGATTGTATTAATGGTGGAGTGTTACTCCCAGGTGACCTACAGATCCAGGTCGTTTATTTCACTCTCTCCCTCGAGCCCAAATCCTCCAGAATATACCTCAACGACTTCACTCCGATTGAACCAATCAGATAATGTACAGAGTTATCACTCGTCTCGGGTAATCGTAAGTAATGCATCTGAAAATTATTATCCATTGCTTTGAGTGAGATTTTCCAGGCAATTCAAATGTACCAATTCTGAAAAATATTCTGTTGCTTCCATCAAATAAAAAATGTATTTTGTGTGAACTGATTGGTCTGACAAACAGATTGATTTAGATATTTAACTCAATGACGTTGAGTTTGATACTACAGCCTAAGCCTTTTCAAAATCTCATTTTGGTTTCATGTCACACAAGGCACTGTAAATCTCAGTTGTCTCCCTTTGACTGTAAACCTTTACATTTGACTTGAGGCCTGCATGTCTCTTAAAGCAACTGGGTAATAGTGATCAGATGCATAATATATAAAACATTGTATTGTGTACCACAATTCATTTATAGTCATTATTTACATCAATACATGGTATTTATTTCTGTGTCACAGCCTTTTGTAATGGGTGCTTTCCATTTCACTTCATTGTTTTTTTCCGTCGATAGAAGAGTTAATTTTATTCACAAATTTTCAAACGAACTTTGTTTTGGGAATAATGTTCATATACTCATGCCAAAAATGGTTGTCACCCCCTTCAATTTTTTAATTGGCGAGGGGTTGGGGTGGGGTGTGAGGCCTGTGTAGGGTTGGGGGAGGGGGTTTGAAAACCATTTTTGGCATGAGTATATGTGGATTTTCACATTTATGATTTCAGTGAATACACCTTTTGATTAAAAATTATTTTTCACAGATTCTGAATTATCAAACAAGATATTTGTGTACAAATGATTTACAATTTTCTTACAATTTTGTTTTGTTTTTTTGTCATATAACATTATAATTAACATCTTCTCATACATCTCTTGTCAGTCTTGCTATGAAATCATCATATTAGTCCCATCATTTAATGTGTACTTAGTGTGTATTATGTGTAATCCCGTAGCAAGTGTTCAGTGGTTGTATACCACTGTTATTATAATACCTGTATCATACCAATATTAACTAAATGTGTTTGTTGGGTTCTTAATACAAATATACACAACATTAGTCCATGGAGAAAGTCATAATGTGAGATTATCATAATCATTCATATCAAAGTATCAATATTTATCATATTTGTGGAGGTAAAATGGGTGATATGACACACATCACACCTGATTATTACCCTTTATCATCCACGTACCCATGCTCATGTGTAAATTTGATGATATTTCATATTTTAGTTTTTCTCTCCACATTCAACTGACTAGGATATAGAAAAAATTGTGAAAAATTAATTTAAAAAATAATTAACTTTTATATCTTGAGCATGTCATGTTGGTAAACACACCTTTGAAAGATTTTTCTTCAAACTATGTGCTCAATATTTATTTTCAAAATAGGTGTGTATGCAATGTTCGAGCCATGGAGGCACTAAGAGTAAATGCTGAAACCACTGCCCCACCACCCCACATAAGTTTGTAGAGGTTTTAGTTGACTTTATATTGTTCTATTGAGAAAGTTAGTGTAATCAAAATATCAGATAAAGACATGTTGTTTGCAAAGAAAAACATAACAGATTTGGATGTTTGCAGAAATCTGATGTTGTGGGGTTTACAATGAACATGTATATTTCTGCATGCGGATGTCTGCCTCTGTCTGTAACACTGTCTGCTTTGTTGCCATAGTAACATTTTTCACTATAAGCTGTGTGGTTTTGTCAGGAGTTATAATTTGTTGCTTTGCTGTTTGTTTTGCATTTGATGTTTGTTTTGTTTTTAAAGTTTGCATTGAAATTTAGATTCGTAATAAGATCGTTTAAGCATGCTACTTATCTTACATTATTAACTATCCAGATGAAACATAATTATAAATAATATGTTCTTCAGAAACTGTATTAATGATGCATGTAAATGTTAATATTTTCATGATTTTAGTTAAAATCATCTGGATGGAGAAGCTTGTTTTAATGTATTTATGAAAGTGTCTAACTATTTGAAGTTTGTCAGTTATGTGAATGTCAGTTTGAACAGTAATGTAAATGACACTGGACCCAATGGTTAGGGTATTGCCTTGACAACTGATGAAGCACACACTACAATCGTTCCTAGCTAGTGTTCATTTCTGTCACGTCTGAACTTTAAAACTCACCTGAAGAGTAATTAGAAACTGTAAAAAGTGAATCAAAGTAGACTTACCTGAGACCGATGTTTACATTGTGCAGGTAAAACACACAGTGGAAAGACGGTGATAATTGAAGGAAGGGTTGCACTCCAACATAGGCTTAGCACATGCAGTGTTAGAGAGTGGTACCCGCCTATACACATTAACAACGGGGCATGTAGAAATTCACTAAGGAAGCCCAAATAGCATCTCCATGTATAGGATCCACCTTGGCAGTGCTGCAACTATGTGTTCTTCCAGCTTGTTGATACCAACATGCTGCCCCTGTATAACACCTCAGCGACAGGGCATCACTGTGTACATTTCATTGCAATGTACATCGTACAAGCACTACCCTCATCTAAAACCTGCTTCAAGTCCTCAGGGGAGCTGAGCCTTTGTGAATTTGTTTACAGATGCATGTTTACCATTTTGGCAGTATATTGAGGCTGTGTGTTTGTGTGAGAGAGAGGCCGAATGGTACACCCACTCTGTCTTTCCACCATAGGTATATCGGCTGCTGTAAACCGACACCACTCACAACAAGTGGTAGTCTTCCCAATCACAAGGTTTCGTGTTTTTTCTCCGGTGACGACTCCTGCCATTTCCCCCAAATATCCAAGTTTTAGATCCGCGGACTGACTTCCGTGTCGGCCTCCACCCCAAAGATTCTGGCAGTTCCTGGTTTCACCGGCCAAGTCACCTTCCACCCTCACTGTCCAGTGTCAGTTATAGTGTCAGACTTGATTACATAGGTTGTCCATCATATTGCAATGGCCAAACGTTGGAGTACAGGAAGTAGAATGAATGTTTCTTATCAATATTCACAGGAAGAACAAATTTCTCAAGATGGCCGAGTCATATCCAGATCCAAGGATGAGAAGAGATATTCAGGTAAGTTCATTCTTCAATTTCTCAATTCGGCTCAAAACAAAGAAGAAATGGAATAACTTACAATATTTGCAAACAATTCTGTTCCACATGTCTTTAATTTTCTGGGATGATTTGTGATATCATAATCAATTCATCCAATTGAATGTCCCTTTATTATCAACTTGTTCATCCTCACCTCAGGAGACCTGTATCCAACATTAAAAGGAAATCCTGAAAAGTATTGCTTCCCAATATCCTGAGCAAAACTATTGCATTTTTAAAAACAATATTGACGTCAACCTATAGAAGGAGTTAACTCCCTTGACGTGTTACCTGCATCCCATATGTCTCTTGGTTGTGACATTTCCTCTTAAATCTGTCAATTAAGTTTGCAATAGATGGATTGAGATCCTTTCTTTCTGTGTATGAGTGTGTGCCTGTGACTGATGTATGTTTCTCAATGGCATGTTTGACATGTTTTTGTCCACTGAGGTGAGTCATGAAGAGGTAAAAAGTCTGAAGAGTTGCTTGATTGACATTCAATGTTCCCAAAGGGTGTATGAGAACAAGGTAGATCAGCAGGTAGTTGACAGGTGCTTCAAGGCTCTGGATAGAGCATTCAGGATAAAGACTGCATACATTCAAAACCTGTTGTTGTTTTTAAGTGTCATTACAAGAACATGTTTTAAGACCTCTATTCATCAATAAAAACATAGTTTTTTAGATCCCTTACGCGAAATTGAAATGAGGTTGAGAATGATTTGGCTGTTTGATTTCAGAGAACTAGATGAAGTTCTTCAATTGAAAGTACAATTACTTTTGTAATTTATAAAGATGAGGTGCACAATGTCCACAATTCAGACAGTGATGAAATGTATGTGAGTCTACTATTTAGTAGTAGTATAAGCCAGGGATGGGGCGGTGTGGTAGCCTAGTAGTTAAAGCGTTCGCTCATCATGCTGAAGGCCGAGGTTCGATTCCCCACATGGGTACAAGGTGTGAAACTCCGTTCTTGTGTCCCCCGCCGTGATATTGCTGGAAGATTGCTAAAAACGGCATAAAACCTCACTCACTCAGTCACTACAAACCAGGGAAGCAAATGTTCAAGCAAATAAAATTGGAGTACAGGCTATAACATGCACTCTGTATGCCAAGAAACAATAAAAAACAGTTGTGAGTTTCCAAGGTACCTGTTCCCAGCACTGCCACTGCGGTGACAACGGTAGCTCCATCCCTCATGTTAGCACCATTACCCCTCCCCTCCTGATTATAGTCCTCCCCTCCTGATTATATTCCCCCCTACCTGGCATTGTGCCACGGCTTTATAGTCAGCTGATCATATAGTGTCTATTACCAGTTTGTAAAGAGGTAGGATATCTCTCACTAACAGGCACCACATAATTAGCATTAGTGTTAAGGTTTATGCTGTTGCTAGCTACGATAGTGAAGGTGACTTTTCACAGGGATATCCTGAAGATTGCCCTCTACTGATGAATAAAGAAATCAGGAATTACTTTTCTTGTTGAAAACTTGAAATTGACTATCCACCTAGAATGCAGTCTATGATCAAGGAGAGGTGACTTGTATACGACCTGCTTACTTGTGATGAAATGTGTGATGACTACTCAGCTCGCTATTCTACCTTGCCCATTAGGAGAGTGTATAGTGTATATTCCTTATTTGAATATTCAGCTGACTTTCTCCCACACACAGTAATGACATCAGACAATTATAGATTCAGTATGAATCATTGGCAATGGGGTATCAGGAGTTTGCTTTATCCATACATGTTTTACATTACTATACAAAGGGAACACATTCTGCACACAATCTGGCGAGACAGAGTAACCCTTCTCGTCATTTCTGCGTATTACAAAACGTAAGAGAATTCACAGTTCAACCACTTGGTGATGATATAAGTTCTTATTCAGGGCCAGTGGGTATGGACGTGTTGCCATGATACAGTATGTATATAGTCGTTTACAGGTCACTCTGTACAGCTGTATATCGTATTTTCCCACATGTAGGAAGGCTGTGGACTATTTAGCATTGGCATCTTTTGATTCCTTGTACAGGAATAGAACTGCTGGCATATGTGATGACTGTTCAGATTTATTTCTCCTACTCACTTGATGCATGATATTGAATTTAGATTGGAAGAAAATAGAATATGTACTGCAGCTGAAATCATGCAGGCAGATAAAAACAAGGGAGTAATTATATGGAAGAGATTTCCAGATGTTCTGGATGCTACCGTGTAGCCAATGCTGTAGAGTGGTAATTACTGCCAGGATCTCTACAGTAGTCAGTCTACCTGCTGACCTTGCTGAACTGTGGTTGTGGTAGTCATGGATACTGCTATGTTATCCGCTGGTACCGCCATCACTTGATGTTCTCTGTGGGTACTGCCATCACTTGATGTTCTCCGTGGGTACTGCCATCTCTTGATGTCTTCCGTGGGTACCACAATCACTTGATGTTCTCCGTGGGTACTGCCATCTCTTGATGTCTTCCGTGGGTACCACATCTCTTGATGTCTTCCGTGGGTACCACCATCACTTGCTGTTATCCATGTGTACTACCACCACTTGATGTCTACCGTGGGTACTGCCATCACTTGATGTCTTCCGTGGGTACCACCATCACTTGATGTCTTCCGTGGGTACCGCCATCTCTTGATGTCTTCCGTGGGTACTGCCATCTCTTGATGTCTTCCGTGGGTACTGCCATCTCTTGATGTCTTCCGTGGGTACTGCCATCTCTTGATGTCTTCCGTGGGTACCGCCATCACTTGATGTTCTCCTTGGGTACCGCCATCTCTTGATGTCTCCATGGGTACCGCCATCACTTGATGTCTTCCATGGTACCACTATCACTTGATGTCTCCCATGGGTACCGCCATCACTTGATGTCACCCATGGTACCACCATCACGTGATGTCTGTGATGGTATCATCATCACTTGATGTCTCCATGGGTACCACCATCACTTGCTGTCACCCATTGGTACTACCATTACGTGATGTCTGTGATGGTATCATCATCACTTGATGTCTCCATGGGTACCACCATCACTTGATGTCACCCATGGGTACTACCATTACATGATGTCTGTGATGGTACCATCATCATTTGATCTCTTCTGTGTGTACTGCCATCACTTGGTGTCATCCATGGGTACTACCATGACTTGATGTCACCCATGGGTACTACCATCACTTGATGTCTGTGATGGTACCATCATCATTTGATCTCTTCTGTGTGTACTGCCATCACTTGGTGTCTTCCATGGGTACTACCATCACTTGATGTCTTCCATGGGTACTACCATCACTTGATGTCTTCCATGGGTACTACCATCACTTGATGTCATCCATGGTACCACTATCACTTGGTGTCTTCCATGCGTACCACTATCACTTGGTGTCTTCCATGGGTACTACCATCACTTGATGTCATCCATGGTACCACCATCACTTGGTGTCTTCCATGGGTACTACCATCACTTGATGTCTGTGATGGTACCATCATCATTTGATCTCTTCTGTGTGTGGGGCGGTGGGGTAGCCTAGTGGTTAAAGCATTGGCTTGTCACGCCATAGACCCGGGTTCGAATCCCACATGGGTACAATGTGTGAAGCCCATTTCTGGTGCCCCCCGCCGTGATGTTGCTGGAATATTGCTAAAAGCGGCGTAAAACCAAACTCAGTCAGTCAGTCTTCTGTGTGTACTGCCATCACTTGGTGTCTTCCATGGGTACTACCATCACTGGATGTCTAGGATGGTACCATCATCATTTGATCTCTTCTGTGTGTACTGCCATCACTTGGTGTCTTCCATGGGTACTATCATCACTTGATGTCTGTGATGGTACAATCATCATTTGATCTCTTCTGCCATCACTTGATGTCTTCCATGGGTACCACCATCACTTGTTGTCTTCCATGGTACCACTATCACTTGATGTCATCCATGGGTACCACCATCACTTGATGTCTTCCATGGTACCACCATCACTTGATGTCTTCCATGGTACCACTATCACTTGATGTCATCCATGGTACCACCATCACTTGATGTCTTCCATGGGTACCACCATCACTTGTTGTCTTCCATGGTACCACTATCACTTGATGTCATCCATGGGTACCGCCATCACTTGATGTCTTCCATGGTACCACTATCACTTGATCTCTTCTGTGTGTACCACCATCACTTGATCTCTTCTGTGTACCACCATCACTTGATGTCATCCATGGTACCACCATCACTTGATGTCCTCCAGTGTACCACCATCACTTGATGTCTTCCATGGTACCACCATCACTTGATCTCTTCTGTGTACCACCATCACTTGATGTCACCCATGGTACCACCATCACTTGATGTCCTCCAGTGTACCACCATCACTTGATGTCATCCATGGTCCACCATCACTTGATGTCATCCATGGTACCACCATCACTTGATGTCATCCATGGTACCACCATCACTTGATGTCATCCATGGTACCACCATCACTTGATGTCCTCCAGTGTACCACCATCACTTGATGTCATCCATGGTACCACCATCACTTGATCTCTTCTGTGTACCACCATCACTTGATGTCATCCATGGTACCACCATCACTTGATGTCCTCCAGTGTACCACCATCACTTGATGTCATCCATGGTACCACCATCACTTGATGTCATCCATGGTACCACCATCACTTGATGTCATCCATGGGTACCACTGATTGACTGATACTGTGTGCCTATTTACCATGAGAACATTGATTGATTGATGACTTGCAGTATTAACTGTTTAGACATTTCGTTCATTTGCTGTAGAACATATGAAACAGTATCATAAGAATTTGAGAATTAAACATAGATATATTTCAATAATTTTGCAAATTCATCAGATATTGTCATAGTTTTCATCAGGCATTGTGTCATGACTGACACAAACTCAGACACAACAACAACGGTTTTGATCTCTGACTATTTCCCTTGGTTGCAATGAAAACCATAAAAGAATGTTCCCATTTCTGCACATACAGTCCCTGATTACACGAAGTCTCTTCGTAAAACTCTGCATCCTGATTCAATGAACATGCCATTTTTGTGAAAGTTGGTCACTGGTGTTAACGTCATACATCAACAGAGTTGTACATATTTGCTATTTTGCCTTGAGGTAAATGATTATGAAAGAAAGTGAACATAATCAATCTATCATGCTGCTTACAGTTTAATTATAAAGCAGATTTTTCATATTTGTTTCACACAATTACATTATTTCACTACATGTTTTGCTTTGGAAGAGACCAGTAAAACTGGCATCAAGTAAACCAGAATCTAAGGGAGGTAACTCTGGCCTGTTTACATTGGGAAACAATTTAAGGGCCTCATCATTGCATAATATGTTCACACATATATTGAGCTTCCTACTTGCACTGATATTTCTTACCTATTCTACAAATGTGTTTTGTTTCATGTGAGAAAAAAGGTTATTTTATAGTGTATATGTCCCTTTCATCAAAATGCCAACATGTAACCTTCAACACGGATGCAGTTTTCTTCAGTGTAGATTCCATCCATTTCATAACGGTGAATCTCTCTTGGCTGTATATAATGTTTGGTCCATCGCCTGTTTGATAGGTGTCTGTTAAGTATTAGGCATGGTAGCTAGCAGGTCGAAGTGTCTTATGTAATGGGACTATCATCATGGCTGCAGCAGCAGCAACAGCAGCAGCAGCATTCTGGCTAGGATGTATTTGGTAATCTCACAAGGCAGAAACAGCATGTGCCAAAATGTAACTTGATTCATCTTCATTTGTGTATTATCCCACAGAGAATTTTGGCTGTTGCAAAGAATTAATCTTTGATGTACTTTAACGCTAATCATTTGGTTTTGATAAACGTTTAGTTGAGAATATTTGCCCTGTTGCCAGATGCAGAGAAGAAGCAATAACACTTCATGTCACTTTCACTTTGACATTTGAATCATTCTCTTCCTAAACTTATGGCTTCTTCCATCAATAGAACAACTCAGGCATTTAACACCATCTTTCCCGAGTCTACCCCCTACTGATATATATACATCTTTTGATCTGTTTCACGTATGTCCACATCCCTTCTACCCACTCAGTTTCCTACCCATCATCCCATCTCTTCTATCCACCCTTCAGTCCCCTCTACTACCCTACAGTGTCCTCCTCCGCACCCACCCAAACACCCCACCCTACCTCCAAGTTAATCCCACTACCTCTCTCTACCTACCATACTTACCATATATATATATTTTACAACAAGGAAGTTGAATTGTCATGCATACACTAGAACTGTAGGTACTTACGTCACTTGAGATGTTGGAACACTATATCACTGCCAGCTTGATTCCAAACCAACAAGTAACCTGCATATCTGTCTACGACCATTAATTGTTTAGTTCTGATTTGAAAGCGTCTTTGAGGTACCTATACAATTGTATCTATGGTCTGCCTTATAAAGGGGCAGTGTACTGCACGTCAGTAGTATGAGGACTTCTGATTGTGTTTTATAGCGAGGTAATACATACGGTGGTTGACAGCTCCAACCTCCCGACCCAAGTCTGCAGTATAAAAGAGTTGAATTGTCCAGGCATAAACTGTATTGAAAAGTCAGCCTGAGTATAGAAATAGCACAGGTCGTATATTGCCGTCCCAGCAGATCATCTGTATATATGCATGTGTCAAGCTTGTGCCTTTTCGTACTTGTGGAGTGTACTAGGATTGATCCAACATGGATGTTGTCACAAGACAGATACGATATTTTCGAGGTGAGCTTTGTTCTTAGTCAGTGATACATCTATCAACAACAGTTCCTGCACGGAGCTGAGGAGATAAACTTTGACAAACATTGGATTTGGGCACACACATGATAATGCACACACATGGGTTGTCATTTATATTGATTTTGTTCAGGTGGGAGTTGCTAGTGGTAAAACCAGTTAATTCACATGATACAATCATATGCTGCATTCAATGATGAAATGTGTCAAATCTAATTATAGGCACATAAGGGCCTGCTGTCGCCACCAATTAACAGGTAGTTGTGTGTGTACAGTGGCACTGCTTGTGATATAGGATATAGTAGAGGTTAAACCCTGGATAGATACATAGTACTCAAGCATGTTGTCACTCACTCATGTGAAGTTTTGTTTGCAGTAATTAAAATGGACCAAAAAAGGAACCATGAAGTACAGGCTGCTGAGATAAGGATGACTATTATTTTCCAACGAGAATGTTGCTGTCTCGCGAAGAAACCCCAAATAGGCTGAGATCAGGGTCTCTTCTTCAAAGTGATCACATGGTTATCATCTGTAATCACTATTTAGTTCATCATAGGTTACACTGACTGACTGACTGACTGACTGACTGAATTTGGTTTTACGCCGCTTTAAGCAATATTCCAGCAACATCACAGCGGGGGACACCAGAAATGGGCTTCACAAATTGTACCCATGTGGAGATTCGAACCCGGGTCTTTGGCGTGACGAGCCAACGCTTTAACCACTAGGCTACCCCACCACCCCATAGGTTACATATACCGGTATTGTAGTACTGGGAAGGCTTTGTGGATTGTGGAGCAGGTGTGTGAGATTGTCTGTTGTCTGTGTGGGTTACAGACACTTGTTGTATGTCATGTGAATTATATTCCATTGACACCAGTAACAAAGTGCATTCTCCAATATTCACTTTGATATATTCATTCTGAGATGCCTCTATTCCAATCCTTAGGCCTTCATGGTCTCAACAGATGCAGCAAGGCATTCTGTCATGAAACTTTAAATAGACTGTTAATCAGTAACAGCGTCTCTTTTTTATTTCATGGGGAAGGTATTACGATTAACTTCCTTTTTACAATTTTTGCCAGTTTTTTAGGTTTTGTCAGGGTTACCTAATTCTTGACTATGTCACTACAATACTCAGGATTGAGGTTTTCCACTGGAATTCTCTTTTCAAATGTGCTGAAGAATGGCTTGTAGTAGTTTTGAAATGTCTGGAATAATTTGAATGTTTGGTTGTCTTCGCTACTGAAGAGTTGTCTTTACTCAAACAAATTGATTTGTCACCTTGGACAAGGAGGGCCCTGAGAAACAAAACCTTCAGTGAAAGAACAAATTAGTTTCCCATGAACACACAGCCCTGAGTCAGAAATACCCCAGTCAGCTTAAACATCGGACAAACACAGTTTTTATCTTATCAAAATTTATCTGTTTGAAATTTTATCTGGGAGCAACTTGTAAACTTCAAAGTACAACAAGCGCCGACAGGTTGGATATTACATAAACTGTCCAATTACACCTTGACTGCAAGAGGGCGTGTAGGCTGTATTGACTTGTGAACTTGACACTTCTAATGATTTAGTGCTTTTCACTTACCAGTGACTGATGAGATTAGCTCAAGTTTAAGCCAGGTATTTCACGATTATTGCCAGGTTGGTAAACTTGAATAGCCATCATGTATAATGCACCATTAGCATGTAGATTAGGGCAGTAATATGTCTTGTGATTAATCATACTCCATGTTTATTTCAGAGCGAGATCAGGTAAACTGATTATAGTTGCGTCTTTGTACATTTCCAAACTATGCAGGAAATCTGTATGTAATAAACGTTAAGATGGCTGATGAAGATGGATAGTTATGTAATATGCTTTGTGCGAGCTCGTCAGTAGATTGATTTCCAGTGCATGCATTGAAACTATATTGATAATGCTATTTTTAGATATTTTTAATGCAAATCTGAAAATATATCACGTAAATAGATGTGTAAAGTGACTTAAATGTCCATATATCAGTGGGGTTATAGTTAATATTGAGCCACCCTGGCATGTACAGGAATACGCTTCAAAAGTTCACGTCGGAGTTTATCGCTGACACAATAAGAGTTCATGTCGGAGTCTATCGCTGACACAATAAGAGTTCATATCTGTGGGCTACAGTTTACACTGTAAGAATTCATACTGATGTATAGCTGACACTGAACAATATTTGGACATCTATCAAGACATATTCCTCATTGGCTCATGTTAACTTAAAAGTTATAATGAAAATAGAAATATTGAACTGTACTCGTAAGTTATCAGATATGTTTAAATGGATGCCAACTAGCCTTTTCTTTCAAACACTGTCAAACTCTGTATTTCCCACTTCATCGGTAGATCCTGTAGAGAACAGTTTGAGATCTCTGTCTTGCCAATACTGAAGTCAGTTGGGATTCCCCGATGTGAGATCTGTCCCGGGAAACACCTGGGGAATCTTTGTGTGGTCTATGTGCTTGACTGTGGGTATATGAGTACCAATGGAGAATGGCAGGCTGTCATAGTGTCCAACCTGCTGTCATATGTTAACATGAATTTCAGAATCAGTTGTATGACTGGCAGTATCTAGCTGTCAATTCGCCAAATGAGCATGGTCTGTCAGTCTTGAGTGACCAGCAGCACAGGGATATATTACATTATCTGGCAGAGATATATTGCATTATCTAGCACTGGGATATTCTGGCACTGGTATAAATTACATTATCTGGTACTGGGATATATTACATTATCTAGCACTGGTATATATTACATTATCTGGCACTGGGATCTATTACATTATCTGGTACTGGGATATATTATATTATCTGGTACTGGGATATATTACATTATCTGGCAAAGATATATTGTATTGCATTGGGATTTACTACATTATCTGGTACTGGTATATATTGCTTTATCTGGTACTGGGTATATATTACATTATCTGGTACTGGGATATATTACATTATCTGGCAAAGATATATTGTATTGCATTGGGATTTACTACATTATCTGGTACTGGTATATATTGCTTTATCTGGTACTGGGATATATTACATTATCTGGTACTGGTATATATTGCTTTACCTGGCACTAGGATCTATTACATTATCTTGTACTGGTATATATTGCTTTATCTGGTACTGGGATATATTACATTATCTGGCAAAGATATATTGTATTGCATTGGGATTTACTACATTATCTGGTACTGGTATATATTGCTTTATCTGGTACTGGTATATATTACATTATCTGGTACTGGGATATATTACATTATCTGGCAAAGATATATTGTATTGCATTGGGATTTACTACATTATCTGGTACTGGTATATATTGCTTTATCTGGCACTGGTATATATTACATTATCTGGTACTGGGATATATTACATTATCTGGCAAAGATATATTGTATTGCATTGGGATTTACTACATTATCTGGTACTGGTATATATTGCTTTATCTGGTACTGGGATATATTACATTATCTAGCAAAGATATATTGTATTGCATTGGGATTTACATTATCTGGTACTGGTATATATTGCATTATCTGGTACTGGTATATATTGCTTTATCTGGTACTGGGATATATTACATTATCTGGCAAAGATATATTGTATTGCATTGGGATTTACTACATTATCTGGTACTGGTATATATTGCTTTATCTGGTACTGGGATATATTACATTATCTGGCAAAGATATATTGTATTGCATTTATCTGGGGTATATTTGCTACTGGTATTATCTTACATTACTGGTATATATTGTATTGCATTGGGATTTACTACATTATCTGGTACTGGGATATATTACATTATCTGGCAAAGATATATTGTATTGCATTGGGATTTACTACATTATCTGGTACTGGTATATATTGCTTTATCTGGTACTGGGATATATTACATTATCTGGCAAAGATATATTGTATTGCATTGGGATTTACTACATTATCTGGTACTGGTATCTATTGCATTATCTGGCACTGGGATTTATTACATTATCTGACACTGGGATATATTACATTATCTGATACCGGGATATATTGCATTATTTGGCACTGGGATATATTGCATTATCTGGCACTGAGATATATTGCATTATCTGGCACAGGGATATATTGCATTATCTACCACTGGGATATATTGCATTATCTACCACTGGGATATATTGCATTATCTTGACCTTGAAAGAATAAATGTAACATATATGTACATTGTGTACACAGAGGACAGGGCACTTTCAAAGTGCTGTTTGAACACTGCAGCTAGTGAGTGTCATAAACCAACAAGAAGGTGTATAAATACTGCCAAGGTTTGTCCACACTTATGGCGCTACATCTCACAGCTGGTGTGCATGAAATTTACTTAGGGTGAACTCATACCCTAGCCAGTAGCACCCTAACCTGAAGAGAAAAGATTAAGAACTTCTGTGATAACAATATATAATTTTTTATGAGATAAACACATTATCTGTCTTTTGGGAGATCTTTGTTAGTCGAATTGTACATCTCACAAGCATCAAGGTCAAAAATTGAATAGAATATCTCCTGTGATTTTGAGAATGTTCCTCTAAAACACAAAATAAACACTCAAGACAATATGAATGTGATATATGAACTTTTTAAGAAGGACAAAATATATGTTATCCCTTCACAACATTTTGCAGTTCCCATTTAAAATGCAGACATCTGAATTCAAATACCTGTCCTGTGTTATTTCAAACACAGCACCTCCATGAGGCTAACTGTGAATGGATTTCTCTGAAAAAACCAACATTCTCAAGTCATTTCAGGCATGCCCCAGATCCTTGGACAGGGCTGTGTACAAAAATCAAGGTGTCACTATGTGGAAGTAGAAAGCGTTCATTTACACGGAATTCAAAATATTAACATAGAGTTGAGACTTCCTGGGGCAGAGTCAGACAGTAGGGACGTAAGTGTGGCTGCCACGGCAACAACCCGGGACGAGTTACCAGTCATATATACGCTTCTTTCACATCACCTGTAAGTGGATTCTTTAATACCTGGCCACTGTGTCATATTGACAAGCAGACATTTCACATGATTGTGACAAGTGCAAACATTTGACTGCGGAACAAGGTGAGGCGGACGCACACTGCAACTAGAGCTGTCAAGGGGAGTCGGCCAGGTTTGTTGGATTACACGCCTCATTACATGCATGTTCTTGTTAGTTACCATATGTGTCCTGGCAAGATTAGGCCATGTAATTGAAACACTGTCAACAGCAAATTAAGAGCTGATTATGTCTTAGGCTTTCATACATGAAACCGTATTAACTAACCACAAGGTTTAGGGTCAGTGTTATATAACGGGAATCTTTCATTTCTTCATTCATCGATAAAAATTTCATTTATGCACTGTGAATGTATGACATACATACATATTTCTATATATTATAATAGTATTGAAAAGGTTGATATGAAACATCATTCAAAATACAAAAATCAGTCTCATAGATTTGTCAATTTGTTTAAAGAAGACTGCCTCGAGATTTTAAATTTAGATGTATGAATATTTGCTCAGTGATTACATTTCCCACAAATGTGAAACCACTTTCGGTATAATGAGGTCCTCGGCCGACCTGCAGGGCTTCCATCTGTTTGTCCAAGAAGCTGAGTGAGGTCATGCAATCTGCAGCAGGTGCACATGCATGGGGCCAGGAGGGGCTATCTATGCAGCCATGTCAGGAACAGCACTATGTGCTCCATGCAAACAAATTGACATGGCTAGTTAGCATTACCATGATTCCAAGGGAAGTAACTCACGTTCAATACTTCTGTCCTGGTGCAAATAGTATGCCAACACATTTGAGGTGTGTACAAGAGAAAAATCTCAGAATCAATCATGGTACATGTGTTCAGGAAGATTTACCGTTTGCTGATCAAGTGTCCTATGTTTAGATTTATTGAATAATGTTGACAGAGTTTATGAGAAGGTCAATGTCACCATGCGACTATAACCATCAGCGTGGTCATGAGTCAGATGTGAAGTCTGTGTTTACAATCCCATGTGTTTGTGGAGATTATTACACCAATTATACAGACTAATTCATGTATGTAATCACTAAGGAATAGAATGGCCTATTTTGTTGCTAACATATACCAAATATCAAGGGTAATGATACTTTCCTTATACACTGCCAACTGACATATAATATTCGCCACACAACTTGCGACATAATATCACAGGAATCTCTAACAAGCTATTACAGGGACCACCCTTCAACAATGAGGTGAAAAACCTCATGCTCCTTGCCAAGTGTCATTGCCAGGGACTGGTAGGGCTTGTTGTTGATGCATATTTAGCAACATTTCTTCTTCCTTAATATTTAGGACTGTTTATATAATTCTTGGTGAAACATCCTACGATCAATTGTAAGGAAACTTTCACTTTCACGGTGGATAAATTGATGTACATGTTTCCATACTACAGTCTATGTACCTCCTGAAGTTGGCTGCATGCCAGATTTATGTACTTCTTTTTCTACTGACTCATCTGTTTTCTGTCATAATGGCAAAATAATGCGTAAAATAATCCAGGGTATGCTGAATGTAGCTACTTCTAAATAATCAAAATACGCTCAAAGATGATACTTTCTCAAAACATTTGCTACAGTTACATAACTCTACACCCTAGTTTGAAACCTACCCAGTTGCTTCTGTTGAGTAATGTGTACATTCTTGACAGTTGAATGTTTTATTCATAATATTAACAAGAACATTGGCGGCATATAACCCACGATACCTGAAGCCACACATGCAAACAAATTTGTTACATTACCGAAATGCAGCCATGCAAGAAAGGACTAATGAGCTAAATCACACAACCGTCTGACCCACATAATGTGTTTCATAAAAAGGCTACCTATATCCTATTCAGTTTCCACCAATCAATATATATATATATATTGATATATAAATATATCTGACAACACAACTGTCTACCTGTTGATGCTAGCTGATGATGTTTCTCCATGCGGGACGGCCATGTTATAATCAACAATACCTACAAAGGGATCAGTTTTGTCTCAATTTAAGTTAACTTTGCACATCAGTTGAGTCACACAAAGGTGCAATAATATCCGTGTACTATGATACACAATGACAGTAAACTTTACTTATGGTCCAAAACAAACTGAAAGGTACCAGTAATTTTAGTTCATTATAACTTTTGTTTGTTACACACATGACCACCATATCAATCAAGTGGCTGGATGTATATACACAGCTCCTTTTTCTGAGTTTGTTGTATCAGTTTGTCACAAGCCTCTTTGTTATAAACATCATTTACTGTAACTTCCTTAAGTGGCATTTAGAAGCTGGTATGATGAAGTGGAACATTTTTTATGGATAGACAACTTCTTTGTTGCAGTAGTTGCAACGTTTCGGTGTAGATCCTAACACCGTTATCAAGCAAATAAAATGTATTTGCTTGATAACGGTGCTAGGATCTACACCGAAACGTCGCAACTACTGCAACAAAGAAGTTGTCTATCCATAAAAAGTGTTCCACTTCATCGTTTACTGTATTGATAAACAACACATCCTGGGGTGTATGCAAAGAATATTATATATTAATCTGGAGTTTACTTGTTTCCATATTTCATCAACTATTTCTATATTTTAACCCAAGATGGTGTATTGATTGAAAGTACATTGTCTAATATTACAATAACTGAAATGAGTGGTAAGTCATGCCGTTACACAGGGTGATAAATCCATGTCAGACATTTTGTCTGTTGTAACATTATGTAAGTAATAAGTTTGGGGAAAGATTTATTACAGTAGACTTTGTTCCTTGTGAAACATGTCAGCGTGTGTGGAGACCTCTCCTATGTGGAGGCCTGTTCCTGACTGTATGTACCTAAGTATTCTAAAGTTAAACAAGCATATTGCATGACATTACCAATATGAAGTTTTATTGCTCATTAGTTGCGGTGTTGAGTTGGGATCAGGATTATAAAGCTATAATCCGTGCAGATCATACTCAGCATGGAACAGTTATTCATTATCCCCTGAGTTTCTTTGTCATTAAAGTTATTCACCCAGAAAATCTTTGTGACATTCCTAATAATATGTAAGTGTATTACAATTAATATTTGATACTGATATCTTTATACCTAATCCATAAGAATTCTGTTATGAATGGTCACTCAAGACCCTTGATGTATGCTTTTCTAAAAGAGATATCAGACCAATGGGAAACAAACCTGGGACCTGAAAGCCAATCAGACTGTTTCACACTAAACCAGATATCTGTGTCGTCAAGAGTGAAGCTGCCTCTGTATTCCCAAGTTGTAACAAAATCATGCCCTGTCATGGTTGAACTGTTCTGTCCCTGTGTGCCGGCAACTGACATTTGTTGTGTGGAGAAACAGAAGCGTCATTGTTGTAATTAACGCGTGTCACTTAATTAGAGAGGGCATGTCAGTTTCACCTGTCCGCATCCCCAGGTCAAAGGTTCGGCAGGTTTGGGACACTCGGAGTGGACTAACAGGAAACTGTGAACTCCAAACTGTTTCAAATCGGAGCTTACTTCCGTGGAATACTTACCAGGAATAGTGGATACTGAGAGACATGCTGGACTCTGGTCCATGGTGACAGTGTACCTGTGGATTGTGCTCTGGAGTACCTGTCACATGTCGTATACCTCTCTTTGATCAATACCTGCAGGATCTTGATAGTGCAGCCCATTTCCCTTTCTGTCTGTGCACCACTGATATGCAGCATAATGACAGATTGCTGCCATGTAGATTTTGTGGAATTATTTTAATGCTAATTTGAAAGTTCTTCATGCCTCGGGATTTAAAACTGAAGGTCATTAAAAATTTATGAAGGACAAATAGAGCATGAAACAAACAGTTTGACGGATACTATGACCATACACTTCATGGAAGCACTCTTCTGATCAGTCGATGTTTGAGTAGTGAATTTGAAAACAGGAAGGTGTGTTGGTTGTAGTGCTTGTGTTATTGACATACAGTTGACAGCGGCGACCTGTGATTTGTGAGCATATTTACTGTCTCGTATGCCCCCTACTGCAATGGCAAGAGTGAATAAAGGCAGTTTAGCCTCCAAGAATCTGACATCCTGGTACAGCTGTTACATGCGCCAAGTTAGCAATAACGCCCAGCATGAAGCAACCGGCGGCCACAGGCATAGGGTCACCAATGGGGTGGCAGGTAATTGATTTGTATATTTCAGTAGTGTACTTGACATGAAATTAGCGAGGACTGTTTCCAGTAAATATTGATCGATGTGTATGTGTGTTCAAGCATGAAAGTTTAAAGACAATTGTCAGATCAATACAGTACTTAACCCACCATGGACAGTAGACCCTGTGACAACAGTACCCAGCCAGCATGGGGAGATGTAACAGTAAAGTAAAAGTAAAGAAAAGGAAAAAAAATAAATATTTATATATATTTCCATGAGGTTGTTTTGTATATAGATATATGACTTGCATATTAAGATAATAAAACAGAAACACTTTTTTAAAACTCTAGAACTGAATGATACCTATCAGAATTTACTAAGAACAGAGTGAGTGAGTGAGTTTAGTTTTACACCACTTTTACTAATATTCCAGCAATACCACGGTGGGGGACACCAGAAATGGGCTTCACACATTGTGCCCATGTGTGGAATCGAACCTGGGTCTTTGGCGTGATGAGCGAATGCCTTAACCACTGGGCTACCCCACCGCCTCTCTAAGAATAGAATAAGATTTGGTTGTTCTGTATGTGTGGCAAGTTTTCAAGAGTACAGATGGATGTTGCAGCTCTAAGCTGTTTCCTCGTCCACCAAGTGAAGGTTAACTCTCATTGATTATAGAATTATTAGAGTGTTTATTCTCCATGGCTGTATAGAAACCATTGATTCCAACAGTACCTCAGGTTGTTTTATCGAATTCAGCTGGCAGCACTTGTGAGCATGAACAATGCGCTTGTTCAAAATGCTTGGTCTTTTTAGTGTAAAGCAGTGTCACCTGTAAAGTACTAACATAATTTTAGGGCAAAGGCACTGTACTGTTGAATCTACAGGTGAGAGCACCAGATCAAAACCACAGCAATGTCTACCTTCTTTCTGCCATACCAAACATAATGGTGTAAAGATAATGATCAGTTGTGTTTATATGAGATTTTTAAGGGATTTTTAAAGGAGATGTCACAGTTTCAGATGAGAGAAACTAGTTTTAGCTTGTTGGTGTCACCAGAATTGGTGATATCACATTTTGAATGCCAGTGAGGTTTGCAACTTTACATCTTGTGGCCTGTAGTTGTAAATACATCTATAGTTGGTTCAAATGCTCGACATTGATTGTGAAAGTAGTTTTCTATAAGAATTCTCTGGTGTGGTGATATAACCACACCAGTGTGACCTTGTTGATTGTACATGTATGTCGGTGTGACGCAAGGTATGTGGCCCACTGTGTCATCATGTTTCTTGGCTTAACACCATAATCACTGAGTTCACAAAAGTCTTAAAGACCTACATCACTTCTTGGTCTCCTCCAGTTTCAGCTGACATGCTATGATATTAAGGAAATACTGTTCAAAGCAATAACAAACTCACTCTCACTCGGAGGACAGGTCAATATTTCTTATGGTCTGCCACTGTATAGAAGATTTTATAGTGCTTCATGTCATCACAACAATGAGTGTGATACTCACGGAAGCTCTCATACAATCCTCCTGCCTTGACCTTCCACTCAGTGCCAGTAGGGAAAGTGCCGGGGAACAGAATATTGATTTTCACAAATTGTGACCCAGTTGCCCAGGTTTATGCCCCCAAGAATGTGACCTTCTTAAATTGTTTGCTTTCTGAGAATGTCTTGACTCACAATTCCTGCCATTTAACAGCAGAAGTTGTTGGACTAGCTAGTGAGTTTGACTCTTTGACAAGAAGATACTCGTTATGGGCCGAGTTCACATTTTGATAAGGCAGAGGTGAGAACAGTGTAGGCTTCAACATGTGTTTTCAGTAGTCGTAACTGTTCTGTGGTTTCACGGCCGCTGATACACATCTCCTTAACTCGGCAACAGCATATACACATCTGTGTATGTTATAAATTATTGGATAATCTGTTTTTTGTAAAAGTCATCATTGTTGTAAGCTTCAATTCCTTCTTGGACTTCTGCCACATGTTTTGTTTGAAATATGTATGTGGTATCCAATTGTTGACCTAAAGAGATATAATGTTATTATTTCCGCTGCAGTTGTTAAATTGATTGTCTGAGTCAATGGATTACTGGATGTTTGTGATGGTTATTGACCTTGTATCTGAATGTTGTTTGGTCATCACACGTTCACCTGACTTCACACTTCATCATTCACTCCTTCTGGAATGCGAGAAATGTTCCAGTTGTTTCAGATTGAAACAGTGAATCCCTTTGTTGGCAAGCTAGTGGACAAATGTGAAGACAAAAGATGTTTGGGTCAGTTTGTTTAGAGAAACGTACCTGAGTCAATACGAGTATGGTCAGTGTCTGGTTTGTGTTTCAGATTCATTTGGTGACCAAGGCGACTCCAGGGTGGTCAGAGAGGTTACCGTCCAGTCTATGGGGTGAGTACTGTTTGTCTTGAGCCACTCCTCGCCCCTCCCCGCAAACCACACTTTTGTCTTAGTTTCGGGAACTACCAACTGTTGTAGACACTGGTCCGGTCTCCTGCTAATGCCTATTGTGGTGTTTCTAAACAATGTAGTTTTCTTTGGTTTTTTAAGAAAATTCTCAGCCTCATGTTTAGGACAAAGGCTTTTTTAGGAGCTTAAACTCGACTTGATTTTTTTGTGAGAACATTAAGATTTTAAACACATGTATTGTTCGTGTCATTATGATGTTTGCATATCAACAGATACAGAGCACCCTAGAAGAGCATATTTGAATAACACAGGCAGTTTTAAGGCTTCAAATATTTAGATAACCTTCTTCCAGATATCAATAATAATATTGGGTCTTTTCTACTGTCTGAAGCTCATAAAGTGACAAATTATGATAGGTAAAGAAGAACTTTTCATATATAATTAAACACCTACCAGGAATATCCACTCTGGGAGATAATATTTATGAGAATAATGACAGTTATGTCTTAAATTTAGATTGTGAACTTTAACCTCTGACCTGATACCTGATCTCAACTGTTTATCTTTCTGTGTTGACCTGATGGTAACTTTTGCTCAATCAGTCAAATGCACCTATTATTTTGTACACTATTAGCATGATAATATCATTGAACAGGACCATATGGAGTTTCTAAGGCAGGACAGGCCTCTAGTACTTACTACTCTGCATAAGAGGTGACTAAACTGGGTATTAGTGGGGTGGCTGCTTGTCACCATCAGTGTGTTGATTGACTGTCACCATCCTTCTGTAACTGCTGGGGGCGGTGAGGTAGCCTAGTGGTTAAAGCGTTCGCTTGTCACACCGAAGATACGGGTTCGACTCCCCACATGGATACATTGTGTGAAGTCCATTTCTGGTGTCCCCCGCCGTGATATTTCTAGAATGTTGCTAAAAGTGGCGTAAAACCAAACTCACTCACTGTAACTGCTGTTTGTCAGGGCACCACTGACATCCTTCTGTGTGTTGGTTAATCACCGCTCTCAGCAATATTAGAACTATAATACAATTGAGTCTTGAGTGACTGACATCATGAGCAAACAATGACATGCACGAACCAAGTTAGCACGCCTGACCACCCGATACAACAATTCTGACAACTTTCCTTTCTGTGTTCTCAGCGGTGGATCTGCCCAGCAGAATGGCTACAGTTCCAATGTTGCCCGGGAAACACAAGACCGAGAAGATGTAAGTACTTCTGCTACTTGTCTTTCTAACTTTTCAGATATACCAGTATCTGTACTGTGTACTTCATCTACAGTGTCTGTCTGTCTCTCTGTCCACATACATATATACCGGTATATATATATATTGACCACATTGGATAAATGCATCCTAAGTAGTTGAAACACCTCTTTGCTCATCCAGTTATTAGGGCAAAATGATGAACAAATTACATGACATTAAGATCTATGGTGAAAAGCCACATCAGTCCAGCAGTCCTTTTGAAAACTGAGTGTAACTTCATAAGCAGCCCAATCTTGCTGTGATTGTAGTCCTGTTGTGCTCAGTAATGACTTACTTTCTATTCACACTTGTTTTCAGGTACATTTCACTGAGATGTCTTCAGTGAGGAACACTTTTGAATCTGGTGGACCGCAGCAGACAACTAACGTAACCCAGTCACAGAACATTGGTTGGGAGGAGGAAGAAGAAGGTGTCTATGAGAACCAACCAGACCGTCTAGATAATGTCGCACGTGAAAGTGACCGAGATATTGGAGCAGAACTTCCTGAGGTTGGCATGGCAAAGAATCTTCTCAGTAGATTCACACAGATTGCAAGCGAGCCAAAAAATTACAAAAGGGAGGTAACTCCTCCGCGCCAGGGAGCTGGAAAAATTGAATACGAAAGTCAGCCAGCAAGTCACATTCAAGTGTATGAAGGTAAAGCTGAGGCAGGAATCTTTGAAAGTCAGCCCCAAATTAATCCAGACGTCGTCAGATCAGTTGACAGCACAAGTGAGCCACTGCCTGAACGAGGAACTGCCAAAAATATTGCATCAAAATTCAAGCAATTGGAAAGTGGAACTGGCAGTTACACTGGATCTTCACCTTTGAAAAGGGAGATTACTCCTGACAGAGCCACTGGGAAGGTTGAATTTGTCTCTGAGCCAACAGCAACCATTGAGAGGTACGAAGGAAAGGCTGAAGCAGGCATTTTCGAAAACCAGCCACAAGACTACGAGGGCGTTGTCAAATCTGGGCAAGAGGTTGAAGAAATTCTGCCAGAAAGAGGTTCAGCTAAGAATATTGCTCAGCGCTTCAAGCAGATGGAGAGCTCACCATCCTCTGCAGCAAGGGGCAAAAGGGAGATAACTCCTGACAGAAACACAAGAGGAGAATATGTTAGCGAGCCTAGAGCTCATGTTGAGATGTATGAGGGCAAGGCAGAGGCAGGAGTCTTTGAGAACAGGCCAGCTGAACGATCTGATGTCGTGAGGAGTGAAGACATATTAGATGAACCACTTCCTGAAAGAGGGTTTGCCAGAAATGTTGCTTCCAAGTTCCGTGAAATGGAACATAACATGAAGTCCCCTCCACCTACCCCAAACCGAGTGAAGGAAATCACACCACCCAGAGAGGGAATTTCGAGTGGTGTCTACGAGAGTCAGCCCCAAACCTCACCTGATGTCATCAGTGAGAATGCCCAAGTTGATGAGATTGTTCCAGAAAAAGGTTATGCCAGGAATCTTGTCTCACGATTCAAGGAGATTGAACAGGAAAACAGCAAGGTAGCAGTCTCCAACCGTAGGGGCATTACTCCACCACGATCTGAAACTGGTGTTTTCGAGAACCAGCCACAAGAATTTATTCCCGACTACAACCAAAAGATAGATAGTGGCATTGCTGAGAACAATCCTGAAGTCCGAAGTGATGTTGCCAAGGAAACTGATCCTGCAAAATATGGAGAAGAACTTCCTGAACGTGGTACTGCCAGGAACTTGGTGTCCCACTGGAAGCAAGTTGAAAGTCAGAGTGGGAAACAGAGTCCTGGTTCTGGAGTCAGAACCAAGGAGTTCACCCCTCCCAGAGAGGAAGAGCGTGTGAAGGCACTCCGAGGCCAGCTCTCCCCGGGGGCAGGTCAGTTCGAGAGTGTCAATCCTAACGACCTGCCAGGCCAGTACCAACAACAGGTGGAACCAGGCGTGTTTGAGAATCAGCCAGAGGTACGCACAGATGTTGTCAGTGAAGCACAGACAGATTGGACAGAGGGTATGCCAAAAGAAAATGCTGCCAAGAAAATGGTAGCCAAATTCAAGAACATACAAGCTGAAGCAGTGAAAGAACAACCAATGCCTGTCTCTCGAAAGGTAAGAAAATATTTTAATGTTGTCTTTATGGAGTTAGAATTATTTCTTTTGCCTCGTTTTTGTGTTTGAAATACTTTTTTTCCTGCCAGGAATGCTGCATGACTTGATGGAGCTGTGCTAGTTTGGAGTGTTGACATGTTACTTTTACAGTTTGTTGTGGACTGCATGACAGTGGATCTACAAGAAGGAACAAGGTTGACATTATTTTGTTTCAGCTTTGACTATACTTTTATTTATCATAATGATTTGAAAACTAAGAATATTTGACAACCAAAACATTTTAAAAAGCAGTCTACGTGAGAGTGTCTTTGTTATAAAAATTAATTATAAGCTCCATTTTGTTGTCTTTTTGTGATGACAAGAATATCCAAGGTGTCATTTTCCTGCAAGGTGCCCCAAGTACCATTCTGTACAAGGACATTTCCAAGGCTATCTTGTTTTCCTAACTTTTCTTTCATGCAGTAACTGGATTCTGTTGTCAAATATGTTTGGTCTTTCATTTCATTATGAGTTGGTGATGAAAGGGTGTGATGACATATCTGGTGTGTTGCATCCCTAGGAAGGTGTGTGGCACTTTCACAAATGGAACACTCTCAATGAGTGGAGAGAGAGAATGCTATTGAGTTGGATACAATGTGTCCAGTCATGCTATAAACTTGGGTACAGATATCACGTTGATTATCATCAATCAAACATTCTATCATTATCAGCCTTGCGTGTGATATGTGATCTTGTGTGTGATATGTGGCCCCGCGTGTCCATATAATGCGTGTGTACCAAGCTACCAGCCAAGCACTTACAGCAAGCTGCACATTCTTCACAAGCTTAATTTTGTATATTTTAACCTCGAAAAAAACAAACAATAATTCCTTCATTATTCTTTCAGAATTTATTAATGTTTTTGTTTGGTATATTTCAATATTTCATTATTTGTCTTGACAGTGTATATTTAGATGATTATCTTCCTACATCTGTTACCATAGTGACCCTGCAGCTGTTGTGTGGGTGTGTTCCTTCACATTGGTAACAGATGGAGTTATATACTCATGACACTTCGAACAACTCAACTTCATTTCACAGAATACATATTCATCTTGAGCTCAGTTGAATGCCAGTTTGCAAAGTGTGAGGTGGTTTATAATGTTTGTTGGGGTGAATATTTTGTCATTGCCCACTTTCATACTGCTTTGTTCAATTGGATTAAGTCAAGATTGGGGTTCATTGAATTATTGTGTAGAAGTAGATTAAATTATTGACAGTATAAATATCTAAAGTCTGTTAAACTCAGTTAATCTGAATACGTATTTAGGAATAGTGATTTTATTTATTTATTTTTAGGGCAGGGTTGGGTGAGGAGTTAATTCAAACCAAAACAGCAGGTAGTTTCAATATCTGGGGAATTATCATGTTCAGTCTTACTGAACTGAACTAGGTTATTGACCTTTTGTGAATTCACTTGTTGTAGGGAAGAGTTTTGGGGTAACATAAACATTTTAGTAAATATAAAGATAGGCTTGTTTTCCTTTTTGGGTAATTCAGTCTAAATTCAAATTGAAACAGCAATAAAATTGTCAGAATAATTTGAGTTATTTCAGTTTATCAGATTTGGTCATTTTAGACTTTGTTTGCAGTCTTGGTTATAATTTCTGTTTTATAATTGAATTTTATGAAAGTACAAATAATATTCCCTTCCTAATTTTTGTTAGAATTGTAGTAAGTTTATATATTTGATAATATGAATATTATTTCCTTGCTCTATTTCCATAAAAAAAATTCTTGACATTATATACAAAAGCTAACAGGTCTGGTCTGACCTATTTATCATAATATAACCAGATAAGAAATCACCAGATCAGGGTTTCAACATCAGAGTTACTTCCCCTGGAAAAATCTCCAGACTCCATTGATCTATAAATAGTCTGCCTGCTTGCCACTGTTTTCAAAACTGACACTGGCCCAGTTCAGTTTGAGACGAGCTACAGGATGGAGGTAGGCCTAACCAAGACTGCTAAACACTGTTTCTAACCAGTTTGTTCTGATTTCTAGGATATTATCACTGAAGTTCAGACACAGTAGGGACTAGTATCTTGGTGGCCATGATTCATCAACTGCATGCTGCCACTTTCTTTTGTTGAGCTGTCATCTTTGTTTAGAGTGCTTCTCCCACTCACCATATTTGGAGATTGGCACTAGGGAATTTGCCATGATATTCCAAACACCATTGGCCTCCGTTCTCAGGGCTTAGCAGACAGCAAGTTGTTGCAGACAGAGCTAAATGCATCTGTGAATTTGATCGATGTTCGCTATGCCTCAGTTGTTTTTGATAGTGTGTGTTAGTCAATGGATGAACATGAGGTATTGGACTGGAATTCCCTTTGTGGGAAGGGAAGGAGGATAGCTCTGTGTCTGCCACCTGCTGCTGGCTATGGCAGTGGTTGGGGGAGGTGGTGGTATATATTTCCTGCAGTTGTAGCACGAACGACAATCCTAGTTACTCAAGCATCAGAGCGCTCTGGCTCTGAACTTATTTCAAATCATTTCTTGGTTGCAGCTTGCCTCTAAAAGCTGTGATTTACTTGTATTATTTACCACAGTTGTTTATATTTCCAGTGTCATCTCACTAAATATATATCCATGTTAGAAATATTTGTGTCATTTGAATGTATAAATAGTTCACAATATTTTGATAGGATTCAATTTCTGTAATCCAAATAAACAAATATAAACCAATCACTAATTTTATTGTATTAGATATATGGATAATATATAGAGTATGCAAACAATTGTTTTCATGATAAATATTAACAATTAATCAGGGACATAATTAATGTACACGAGATGGTAAGTCATGTTCTGGCCCAATCTATTGGAATGTGTTGTTGTTCAAATGGTGTGTAACTTGACCACCATCTGTGACCTTGCTGCACTTGAAGTAACACAGCATGTGATTCTACAGACTGGGGCAGACACTTGATACCTGCAAAAGCTGGTCCAAACCAAGCCAGATATACCAGTATCACCTTGCTCAGTTAATTATTCAAATATGACAAAGGACTCTGTTAGCCTTGATAGCCTTCATGCAATATAAGGTATGGGATGGGCCCTTGTAGGTGAGGGAATTTGATCTAATGGCAGATTGCACATGTGTGATGAAAAGAGGGCGTATGTTCAGTACCAGTGTCTTGACTTGAATGTAAACTTGACATTTTAGATGCAGATTTTCATCCCAGTTTGTATGCATTTGAGGGGATTTCGAGTTTCCCCACAGCTTATCATGTACCAGAAAAAGATCTAAGATGTGTCTCAAGTTTTATTGAAGTTTTAAACAGTCAGTTTATGGATGTGGGCCAACATTCTTTGGGCGGATGATGTCTTTAGCGGATCTCTTGTCAAGCTGCAAATGTCACATCATGCATTCATTCAGACTGAATGCTAAAAGAAACAATTTTTTTTTCAAAACGAATATTTTCAGATTGTAAATGGCTCCTTCACCACAATGCTAGGATTAGAAAACCTGATGATTCTTCCGAGAACAGTCAGTCATTAAAGAATGAACCAAACAAGCAAAGTTAAACATTACCCAGAGTGGGCTGTAGCAAGTAAGCTAAATGATAGTTGTTGTTTTTTGTGTTGTTTTATGCTCAAGTGACATTCCAAATGTGTCATTCTAGTGTACGTTTCTGGAGATGTGTCTGTTGTACATGTCCAATAGTTAGAGGACAAGCACTGAAACATAGGAAGGAAATAATCTTGACGGGAAGCAGGTGCTTGCTGATACCAACCTCAGACAACAAACCCCCATTTGATGTGGCGTTACTCACATAATCAGAGACACTAGTAACTGGATACCGGATATAATAATAAGTAGAGACCTAATTAAAGTAAAATGTAAAAAAAATGTTCACCTGCATGTCAAACATTTCCAGTTACCAGAAACAGTATTGACTAACAGAGGCTATCGAGAGTTCATTGAGGTCATTTGATGAGTCTTGTGACTGCCAGTCTTTTCTGAAACTAGTTGAAGTCAAACTATCCTGAAATATCCTTTTGTCGGTCAGACCTACACAGAAGCCCAGATTCTAGTGATACAAGTAAATGTGCCTTGTTTAGGAGGGATTAGATTTTGTTAAATGTGGCAAATGTATGATACTTGCATGAGGAAAGTGCACATGGAAAAGGTATGGCCTAAGGGGAAAATATAACTTCCTTGGGTTAATGCTATAATCCAGTTTGATTAATGTTAATCGATGAAAAAGAAGATCAATCAGCCCTTAAGGCTCTTTAAATCTTTATGGCTGCATTTTTATATTTTTCACATTTCAAAGTTACAAATGATAAATCAGTCATTTGAAATTGGGCAAGTAAATATTTAGGATTAGATTCAAATCTGAATAGACTACTGGTCAATAACTATTTATTAAGCTATAACCTTTGATAAAAATAGAGACTGACACAATTGGGGCCTGTGCATTTGGAAATGTGGACTTTCACACTTACTGTTTGTTGGAAAATGTGAGGAATCAGATAAGGTCTTTATTTCATGTGATTTAAATTAAAGGATAGAATATGGTACCAAATAACTTTCAATATGTCATGTGATTTAAATTGAAGGATAGAGTATGGTACTAAATAACTTTCAATATGTCATGTGATTTAAATTGAAGGATAGAGTATGGTACTAAATAACTTGCAATATGCCATGTGATTTAAATTGAAAAGTAGAGTATGGTACTAAATAACTTTCAATATGCCATGTGATTTAAATTGAAGGATAGAATATGGTACTAAATAACTTTCAATATGTCATGTGATTTAAATTGAAGGATAGAGTATGGTACTAAATAACTTTCAATATGCCATGTGATTTAAATTGAAAAGTGGGTATGGTACTAAATAACTTTCAATATGCCATGTGATTTAAATTGAAGGATAGAATATGGTACTAAATAACTTGCAATATGCCATGTGATTTAAATTGAAGGATAGAATATGGTACTAAATAACTTGCAATATGCCATGTGATTTAAATTGAAGGATAGAATATGGTACTAAATAACTTTCTAAATAACTTTCAATATGTCATGTGATTTAAATTGAAGGATAGAATATGGTACTAAATAACTTGCAATATGCCATGTGATTTAAATTGAAGGATAGAATATGGTACTAAATAACTTTCAATATGCCATGTGATTTAAATTGAAGGATAGAATATGGTACTAAATAACTTGCAATATGCCATGTGATTTAAATTGAAGGATAGAATATGGTACTAAATAACTTTCAATATGCCATGTGATTTAAATTGAAGGATAGAGTATGGTACTAAATAACTTTCAATATGTCATGTGATTTAAATTTAAGCATAGCCCATGGGACTAAATAACTTGCAAGATGAGATATAATTTGAATTGAGGGAAAGGAACTGGGACTTGCTGTCGGAGGGCATGTGAATGTGGTATATTTTGACACTGATCCGATGTGCAGATTAGATGGTCATCAGATTGCCGTGTAACAATTTATCTTTCTGACGTAGTCTGTGTGACTGTACAAACAGACCCCAGTAGTCCATGGAAGATCACATACTGCTGACTGACATGGTTTTCATCCCTGATTTCCCCACCTGTCAGTCACACAGGTCACAGGACCAGAGTGATGAGATGAGTCTGACCTACACGTGGGCGAACTTACATCATGTAACGTACACGCATATCACTGGATAATTCTGTTGATAAGACCAGATATCATCCTGATATATTTTTAAATATCCTTAATTAGGAGACAATAAACTGTAAATTAAGTTCTATGTTCAATAAAATGTTATGAGTATATCAACCCACATATAGAAAATCCTAAATTGAGGAAATAATGCTTATGTATTTATGCTGCAGAGATGACACTGGATTTATAGACATGTTTAATTTTAATTCTCTTGCTAATCTATGTTAATGACTGCATTATTGTAGTTGATGGTGTTCCCAAGTGGCAGTGTGTTTCACTGTCATGCTGTCTGAACTGTCAAGGTGTCTGAACTTCAGTGAATCCCTAGAATGTGTGCTTGCTCCCTACACTTACTGCCTCTGTTCCCAGCCAGGTCACCATGACATGTACAGGGCACACATTCCTTTTGGAATCGCAGGACTCAATAGGAGTCAGATACACAAAATTCTCATCCGTTTGTGTCATTCATGAAGACATATTTTATGTCGTTGCTTCTGGACAAGCTGACAAAGTCTCTCTCACAAATATTAAGACCAAATTCTTGAATGAAATTACAATCTGCTTTTAGGAGGATGGCGATAGACAATCCCCTGAAAATGAAGTGACACAGGTTTGTCTGAGTACCCCTTCCGATACAGACTCAATGACGTATGATAATGGTGTGCCTGACGATGCAAAAGAAAACGTACATGTAGACGTATACTATCTCTCCCTTTCATCTGTTTCTGTTGTGTTGTCTGCTTTAGGTGTTTTAGGTAGAGTTTTACTAACAACAGCAGACAGCGTCCGCTGTACCCAGAGATTAACATGGATGCATGACTCGGCTTGAATTATACAAATGAATACACTGGGCATTGTTACTTATAAGACTCATACCACATCTACTCATGAAATCTCACAATTTCATATGTATGATTTCATTTTCAAGGATGTTAGCCTAATCATGTTTGCATCATTCTCCTAAACATCTGTGTGATACGGTTCACCATGTTTATTTTGCAGTTAACCAGTAGATTGAGGTTCTGTTACAATACGGGGCCTGTTTATTCAGTCTAATTCAAGCCCTGTTATGGTTTTGGTTCTAACAATTTGTTTCAATCTGACATCACTTTTCTGTTTGATCAGTAGTTGGGAATGGTTTGTCATAGCCACCTCTGTCTGACTCATGGTTGACCCACCTGAAGCAGACGACAGTGTGAGTTGTTGATCTCTGCAAGAAGAGATGACTAAGATTCTTATATACGCTGGTTCCTGAAACATTGCCAGATCGCTCTGAGTTGTATCATCAGGATTCCTATTCTAACAAGTCAATGTAAACATATTGTTCATCGTTTCTGTCATTGGCCAGAATAAATACTTGACATCCAAACTAATATTCACTAGTTCAGTAGGTTCTGTGTAAAGCAACTGATAAGTATTGGTTCATTGTATTTGATATACTATATTCTACCAAAGAGGATATATATATTGATATCACAAGTATCTAAAAGCCTCCTATATAAAAGGTTAAGGCCCATCAGTAAGCTCCAATCAGTGTGTGTACGTCGTGTAACATCAGGCCATTCCATTGGTATATTGAAATGTTGAGGACAAATTAGCCCTAAGAATATTAAAGCCAGAATAATGTGTTATGAGCTTGCCAGCCAGTCGGACAAACATGTATACATGGATCTGCTTCTTGTCCTATATTCCTGTTGCTATCTGTCCACAATCCACCCACGACATCCCTGCAGACGCTGGTGTTGTAGGACACCATAGTGAAACAGCAATTATTCACTGACAACAAATGAAAACAATATCCAACAATTACTTTTGTCAGACTATACGTGTAGCAGTAAAACTGGAATTTATTATAAGGGTGTCCTCAACCTGTTATACAGCAAACACGCTAGTGTGACACAGGTTGTGTTTCTCGGAAAGTGAATGTGTGAACACGTTATCAGATGTACCAAGCAGTGCATGGTACAAGCTCACAGGAAAACAGTTTATCAGTAAATTTCCACCTATATGAGCTTCAGTGACTTCCTGTTTCAAAGTGCAGAGTATCTATGTAAAACATTGGGTGTTGTTGTGTTAGTCTTTATCTTGTGATGCTGATTTCATTGAACATTTTTTTAAATGCGATTCAATATAAAGTCCCACCACAATATCCTGCATGGAGGACTATCTACATTCGTATGTAAATACAGTCAGAAGACCATATCTGTCAGATTCAGACATGTTCTGCCGTGACTCACTTTGTGGCAGAGTTGAGAAATGTGAAATAATAGATCACTAAGTGCATAACATCACCATAACAACTTGCGCGTGTCAGCATTGTGAACAAATTCCCTTTGCTTCATAAGAAATGGCAGCGGATATCATCCGATCCCAGTACACTACACACACCCTTTTGTTCAGCTAAACATTTATATCCCATCACTGTCTTGGCTGACTGATTTTTTCACCTGGAATAAGTAACCCACCCTGCCCTAGAGGAATGGCCCGGTTGTGACCTTATAAAAGTCTTCCTAAACAGAGTTAAAGCAGCCCGACAGACTCCTTTGTGAGTGACATATTCACCAGTCACAGCCACACAATAAGCAACAGGAAATAAAACTACCAGTAGGAATGATATTCCAATGTGAAGCACACTCATGGTCAATACATGCACATAAACGCTGCTGCCAGGGCTGTAGCGAGTACTGACGGAGCTACTTGGTAGTACAACCTACATGCCCATAGAACATGGTAAACATGGTGTTTTTGGAAGATCTATTCAGGGTCCACTCCACTGGATGATGGTGGTATTAAGCTGATTACGTGTTATGGAACTATGCTATGTTGTCCTCGTATCTGGAGGATAGAGAAAGGAAAATCAATGTGGAATTTGCCTGACTGGTAATCTGCAAACATACAGGGGAAATGATGGCTTACGTTGGGGGTCGGGAAAAGTGTACTGCAGCCAATGGTCAGGGATTGGCGGTGGTTGCACATTCAGCGATGTATGAGTCACTCCCTCTTGACTGGCGGATACTGTACACGATGCATATGCCACTTAGTTTAAGCTGATTGTCCTTTCCTGTGTGACCTTTGTGGATGAAATGGGCTTGACATATCAGAAATATTTATCACTTCATCAGAGAGTGTGATGTATTCAGAAATTAAAACATTTAAACTTCATAACTGTGAATTGAAATAGGCTTCATTATTGGTGATGATCATGATGTATATCTAATTAGAGCTATAAAATTTTGAAAGTTAGTGTATTCATTTACTAATATTTTGTGTTTATCTATAGAAATTAAGTTAAATACTTTTAAAATGTGATCATTTAAGGATAAGAATGTCAATTATTAAGTAGCTGTTAAACATACTAACAAATTAGGCAGGATTCAGTGACTTAAAACTTATGATCAAACAGAAAAGAAAGGATGTCATCATACATGCACGTCGTACAGTGACCTTGACCTTGTCTGTTGTTGTCCTTTGTCCATGAGTCTGTTTGTCATGTTGTCAACATTGCTATGGTGGATCACAACTCAGCTTAGACAGGCAGCAACAACAAAAAGCCCTGCATGTCTGTGAAGTACATTACTAACGTGAAACATGCACCACGGATAGGGACAGCAGCCTTCTCGGGAGGAGGAGAAAGGAGTCTCAGCTATACATCTTTGGAAATTTGGTTACATCAAGGAGCCCATGTGTCTCTAAATAATACTGCATCTTGCATTTATCTTGATAACAAGCTGAAATTTACATCAGTGGTTAAAAGGAAAATCTAATTATCAGCAGAGCTAACAGATTGGCTGGTTGACCTTTGTATGTCTATTATCATGGCGAGGTTTCATTTTTGTCTCTCTGATGTCAGTGGATCATGTGACCCTATCTGCCAAGGTCACTCAGACCCTTGTGTTTGAACTACTATTATAATCTCTTTTGTTGTTGGTTTACACAAAAATCCATTAAATACAGTTAGATGGGATAATCTTGGTCATGTTAATAGATACTTGATACGGCAGTTTTGCTACTACTTCATCACAACTAACTATATGTAGAGGTAAATTCACTAACTGGAAACAGCTGAATTGACTGTGCCACATATGGTTGCTGCATGTGTGTGAGGTTGTTGCATGACACCAGCTGATGTAGTGGTGGTCACAGTGGCCACAGTGGCCAGCTGCAGCTGGGTGATTGTACTAATAGCATGACACATAACATAGCCATCGTACAGGGAGAACAGTGTAGCAATCCAGGGCCAACTCAAGCCAAGATTTACCTCTCATTGGACCAGTGCCGAAACCTGACTATATGCTGGTTGCCCTGAATGCCTAACATTGCTCTCCCTGCTAATGTATTATAATAATCATTACTCATTTATCATTACTCATTACACATATATATAATATCTTGTTCTCATAAATATATATTTTTCAGTTGTTATTAAATTGTAATTTTCCTTGCTTAAACAATGATATATGTCCTATTTTTATCTTGTGGTTATATAATAGGTGAAATGTTGAGTTACATGCCTATATTATGATTGCTTAGAAGGGGGAAATGGCTTGACAATCATGTACAGGAAGGAACTACTTCAATTTTCTTGAATGAATTGTAGTTGTTTGGTTTGGTTTGGTTTGTACCACCTGTACCAACGCCAAGCATGCAAGCAATAATGTGTGGCTGATTAGGTGTGTAAATAATTGAGTAATTCTGTGTCTTCCCGCCCACCTACTGAGACAGTCATCTTGATGTAATCCATGTCAATAAGAAAGCCTGACTGAAGGAGTTTCACAGGTGGGAGTGGTCTGCAGTTACCTGTCAACTCTGCCAGAACCTACAGCACACCCTGACATGGTGTCTCCCAAGACTTAAAGCTGTCTTTACTGGGACAATTTGACATTCCAACCCTGCCCGATACCTGATCTGCACATGGACAGCCATGTGCCTGAGGCTACCTGATCGCCACAGTGGAACAGGCCGAAGGTTAAACGAAGACTAAATTCTGTAACTCTTTAAAGTTTAACAAGCTGATTTGTCAGCCTTGGAATGGCATGAGATGTCAGGTTGATTGCCACGAGGATCTGTTATTTTGCTTTTTCAATTAAATCTGGCCCAACCCTTCCCACTTTAAAAAATGGAAAAAAACAAACAAGGAAACTTGAAAATAAAGCACTGTATGCTGGCTGCATTTACTTGGAGAAGCTGGCCGCCAGTAATGAGGTGTAGCTTTCCTTTTCACTCATCCCGAAATAGACTAGTATCCTGTCACATGATTGGGCGAGCCATTTTCCGCCCACTAGGTCAGAAGTAATTGACACTTGATTAGAATTTGATAGGTAAAGCAAGTATTGTTGACACTGATAACTGTTTCCAGTGATAGTGAGACTGACAGGTCACAGAGTTGTTATCGTATATTTGAAGCTATGTAAGCATGTCAGTATCCCAGCATGCATTGCATGTATGTAGATGTTATGTGCATTCTGGCTGACAATTATGTTCTGTTGCTCTTGTTGTCCGAATGATTTGACAACCTGCTTGCGTTATTCATAATTTTCTAACTAATTCCCATGTTGTTGTTTGTACTAATTTGATCTAGCAGGAAGCAGCAACACCGAAAAAAAAGGGTGGATTTTTCATTCCAACGACGCCAGCGGACAAATGCGGGGCTTGCCAGAAAACTGTATATGCAATGGAGAAATTTGAGATGAACAAAGTGATATACCACAAGAACTGCTTTAGATGCACACACTGCAAATCAAAGTTAACGTAAGAAATCAACAATGGTTACAACTGTGCGTGAGTTCAAACCCAGTCTGCCAGGTCTGTGATGCACATCGAGTCTTGCAGTGTCGGGTGCTAGTATCAGGTCAATACCGCTGGATCATTGCAGTAGACCTTTCCTACACTTCATTCAAATATGAACTTGGGAACTATTAGTAATTTCCAAAGCATCTTCCAAATACGGTTTTAAATGAAGTAGTGATGTTTTGAAATTGTACCTATTCTGCACAAATTATGAGCTTGACACTGACAAGCACTACACAAGATGAGCAGGTGCAGGTGAGAGACTTGGGTTTGTCTACACGACATATCCTCATGCATGAGAACAGAAACTATGCCAAGATATGCACTCAAACCTGATTATTGTATTGTTGGGTAATGGGCTGGCCAGCATGCTGTTGTGTCAGCAATCCTTCTGTGGTCAGTGTGTCTGTGGTCGGAGTGTCCATGTGGGTCCCTAGCGTCTGGCTGTGTCCGTCTGCTCACCACCATGGGTTGCTTGTCTGTGTGCGTCCACATCTCTCTGCCATCATACAGGCTGTTGGTACAGCAATATCACGAATCTGTCAACTTGCTCTGTGTGCAGTTTCCTTATTCATATACTCGTGGTTTGCTTGTTTTAGAAAACAGCAGAAGTAATCAAATTTAGAAAACAAGTATAAACATTTATGTTTTCCAGTCGCAGTTGACTTCTAGGTTTCCTTTTCCATTGCTATTTGGTCTGTAGTTTCAGGCCAGTTGAATATTATCAGTTACTGCATGCAGCAAGAATATTAGTTATCATAGTTATCATGTCTGCCAAATTATTGGACAAAAATTATTTCGTTATTCATGGTTTGTTTTCAGAACAAAAAATTGTGTTTGCTTTAAGTGTATTTACAGAATATAAGGAATGAAAGTTCATATTAACAAAACAAACGTTATCTTTACAGTGGTGTTGGCCAATTGTAACTTCTTGTGTTTAACAAGTGCATGACCTCTTAATACTACTACAAATCTAATGTAAGCAGAATGCCAACACATGGCAAGGTCTGGCGTAATGGAATTTCGTACCTTCAAATTTGAGAAAGTGAAGTCTGTCTTTGGACTTTAAGAGAGTAACAAAACACTATGACTCTGTGCAGGAGCCATTTTGTATTTGTTTCTGTATTATTATAACATACAAGCTAGAAGTTGTTTACTTCAGAATATATTCAGGTATATGAGGGTCCTGATCGTCAGAGTGTACATAGCATTACAAGTTATCGTTACTATATAGTTTATGATAGACTTACAAACACCATAGTGCTACAAACGCTTTGTGGATCGGACTTGTTTTCATAGAGTATTTCCCCTGTTTGCTGTTTGAGTAATAACATGTCCCTATATGATGGTATGAGCTTTGTGGTTGTCGTCAGTCAGTAGTAGCACAGCCTAGTGCCCTTTACCCCACCAGCTGACTGACAACCTGATGCACGTATCTGTGCAGGCACTTAAGTCAGCTGGAACTGGGGCTGGTAACATTCTGCCTCCACAAAGGTATTTGTATCTATGGAAACCAAAAGGTAGCTGGTGAAAGTACTATAAATGAGAATGAGATATAGACCTTGCCAAGCCAAACATTGCGTGTCCTCCGCTGTGATTGCTGACTTGTCCACCATTGATCCACATCATCATTACTGTCAGCTGGAAACTAGTGCATATCTTGGCAATATTTTGTGTTCTCTCAACCTCTTGATAATCAAGATATTTTTGTTTACAACAGTCATGTTATATTTAATTCAGTTTCCTTATTTATGGAAATAACTGCTTCACATACCAGGTATGAGGAGATCGGTATTTCCAGGTTGTTCACTAAAGACACTTGGTAAAGTCTTGAAAGGGAAACTGGTGTAGGTAAATTAGATCATGCATAATTATTATTATCTGATACCTTTCAATAAGATATTTATCAATAGTTTGTATTGTTTGTAAATAACATTTCAAACTATGTTTTATGAAGTTCACTCTTCTGCTTTTTTTGCATAAATGTGCATTTTACCGCATGACACTGTAAAGCATGACATCATATTAGTGCTTTCAGAGGTTTGTAACCATAGAAACAGGCTACAGTAATTCACTAATTTTGCATGGTTGGTGTTAATTACACCAAATAGTTAATGTTAGTGTTATAACCTTCTACTGTGCTGATATAGTTTGGGTAAGTCAGGTATTGATTATTTACAGGCCTGATGTATGTTCAAGTGTGATAGCGACAAGTATGGGGCATTGATTGAACTAAATAAGGAAATGTTAATCGTGTAAACATATTTACATAGACATGAGGTAGTAATTAATGGAAATTGTATCTATTGCCTGTACATGTCTGTGTAGAGAGATAAAGACTGATGCAATGTGTAATTCTGTGCTGCAATTGCGTGGACAGATCTAGGTTAATGAACCCTCCCAGTTGTTCGGTCAATGAGAACATCACATCTCTACAACACAATCCAGCCAGCCAGCCATCAATAACAGATGTGTGCCACTTTCAAATACATACATACAAATGCCAACTACAGGAAATTTTATTCTGACTGTTTTTTCTAATTTTAAGATAGTTTTCTCTGCGTGAGCTTTGTAGATGATGGGAAATGCCAAGTGTAAATTGCTTCCTGCAAGGAAGGTGAATAGAAAGACACCTCATCTGTGTTATTTAATTGTTGAACAGTACTGTTACCTACTAGCAAGCTAGGGGAAGTAATTCAGTATTCTACTCATCTAATGAACATCATTATCCAGGAAATTTGTCCCAAACAGAAATATTCACCTATAGCAAGGATACCTTCAGAACATGAAATATTTCTTTTGGCCAGTCTTAACACAAACACCACATGATAGATGTGTCAATCCAGCATCATGATATGAGGGTTCATACATATGAGGTAAAAATAAATAAAACAATTTGTCAGTCACAGTAAAATAATTGAGTATTTCTGACATATATACATTTGGAAACATACGAGCAAGAGGGTAAATATCTGGGCTAGCTGCGGCCCAGCTTTGGTGCAGCTCTGCAGTGACGTCTGCTGATGCAATAGGTGCCTCGGTGTAGTTACACAGGTGGCAAATCTATGTCAGGACACATGGACATACGCATACATATCTCCACACAGTGCTACAGTCTTGTCATGTTTACCAAGTAGAAACTTGTATCAGCACAATATAACTTTATTCTAATTAATCTTTGATTTGTCTTATAAATTGATTGAATAAGTTTGATAAATATGAATATAGCATCAGAATTTTTCAGCTAGGTAACATTCATTAAAAGATTGGCATATTGCAGTACCTCTTCTCCTAGTAGGTCATATTATTGTTATTTAGAAAAAACTGGAAGAAGAAGGAGATAGGTTTTCTGATTCTCTGAAGCTATTTGCAGGAAGTTCAGCTTTAAGTATTGTGCAGTCTTGTATGTTGGAAGTCTACACATTATAACTTCTAGAACTTTTGGCTTAATGTGTTACTCATCCAGCTGCTTCCTTCCTTGTTCAGTGACATATAAGTATAACATACATGAGGTCATATACGTTTTTATGTTTAATAAACTTTGATTTTATTACCACTTCAGGCAATATAAGGATTTATGACCTCCAGATTTTTGCAGCTCGTCAGTCCAGCAATGACTGCATGCTCAGTTATCGGCAATAAGACTTCCAAGTTTTTATATGCAGAAGAAATATATATACATATAAAATACAAGTACATTTTGTACATTATGATAATATTAGCAAATATTTTTCATTTCCCAATAGTGATTGTGATATATTATCTGCAATAATATCTTGAGTAATATTTTGAGTTCATTACCTTGCAGCTATAATTGCTGAATTTACGTGTTGATTTCATCAATTGTGAAAATGTTTAAGAACCTGTTCTGATTTTGTCTTGTATATTTTCAGGCCAAAAACGTTTGCCGCCAATAATGGTATCATATACTGTACCAACCACTTGATGCAACTTTTCAAGAGCAAAGGAAATTATGACGAGGGCTTTGGCCGAGAACAACACAAAAAGAGGTGGCAATCAGACGTGAAAGACGGTGAACAAGAGCAGAGCTAGACTAGACACACTTTGTAGCTTCTCACCTACTGAGCCATACAAATGGACACTTATTTTGTACAAACTACTATTATTTTCTGTGGATCATGAACGAGAGTAGCGTGCATGAACTCAAGTGCATTATTGGTTTAGGACTCGCCTGTGAGACCAGAATGCATTGTGAGATTGATGGAAATGCATGGGAGGGAGGTGTATCATGGGAAGTAAAATGCATTATGGGAAGGAAATGGTGAACTGTATTTTGAGATCACTGAACATTTCAAATAATCTGCTATCTTCTTGTTGATTGTGCTTCAAAGCTTTTAATAAGGACGTAGATAAGGTGATTAGAAGTTTGAATGTTTGACAAGCAAAAGGGTAGATTTGTCCCTTGCAGAATGAGGATTATCAGAAATGTAGTGGAGACGAGCAAAATGTGTTCATAATACATACCATGTTTCGGAAGAATATTCAGCTCAAGGAAGCAAAGGCAATATAGGCTCACAGTCCCAGAGCAATTCGAGGAGTTTCAATTTATCTTTGACTAGCTGAGGGCCTCAAGTGTACAAATGCATCAATTTGGTACTCATCGAGAAATGATATTCACCATAACAAAGCCATTTTATCATAAACAGTTTTTGATTAATGTTTTTTTGAAAATGCTTCATGTAAATACTTAGGTAAAAAATATATTAAAAAAAAATATGCAAACAAGTTCTTGATATTAACGGTTTGTGTTCTGATAAACAATGACCAAGGCAATATCTGCATGCATTACTTCCAGGAGACGTTTTGTAAGAGGGCTTTCACTGTATGCTGTAATTACCTACTGTAGCTAACTAGCTCCTGTGTATTTTGTAATTGTTCTGATTTTTTAAATCAAGCATATTTTTCATTTTATTAATAGTATTATATTTTAGTATTATTTCACCTAGTACTTGCTCATTTCGCATGATATATCTATGTACATTTCTAAATTGACTTGTATTGTCTTTTGATATTTATATGAACTATGTAACAATTTTCAATTTTGCTCAATTTGAAGTTTGAAAAAATTGGAAAGAAACCATTGTGTATGATGTATATTGTTGACTACTTAGCCTGCAGTGTTTATACTTGTCATCTTGAACAAATCTGAGAGCATAATTGACCTTGATTCAGCGGGTTCAAACCTATACACAGAGTAATATTCAACTTTTCGGACTATTTATTCATACTCGATTGCATGTTTAAGATCTCCTTCAGTAAGCTTCAACAAGTTTTGAAAATCAAAGCTGTCTTTTGATGATGGGCAAAGCCATGCAGTATTCAAGTACATTCCATGAAATATCAAACCTAAAAGATTGTGGCTTTGCCTTGTCAACGTTCAGGCTGATATTCAAGTCATAGTATTCAGGCTGATATTAGATAGCATATGTGTTATGAAGACTCACAGCAAAACGAATGGATGCAGAGAGTCTACAAAACATACATTTTGAAAATATATTTCTCATTTTTAAATCCAGATTTGAATTTACCACTGTGTCAGTCAGGTGGCCAGAGGAGGTGCGTTTCCATAGAAACAAGCCTTGGAGAGGGGGGAAATGTTTCATTCAGGGTTTCATATTTCAGGCAGGCTGGGAAAATGCCACCCTCCCCCCGCTCCCCTGACACCATGCTGTGCAGGGCAAGGGTTGTACACTTATCTGATGCTGACATCTCTTTGCTGAAGATTGTATATTCAGAATATAAGTAAAATTTGATGTTTCATATATGCTAATCAGATTAATCTCTTTAGTCATCAAAATATGTAGTGACAGGGTTGTTGGACATTTACTATAAGGCACATGTTTATTCTAGTAGTAAATTCCAAGGTTAACCATTGCCACGCCAGGCTCTTGCCAGGCACCTACAGCCCTAGATTTAGGCTTAGTCTCTGAATATATATAATTTTGATAGTAACAAACAAGCCCATTTATATTGAAAAGGAGCCCTAGTGAGACCAGAGATTCAGAACCTGGGGAAATCTGGACTTGCTTTATTTAGGGCTTTAGCACTGCAAAGAGGGCTTGGCAGTAGGGAAATTAATGTGGTTCAGGGACTGTGAGACAGACTACCACAGCCCTTACAGTCTTGTCACTCAGGGGCTGATAACATCTTCACTGCTGAGGAGTTGCACCCTGGCCTATAAATGACAGTGCTGTGTTGTGATTATGTGACACATGTTCAATTAGTACACAGATGTAACTTGCAAAAGTAAATTTGAGTTACCGGAACATTTTAAATAATTAATTTACATGAAGGTTGACTCATTGATTTAAAAGTATACAATACACTGGACACAGCGTTAACATTTAGTGATTTTAAAAAAAATAATCAATACCACATATTGAAATACTTAATGGTTTAAAATATTATGTAGAGCCCTGATGTCATTATGGATTCAGGTTAAATTTCTTTATCGCTGACCACCACCATGGTCTAGTGACCAGAGCATCTGTCTATCTGGAGAGTGGAAGGTCAGGAGGTCAATCACATGCCAGGTCAAACCAAAGTTCATTACAACATAGTAGGTAATACTTACTATGCAAGACAGATAGGGTCAAGATGGTACGCCAAGGCCATGCAGTGGCCAAGAGGCAAACTGTACATACTCAAGTGCTCACCTAACTTGAACCTTGATGGTCAAGGTTAAAGGCTATTTTGCAAAATGGCAGAGAAGCACAAACTTTTAAGTTTCAGCTGTTTGAAGGCCTGTGCACATGTAAATGATTACCTGGGTAACTTCAACTGGAAGACATGTGATTCATGGATTCAACACTGTGACAAACAACAAAGCTTGTCTGTAATTGTTATCACCCTATCTGTTGGTCTGCATGTGTCAGTGTTCAAACTGTTGCATGGTATCTGAGTGGGCTGTCACTTTAAAACAATCCTAAGTTCATTAGTGTAGCAATGCAGCTGGACGTCTCGCATTTGAATGCATACAAAAAGAAGACTTTTACTTGATGGTTTATGACTGAATTACTGAATGAAACAGAAGTTGTTCACTGGTCCCGAGGGGGACATGGGTTGATGTACCCTCTATGTTTGTTTATGTTCCCTGAGCCCGAGGGACCAGTGAACAACGTATTTATCTTACCGAACACCTCAATGTTAATTGTTACCTGTTTGAAGCACGGATGTTGGATCATAATAATGAGTATAGGTAGTAGGTGCCTCACTCTGACAGTGTGGGTTCGAATGCGGGTGGGAACTGAACTCAGAAGAGTACTTGAATTTGTACTTTGCTGAGAAAGTGTAATCCCAAATATAACAGGTTCCCTTTGACAACTTCCAAATGTCATTGTGTATTCTTTCTGAAGAAGAGTTTTGGCATAGATCTGCATTTGAAATTACATATAAAATACATTTACCATTGAATGAAGAAGACATAAATACTGTAGCTGAAGATAACGTTTTCTGAGTGGGTGGATGTTATCAGTTTACTTCAGACAGAATGCAACAAAGATATTCAAGGACTGGTGATACCATTTTCACACAGTGATTGAGTGTGTGGATGAACGATCAAGCATTGTAGGCAACTCATATTTAAACAATCCAGCTTTCCTGATTACACAGGTTGGAATGAATATCTGGAAGCATCCATTATGTAACACTGCTTGGAGTTTCAGTACTTGAAATTTGTGCTGTCAAGATAACTGATTTCCAGACTCATTTACCTGGGAATTGTGGACTGTCTGTTTTAACAGGGATGCAGACTTATTTACCGGGACATTGTGAACCTTTTTCCCTTTAACTTGTGCACACTCTGGGTTAACAACAAATATACTGACAGATGAATATGGTCTACCTGTATACTTGATTAGATTGTTTTGTCATACTTACATACGTTGTAAGTTGATTACACAGATTTAGAGCTATTATAATTTCGTTATATACCTCTGATTTTCCATCACAGTATGTTTATCTCCTAATTAATCTGGAAGGGTCAGTTGGTAAAATCAACCGTGCTTGGGTTTAGTAGCACAGGACTCGGGAGTCCTCTCCTTCACGCTAAAGTCACGACAGAACGTTACAGTTGTGCATTTTATGAAGCGTCCGTAAAATATGAACCAACAGCATAATGGGGAGTCGATGCTGGTTGAGCTCCATATACTTCCTTCATTCCAGGAAATCAGAATGACATAAGACGCTCTGGAATAATGTTGTATTTTCTACAACGACAATTACCTGTCAAATATCTATGTTCTTGTGGACACAAATTATTACTGGCTGTCCAAGCGTTTTTGTTGTTTTTTGTCCATGTGTTGAAAATATCCGCTTGCTGACGATTGAAAGGTGTACATCACTCCCCACGACCCATCTTACATCAACCAGATGGCGCTGTTACTCCATGCAGTATAGCCATACTATTATGCAATTTTACAGCACAACGCGTGAACCAGTAAACAAAAACATAGTCCAAAGTAGGGCGTGATGTAACCTGATCCCCCAACATGTGCGTGAAAACGAAGGTAACACATTCAGTGTGGGGGCGTCGTGGATATGGTACTAAGGGTCGGGGAATGTTCGGGACAGTCGGGAGTCAGAAAATTATAACGCTATTGTCTCACAAATAGGAATTTTGTTTACAGACTTACACTACATCTACCCGTTTCAACATCTTCTGTGCACAATGAAGGTGCGTGACTAAAACACAAATCACTGGTCACATTGTTTGTTATGTCTTGTGTTTATATCGTGTGTTGTCATTTCAATGGTTAGTTGGTAATACGTGTTATCTCAACGTATACGTTTCACCATGGTTACACGGAGATAACCCCAGGACGATACCGTGAAGGATGAGGTATTGTCTAATGTTTTCCCGTATAAATCCCGTCTTCATGCACCGCGAGTCACTTTAGTCATACACGGCGCTTCAGTCATGTGTACAGGCAATTAAACAACACAAACAACGCCTAACGTAAAGTGACATGTTTGACTACTGACAAAGAAAAAGTTCATCGTGTGCCATATTGCATTGGTGTTGTTCATCATGTGCCTTCTGTGTTTGTGTTGTTCATTGCACAGAGGCTTGTAACGTAAATAACTAGCATCAAGGTGTATACTGTTTCCAGTTTCATTGGTAAAAATATGTACACAAACAGTGCTATGGTTGAAGTCAGTGTGTTTGATGTGCGGTACAAGTTAGCGGTTATATACTAGGCACATAAAGAAACTGCATGCACAAATTTAAAATCTCAATTTATCAAACCTGTGTAGACACATAAGGATTTAAACTCAGAGATTAGTGACATTTATCCAACATGCATTCACGTGCCACGTTCCGTGACGTCAGTGGGTTCGTCCTTGAGACGTGCAATACGTTGTTGCACGTGCATTCCCGGGAAAGAGAAACAGAGCAAATGAATGCCACACAATACTGTCACTTTGGAAAGCTCAACCCCTGCCCTTGCAATCGTTCAAAAAATTAAACGGGTATTGAAACGCATAGCATGCCAAGGCTCACGTCTGCACAACGTCATGAGGCCATTGGGATGGTCCTTGGGGAATGTCTCAACGACAAGTGGCTGCACATTTCCACTGCCACCGGAACACCATTTCTGCACTGGTGAGACGCTACCAGAACACAAATGACGTCATCGATCGGCCACGTTCTGGACCTCCTTTCCTCCACGTGTAACAACGCCAAGACAAGACAGATGGATAAGGGTGACCCATCTTCGCCACAGGTTTCAGACTGCAGTGATGACTGCCCGAACCATCCCAGGACTTCGCCGTATCCATCCCAACACAGTTCGACAACGTTTACGTCATCGCGGGATCAGACCACGACGTCCCGCCATACGGCCTATCCTGACACAACGTCATCGACAAGCTCGCCGAATGTGGTGCCGAAATCATGTCCGCAGATCCTTGTTTCGGTGGAGAAATGTTTTTACAGATGAGTCCAGGTTTAACATTTCCCATAGTGATGGACGTCAACGTGCCTATAGACGCGTGGGAGAACGTTATGCACAGGCCTGTGTCTTGGAGAGGAATCGCTTTGGTGGTGGTTACGTGATGATTTGGGGTGGAACGCCAAAGAACTCCTTTGGTGATTGTTCAGGGCAACTTAACTGGTGTGGGCTACAGGGATCAGATTCTTTGACCTGTGGCAATTCCTTTTCTGCAACGTCATGGCCCTGGGTTAACATTCTTCCAACAGGACAATGCCCGCCCTCAATCGGCGCTATGGATTTCTAACACCACAACGTTGACTTACTGCCTTGGCCTGCAAATTCACCGGATCTCACCCCGATAGAGCATGTTTGGGACGAGATGGATCGACGTCTATGCCGTCTTCCTCATCCGCCAGATAACGTCCTTGACCTTGCAACAGAACTTGAGAGAATCTGGCGTGACATCCCACAAGCCTTCCTTGCACGTTTGATAGGCTCTATGCGTCGTCGATGCACTGCTGTTTTCAATGCCGATGGTGGACATACCCGTTATTGAGCTTGTGACATGGTCGTTTGACCCCTGTCCCGCTTGTGGACTCGTGACGTCATTGTGATTGACTTTTCAATTGAAATTCTCCCGACTTGTTATGGTCTCATGATCCCTCCATTAAAGTTTATATGTACCTTTGACATTGTTATCGTACTTATCAACTGGGATAATATTTTGACAATGCACAGTTTCTTTATGTGGCTAGTATATATATAACAGCGCCATGTTAGTGGAAAGAATACAAGCGTCTGCGTGTTGTGCGGCGGGGCGTTATTTCACGTCTATGTATGAGACAGCCTGAAAGAACGTAAAGAATTATACATAACAGAATCTGATAAATAAGAATAATAATAATAGTTCATTTATAAAGCGTATATTTCCATGCACAATGCATACTCAAAGCGCTAATGTCAGGACGAAAAGGCTTTTTTGAAAAGGTGGGTCTTTAGTGCTGTTCGAAAGGTTGATAGTTCTTTTATTTCTCTCAAATGTTGTGGGAGATGATTCCATTCTGAGGCTGTTGCATAAGACAAATTTTAACTGTTCTGAATGCACAGAAGATTCTGTTCCTTGGAGCGGAGAAATATGTACACATTTTTAAATTACTCAGTAAGTCTATAATATACATCTAGTTGAATACATCTGAACTGTAAAGCAAGTTACAGTGTTACAAAATATCAATACATTTATACAATTAGGAAATATTATAATGAGTTCATTTATAGCATACATGTAATGAATCGGTATTGGCTTTACATACCAGGTTGGTTATACCAGGGAGACTCTTATAATATAAGAGTATCCCTGGTTATACCCATGCTGATAAAACGGTGACTGCACAATCACAGATCTGCATAACGAATAAGTGGGTATGCAGAGAACAATATATATACTACAAACAAAAAATATGGGAACACCCTAAAATTTGATAGTCATATATAAACTGAAACGTGGTGAGGTCATTTATACTCTAAGGTAAATGCAACTTTTTGTGTGCTTAATGGGCACTTTAAACGACATGTTGGAACATGCAGTGAAGCAACTGATTCAATATTCGTTGAGTTTGAGTGAAATGAAACATTGTTAAAAACAGCGAAAAACAAGGGTGCTGAAACACACCAGCACCATATTTGATTCAAACGCCCAAACACAACAGTGTTTTTTTGTCCTGAAAGTTTATTAAATGACCATTGAAACTCTCGTGAAAATGAAGTGTGCATCCACCCCACCCCACCCCCTATATCTCAAGAGAGTGCACCTAACCTTTCTCAAAAAGCTGTATCCTCTAGTAAATCATATTTTTAATTATAATAAACAGGAAACTATTCATACAAAATACAACATTTTATACAATATGAACCTACCTCAAATCCTCATATGAAATTCCTATCTCTAGAAATAACGGTCTCCTTCCTTCAGAAGTAATAGAGAGCAAGTGAGTTTAAATCTTCACATTCAAGTTAAGCTGTGACCAACTTGGCCTATCAGTGGAACAACAGAAATGACCGGGAGCTGGGGCAAGGCGTGATGTAAGCATGCAGAGTGTGACAATTAGTGAAGGTTAAACTGAGAGTAAAGCTTACTGTGCAGATCTATGGAACATGAATATAAAGAAGTATAAAACATAACTAAGATTCTACGAGGTGTTCTTATTGCTAAATTTAATTATATGGAAACAGTGCCATACACCTTACTACTTAATATAATCTACATAATAATCCTAATTAAAAAGCCGTGTGCCCAAGTATGTTGGTGTTGTGCCCAAGTAAGTTGGTGGGAAAAATAAGAGTTCCTCCCGCTGGTCATTTGATAAAGCAGGTATGTTGTCCTACTCAAAACTGAGAAAGAAATGTGCCTGAAAGACATTTAATTTTGTCATGCAGCCCAATCGAGGATGTACTGAATTGGCAGAGCGGATTTTTCATTAAGTACATGTGTCATGCAAACGAAACATTAATCCCAAACAGTTAAAGGGAAGCAACTCCGACAACACATCATGATGATCACAGCGCGATGTCGGCCTGACGGTTTTCCAGGCGGCCCGAGGCCAGGGCGCACGCAGCTTGAGACGTGAATAGTTAGGTCAGCCATCTGCTCTCGCCAGCAGGGATACCCCGCACACTCAGCGTGCACACCATATACCTGCTAAGCCCAGACTCGAGGTGTTACACAATCCTGCACACAGATGAAAATACATCCTTTGATACCCTGAGAATTACAGATGTCTGTTTGTCAAGTACTTATCGCCTGCTGTAAATGGAGAAAACATCTCACCTGTCCAACCGTCCCCCAAATAAATTTCGCTTCTGTTTCAAAACAAGTCTGTTTGTCAAGTAATTATCGCCTGTTGTAAATGGAGAAAACAACTCACCAGTTCAGTCGTCCACCAAATAAATTTCGCTTTTGTTTCAAAATAGATCGAACGTCCCATTTCACCCAGATATCATACTAATGTATTTTCTTTGAAGATTCAAAGTGCACTATATGTGCATGCATATATATATGACATGAAAAATTTGCAAGTTTAAAATGTCAAATTTATTCCAACCCTTTAGGCATTAAGTTAGATAAAATGACTGGCTAGTATATTTCCTCAGATGTACAGCAGATTATAAGCTGATAGAAAACCTTGTTTTACCTGTGTCGATATGTTTATATGTATTACATTGCCAAAGCACAATAGCACTGGACAAAGCTTCATTGTAATGTATTACAATCTGCAGTGCAGATAATATTTAAATTTTCATAGATATCGCAATGATAATTTAGTCAAAGCCGTGACCATCTAATAATTATAGTAAATGTCTAAATGAATGCATTATCTGTTCAGATTAGTAATAAATATATGTCATCCGTCACCAACCATCTTCAGTTCTACTCCATGCACGTATTATTAATACTTGCAGACGGTATGATGATCTCCGATGAAACATTATAACATAGTTATAAAGATGTATACGTGAGGTTTCAGCAGTAAATAGCAAGGATCATAGATTACCACTACCTTAATTAAGATCCTGATTCCGAAATTTGGACATAGAAACTGAGGCAGATACACCTAAATACCAGATATATGCAGCCCTGAACCATACAGGGTAGAAGGTGAAACTGTCTAAGTTATGGTGAATATACAGTTACATCCTCAGACATTCGTTGACTGTCCAAACAATAACAAAATCTTCGCACATGCATTAATTCCTTGCTCTTATAAAAAAACAACTTCAAATATCTTTAAATATCTCCTGTAAAGTTGTTTAAAAACATTTTTCTTTTTATAGACAATGCTTGTCATGAAGGTAATTTTCAATCAAAATATTGTATGACTGTATCCACTGCAGGTCCTCAATCAACTACACATACTATATTTATCGTGTATAATAATAGTTCCGATATCTTTCTTCATAATATATATACAATATATATTAATATATACATATTTACTTTTCATGTCTGCACTCATGTTTACCCCGAAACGTAACTTGTTTGTACTGTGTTGGGATGGTGGTGTACACTGAAAGTCTCGATTCAACTGAAATGCCAATTGTATAATAGCAACAAACGTGCACATATTTTGACTCAGATTAACGACCTAAACGACAACTAACTGACTTGTTAGTCAAAGTCCATAAAATACAAATAACAAAGCACCATAAAATTATCTTCATTCGAATAATATGAATAGACGATGTCACGTATGTAAGCCGACAGTACCGGGTTTACGAATTGTGACATTCGAGACAATAACAAAGGCTGGCTCAACTCGCCTCAGGCCCAGATGCGGGTAATCGCTTTTATTCTAGTGACACGCAACTTGTATAAATGGATGGCTATAAACTTCGGAGACTGCTGCTCGTCGTGAAATAGGGTAAACCTCTTGTTATGGACAAACACAAACGAGAAGAACTGTTTCTGACAACAGTGATATTACCCGAAGATACTGGAGATAGTGTGGTTGGTTGACATAGGTAAACCTTAGAGGTAGAGGGATGAGAAATGATGACAGGAGACACGACAAGTGGGTTAAACAACAGACTATATTAACGGTCGTTTTCACATTTTCTTAAAAACCGTACTTCATTTGGGTTGCTAGTATATTATTGAAAATCGGTTGTAAGCTAAATTGGTAATTGTTTTGTGACTTAGTTTGTTTTAGATAAATCATAGGAGACAGTTACTTTTAATGGTTGCAGTTGAACTCGTGTACTATGTAATCTTATAATATCTCATTCTTATCCTCTTCACTATACTTAAACGTTTATGCCTAACATTAAATTACTATGTCATCTGTTTAAGATGATTTGATAGCGTACACGTTGACTACGTAATTAGGATAATGTTGATATCCCTAGGAAATACTGGCTTGATGAATAACTGTTATTATCAGGCCCAGTGACCTACATACAAATATGTGAGAATCTGTATAGTGGGGGCACAAGCGATGCGTAAATCACATCCTGTTTTAACAACCAACATCAATCACTAATCCACAGTACATCCATAAACTGTGAGTTCATCCCTTATAACATACCCCCATGCATTTACTATTTTTGTAAAAATGTTGATGTTCTTGTACGTAATATCGTTGCATTTTACAAGAAGCTAAATTCTCCTAAGTGTGCCGAAGCGCCCTACGTAGATGGTACAGTCCATATTTACCTATAGGTTATGAAGGATATGTTGTGGAAAAATACCAAAATCTAATATGTCGCTTGATTAAAAACTAATACCAGATGTTGCGATTAATGTTAATATATATATTTATGATCGACTTCGCGGGGCTTTATCACCATGCATCTTCTTAATACGTATTTATAAAACCTTAAATAAAAAGCTCCACACCCCTGTAGTATAAATAGGCTGCCCTAAACGGGTTATTTCCAGTTACATTCAGGTCACGTGATTCATGACATCACGTCGCCATATTGCGTTTTGTGAGGAATGGTATGTGACCAAGAAAGCAGGAAAAAAGCACCTTAATCGGACTTTGTCTGGAGCTGAAAACTTATGTCATTCCTCATCTTATCTATGTCTGATGTGTTAAGTCTGTGAGACTTATTGTAGTCCGGTATAGTTCCCTTTTCCGATAAAAGTTCCCTCGCTAGACGACCCCTCTTTGCTCCTCACAGAGAGAAGCCATTTCTAGCAGACAAAGGAAACTCGGATAAGGCCTTGCAATATCGGACGAAATAACCTGATAAGCTCGACGAGACTTCTTCTGCTGAAGTCTAGGCAATATTTGTAAGCCTAGGCTAGTAAAACTTCGATTCAAGGATGCAATTTAACTGAAAACGAAGGTAACAAAGTTTATGCATAAATTATGCTAATGAGGTGTAGACGTGTCATGTCCACCACACCTGCGTAAACGGGTTTACACAGTGACCGTGCTTTTATCACGGAAAGGTGAAATTATTTCAGACAAAATATCAGCAATGAAATCAGTGATGTAAATTGGTAAAGTATGATAAATGATTCTGCGCTCACAGATAATATTGTATGATGTCGGATATAGACATTGTTCAAATATCTACACCGATGCATGCCAAATCTGTTGAAAAGGCAGTATGTTTTTGTGAATTGGATTTTATAAGTGGTTTGTTTATGTGATCTGGTAAATTGACATGACAAATTTAATTGTTCAGGGAATGCTACAAGTTCATTTGTCGCGGCAGTAGAGGAAAAGTACGCCTCCCGCTCTCCACGAGAAAACCGTTCGTCATTGAACATAAGCTGTGTAGTAATACCGTTGGAAGTAGTTCGGTGCGCACGTGACAAATCCTTTCACAAGACACATTTACCATATTTCGTGTGGCTACTGCATCTATTATTTTCTTTAAATCTATATCCATATAACCAGAGTGAGTACATATTAACAAAAGTGAAAATTAAGGACGGTATTCAACTCACTAGGACTTCGATAACATTATACGCATGGCCTATTTTATGACGTCATGAAGGGGAAGGTCGTATATCCGTCAGCTGTTGCCACAACATTGTCGCGCACACAGAGACATGGTCTACATTAGTTCAATCATGCTCAGTCAAACTTATTTTCGGACGACATATCGTATCATTGTTGTTTTAGATTGACATATGAAAGTAACTGGATACCACAACAGCATATGACAGCTATCAATGTTTTCACACACCTTGAGAATGAAATGTAATTTGCTTTGTCACACAAACATTGATGTGGATATGTACAGTGTAACAATAACATTGTAAACAAACGTAATCTCTGAACCTTCAGGTTTGAGATACAACATTGAAAATATCTGGCGTTTGAATTGTGAAGAGATATTTCGAACAGAAAAGTTTAACATCAGAGGTAAAAACCCAAGTATTATCCCTTTGTTATTGCAAAGGTCATCCAGGTACATTTCACATTTCTTTACACTTTCCTCCATAATTATTTGATATTTGAAAGTTACCAACCAAAAAAATCAAATTGTATAATGTCAGAAAATAATGTGCATGTTTTAATTTTAAATTTTGAGAATCAGTTGTGATGATATGAAAAGGACATAAAAATGAAATTATTACAAATACATTCATATTATATAGTATCCTCCTATTGGAGTTTTCGAAACAACTTAGTACATCCATTGTTTTATCAATTATCCCTTAAAATATTGTAATACATGTAACATACTTATTCATCATCATCAGATATTTACAATGTCCTTGTGACACAACCCTTGTTACAGTGAGAGTAAACAAAGTAAGATGTCCAAAAGCATAATTGGATGATGTTTATTATTTCAGTTTGCCTCAGCTTGTGTCCAACTCTCAGATTATTGACTTTATGACCCAAATCATAAATTAAAATATTATCTTTTAGTGAGAACACAAAAGATAATCATAATCCCAAATAGCTTTCTGAAGCACTTCAAATTCAAAAGAATAACCTCTGTGAAAATGTGAAACATTTACAAATTTTTAGGAATTTTGAAAGTTAATTTTATACTTCATTTGTATTCTTGGTCAGAATAGGTAGGACCAATGCTTGTTTTTAAAGCTGAGTAAGATGGATAATGAGATTAATCATTCAATGACTTAGTCAATTGTGTGTATCTGTCACAGGGTGTGGGTATAATTGGTCATACTATGAAGCACTGGTTTCTCATGCAGACTCAATGCTCACTGCTGCTGTTAGAGAGATTTCTGTCAGTAACCGATGCTCTAATTTGATCTGTGTTAAGGCAACCTAATCCTGGCCCTGCATTATTGATTCTCCATTACTTACTTCCCTTCTACCCCTGAACTAAAGTTTAAAAAGGGGTGGGGTGGTTATGAGTGGAGGTTTTATTGCCCCTGTGAAATTTCTGATTGCGGCTCAAAAAACCCCTTCACACACTGCAAGCACTACACAAATATTCAGAATATTGGTTTTGCCTTCTGATAGGTTGACATTTGTTTTCAGCTGTAGGAGCTCATTTTCCATAAGTAACTTCAGTTGATACCTTAACCATGTTAACTGTTTTTTGAAAATCAAGATAGCTTTTTCATGTGTAATATTTTCTTGTGAAAGATATGACGTTATATTATTCACAAGTTGATAGTTGGATGGGCCCAGTTAAGAACCTTATTTAAAATTTCCACAGATAACACCAGATGAAATCCAAGGACTTTCATGAGTACTGATCCATCACGATGGAAGTAGATGATGTGGAACATCTTGATCCCAGTGATGGCGAGGATGATAATGATACACAGCCACTGATGACAGATGACTTTGTAGACCAGAAAGAGTATGGAAGGAAACATGAATTCTTTGGAGTCAAGGGAGACAACTCTTACCCTGATGAGATGGATGATGCTGGCAAGGTCAGTAAGAATGGACTGGAATATGACAACAAGGAGAATGACAGTGTGTATGACTCCCCAGGTGGACACAGGCACACACACAGACATAAGAAGTTCCGCAGACATCAGCTAAGGATGGCCGAGCGGTCAGCAGGTTCTCGAAAACATCGACATGAGGATGATGATGAAGATACTGGTGACCTAGAAGATGGAGAGATTCTGGAGGATGGAGAAATAGCTGATGAAGAAGATGAAGAAAGGCCTCCCCCATCAAAGAAAGCCTCAAGTGATCCAAATAATGAATGTGAGATCCTGAACAATAATTCTAAAGTTAACTTATATTTACAGAATTTACTGAGACAGAATTTTGAACAGTTTGATGACGAGGGAATGGGAAAGAAATTAAATGGTGGAAATTGATTCTGAAATGTTATGGCATCATTAGATTATTTGGAGGGAGAGATTTTGAAAGGAATCTTTGCATCATGAAAACAACATAGTAAATAAATTAATACCATAAAAATCGGTCTATATACAAAACTAACTTAATGATTGGAAATTTACCAAGAACTTCATCAAGCCCAAATGTCTTTTATGACATTAAAAAGCTGGAAATTGAATTAGTAACTTATATTCATACAGTGTTTTATTGTTCTGATTGTATTAAACAAACAAAACAACATGTAAGCATGCAAATCATGCCGAGACCTCTAAAAAGCAATGGTGATAAGTATGCAGAAAGCTGTGAAGGAGCAGCATCCATAAGGACTGTATCTTTACATTTTGCTAATCAGGTAAATTTAATTTTATGGAGTGATGCAACCACTGGTGGTTTGCTTTCAGCATCAAAATCATCTCCAAGTTCGTCCCGAGAGCACCGACATAGTCACCGACATGAGCGTCATCATGGGGAGGAGAAGGAATCGGGAGAGGGAAACGAGGAGGGGGAGGAAGAATCAGGGGATAAAGCTCGAAAGGAGAAGAAGAAAAGAAAGAAGTCCAAAAAAGACAGACATGATCGGAAAGATCGCGAAAAAAAGGTTAAATGTGGATTTATTTACAGATAAAAGATATTGAAACCTAGACTAATATATAGCCCAGTCTATTCCAGAAATGAACATATTTACAGAAAAAAACAAGTTTTACGTATCTTAATAAAAATAAAAATGTGATAAGAAATAACCAAGAGACTTTCTTCATTTTCGGAAACTGTAGACTTGCCAAATATAGGCTGTATGACAGACTTGAAGAAGTCGTAGAAAAATCAGAACATTTGATAAAATTTATACTTTCAAAGTTTCCAAATGTTTTGTTTGACATTGCTGTCAATTTGTCCTTAACATTGTTTGAAAAAAGATTTATGATTTTCACAGAGGAAGCGACATGGTAGAGAATACAGAGATCCTGATCGCCCAGAAGATCAAGACATGATGTCCTTTGACAAGAGGTCCAGGTCCCCACCTGGGCCATATGATAGCCCTGGATATGACAGTCCATCTGGACCATATGACAGCCCAGGGCACAACCGTAGTCCATCAAAGAAACACAGCTCTCCTAGCCAATATGACCACTTGTATGACAGCCCTCCAGGACTCTATGATAGTCCATCGTATGATGAAGACTCTGAAGACGGGTGAGAGTTCTTTCTTGATAAAGTGTTCATTTACAGAGATATGTTATTGTGGTCATGATTCTTGCTTGGTTCACCAGCAACCTGTTGCATAGCTGAAAAACTGCTCATTGCAACATTAAACAGTACACTACATTCAAAAACCTTTGATATGTTCTTAAAGAGTAAGCAGTGATATACCTGTTGAAAGGGAAAGAAGTCCAATATTTGGTAGCATACAGCTAGGTATGTTGTCTAAATGCTGTGTCTGTAAACAACACGTTTACTCATTTCAGGGGCCATAACTTACTAAGGCCTGGTCCCGGACCTGGTTATGATGGAGATTACATGGACACTGACAGTCAGGTAACATTTGAACTGTTTCTCTTTTGAAGTATTTCGACAGTATGCAGACTTCTCATTCATGTTTTAAGTTAGTCCTTTTCTTGCGCAGTGTAATTCTTTAGTGAAATAAACAATAGATGTCCAATGCTGTGAGTCAACTAATGACTGTTGATCAACCACAGTGTGTGGCCTGACTAGCAGAGTGTTATTGTACCCTGGTAGTGTTTTTTGTGTGCTCATGCTGTCAGCCACAGGTTTTACTGACCCAGTGTAGAATATTTTCTTGCAGCAGAAAACTGGAATATCTTTGTAGTGTAAAACCACTTTTACTCGCTAGTGATTATGTATGCTTATTGTCTTGAGTATTTTAATGTATTTACACTTGTTTGCCATGTATACATATACATAAGGTATAGTGAAAATGTTTAAAAACTTATGTTTTATGTTTTAGAATCAAACGCATGGTAGGAAGAGGAAAGCAGGTCACATCAGTAGAACTCCAAGACGATCAGGTGAAAACCAAGGCCCGGTGCAACCCAGGAAGAAACCACTGTTAGAAATACCTCGTCATGAAAGGCCACACTGCAAGTTCTACATGGAAGGAAAATGTGCTAAGGTAAGCTTTATAGATACTGAATTTTTAAACTTATCCTATCTCACGACTTGCACCTCTCTCTCTTGCTTGGACTTTTAGTGGAACGACTGTAAACTTTTTTCCATAGGCTTCCTTGTCCATTCGCCCGTGCACTCCATGCTGCTCTTCTTAATTAGCTTCCTAGTTCCTAATAAAGCTTGCAGCATGCTCCACTAATTGCCCACCTTGAATGATCATATATACAATATACAATTTATATTAAAATTTCCAAGTTATTTGCAGAATATTAGTATGTAATAAGCAGTGTATGAAATTAAACGTAAAAGTCGAGATGTCCGATTGTTATAAGATAGAGAATCAACGACCATAGAAAACCTCAAGAATCCCATTGCAGTGTCAGTGTCAACCTATTGTGTTTCATGGTTGTGTATATGTTGTCATGCTGTTTGAAATCTAGGAAACTTGATGAGATGTTTACTTTACTTTCTGTTGTCTTTATGCATTTGCAGGGAAGTGGTTGCCCGTTCAATCACGACTTCCGACCACCTAAGAAACCAGAAGTGTGCAAGTTCTACCTGCAGTCAAACTGTTCCAAGGGAGACTTCTGTATCTACATGCATGATATCCTTTCTGTCCCATGTGGCAATCTTGTGTTGCCACTATAATACTTACTGTTGTTGCCTGAAATTCAGTATTGATAATCTGTATGGCTGAGTGAATAAAAAGTTGACATTGCATGAAGAGATAATAATGAAACATGGTGTGTCTGAGCATAATAGTCATATTAGCAAGGTTAATGTTATGATTGTTTACATGCTGAAACCTCATGCTAAAATGCTTCTATTGAGGCCAAAGTCCAAAATTATTCCACTTGTTTCAAATGTAAGTGTCCACTTAGGTCAACAGTGTGGCATGATTAACTTATGCTAGTGCATACAATAGTATTGTTCAGTGAGTCTTCCTTAACATGTTACATGATTATCCATGCAAGTATTTCCACACCGGAGCAGACTGTTACCAGGGTGATAACTGCAAGTTTTCCCATGAACCCCTGACTGATGAAACAAAGGCATTGCTGGATAAGGTAACATTTGCCCCTCAGTGGCTTACTTTTGTGACTGCTTCTGGCATGATTTTCTTTTCCCTAACACATGCTTATGGCAGATGTTTTTGACAGAGAATTCTAGGCTGCTTTGAGTTTTTGATGCCAGTTTCCATGTTCATTATTAAAAGACATAGTTAAAAGTCCTCCAACAAAACTTTATGTGACATGAGATCTGAAGTGGATACATGAATTTCATTGTGCTGTGTTGATATTTTCGAGGCATTCAGGAAGACAGTAAATGGACTCTATGACTTTTTGCATAATCTGCTTTGTTTGGGAAATGGCATCACCATGGTTACATATAAAATCTTCTTTTTCAGATACTACATGGTGACGAGCCAGATAAGCCAAGGCCTTGCTTACTTGGTAAGTGTATTGTGATACTCTTACTGAACTTCATACTGTTTATTTTCTTTTTGTAGTTTAAAGATCAGGGGGTAATTTCACATACACAGTATTGTATACAGTGTTATTTGCCTGTTTAACAGAAGTAACAGATTGAGATTTGTTCTTGACTAATGTTTGAATTGCATCTGACCACATTACATTCACATGTTCTTTCAAATGGTTAGTGATATCTCTAGCCTGACATAAGTTTACCCAATGATTATATTTAGGTTCCCCTCCACGCCACCTGCTGGAAGGAGGAGTAGGAGGAGACCTGACAAAGAAGATCCCATCACTGTTTGATATTCAAGTGTTTCCCCCAGGACAGAATCCTAGTCCCCGTAAACCCACCCCAGCTTCACCGTCCATTAGGTGAGCAGAACATCTCTTTCATTTTCTTTCAGTTTTCTTTGATTGTGTTGTGAGATATATGTTCTTGATTTTATACCATGCTGAAATGTGTTTTGTATTTGGTCTTTTTCAGACCAAGTGGTTTCTACCAAGATTCAGGTTCTCCACCACAAGCTCCTGGCCCAGGACCACCTCCTATTAATCTCCCTCCTCCCCAGCAGCATGCCTCAGTTCCTCCAGTTCTCAACATGATAGGTGCAATATTGAGGGGCGCCCCACCAGAAGTGGTGGTTAGGGCAGGTGCTCCGGGACCGAACCAAGGACCTCCACCTGGTATGCAAGGACCCAGAATGCAAGGTCCAGGAATGGGTCCAGGACCCAGAGGCCTATTCATGGGCCCAGGGCATGGTCAAGATCTAAGAGGTCCAAGGGGCCCAGGTGGACCTCCTGACATGAGAGGTCCAGGACCAAATTTCCACGACCAGAGAGGGCCTCTTCATTTAGATAACGGACCTCAAGGTCGAGGGCCAATGATGGATCCTCGTAACCCAAGAGCTCAAGGAGGTCCTCCTTTTGATCCAAGGGATCCCCGAGCCCAACACATGGATCCTAGAGATCCAAGATCCCAAGGAATGGACCCACGAAGACCCCCAGGTGTGGATCCTCGAGGTCCACATCATGGAATGGATTCAAGGGGTCCACCTCAGGGAATGGATATAAGAGGGCCACCACCGGGGATGGATGCAAGAGGTCCACCATCAGGATTGGACCCAAGGGGTATGTCCATTGATTCCAGAGATCTGCGGGGGAATGATCCAAGAGGTCCTAGATCTCAAAATATGGGCCCTCCTGTTCAAGCAGATCCAAGAAATCAGAACAAGGATCCCATGGAACAAAGAGAATTAGGTCAAAGAAACCAGAGACCGTTATTGCCAGATCCCAGGGGACCTTTTGATGTAGATGGTCCCCCTAAAGACTCATGGGAGGCAAGAGGTCAATCTCAAGATTCAAGAAATGTGCCATTCCTTGCAAGAGATCCAAGAGCCAAAGCTCAACCTAACAGAGACCCTCGCAGTGCTTCATCTGAACAACAAGACAATCAATCAGTCAGTGACCTAAGATGTTCACCACAGGAATCTGAGACTAAAGTCAAAGAAGAACCTAGAATAACAGCTTCAGATCCACGAAGAAGTAGAGATCCAAGAGTGTCAGTGGCAGACCCCAAAACATCTCCAAACCATACCAGTGACACAATATCTAGTCCTTCAGCTCATCGTGATGCAAGAGCAGTGAAATCAGAGGACAAGGATCCAGAAAGTCCCATTTTAAGTACAGACTCCAGTAAAGTTCCAAATATTGAAACAAAAGAAACTGATAAAGAAGAAAACAAACCTGAAGATGAGACACCGAGTAATGAAGATACACAAGAAATCTCTGAAGAACAAGGTGGAGGTGAAAATGAAGGTGACAAGGCCATTGAGATGGAAATTCCTAGTCACTTACCTCCAACCCAACGGAATTTGTTCATGCGAATAAAGCAGCAACAACATCAACAAGACAGTGCTCTGAGTGAACAAGGGGAGACAACTGAGACAAGCGATGATCCAAGTGCAGCTAAAGGTAGGATGTTTCCTAAGATGAATCTGATGAGAAAATTTGCTGTAATAATAATTGATCAATTTACACAATAATGTGCTTGGAATAATGGATATAGAGAGTTTAAATCAAAGCAGTGGCAATGTCGCTTCACTAATTTGAACATGACTATGTATAAAGCAAGGTATTTTCAGTATTATGTCATCTAGCTAGTAATCTTTGATGAACATCAGAAACAAAAGAAGACTTAGATATTTCAGAAGTTATAAAATAATTCTTGATCTGAGATGAGTATGCACCTTGAACCAGTGGTAGGTTGGCTCCAGTTGTCATGTTTGTTCAACATTTGATGACAATGTTTACCTCTTGATATTTCAGGTTCCCAGGATGCTGAAGATGATGACTGGTACTCCAGTGATGAAGATTTGGAAGGGGGACCTAAATTAATGGATGTCTTGAAGAATCTCAGCAAACAGGTACCCAAGCAGCATTTCTTTTGTGTGACAGCTTAAAATGAACAGTGAACATTACTAGTGCAGCATATTCCATTTGATAAACTTTTGAATCATCTTTTAATGAACATTGGTCTGTTGCTTCAGCCTGTAGCTCAACCACACAGTTCACCCTAAGCGGGCAGCACACCCACAGCATCCACCTTCAACATCATGCAGATGATTCAGTCCATCAAAAACCAGGCTCCGACAATTCCAGAAAAAGCACAGTCAGCACCCCCTGGTGTCAGAGACAGTGTCAAACCAAGGTAAGTAACTCGGTTTCAGAGTCATTTTGAAATGGGTTGTGAGTGTCAATTACACTTTATTTCTAGAGGTTTTTATGCTATTTAAATTAGTGTTTTGGTATAGAAGTTATGTTAGTTTAAAAATGAATTCTGTAAGTGTTCAATATATATCAAAGGCTTGGTTCACAATGCAACCAAAATTTGCATGAATACATTCATCGAATACACACATTTATTGGCCTGTTTCAGGGTCCAACAGCTCTACTACCCTGTGAGCCTCAAGCTAAGTAGTAGCTATGAGTAATAACAAAGTAAAGATAAAGGGTCTTCAGGTTACATTGTATTATATGAACAATAAAACGTTGAGTGAAAATCTTGATTCTTCCTTTGTGTTTCTGTGACAGCAGTCAGAAACAAAACAGCAAACAAACAGAATTAATAACCCTGTGATGGTTGCTTTAACAAAAGCCCACAGGCTTTGTTCCTTATACTCTGATTGTGATTAACACAAAATATCTTTTGAAAGTCAAGTGATCATTGCACTTAAAAGTTAATTGTTCCTGGCTGTTTTATGACTGGTGGTTTGTGCTGAGAAAAAAATGACTAAGGAAAGATATAAATGTATGGTGCAAGTTGCCTACTCTAATCAGAAAGTTCATGCATGTATCAATAAATTTCTAAAGAATGTTACTGTTTTTCTATTCCTACATCGATAGTACATAAAATTCCTTTTACAAAACAAATTAATAAAACAGTTAATAATATGATTTTTACTTCAGGGCTGCAAAGAGACATGATTCTACAGAAAGTATGAAGGGATCTGCATCACCAAAAGACATAATACGAGATTACTCAATGTCAGAGCAACCCAGCCAGGATGTTATTAATGGTTCCTTCCCTGTGATAGAAGCAGTCCTTACTTCAATGACATACAGGATCAAAGACTTCAGTTTGAATGGTCAGAAACCCTATCATTCAATGCCACAAGGTGTAGATCCAAATGACCCAACTTACCAGAATGACCCTCGTGTGCAAAAATACATTTCCAGAGTAGGAAAAGTGAAACCTCCTTTGTCTTCACCACAGAATGGAGAAAAAGATTTGACTGTGCCAAAGCCTATAAACAGTGATCCTAGAAGAGCACGCCATTTAAGCATTGAGGAAAAAAGCACCTGCTCCCAAACCACAAGATCCAAGGTTAAGACGAGCAGATCCAAGGGTGCAAACAAGCAGTGAACAGCCAAGTCAACCCCCAAGTCTTTCAAGCTTGCAAAAAGCTGTGTCAGAGCAGATTGCAAAGGCTTTGGATTCTCGTGGGAGTGATCCCCGCTTTACAAAGAGTGCAGTCTACACCCAATCCCATGTCTCACAGCCTACCTGTCAGACCAATCAAAGATCCTCGCCTAGGCCGACTTCAGGAACAGGGCACTCCACAGTCGGGTGGTAGACAGGACCCCAGAAATATGTCCCGCCAACATAGTCATGATGGATCTGGGAGACTTAATGACCCCAGAGCTTCGGGTTCATTCCAGAGTGGTGAACCAAGGATAAGACCAGATGTCAGGATGCCATTTGATCAAAGAATGGGCCCGGGTCCAAGACCAAGGCCGCCATTTGGTAACAGAATGCCATTTATGCCCCGAATGCCATTTGGCCCGAGAATGGGTCCTGAACCCAGACTGCCATTTGATCCCAGGATGGGCCCAGATCAGAGAATGCAGTTTGATCCAAGGATGAATGCAGATCAAAGAGGGCATAATGAACCTCCCCATTTAAGTGATCCGAGGTCAGGGGGTGATCCAAGATGTGGTCCTGGATCAGGAGGTGATCCAAGATCAGGTATTGGGCCTCTTCAGGATGACCCAAATAACAGTATGGGGATTGTTGGAGATCCAAGGCAGGGGCCTGGATCAGTAGTTGATCCAAGAACAGGTTCTTCACCCAAAAATGATCCAAGGTTAAGTGCAGGTCATGATCCAAGGTTGTTGGGTGACCCTAGAGTAAGTAGTGATTCAAGAAGTCAAGGACTACAGAGAACTAACTCTGACCCAAGAAGTGCTAATTCTGAAAACAAGTTAGATCCTCGACAGAATCAAGCTATGCCTTCAGCATTATTAGAACCCCCAAAATTATCAGACCCTAGAATTTCTAACTTAGAAACTGCTGATACTAGTGAATCAGAATCTGGCATGTCTGACTCTCAATCAGATCAGTCTGTGAAAAGGTTTGACTATAGAAATGATCCAAGATTCAAGAGGAAACCTGCTTCTGATTCCACAGAGAAGGGGATCCTTGTGAAAAAGTTTACTGGTCAAAGGAAAAGTAGTATGGAATATAGTTCCCCATTAGGAATGGATGATTCCAAGTCAGATGACAGTTCAGGTTACAATAGTTACAACAGACAAAGCTCTAATCCAACTAAACCCGCCACCAAAGGTGGGAACTGGGGAAGGACTAGTAGCAATTCTCCAGGGGTTACTGGAGCTCCATCGGCCCCCCAGGCTGGACAACCATCAACACCACCACCACCAGACCTTCCCAAACAACCTGGGGGGCTAGATTCAGTGACACCAGGCATTCCTGATGTGATGATTCCACCCCAAGTCCCCATGCCCAATGAACCACCTCTCAAAGATCTGTTTAAGTCTATAGATCCCACAGCTTCCCCTTTCTGTTAGGGTCTAACTGCCCCTTACTTCCTATCGTTCGGTCATGTGCAATCACCACCACTTTACACTTTATTTCCATCATAAAGCATTCATCACATGAAAGAAGCACCACAAATCTCTCCTTAGATTTGAAGTCCGCATTGTGTTCAATTTCAGGATCTATGAGGCCAGTGTCAATAGGAAGTCTCTGTTCATCTCTTGATGAGTTTGTAATTAGAAATTGTAAACATAAAATATCATGAACATTGTGATAATGTGAACCCTGCTTTCTTTCCTTGTTAGAGAAACAAATGAGAGGATATTAAGTGTAAGTTCCAATCTTCATGTCTTTCAACACTCAGATGTTATACAAGCTTTTGGTCTCTCAATGTAGTCTTTGTTAAGTCATAAACAGGACTTGGTACTTACAAATATGGTCAGGCCATATGTCTGGAGGCAGTCACAGTTGCTGTGACATATTTATTTGGACATACTCTTTCATATTAAGAGGAGCATAGTGCTGCACTGCTCAGTGTGTTTTCTGTGTATTTGAGATGTGGTAGTTTTGTATGTTCTAAACATATTCCAGTAGTTGTGAATGGTTGTGTCTAAATGAAATATCCATGCTGTTTGAACTTGCATATTAGTTGGGGTTTGGGTTGATATATATGTATCAACCTTCTGTGTTACTATACAAGGGGATACTTGACAATTTAAGTGGAATTTGAAGTATCTATGACCTTCAATAATTACTCAGAAGGAGAACTTACACAGTGTTGTTGAATGAACTGATGGTATGATGCATGAATCAAATGAGAGGTAAATAGTGTGTATGTGTATGAATGTGATTATTATGTATATTAACTGAAGGCAAGAAATTTTCCATGACAGTTTGCAAATATGCACCATTTTCTGTTATAGAAAGAGCAACATGCTGCTTAGCTTTCAAATATAACTGTTACTGAGTATCATGTGATCTCACATATCCCCAGCACTTCTCTGAAAATAGTTTTGATATAGGCTTTCCTTTCCATTAATTATTAGTGAACTAATTGTTCCTTTATGATTTGATAATTAATCCAGGGCCAAGACGAATCTTTTATGTCTAAATTTGTTGCTTACCAAAGCCCAATAAAATCTGTACATGCTTAAGTAATGCTTTAAGTTTCAAGCTTTTCTCTTTTGCATGAGAGGCAATGACAATGGAATTCTAAAATGTTACTTAAAGGCACGTCAAAAAGTATAGTTTAAAGTTAATTCTCACAACAATGTTCCCTGTTGCATTTAATAGATCCTAAATACATGTTGCTCATATGATAATGGCAACTTTATACTTCTAAGTGTTGCAGCTTTACGGAAACTGATGGTGTATGGATGTGAAGTGTTGAGACTGCAGTAGATGTTATTGTGAACAACAGTGTTGTGAAGTCAGTAAAGTAAACAGAAAGGTGCTTAGTGTATTTATATATTACATTTGTAAATACTCAGTTGTTATGTACAGATGTGCCAATGTCAAAGTGAACATTTTAAACTTGTTCATCTGTATGTCACAAAAATGCCAGCTTTCAATGTCTAAGTTTGGCAAAGAATAAATTTTAACAAAATATGCATTTTCTCCTGTGGTGATTAGCAACATTCAGCTGAAGTCAAACGAGATTAACTCTTCCATTAATATATGGAATAAGGTAATTATTTTCGAAGATGCTAAAAAGGCCCTGGTGCAGTTATAGCATCAGAATATTGTATATGATTGTGCTAGTTAGAACAGAAGGGCAATACAGCTGCTGTGTTAGTAGTGAAGGATCAAAACCAACAGAAGATTTACTTTAGATATAATTTCAGTATTTGAAATTAACTGGCATGCGACTGGCAGCCAATACCTTGGCTTGGACACGCAATGCATGTGCTACCTGTGTCCTGCACTGCGCTGCGATCCCTACCAGCCTTGTGAGGAACACATGGTTCATACTGACTAACAATCATGATCTTCATAGTGATCCTACGTAGCCTTGTAGATAAAACTAGTAAGCGAAGGGTTGCAGGTTCAAAACCGGGTGTTCACACTATAAATAGGAAGTTTTCAATATTGTGATATTTTACGATCATATTCACTAATATCAATCTTCAAAACTTGTTCAAGTAAATAATTCAAAGTCAATGGCTATTCGTCAGGAAAGCCCTGGGCAGTCTGTAGAAAATCCCTGGGATTTCTTGGAGAATGCCTTCATTAACTGGCAGTAGAGGTATTGATATAATGACCTCTATTTCTGATGCGTGTACATCCACAACAACACATCCACTCTATGTTGGACAGTGTTTCTTTTCTGATTTTGTCGATCAACTTAATTTGAATAGTCATTCATTTTCTTATTTCTGCTCCCCACCACTTTCTGTCTGTTGATGACTTACCACAGCAACTGGAAGACTATTTCACAAGGCAAGTGAACTGCTCAAACCACAACTAACAAAACAAGATACTATTTGGGTGAGGGTTTTATTGGTTCATGGTCAATATAAATTTGGCACCATGTGCTCATAAATTGGAAAATTAGCTTTCATAACATTGTTGGATAAAACATTGCAAAATGTAATCTCAGTGCGCTCTGAAATAATATACTTAAACAGCATGCAAACGCAATGCCATTTAGAAATGACTATAAAGAAATTATTAGATTTTATTCTCTGATTTTTTGTCATAAGGTTATGCTGTCATTAGAATGAAATTGAAAACATTTTAAACACTTCATTAAAATTTCTTTGCTCTGACTATAAATCAGTAAATACAGAAACATGTAATAGTAGCGCCATCTTGTTTCAGACTGAACAAAAACATCACCAGACATACTTGGTATGTAAATACAGTCATCCCTCACCATAACGCAGGTCTTGGCGTCCATGGACGACCAGATGTGTTGAGACACACGCAATTTTACATAGCACAGAATGTCAAGTAAAATTTCCATGGACATAGCAGAACTGCTATTTCATGTATTGTGCCCAGTCAAAACTATGTCGTATCATCGGAGGTGAAAAAACAAAGCCAGAAATAGCGATCAGCTGTGTACACATTTTGCTCCAATCTACCGGTGATTCAGTTAAAAATGATCCAAACATATAACATCAAAGTATTTCTATTCCATTATCAGAAGAATTTATATCTAAGCAGTTATTTTAACAGGGATAATATTTATTGCTATCGTATTAGTATTATGCAAGTTTTCTACATACATATTAAACATAATAATTAACTTAGACTCAGCACTCTGTATGAGAGTCTGACAAGACACCATTGACTTCCTGCGGTACATGCCACTTTGATCATAAAAACAAAATGTTGGCAATTAATTGTCAAACATGACTTCAATGAGTCAATAACGGGGGTCTAGGGGGCCATGGATGACGAGGCGGTAATCAGTTCGTTAATGCGAGGGATGACTGTACTTGCAAATATAACACATTCATTTTAACGCCCATCTAAATACTAGTAAGCATTTCTTGGTGCAGGCACTGGCACAATGCTAACCCAAAGTAACCGCACTAGTCCCACTGTAAATAGGAATAAGTAATATCAACAAGTTTGTTCAATGCTCAGCATCATTGTAAAGTGGGATATCTAAAGCACATGACTGCAATTCATTCATCAATCAAACATCTACTGGTTAAATCTTCAATGGCAGTACTACTTCAAGCTACACAGGTAAAGAATGGATCAAGGTACTTGATGCCACTTTAGTCTGTCACAGGTAATTTGTGCTGAAAATATTTTGATTAAATGTTAGAAGCTGGCTTATTATGCTCGTAAAAAATATAACCATTTGTAAATTTGAGTAATGCTTTTTCATACATACACCTGAAAAAAAAACAGGCAAAAAGTGACAGAAATGTGCTGGTTGTATCCACCCACAGGACTGCTTGACACTGCTATCTGTGTAACTTGGCCATTTTTGCCCAGGTACAACTGCCATATTAGTCAGGACTCCGATGATCCAAATGGCTTGACTTCTATATATACTAGCTGCAGTGGTACATGCTGTAAGTCTGGAAGTTCATTCATCGTGACAATTTCACCTGACACAGTAGTTCATATCAAGGTTTTACATTTTTACAGGTAAATTACCATGGGGAGGGGGAATATTTGTGTGCACTCAAACACAGCTATAAGCTACAAGCTACATTCACACTATACAGGCACCTCTGAACGGACAGTACCATGTTATTGACTATAGATGTTAAATCTAACGAGACATACCGGTATCAGATAGGCAGAGCACGCTGCATGATGTAATATAATAGACTTTTAATATTGCACTGAATGTCTTTACCCATGCCACTTACGACGTAAGACCTGGGCCCTTATTCTCGAAACGTTCGTAGACCTAAGAATTCTTAACTTTGATCATAGCCAATGTGTTAAGAATGGGCTTAAGAAGTTCGTAGGACTTAAGAAGTTTCGAGAATAGCTAGCCAGGATACTAGGTTCACAGCTCTAGATATCCATGCTGATGAAGCAACAGTCATTATCTAAGTAAAGAAAAATATTGTTCATAACAATATCCACACATGGCTATTTAAAGAGGTATCTGGATTGAGCCAACATATATAAATTCAGCAGTTAACCATTACACAGATTTTATTTGCAAGATGTATAGTTGGGCTTCATATCTGAGATAACCCCTTAAAACCTCCATGTGTTTCATTACAGATATGACTTCTATCGTCACTTAGAGCAACATGGAATCCAGTGACGATTGCCATTTTATGCGTAAAATTGATCAGAATCTGTATGCAGAGAAAAACAACAATAAAGATGTGAATGTGAATCTGACTGAAGGGTAAATAACACTGTTTGGAAACATGAGCACCATGTAATGTTCACACCCAAGATATCTAGTTGCATCCCAGATATATGCGGAGCCAACCTGTTATTGTGCATCTCCACACATCATGTCTAAATACAAAATGCAAAATACAGCTGACTTTTAATTCATATTTGACGGTGAAAACATGTCATTTACGTCCTTAAAAACAATTAATTTCACCGTCTAATAATGGGTCTGCAAATATTTTCTTTGGTATGGTTAAATTTCCTGTCCAGAACAATCTGCCACAACCTTCCATCAAAGAACAAAAATGCCCTAATCTAATCACACATTGATTATCTCCCTTTGGTTTATCCTAGTGAATACAACTGACCAAATATGATTGAAGGCAGTGTATGAAATAAGCCAAATTTCCAGCCAGACATCAGGGCTGGTAACTTTAAAAAGGTTACCAGCCCAAAATGGATTTAACCAGACCAAATATGGTGAATATACTCAGATGTAAGGAACATCTAAAAAATTTACCAGACCATCGGGCTGGCTTGCTGTAAATTTAGACTGTCCGTCAGAAATCTAGACCGTCTCGGTCGGTCGGACGGGCTTTATGTCATACACTGTTAAAGGCTATCTGTTAATTCTTACAAAAATGCATCAAATTGTGCACTTGTCAAATACATCAATTATAAATCCATGTGCATTAAAAGGAATTTTCTTTACTGGGTCCAGATATCAAATGTGAAAGTTTAAACTGCAAATGTTGAAGTGCTACCAGGAGTAATCTAGCATGAACAAAATGTTTATCTGTGAGTCTAACTTCACAAGAATACACAAGATCATTATTATTATAGCAACTTTGACATTATAATGAAAGAGCTCTTGGCAATGCTGTTACATCTCAGCTTTCTTTATGACTAGTTCTCGCCAATCTTCATCGTGTAAAGATAGAGAAGACTGTAAGTCTTAATTTCTCTCCATGCACCCACATCCTACTCATTATCCACTAAAAGACTTTTATAAAACCACATGCTTAACATTCCTCTTCAGAAGATTTCTTCATTACTGAAATCAGCTCGGTGGGAAGAATAAATACTGTTCTCACTTCAAAACAATAACAAAATAAGAGCATACAGCACACATTTAGCTAAAGAAAAACGGTCTCGCTCTTGGATGTTGATATTACTCAAAGTAAAGGTTTCTATTTTTGCATTCAGAGCAAAAAAATGTGGACAAGAAACTTCTGCAACATTCCCGCACTTTAAGACACTTTACAGGATCTGCATTCAAGCCTATATATTCAATATTCTATTTATCATTGGCCTTGTAAACGGATGAACAACAGTGCATCCAAAACAAATATACTTCATAAATAAATACAGTCTCTAGACACACTGGGTTGTCATGACACAGATGGCAAGCAGTCATAAGGTACCTGTACTTTTTCAGGTCAGTCTCATCAATTATGCAATAAGAAAAATGACAATAATGTAATCGAATATATGCATTCAACAACAACCACTTGAATTTCGATTGTTCACTGGTATAAAACAGATGTCGTTATTACACATTGGCACTTGTACAAACAAACCATCTGAGTAGTAGGAAAATAACAAAATGCAAATAAAAACATCAGTGACTGTGATATAAAAGTGCATAAAAAAGTCAAAAAGACATCTGAGTGTAATATCATAAGGGAAAAAACTGTAAAATAGAATTCTAATAATTTGTACTATATTGTAATGCACACAACCTTTAACAAAGAAAATAACAACCATTAGCTACTCATGCCCACCCGTGATCTGACGCTGCTAGCGATGGCCACCCTGAGTGACGTCTGCTGACTAGAGGTAGCACTTTGATTACATATTTCACTGGAATACCAAGAATGACCACAGCTAGTAGCAACAGTCACACATGCTCCTCAACACATTTATATACTGAAGTCACAAATGGTGCAACTAGAACTTATCTAAACCTAACCATGACCACTTTTGGCATTTGATGACAAATTATTCTTAACCATAACCTTGACCTTCTCTCATCGTTTTGATTCTAACCTTTTTCTAGCCTTGGTTAATATGAAATGGGACACACATAAGAGTGGTCTCCCCTTGTTGATTGTCCTGAGTTTTGTGTAACAAACAGAAATTAAAACACAGATTAACAAATCTAAATACTTGATAAAATGGTACATGTCCAACTATCTTCACATAACCTGGGATATATGTTTCAACAGATCCCCCTAGGATGTCATGTATATTGGTATATGAAATTACTGAAGTTGACATATACTGGGATATACCGTGAAAAGTTCCCCAACCATACAGGAAAAGCAGTGTAACCATGCTAACAACTCACAACTCAATTATGTGCAAACAAAATAAAATATAACCACCAATATGTTTGGAATGGTAGAACACAACATATTAGATTGGAGTTGGTGAGTAATGGTTGTATAGTTAATAGTTATTGCTGAAAACATGCACACTGTTGACAAGCTTTCATGTAGAATCTCTCTCTGTGGATGACAATGTCAACTCAGGGAAAACAATATTTTTAACTTAGTTAAGGCTTGACAGTTCTAAGACACAGCATCCTGCAAAGTCATAACTAAATGAATGCATAATTAAGAGCAGCTATTATGTCCAGCAGAATTATTGCAATGATTACACAATAATTATAACAGCAAATACATTAAACCAGCTTAATAATCACCATTAAAACATGAACTCTGAAATTATCTGTACCATTAATCTCATTGCATTGATGGGCTATTTTCATGAAAATATGAAAGTGCAGATGGGGATATTTACAATAAATTAACATACAGAATTGAATGATGAGTGTCTAATATCAATGATAACTGCACCAAGGCTCATGTCATTTCAAGGACAATGTGTAGTGTTCTCCCCAAACCACATCGACTTGTCCACATCATTGACTCGTGCAATACATGGACTCAAAATTGGCTGGTGTCGCAACATCCCATAATGTACCAATATTCCCTTACCTCTGTGTGTGCGTGCGCGAGAGAGTGTGGGTGAGATGTGTATGCATGATGTGTGTGTGTGACTCCATGCTCATGTGTGTGTCAGTGTGTGTCATATGCGTATGATATACAGCTGCATCTACCTGTATATACCACTGAGTGTACATAATACACATCCATTAATGTATATAATGAGAGATGTGTGAAATATACATATCATCTACCCACCAATTTCCATGTACATAGCAACGGGTGTATGTAATATACATTCATATACCCACCAATTTCCATGTACATAGCAACGGGTGTATGTAATATACATTCATACACCCACCAATTTCCATGCACATAGCAACGGCTGTATGTAATATACATTCATATACCCACCAATTTCCATGCACATAGCAACGGGTGTATGTAATATACATTCATATACCCACCAATTTCCATGTACATAGCAACGGGTGTATGTAATATACATTCATACACCCACCAATTTCCATGTACATAGCAACGGGTGTATGTAATATACATTCATACACCCACCATTTTCCATGCACATAGCAACGGCTGTATGTAATATACATTCATATACCCACCAATTTCCATGCACATAGTAACGGGTGTATGTAATATACATTCATATACCCACCAATTTCCATGTACATAGCAACGGGTGTATGTAATATACATTCATACACCCACCAATTTCCATGCACATAGCAACGGGTGTATGTAATTTACATATCATCTTCCATGGACATTTCACCAGGCTTGTGCAACAAACATATCACTACACCTTTCTCCTTGGACTAATGAATGACAGGCCACACGTATATTCCCTCTGCAGACTGTACTGGCATATTTCATTGGAAGGTGAGCAATGAACACAAGTGAAACCCTAAAAACTATCCCTGCAGTAGAATAATTCTACAATGTGAAGGCAGTGGATTCACTGATAACACTGGTATGCTGAAAGTATGTCTCAGTCTGTGTGAGATCCCTTGGCAGAGGAGGAAGTAATATTGAGCCATGACTGCATGTGACATAAGTACATTATGTGATATAGGTGAGCTTGGTAGGGGCCCTGATGACAAGTTTAGCAGCCCTGAACAGTGATGTACAATGAATGTTGTAAGCACTATCGGCAGGATGATTGTCAGTTGACATGAGTGTCAGTTAGTTATATCTGATATTCAGTTACACAAACATCACTAACAACTACTCTGGCCCTTCATCATTCAATCCGCTTCCGCAGACTGCCATTTGTCACTCCGCTTTGGACGGTGCCGTTAATGATGCCATTCTTTTGCTTGGCCTTGGCGCTACCGTTCTCCAGAGAGGTGGGACGCTGGGACTTATTGATGTAGGTCTGGTAGTAGAAGTTGGAGAAGAGGACGATGTGTGAGATCATGTAGGTGAGGAAGCCGATGTTGTAGCCGAGGGGGTAGCCACAGTCGAGGTAAATGGAGTAGGTGGTGTGGCCGAGGATGGCCCAGAACTGCATCTGTGGGAAGAGGAAGAGGAGTGATAATTTGTCACGTCAAAGTGCATCAGGCACAGAAAATATTTCAGCAGTACTCAGCCGAATAACTCATTTTTCTTAGAACTCACTCAAATATTAAGTTGGGTTAGCAAAATCCTGACAATGTTTTTCCAGAACAGATAAAAGTGTTCAAAGAGATTCCAGCTCGTCAAGGAGGGTGTACATGGCCAGGGACTCCCACCAGCATGGACGTGAATGTGAGTACTCACCAGCTGCATTGTGGTCATGTACTTCTTCCACCACAGGTACTTCTTCATGCTGGGCCCCATGGCAGACAGGAGGTAGTACAGGTACATGATCACATGAATCAAACAGTTGATGCTGGCCGAGAAGTAACCTGCAACATTCACGGTCTCATTACACGCACCATAAAATCCAAACAAATAATGACATTGATGACAACTAGAGAACAGTGACTGCTAACAGACAACTTAGTTCAAGAGACTGACAAGCAGCTAGCTGTCACATGGGATGCTGGCACTGAGGCAGGGAGAGGCCCATTTGGGGTGAGCTATTTTTGACTGTTCATTAGGGAACAACAGGACAGAGGTTTCCACTGTACCTCGAAAGGAAAGGGAGATAAAGCAATAACGTATGAGTCAGGACAAAGACAACTTAAAACAACTGATTTTTTTAATGTTGTTGTTGTGGCATAACAGTTTGACACTGACCTTCACCTCCTGGGACGAACCTGGCCCCTGCCCACCAGAGAATGGGCATAGTAGAGTGATGGTACAGATGGAGGAATGAGATCTGGTTACCTTTCTTCCGTAGAACGAAAAACACCTGCAGAAAAGACAGTCAGTCAGGTGCTCCCACTTATATTACTAAACTGATAACACAATACTTGGACATGGTCACAGAAACCACACTCTCTTTCTCAACACAAGAAAGAAATTGATTAGAGTTTACAAATGTTTCACCTCAAACTAAAGTTATTTTAGTCAAACTAGCTGATGTCTTCTATTAGGGACCGTTCATAATTTATGGCTAGGGGGGGGTTGGGGGTGATGATGATTTCTATGGAGTAGCATGTACAATGTGAATGGCTCCCCTAAAATTTATGTGCAAAATAAGTGACCCCCTTGCATGTCATGTACAAAATCAATGACCGCCCCTCCCCTTCCCATAATTTCCAAGCATAATTTTAAACATATTTTTATGTACAAAATTGCTGACCCCCCTAGCTCCCCAGAACAAAACGGGTGACCCCCCCCCTTAAAATAATAATCATCATCACCCCTCTAGCCATAAATTATGAACGGTCCCTTAGATGATGATCCACTGTCAAAGTATTTTTCATAGTGTGTTGTGTGAAATGGAAATAACCATTTTGAATCTTGTGCCATAAGGGACCGTTCATAATTTATGGCTAGGGAGGGTGATGATGATTTTAATGGAGAAGCATGTACAATGTGAATGACCCCCTAAAATTTATGTACAAAGTAAGTGACCCCCACATGTCATGTACAAAATCAATGCCCCCTCCCCTTCCCATATTTTTAAAGCATAACTTGAAAGTATTTTTATGTACAAAATTGCTGACCCCCTAGAACATGTGTACAAATTTGATAACCCCCTACCTCCCAAGAACAAAATGGATGACCCCCTTAAAATCATCATCACATCCCCCCACCCCTCATAAATTATGAACGGTCCCTAAGGCTCAAAAAACCTACTTAGTGATTGGCTAATGTAGATTCCCCCTGAAGTCATTTCATTGGTTTGTCAAAGTGTTAATGAAATCTATTTCTCTCATGTCCTCTGAAAGGATATCTGTGAACATTAGAGAAAGGCACAGATTAGCCATGAAAGGTTACCTTCCATACAAACCAGTGTCATCTAATGTTATTAGTCATAAACTAGGCATGTCTCCTAAATACCTACAGTAAGTACTTACGGTATCTAGCAGCTCTATAAGCTTGGAGAAGTAAAACCACCAACACACATGTGCCAGCTGAAACACAACACATACTCCAGTCAGTGATAAAACAGCAGAAATGCAGCATTCAGGGTACAAAGATGAATTAAATATCATCCCTCTATCTTGTTCCATAAGAAGAGTGTACAGTATAACAGTTTTACTGATAGCACCAGTTTGGGATGTTTTATGATACCATGGAAGGAAATACACAGGGAAGTCGAGCGTACCAATCACAAGGCTTTTACCATAACTCAATTCCACTTCCTTTATCTAACCAATTAAACTTTGCAACACAATCGTTGAGGTACCTGGAAAGTGGTAGAAGGAGTTCCTGCATATATTTTTTGAAGGTTTCAAACCTGTCAATTTGTCTGTATTATTTTTTCCCTAAAACTGAGTCCCACAGCGAACAAACCTTCGTGGACTGTGGCCGCAATCTTAGTTGACACTGGCAAGCTCAGTTATAACAACTTATCTGATTGGCTACAGTGAGAAGTTGGAGCCAGCAAAGGAAGGTAATCTAATTATCGGGCTGAGCCGTAGATGCATCCAGGGTACTAAGATGAGATTTATCGGAACATATACCCCGGAGATTATCGAGGATGTATCCCTTTCCAATTTCGACAATTGTTCCCCATCTGCAGAATAACTGTTGGCTACTCACCCGCACCGCCATAGGATCATTGGAGTAGTCTACAGGTTGACAGGTTAGACTGAACCCCGGCTGCAGCCAGGCAGAGATGACAAACTGAAGTGTAGAGGTGTACCAATAAGCACCACAGGGGGCAACGCAGTAACTTTGAGTCCAGAAACACATATGGCAGTCCAATAACTCTACATTCTCACATAATAACTCTACATTCTCACATAATAACCCTACATTCTCACATAATAACTCTACATCCTCACATAATAACTCTACATCCTCACATAATAACTCTACATTCTCACATAATAACCCATCATAAACATTGTTCAAGGTATCATGGAAATCAAAATGTTCTGCTCACATTTTAGATAAGAAATTGTTTTCTCTTAAAATCCTGATCACATTGAAGGAGTTTAGTATGTTAGCCCCGGCCTATTACTGAATGATACACAATTGTCACTGAAGATCGTTACCAAGCATACCCAAGATTGTGGTTTAGCAGAGAAACCTTTCCTTTGCTTGTTGCTGCCCCTCTACTGTGGAATTATCTTCCACATTCTCTCCCTTTGGCCATAGGATCAGCAGCTGACTTTACACTATTCAAGCACTTGCTGAAGACCCACCTGTTTTCCTCTCATTACAACTAACTATATTTCCCTCCCTGTACATTTGCATATAATTGTAACATGTCAGCGCTTTGAGCATATGCCTTGTATATGGAAAAGGCGCATTACAAATGCACATTTATTATGATTATAAACCTTGAACTGTGCTTGAACTGTTGACTAAGTATTGTGATCGTCACGGCACCAACGTCTTTGTGAAAAAGGTGCTGCCAAAGTTGAGAATATAAGAGTCGGGCTAACTGGTATCAGGGAGGCTGGAATTATTTTTGTTTACTCATAATGATGCTCTGAACGATTTGAATGTCAGTTAAATCACCACTTTAACCCATCAGCACCAGCTTAATCCCACCAACAATATAAGTGAATCTGCGATTCTGACACCGCTAATGGAGGCAACTCTGTGCCTGTCTAAAATGTGCCTCCTTAGATAACTTGGTGAACAAGATCCTGACACCGCTAATGGAGGCAACTCACTGCCTGTCTAAAATGTGCCTCCTTAGATAACTTGGTTAACAAGATCCTGACACCGCTAATGGAGGCAACTCTGTGCCTGTCTAAAATGTGCCTCCTTAGATAACTTGGTTAACAAGATCCTGACACCGCTAATGGAGGCAACTCTGTGCCTGTCTAAAATGTGCCTCCTTAGATAACTTGGTTAACAAGATCCTGACACCGCTAATGCAGGCAACTCTGTGCCTGTCTAAAATGTGCCTCCTTAGATAACTTGGTTAACAAGATCCTGACACCGCTAATGGAGGCAACTCTGTGCCTGTCTAAAATGTGCCTCCTTAGATAACTTGGTTAACAAGATCCTGACACCGCTAATGGAGGCAACTCTGTGCCTGTCTAAAATGTGCCTCCTTAGATAACTTGGTTAACAAGATCCTGACACCGCTAATGGAGGCAACTCTGTGCCTGTCTAAAATGTGCCTCCTTAGATAACTTGGTTAACAAGATCCTGACACCGCTAATGGAGGCAACTCTGTGCCTGTCTAAAATGTGCCTCCTAGATAACTTGGTTAATGGAAGATCCCTGCCTCCTTAGATGACTTGGTTAACAAGATCCTGACATCACGCTAATGCAACTTAATGGAGGCAACTCTGTGCCTGTCTAAAATGTGCCTCCTTAGATGACTTGGTTAACAAGATCCTGACACACGCTAATGGAGGCAACTCTGTGCCTGTCTAAAATGTGCCTCCTTAGATAACTTGGTTAACAAGATCCTGACACAGCTAATGGAGGCAACTCTGTGCCTGTCTAAAATGTGCCTCCTTAGATAACTTGGTTAACAAGATCCTGACACGCTAATGGAGGCAACTCTGTGCCTGTCTAAAATGTGCCTCCTTAGATGACTTGGTTAACAAGATCCTGACACCGCTAATGGAGGCAACTCTGTGCCTGTCTAAAATGTGCCTCCTTAGATAACTTGGTTAACAAGATCCTGACACGCTAATGGAGGCAACTCTGTGCCTGTCTAAAATGTGCCTCCTTAGATGACTTGGTTAACAAGATCCTGACACGCTAATGGAGGCAACTCTGTGCCTGTCTAAAATGTGCCTCCTTAGATAACTTGGTTAACAAGATCCTGACACCGCTAATGGAGGCAACTCTGTGCAACTCTTGTGCCTGACACCGCTCTAAAATGTGCCTCCTTTAGATGACTTGGTTAACAAGATCCTGACACAGCTAATGGAGGCAACTCTGTGCCTGTCTAAAATGTGCCTCCTTAGATGACTTGGTTAACAAGATCCTGACATCACGCTAATAGGCAACTGTGCCTGTCTAAAATGTGCCTCCTTAGATGGCTTGGTTAACAAGATCCTGACACCTAATGGAGGCAACTCTGTGCCTGTCTAAAATGTGCCTCCTTAGATAACTTGGTTAACAAGATCCTGACACCGCTAATGGAGGCAACTCTGTGCCTGTCTAAAATGTGCCTCCTTAGATGACTTGGTTAACAAGATCCTGACACCACGCTAATGGAGGCAACTCTGTGCCTGTCTAAAATGTGCCTCCTTAGATAACTTGGTTAACAAGATCCTGACACAGCTAATGGAGGCAACTCTGTGCCTGTCTAAAATGTGCCTCCTTAGATGACTTGGTTAACAAGATCCTGACACACGCTAATGGAGGCAACTCTGTGCCTGTCTAAAATGTGCCTCCTTAGATGACTTGGTTAACAAGATCCTGACACCGCTAATGGAGGCAACTCTGTGCCTGTCTAAAATGTGCCTCCTTAGATGACTTGGTTAACAAGATCCTGACACCAGCTAATGGAGGCAACTCTGTGCCTGTCTAAAATGTGCCTCCTTAGATAACTTGGTTAACAAGATCCTGACACCGCTAATGGAGGCAACTCTGTGCCTGTCTAAAATGTGCCTCCTTAGATGACTTGGTTAACAAGATCCTGACACGCTAATGGAGGCAACTCTGTGCCTGTCTAAAATGTGCCTCCTTAGATGACTTGGTTAACAAGATCCTGACACCGCTAATGGAGGCAACTCTGTGCCTGTCTAAAATGTGCCTCCTTAGATGACTTGGTTAACAAGATCCTGACACCGCTAATGGAGGCAACTCTGTGCCTGTCTAAAATGTGCCTCCTTAGATGACTTGGTTAACAAGATCCTGACACCGCTAATGGAGGCAACTCTGTGCCTGTCTAAAATGTGCCTCCTTAGATGACTTGGTTAACAAGATCCTGTCTAAAAACTGTGCCTCCTTAGATGACTTGGTTAACAATCCTGATCCTGAGGCAACTCTGTGCCTAAAATGTGCCTCCTTAGATAACAAACAAGATCTGCCTGTCTAAAATGTGCCTCCTTAGATAACTTGGTTAACAAGATCCTGACACAGCTAATGGAGGCAACTCTGTGCCTGTCTAAATGTGCCTCCTTAGATGACTTGGTTAACAAGATCCTGACACCGCTAATGGAGGCAACTCTGTGCCTGTCTAAAATGTGCCTCCTTAGATGACTTGGTTAACAAGATCCTGACACCGCTAATGGAGGCAACTCTGTGCCTGTCTAAAATGTGCCTCCTTAGATGACTTGGTTAACAAGATCCTGACACCGCTAATGGAGGCAACTCTGTGCCTGTCTAAAATGTGCCTCCTTAGATGACTTGGTTAACAAGATCCTGACACCGCTAATGCTAAAATGGAGGGTTAACAAGATCTGACACTGCTAATGGAGGCAACTCTAAAAAATGTGCCTCCTTAGATGACTTGGTTAACAAGATCCTGCTAACAAAAAATGTGCAAGTGGTGGATTACCTCAACAAACAGGTACATACACAGCAGCATGAGGAAGAAGTTGGATTACCTCAACAAACAGGTACATACACAGCAGCATGAGGAGGAAGTTGTACGCCACGAGGAGGTTGTTGACCTTGAAGGCTGGGCGATTGGACATCAGCCTGCTACCCCAGGCAACAACAACAAGATACACCAACACTGCAGCCACCGTCGGCCACACAGATTCCATCATAAACCATCCATCCGTCCGAGGGTCTACAAAAACACCGATATCAGATATCACAGTTACTTACAGTATATATGCTATGAACAGTTACCATGGTGATCTTCTACTGTCATGTAACATACATTTTATTGGCTAGTTATTTTGTTTTTAATCAAAGATATGCTTGCTAGTTCAGAAATTGTCACAGAACAATGTTTCAGTAGTAGCTCACTGTTAATTGGTTTTGCATAAACGTTTGCTTTAGGAAAATAGTATTTTAGGTAAGAGAGTGACGTGAGGTAGAAAGAAAAATGGCAGCGTTCTAAAGGAAAGAAGCTCACGTAACACTACTACAGCAGGAATATTAGTCACCTGATTAACATCTACAACAACACAGATACCATAAACAGTTACCACGGTTATTTTCTAAAACAGCATAGATATCAGTTACTATTGTGTTGTAATACAAAAACGTAAACATCACAAACAGTTACCATGGTTATTTACTACAGTTGAGATATTAGTTACCATCTCCATATCTCCACTACAAGAGATTCAGCATCACAGGTAACACAGATCAGAGGTTAACAATGTGTGTTAACAATAACTCTTCAATGAATAGACAATCCCATTTTAGGAAAGTGGTCAAATGTAACATATGATATATTTGGGATTACACTTTGTCAGTAAAGTACAGATTCTAGTACTTCTGTTGGAAGCATCGGTGGCTGAGCGGGTTAGATGGCTGACTTTGTGTGCTGGCGATTAGGTGCCTGACTCTGAGGGTGTGAGTTTGAATCCTGTATGGGACTTAACCTAACGAAAGTACTAGAATCTGTACTTTATTGAGAAAGTGTAATCCCTAATATAACATATGTAACTCTCCAGTGGACTCGTACTCAGTCTGTCAATCAGCTGTCAGTAAACACATTAACACGGTAAACAACTCAAGAATGTATTACTACATAAAAACAATATATTAAACAATTGCTGCTTTGTATATGTTACAGAGAGAATAAAAGAAGCAAAACACCCAGTCACATAATTTGAGACATCATTCATTTTCATCTTATTAATGAATTAAGAATGAAGAACACTGGTATATAGCTCTTGCTAGCATTATTATAACCATGGTTTAGTGTTAGGAGTGAATGCTTTTAGCACCAGGCTATCAACCACCTCATGTCATAAATCACATAAGGTTATCTACAAGTGGGTTTGCTAAACAATACTGAAACTCCTGCCTGAAGAACATTGAACATATTTTTTACACACCTTCAGATATCCTCTACATTTTTAAAACATGATGTCCTTACCTCTCAACTCGGTCATGACCCATGTATATTTGTCCATTAGCGCTGTAAGGGCTGCCATGGTTAGATCAAGGTCAAGGTCACCACTTTAGGACGGCTGTAAAATACAAACAAGAGTCATCAGAAGATGATAAATCCCCCCGGCCCCCACAAATTTGAAAGAACAAATCATCTGAGAGTTACTTAAAGTCCTTTAGACTAAGTCCAAATCGTTTCCATGGAAATCATGAAAGAAAAATATAAACGCAAAAAATCTGCAAATAGCAGAAGGCACCACTTCAAGATCTGTTTGATATATCTGCCAAGTCTTGTAGTTGTAGAAAGATACTGAACGGCTTTCAAGTTGTGCTCCAGAAACGAAGCCCATCCCTCCCTTTTGAGACTAAGTCTGATTCGTTTCAATGGAAAACAAGAAAAATAAAAAATGCCAAAAATCCGCAAATAGCAAAAGGCACTACTTTGGGATCTGTATCATATGTCTGCCAAGTTTTATTGATAGATATTGAGCAATTTTTGAGTTAGCTCAAAAGGCACCACTTCAGGTTCTGTTTGATACATATACAAATTTTTGTTCTTTTCAGTTACGCTCCGGAAATGAAATTATTTAGGACGGACGGACACACACTTCATAGGCGTTGACTATATCCCCACACATTATATGTCATGGTAAAGAATCAAATTACAAGTGGTTGATGTTGTTGAGGAACATACTAAAAAAGTAGTGAGTGAATGAGTTTGATTTTATGCCGCGTTTAGCAATATTCCAGCAATGTCATGGCAAGGGGACACCAGAAATGGGTTTCAAACATTGTACCCATGTCGGGAATCAAACCCAGGTCTTCCGTGTGATGAGCGAACCCTTTAATCACTAGGCTACCCCACCGCCCAGATTAATTAGTGCCCTTCTTGAAGAACGACTCTGTTTCCCTGACATGACCACACTGACCAGTACTTGACCAGTAGTGGCTGTAATGTGTACCCGGGACGGTCACCCCATTACAAGTGGGAACACCATGCAGCACAACGACCTTGTTCCAAGATGGAGGCATAACCAACATTTCTTTTCTCAATTATGAACTGGACAAAGGTATAGTATGGCTTGGGCCAGTAAATTGAAGGGACGTCCAATTGTGGCAAATGTAAGTGTACATATACTGTTTGACATACAATCATTGTATGATCCCTACAGAATACATTCTGTCAACAAGCAGTGACAAGATAACACTTTATCATCACCACGGAAACATGGGTTACATCAGCACAAGGAAATAAGGAGGTCACACATATAATATAGATTAAATGAGTCACCAACAAAAGGATGATCAACAATTTATGATCACAAAAACTTTGTACTAGCATTCATGAATACAACCCAGGCCCTGTTTGTTCTCAGCATCAGCAAATCAGTGAACAGATAACAGTGTTTTAAAAAACATGACATGAAGGTAGAGTCAATCTGAAAATGTCTTAAACAACATAGAAAACAACCACTTTTGAGTGAGTGAGTGAGTATGGTTTTACACCGCTGTTAGCAATGTTCCAGCAATATCATGGTGGGGACACCAGAAATAGGCTTCTTACATTGTACCCATATCAGGAATCGAACCGAGGTCTTCAGCGTGGTGGGCGGACCCGCTTTAACCATTAGGCTACCCCACTGCCTCAAACCTCTGTTGACCCTTACATACCTGTTTGCATCCCATGTGAGTTATGAGTCAATGATGCTGCCCAGATATTAACACTGGTCTGTTCTGCTATCATTATCAAAAATAACGGATTTAAACATGTAATATCTTTCCTAACATCTATGATATTTTTTTTTTTCGTGACATTTTCATACAAATAATTATCCTTTCTTACATCAAAATACAAAATTAGAAATTTCACTTCATTTCTCTAAAATAGTTCTGCAAAATCTGCACCATTATTTTTATACAGTAAAAGAATTAACAAAAGTGTTAACAGCTAACGTTAAAGAACCATGGTCTGTTAACATTTGGTAACATTTAGGTTAATGTTTTTTACAAGTAAGTGTGACTGTATTGAAAACATATTATAAACGGATAAGTCATAATAAGTGACAGGATTCACTGACAACCGTCCATCAGACAGTTTTAACAACCTTTGTTACCCTGTCACTTGTCAAAGTCAAGTCAACACAATGTCAAAGTGTCATTTTAAATACTGGGCTACAGAGACACAACCAGGAATTTACACAAAATCTGGCATTCCATACTCCCAGAAATAAAATATATAAAAAATATATGCAGATGCAAAAGAAATACAGAGTACCGGTATATCATTGCATCCAAAAGCTTCCTGCAGTTTCAGTTGGGTAATTCCATATCTTATTTTTAACTAATGGCCTCTTTGCATGCATAATAATACTTCACAATATTCACATATAACTATATTGCAGGATTATTTATTCATGTGCATCATTCCCTGTTCTTCAGGAAAAGATCTTTGAAAATGAAAATGAATCATTTTAATCAAAGCTGCAGTTGAACGAGTTCACCATGTTCACAACTGAACTGTTCATGAAAATTACGCAAAATTCTTTGTCATGCTATGCCTACTTCATGTATTCTTACACACAGCAACACTTAAAATCCTGATCCAATATGACGATAATAATAATAATCTGTTTTTGCATGAAATGCTCCATGTTCTATTGTCCCAGCTAACAAGAGGCTGTTGCCATAGGAGGTTATGTATAAGTCACATGGCCAGTTAATGCGGCCCTGATCTGACTGTCTAATCATGGTGACTTTATAATGCAGGCTGCCCAGGAATAAGACTGGGATATTAAGAATACTTTTGGAAAACTTATATGGAATTAAACTAATTCTATGCATGACTAGTCACATCACATGTATCTTCAGAGATATAGAATCATCATGCTCGGATAGTAACGGATGTACGGGTAAATCATGGCACCATATCTGATCCATTATACCTAATGTTAAGCATTTCCTCTGTCAGCCATCATGCCAATGTTTCCTGAATGGGGCTAGTGAATACTGTACTTCAATTCCCGACCAGTAAATTAATGATTATAAATAACCAATGACCATAAGGAATTATGGATAATCTGTCCGCAGTGAATTAAGTGAACGATCCAAGCCATCAACCGAAATAAAATGCACATACTTAGTATATCGAAAACTTATTATGCATGTTCTCTGTACCTAATAACTATTTATACATGTTATTAGGTGGGTTAATATATAACTCTTTATAATACAATGCTTTACAAATTTTAATGGCAGGATCGATATTCTAACAATGAATGTTTGTTTCATTAGTATTTTGTGATATTTCATCAGATCATAGAAAATTTATAAAGTATGATTTTGCATGGATAATCAGTTAACGTCAATTGTCTCTTCTCCCAAATTAATGATCCTTAATAATTACATTTTTGACTGCTCAACACACTCTGGGACTCCAGACGATGTTTTCAGCTCCTTTGGTTCCAGTCTGCTGGAGGCAGTAGGGTAGCCTAGTGGTTAAAGTGTTGGCTCGTCACACCGAAGATGCAGGTTTGATTCCCCACATGATACAATGTGTGAGGCCCTTTTGTGTTGTCCGCCCCAACTGTGATACTGCTGGTATATAGCTAAAAACGGTGTGAAACCATACTCACTCACTCCAGTCAGTTGTGTAGTTTGTAAGCCGACTGAGACCTGCTCAAAGCTATCTCCTATATAAATCTACAGTAAATACTGAAATGAATAATTCACCAGGGGAATCTCACCTATTCAAACTCAGACAGGTATTGCTTGTTAATGTTTTGTAACATGTGACATACATACATGATCAGATGCAAATTAAAAGTCACCTCACACATGCCAGACAGCTTTTTAAGCGGAATATTTTTAAGAAACGATTTCATCTGGTCTAAAAAGTATCAAATAGACTGGGCTTTAGGACAAATGAAGTTTCAAACATGTTGAATAACCAAAGAAACTATCACTACCAAATTTGGGTTTTTACTTAGTTGCCATCTATTAGCGACAAGTAGACAATAAACAAACACCTGGAAAGGCGTATGTGTGAAATGTAATTTGTTCTTTATTTTGGTTACACAGTTTTGCTGTTATTTTCTTTTTGAAACATTCCATGCATATATGTATACCAACAAACCAAAATTAATTCAGTTTGTGGTGTTTTTGGTTGCAGATTTGATAAAATACACAGGTTATCATGGAATCAAAGCAGGCATAAACAGTTAATCCTTGTTCCTGAGATAAGCATAAAAGCTTGTGTGACGAGACTGGTTGTCGTCAGAAGTGCTGTGGGGCACCTGATAACCCCTGCTGACACCTGCTGCATAAATTGTATGTAGCAGTATCTGGGCATGGTCAAAGTACTGATATTTTCCTCTGGTATAAATCATAAGTAATCAGAAGGAAGACAATCTATAGTCCTGACTTGTATTTTTAACAAGACCAGTTATATTCAACACTAATTTGCCTTGTTGCCATGGCTGACCAGAAAAGTGTTGAAACTTCTAACTACACTTGTCATGCTTAAGTTATACCACAGCATGTCAGTTTATTAAGGGTAAAAAGCCTGGTGTGAAATATACTGGAGCTATCCCATGATTACACTCATGCTCATGTATAGATATGGTGATGAAATAGCCAACAAAGTTGAGGTGAGTGCAGATCCTGGCTTGACTATGTAAAAGTTAGGATGTATTCTTTACGCCAAAGCATGAGTGAGTGAGTTTAGTTGTATGCCGCTTTAGGAGGATTCTAGCAATATCACAGCATGATACACCTGAAATGGTTTCACACATTGTACCCATGTGGGGAATAGAACCCGGGTTTTCGGTGTGACAAGCTAACGCTTTAACCACTAGGCTACCCCACCACCCCTTTATGCCATAGACTGACTGACTGAGTTTGGTTTTACCGCTTTTAGCAATATTCCAGCAACATCACGGCGGGGGACACCAGAAATGCTTTATGCCATATAAGTACATGAATGCTGACAGAAACTTCATTAAATTGGGTATTATTCAGACTTTCCATGTTTAAATATTCAACACTAGATTGTGTGTGAGTGTGTAAACGACTTCATCAGGACAGTATTTCACTTATTAACAGTGATACAGGGTTTTCATGTTCACCAGATTGGTGAAAGTCATGAGCACAGACATGGCATCGACAAACTTATAAACATAATCAGGGAGCATCTCTGATTCAGATCGAGGATCATATGTTAATGAAACAACAACTTACAGTGTCTTTAGATGCCTCCGTTTATAATGTGCCAATGCCAATGTAAACTTGCTCTTGAATAGCTCTCATCTCCCCAGGCTTGAAGCTATGTGTTAAATGCTTTTAATTTGAGGTTGTCCTTAGCAGTTGTATACCCAGAATCACAAGATCATTTGAATATGTTGATATACGATATGCAGTAATCATGGAGCCGCATAACAGCAGACTAATATCCCAATAAATATACTTTTATATGGTTTATAACTAATAAGAATGTAATTGCATTTGTCTCTTTCTTATGCACATCATATCATTATGTATGAAATGTTACCAGCTGAGAGCTTTATTTCCAATAGTATATACTCACTTTTATTTTACAGTTTCATACATATTTATACTTTTAAGCAATGTAACAACTTTCCATATAATTTGCGATCTTTTTCAAATTATCTTCCCTTCGCTAACCCACTAGGTGCGCTGATCTGGACGGTCCAACCTAAACTGACAGCACACGTATGCGTGATGTGAGCTAAACTTGTTACTATTACACTTACAGACAGTTAAGAGTAGCCTTCACTTTTATTGGTAACGTTCACGCTGGTGTGAAAACAGGATATCTTTTCCCTTAAACAATGATATATCTAGTGTTGTGTCCTCAAACAGCAATCGAAATACCTGACTGCCCGACCGCCCTGGACGGGTTATTTTCAACACGGACTGCCAGATTCCCGTCGGTCAGGTTAAAATTTAGAAATGTATATGAAGATATTCATCATATTTCAGGATAATAAATCATTAATAATTCATTCGTAAAGTAAATGATGAATTCCAATAATGGATGATAAGCTAAATTGGATGTCAAACCTAAATTATTTGCAGGCAGGTAAGTTTTGGTCAGGGCTGGCAAGTTTTACATCTAAACAGCCCTGTGGTCTGGCTGAAATTTTTGGTAGTTTCATACCCTGCCTGAAATATTTGTTCTGTCATTTCATGAAACATCAGGGATGCCTATATTGCAATAATCACCACCTGATTCGTCCAAAGCGAAGTGGTAGAGCAGCTGATTGTTCATTTGAGAGTGTGTTTTGTCAGTTTGTTTTGAAATTGATAGTTGAAGTCTTACACCAGAGGTTTCATTATCAAAATGTTAACTTTGATGCATATTTTTATTGTACTTGCACTCAAATGTATTATCACTGATTAGGTTGTATGCATTCAATTCAGTAAGACAGGAAGCTGATACAGTATGCGAAATGGAATGTCTTGTATGCAAAGTGTGAATTTCATCATACCCATTTGGATTTGACAAACAATGTTCAAGAAATTGTAAACTAAACAGTTACGGACAAATCATCACCTACATATTATGACACAATGTTCAGATACAATTTGAAAATAGAGTGGAAATTAGTGAAATCTGTTTCAGTATCTGCAAGGGTTTATGGTGTATGGTGTATAAAATGATTGTATGGATGAATGGTGCATATTTGTTGCAAATTTCTACAATGATTGCATTTCAGTTACAAATTAAGGATATATATAATAATGGCATTTTTACTTTTTGCTTTAGACAAAAATTACATTTTTTTCAGACACAGAAGAGTCCATACTAGTTTAAATACACATTCAAGGGTACTTACAAACTACACCTTTTCAACATATAAATACAAATTAATATATTCATGCAAAATTTCAATCTCTATAATGACACTGTTAAGTGTTATAAACATAAAATGGTTGACATTTTGCTGACTTGCAGTGTCTACAGATAGTTTGCCCTCACAATGATCAGATGAGTATAATAGTTATGACAATGTTTATGCTGCATGTCAGTCAGGCTCTGCTTGTAAGCTGGTCACTCAACATTAATGTTGTCAAACAGGATATCTTTGTTTGAAATGTTTGTGTCAAGGTTTGGTTTGCACGTATGTTTGATAAACTCAAATTCAAAATACCAGTTCTGTTTAATATGTTTATAATTGAGTGAGTTTGGTTTTACACCACTTTTAGCAAGATTCCCTTTAACAACTAGGCTACCTCACCGCTACAATCTGTCTATAACCATGGCAAGTTGTCCATAACCATGGCAACATTAAAATCTAAGCTGTGTTGACCCTTATAGCTCATTAATTACTTATTGTCAAATCTGGGCTGGTGTGAACCTTAAATTCATCACCATAAACACTGGACCTAAACCATCGGTATCGGTATCGGTGTCTGTAAGCATGGTTCTGTCATTACTCAGAATGGAGGCTGTGGTGCAGACTTCATGTGACTGAAACCAGTCATTACAGTCATTTCATTGTAAATAATTCTCAGGTTTGGATACACTATGTATATGTACCTCCATCGCCTACGTATAAAGGGTGGAACTGCAGTGTAGTAAACACTAGTGTATAAGTCAAGCTATGAGACCCTGTTTTACTGGAAGTCAAATAAGACCCACACTGAGCTGGACTTTCTGCAATCCTAACTGTTCTGTGATACTAAGCAGTGTGGAGAGTGGCAGGGGTTGACTAACGCTCAGTCCCTGAATATATACAGTTCTGATTGCATCAAATAAACCCATTTAAATTGAAAAGGAACCCTAGGGAGACCAGAGATTTAGAACATGAGGAAATTAGATTGCTTCATTTAGGGCTTTAGCATTGCAGGGAGGGCTAGGCTGTAGGGAAAATAATATGTTTCTGGGACTGTGAGACAGACTAGCTTAGGGCTTGAGGTACTGTATACAAATCCTTGAAATATTGATGAGATTTATCCTGTCAGCATATATATACACTTTAGATCCTTTAAATACAGGCGGAAGTTTCTGTACTTCCAAGATGTATGCAAACATGTCACACATTGATTTGATCAAACCTGTAAATACTAAACAGATTTTCCTGTTTCCATCATTAAATGCTCTCTTGTGACATACTGTATAACTGAAACAGGGACAACAAAACAGCTCGTTAACTCAGGTAATTAACTGATGATCCAGGTGACATTAACAATACCCACACTAATCACTTCTATCTTGTACAATTGCCTAATTAGCATTGATTAGTTGCCATTGTTATTCTAATAAATCTAATTGTTTTGTTGGCATTTAAAGACAAATGTTTTCATAACTAGCTGTAAACCAACATAAGTCACTGACAATAACAAAAATTAGAAAGTTCTTCAAAAAGAATTAGGCATTGAATGAATACTTTTTGATGTCAGTTCAACACTGATGTCAATTATGTGCTGATATATTTTTCTGACATTATCAGACATAAAGAGAACCTGTTTTAACTGTTTGCATTGGCAAAAACACAGATTTTATGAAACCAGTGATAAACATTCCCAGTATCATAAGCTGATGACCAGGTTGAAATAATAATGGCATAAGAATTAGTGCTGCAAGAGTACTGATACTTAGAAACCTCAGTTTCAATCAAAATGCCCTGTTGTGGTGTTTATTATAAGAAACAAGTCATTACTCTATACTTATATACATTTTCTGGACAGATAAATGGAAAATACTGAACATGTGGACAGGCTTAAGAGTATTTTTTTTAAATATATGCATCAATGCTAACTGAAAACCATACAAAAACATATCCTCTGTGCTGAAACATAAAAAGACCCAAAACACTCTTACATTAAGACTGTATAAAGCGTACCAGTTACTATTTACTTACTCTTAATTTCACTCATCCCATACTTTACCATAGATGTTATAGATATTTGTTCATATGTACATAATGTCTATACCTGGATCAGTCAAAATGGGTAATGGAACAGAACGAAACTACAATAGAGGCAAACATGTAACAGATGACTGTATTGGGTATTAAAATAATATTTAAGATGTAACTTTCATTTCAAAAACACTATTAAGATATTTTAACAAAAAAGCTCAATCACTTGCAGATACTTCAACCACAATGCGCATAGTAAAGCAAACCTAAAATTCAAAGGTAGAACATGCCCTTACCAATATCACTTTTTCTTGATGATCACTTCACTTGAGTATTTCTTTACACTTAGGGTATTGGGGGTATTTAAATGAGGTGCCTGTCATCCGATCAAAGATTGCGATCACTCTGCAATTCGCCGAGAATGCACAACGCAAATATCAATTAAAGTTCACGTATAACAGCTATCATGCTCTGGACTTTAGACTCGTAGTCGTACCACGATCTTGGCCTAGTCGGGTGAGTGTGGTTTTCCCCTATATTGGCAGAGGGTTGATCCTTGTAGCGATCCTGATAACGTAGATCACTTGATCTGTTAAAGGACAGCGTGAAGTGGCGTATAGCATATGTTGAGAACTACATTGACACTACTGAAAAACAGTTATATAGTAATCGCCTAATCATTAGATTGTCCAATTAATAGGGTGGAACCGTAAATCGATCATCATGCATTAAAGTCATGTGCAAAATGACCTTTGCAGATACAGCGCCTGGAGTTTTCAATGAACAATTTTCGATAAAGTAAAAACCACATATGGCAATATTCGTGTTTGGAGACAATTATCATGCACAAAGAGTACTTACAGCAATGATGAACAGTCAGGGTTGATGCGGTGCCTGGATACTGAAATGTGTTGATTTACACGAGGTTAGGGGTCACTTCTCCAGACTGGGATTCACCGGACACTTCCTCCGGTAAGAGCCAATCACATTTAACTTAAGAAAATATCTCCAATGATGGATTCATTTACAGCGATGCTCATTGGCTAATGATAAATGGAATTCCTCCAAACGTGCTGTCCCAGCATGAGCCAATGAAAATGAACGTTAGATACACAAGCGGTGCGTTATCGTGTAACATCCATTGTCATTGGTTATTTGACCGGTGCCATAGTTGTTTGTAGGTGCGTGAAGTTTGTATTAGTTGTTGTTGGTAGCAACCTCAATGGCATTTGCCTTGTCTGTACACGCATTACGGCCAATTGAGATCAGCATCAGTTGGTAGAAAAGACCTAAGATACTTCAATTTCAACAGAACAGAAATTTCATTCGCTCCAGCAACAGAGGTGAGTCCCCACATACTCCGATCACCGATCTCGAGTACCTCGCGAACCAGCATGGACGCTTCGGTTCAGTTTGTTTATTTAGACCATGCACACTCTTAGATACGTCGCGATCTGCCATGCATATCAGTTAGCGCTTTCAGTCATAATGAAACATACGTTTATTATCCAATGTGATGCACTTGATTTCCGTTTCCAACCTATTTTATTCCTAAAAAACGCATTCCTGATTTGTGGGCGTGCCCCCATTCTGTGTTAGATTCAATTTCAACATATGTGTTTCACAATGGCATTACTTATGCGTGACACCATTCCATATCCTGATACACGTTGTGCAGAACTCTGGTGAATTATTAAATTAACCTAAGTTTTGGTATGTTGTATAGTTAAAGCAGACTTGTAGTCCATTTCAACCTTTTATTCATGTGTATATGCACACATTCATTAATGATAATATAAGCAGATTACATACTAATGACATACATTGGAAAATTTGCAAAATCAAATGAATACAACTTACAAGAAAATCATTTAGCTTGGTATATATACACATGTTTCTGACAGTTCAATCCATTGATGGTGATGATGAAAGACATTGAAGTTATATGTTTGAATAATCTACCAAGTGTAGAGATATTTTATGACAAAGTTAATATCATATTAGTAATTGTCCTAAATGTCATAGATGGCTGACCCATAAGTGTTAAACCATGTTAATAGTAACATGTAGATTACTACAATAAGAGATCTGGGAAGAGATCTATTGAGGAAGTAAAGTACCTGGCTGTACAGCATTAATCTGCACAGTAGTGAATGTGAATTTCACAATGTTTTCTGATAATCTTGATGAGTTATCTGTATGCTATTGAAACAAAATGAAGTGTTTTGAGTTTTTGTTGACCAACGACTCTTGTGTGTGAATTGTATCAAATAGGATAATTGTTATGGGCAAGCAGTTAACAACTGAAATGGAATGCAGAGTATCAGAAAAGATGATATTGAATATAACAAAACATGGTTGGATGATGTAACACATTTAAGTGAAGCAGTGAATATGCAGGTGAAAAGCAAGTAGGGCTGGGACGATACACTGTGTCACGATACCATACATATCGCGATATTTTACCTGCGATACGATACGTATCACGATACATACACTTTGAAAGAATGAAACGGTATCAAGATTTAAAATGATTTATTTCAAGGTATTTGTGTTTAACAATAACACTATTGTAATAATCAAACAAGTAACTCTATCATACTTGCATATGTTTCTCTAAATAAGTACTGTAACATGTTTAAGATAATACTGTTTTGAAAAAAAACTTGTGTATCATTTTGTATCGATACACCAGTCGGCGATACGATAGCTGTATCAAACTTAAATGTATCACGATGCATCAGTGAATCGTCCCAGCCCTATCTGAGAGTTACATTTTAATAATATCTGTGCCTTGTTTCTTGTACTGTTCTTGTTTAGAAGCTGTACCCATCAAAATGTCCATATAAACCCAGCCTTCAATACCACACAATCAATGTGTTTGGGCCATAGATTCAAAGCCTTTTGAGTAAAATAATAAATTTCCCATCATAGTTTGCAAGAACAATTAGAACCAGTATATGGCCCGCTATCAAAATAGGTTATAGTAATTGATAATTATGACCTAAATATTGATTGATGATTGATAAAGACGTATAAGAGAAAGCAAAAAGGTTCCAATTTACAAAATCAAAATATTTTACCTAGCTGGTGAATGGTGACACATATATGCATCGGTTCTGACAAAACAGCATTCTGTACACACTTTAGAAGTGGCATATGAATAAAGAGATATCTGTTAGTTTTGTTTGTGTAAATTGAAGTTTATTTCATAATGACACAATTTTCATGTAAATATTTGTTACTAATTCTTAATAATTACAATTATCAGTCATTTTAACCAGCCTCAAACCAGTATGATGCAAACTGTTTTTGTTCCTTACATGTCACTGCCACGATACATATGTTTTAATCACAAGAGTACAGATTCTTGCAGTCACAATCTGTTGGGGCTTCCCCTACTCTTCACCTGGGCCATGTGATTCTAGGACAGTTTAGTAGTGATATGAGAAATTGTACATAATACATTTGTTTGATTCAAAGCCGTAAGAGCAGAGGTATCTGGCATACATTATAAATTATTTAATTACCAGTGCTATAATAGGCCACTGGAATAAATATAGACAGTTCAATACCGAATATTGATGGATCACTGAATATTGATGGATCACTGTGTTCTGTTATGTCCAGGTGAGAACAGAATGCTTGTTGGTTTTACACATAGCCTGAAGAAGAGAAGGTTCTAAAACAATACTGTACTAGTGTATGTCCTACTGTTGAGAGGAATTGAAGATTTAACTATGTATGTCATGTTTAACTATGCAGTGGTCATATTTCAGACATTCTATGTATTAAAGGACAAATAAGATATTATTTGCCAGTGTTGTCCTCTCTGTCAGAAAAATGTCTTTATTGTTCTCTAACCTTAGGATATTTCTTAAAGGGACTCTGAATGTTTGGCAGTCAGAGTACGTTTGAGTCTTTCAAAGACTGCTTTGTCTGAAATGTTGTCATGTAAATCAATTTAGCAGTTAAAAATGGCAATGATTACATAATTACACAGAAACAAAGTGTCCCACACAGTATGTATAACAATGTCTGAAACTCAGCGGAGAAATGACATTGGAAAGATAGTATAGATATGTGTCACTCAATGGTATAAACCTATTTATGAAAGTATCAAATTCTGTTCTCATATCAGTAATCTTATAAGTTGCTTCTAATCACTCGTTTCTTTGTAAACAATTTAATATTAGGTGGCTAAGGTTTGAAGGGAGCAAGAGCTACTCAAATATTGATATATATGTAAACCACTCAATCAGTGTGTATTGTGTGGATGTTAGGGCAACAAGGAGAGAGTATTCGCTACCTTGTGTTATTGACCACTCAACCGTGCATTCCTTCTCTGATCTGTATGGTACCTAAAACCCTGTTGCCCCTGGCAACATGGCAGTCATTCATCCTCTGGTGTAAACATGCATGCCTGGCCATGCCATGTTTTCAAGCCCGAACAAGATCTGGAACCGTGACCTCTTTTCTTTGATGTCGAGTGTCATGCCTGTTGCTAAAATACTACCCCAAAACACAGCTTAAAACAGTTCAAAGGTTGAACGTGAGCAAGGACTTGGCAGGCCAGGACATGTGGTTTGATAGTGAGGCACATGGTTTAAGAAAGGTGGTTTATTTGATCAATATTGTACGCTACGAGGGGGGGAATGCTGACATAAAACAGTTTTACATTGTCAAGTAGGGAATTTATTTACGAATGAATTACATTGTAATCTAATTCACATTTTAGGTTTATTCTTTTAAACAGCAGTTGGATTTATGTTATTTTTATTGATATGAGTTGCTGTGTGCTGCAAAAAAATATGTGAGCTTCTTTCTATGATAATAACATTTATAAAAGATTTGTGGACTTTTGTTATGAATTATTATCTATGGAATGTGTGTGGAGTCTCATTAAATGTTTACTCATGGTGTTGTGTTTTGGTTACAGGTTGATCAAGATGGAGCTGATTACAGATAAAGTTGAACATTTTCAGAAGTTCTATGCATGGGCACTAACACGAACAGGTTGGTGTTGTGTGTCTGTAACACCATTATTGAGACATATTGTGTTCCCATTTCACAATGTGCACTTACTGAACATCCTGACAAGAAATAGCGTGTTTGTATATGGGCAGATTTATTCACTTGGGGACGATTCATAATTTATGGCTAGGGGATGATAGTGATTTTAAGGTGGTTGGGGGAGGGTGGGGTGAGGAGAAGGAAGGGGATCACCCATTTTGTTCTGGGGAGGTGGGGGTCAGCAATTCTGTACACATGTACTAGGGGGTCTGCAATTTTGTACATAATTATATTAATTATATTAAAAAATAATGCTTTAAAATTATGGGAAAGGGGCGAGGGGTAATTGATTTTGTACATGACATGAGGGGAGGGGGGAGGGCACTTACTTTGAAATTGAATCAATTTTCTGATCCATAAATAAAAGAAGTATTATTCCCCACTGTGTTTGGAGTACAGGTTTCTGGTGTTACTTCACGTTATCATAAACTAATGCTCATTGTACTAATTAATTTATTGACATGTGCCACTAACGGAACAAATCTTTTCAGGGTACATTTGTTATTTTCTCTTGGATAGATTAAAATCCTAATTATTGGCGTTTAATTGAATGGTTGTAGACTTTTTAATTGACGAGTCCATTTGTTTTAAAATTGTTTGGTTTATGTAAAAACGTAAGGGTCACATACCCTAAATTAGTGAAAAGAGTGTACAAAGGCTGCACATTTTTAAGCCTCCTTTGTTATTCAGTACATGGGCTGAAAAGTAGAAAGCTTTTGAGCCCATTGGATTGAAAAATTTATTGATCTCTTTAACTGGATGTTCTTCAAATACAGTTGACGCCTGCCTCTGTATGGCCACTGTACACCATTATTGCAGCTGAAATGCTGTTTGATCTTTCCACACTTATGAAACACACGTTATGTCTAACACACTAAAGCAGAATCCATTAGTAAGACATGGGCTTAAAATGTGCATTGCTATCAAGTATTTTATTTGGGTTATCAGCGGTAATATTTATTGTGTGTGTGATGTGTGTTTTTCTGCTCTTTTCCAGATGACCGAGTCAAGGACTGGTTTTTAATGCAAAGCTACACACCCACACTAGCCATCACAGCATTGTACTTGTTTGCAGTATGGGTTGGGCCAAAAATAATGAAAGACAGAGAGCCGTTTAAATTCAAATGGACGTTATTTTTCTACAATTTTGGTTTAATTGTGATGAACTTTCATATATGCTCACAGGTAAGTTTGTGTCAATAATTTGTGGATTTTAGAGACTTGAAGAAGTCTGTCATTGCTCACACATAAAGCTAATATTACATGAGCAATGTAGTGGAAATATAGTCATTAAATCATCTCTTATTTCTATAGTAATGCATGTTTCAGTATTGGCATGTGTTAAGAAGACAACAGTCCTAGTCTTAGATCAGAACAACATTATAGTTTCACTTTGTACCAATGTGAAGAAAATTGTATGCACTGTTTATAGAAATGAAATTGTTTGTGCAGTAATGTTGAGATATTGTTTTTTTTATTATATTTATGACTGCAAAGTAATTTCTTTCCTGTTTCAGCTTCTATGGTATTCAACAAAGTTAAATTATAGTTATTCTTGTCAGCCGGTCAACTACACCAACGACCATGGTGAAATGAAGGTAAGACAGTAGTAGTAGTAGTAGTTTGTAGTAGTAGTGGTGGTGGTAGTAGTAGTAGTAGTAGTAGTAGTAGTAGTAGTAGTAGTAGTAGTAGTAGTAGTATTTAGTAGTAGTAGTAGTAGTAGTGTTAGTAGTAGTAGTATTTAGTAGTAGTATTTAGTAGTAGTATTAGTAGTGGTGGTCATAGTAGTAGTAGTTAGTAGTTTATGCATGTCAGTGTGTTGCTTTTAGTTGGTTGAGCAGGTGAAATTTAGTAGGTGCAGCTATGGTGGTCAATTATAAATTGTTAGAACTGGCACATGTCAGTGTGTTGCTTTTATTGTCTGTGAGTGCCTGTGTAGCGGTCTGTTATCAGCCTGTATTGTAAATTGTTAGAACTGGTACATGTCTGCTATTGCCCTGTATTGTCTGTGAGTGTTATGTCTGTTATTGGCCTGTATTGTCTGTGAGTGCCTGTGTAGCGTGTCTGTTATCAACCTGTATTGTCTGCGAGTGCCTGTGTAACGTGTCTGTGAGTGCCTGTGTAACGTGTCTGTTATCAGCCTGTATTGTCTGTGAGTGCCTGTGTAACGTGTCTGTTATCAGCCTGTATTGTCTGTGAGTGCCTGTGTAACGTGTCTGTTATCAGCCTGTATTGTCTGCGAGTGCCTGTGTAACGTGTCTGTGAGTGCCTGTGTAATGTCTGTTATCAGCCTGTACTGTGTCTGCGAGTGCCTGTGTAACGTGTCTGTTATCAGCCTGTATTGTCTGCAAGTGCCTGTGTAGCGTGTCTGTGAGTGCCTGTGTAAATGTGTCTGTTATCAGCCTGTATTGTCTGCGAAAGTGCCTGTGTAATGTCTGTCTGTTATCTCACGAGCCTGTGTTGTCTGTGAGTGCCTGTGTAGCGTGTCTGTTATCAGCCTGTACTGTCTGCGAGTGCCTGTGTAACGTGTCTGTTATCAGCCTGTATTGTCTGCAGTGCCCGTGTAACGCCTGTGAGTGCCTGTGTCTGTTATGCCTGTGTAACGTGTATTCTGTTATCAGCCTGTACTGTCTGCGAGTGCCTGTGTAACATGTCTGTTATCAGCCTGTATTGTCTGCGAGTGCCTGTGCGGGTCTGTGAGTGCCTGTGTAGCGTGTCTGTTATCAGCCTGTATTGTCTGTTATCAGCCTGTGTAGCGTGTCTGTTATCAGCCTGTATTGTCTGTGAGTGCCTGTACAATGTGTCTGTTATCAGCCTGTATTGTCTGCGAGTGCCTGTATAACGTGTCTGTTATCAGCCTGTATTGTCTGTGAGTGCCTGTGTAACGTGTCTGTTATCAGCCTGTATTGTCTGTGAGTGCCTGTGTAACGTGTCTGTGAGTGCCTGTGTAACGTGTCTGTTATCAGCCTGTATTGTCTGTGAGTGCCTGTGTAACGTGTCTGTTATCAGCCTGTATTGTCTGCGAGTGCCTGTGTAACGTGTCTGTGAGTGCCTGTGTAACGTGTCTGTTATCAGCCTGTATTGTCTGTGAGAGCCTGTGTAACGTGTCTGTGTTTGGCCTCCAGATAGCCAGTGCTCTGTGGTGGTTTTACTTCTCCAAGTGTGTGGAGATGTTGGACACTATATTCTTCATCATGCTGCGGAAGAAGGACAACCAAGTGAGTTTCCTGCACGTGTACCACCACGCCTCCATGTTTCCCATCTGGTGGATCGGCATCAAGTGGGTGGCCGGCGGACAGTGTGAGTATACCAGAACATATTGAACCAACTCTATTCTTTTACTGAATACACACAGGGTACAAGATATTTTCGTTCAAGATCTTTTATTGGACTGATGTTTTTGTGTGTGGATGATTTCATTAAAAACAAAATTTTGAAATACATGCTCAATTTAGGGTCACGCATTCAAGTTTGAAAACAAGACGAGAACAAAGATATGTTTAAAAAAAAAGAATAATGATTTTGAGAGGGGCAACCTAAAATTAAGAAGTGGAGGATCTTTGTTTTTGTAATATTAGTTAACACCATGATAGAAATCTCAATCCTACACTAGTAATAAATGAACAAAATCTTAATGACAAAGAAGAGTGTATTTGAGGAGAAGGTCTTTTTAAGCCTATGGCTTATGCATTATAATCTTTGATAATTGTCCAATAAATTGATTTGACCTTCCTGTAAATGTTGACTTTCCAGCCTTCTTCGGTGCCATGATCAACTCATTCATCCATGTTGTGATGTACACATACTACGGCGTGTCGGCTCTTGGACCAGAGTACCAAAAATACCTTTGGTGGAAGCGCTACCTGACCAAACTCCAACTGGTGAGTCCTTGTTTGACTGTTACTGCATGCTGTTGACCGGTGTAGGGCTGAGATAGCTGACACATGAGTGGCAGGATTGTGCACCATCACACATCATTATTTGATGGAATAATGTATCAGATTTTCTGGCACCAACTGAAATTGGGTCACCCAATCCTGCTGGACATGCGAGTGTGGGCAGCTGTCTTGAGTGTACCACAAGGGCATGCATGTGTCAGCATTCTCAGTCCATTGGTTTCCCCATAACACAAAGTGCAGTGTGTTTCTCGCTCACTCCATACTGGAATGTAGATAAAGGTCAAGGCCACTTGTTATAGTTCAAGGACACCTTGCTATCAGCAGAAAGCACTGATTACAACTTCATGGCAGGGATAAGAGCCATTGGTTTTGATAATTTTACATATTACTATTCTAAAAAAGCCCAAGGGATCCTGAAGTTTGTGGGCAAGATGAGTGATACACCTGTATGTCCATGCATTCTGGGTAGACCACTGTCTGAAAAATGTTAGGTCCATTTCGTTGGAATTGACCCAGATGAACTTCTGCATTAACTTTGATAGTTATTAACTTGGTAGATAGTGTAGATTGTAAATGTGGTTAGAATTAATTCTTCCTACATTAGCTATTTGACCACTTATTTGGTGTTTAGTGCTGTTTGTTTTCAATAATTCATGATCAGATTTTGAAGCTCTTTCTTTTTGTGTCATCGCTACGTTTACCGTTTAGAGTATTCTGTTGTTAGTTGATGCCACATCTTTGCATAGTTTTGTTCATATGCAGGTTACACTGTTGAAGGGAAATTTCATATTAATCAGATCTTAGTTCTTGCTTCTGCAAAGCAATAAGTCTTAGGACATAACATTACATGTCACGTCAGAGACGTCTTCTGCAAACTTCAACCAGCCGAATGAAATAACTGACAGGAAGTCAACATTTGTATATCCAAAAGCAAATGCTTAAACTGCATTCTTAAATTTACCAGCACTAGTTTGAAAATGGGGGTGATTCAGAATATGAAATATGAAAAAAGGAAATTCTGGAATCGCCAATAAATGGCTAAAATTGTACTTAATTACATCCCATAGGCTCTGAAAATCTCTTCCTTTCAAATGTTTATCCCATTTAAGTGAGATGTAGACAATGTCCAGCATTTGGAATCGGTCAGAGTAAAGGTCATTCTGAAGTGACAGGTGATGGAATGTTTTAATTCTTTGTGTCGGGATAGTGACCACCCGATCCCGTTAGTTGCCTCTTACGATAAGCATGGGTTACTGAAGACCAATTCTAACCCGGATCTTGACGGACTTCCATGATCCATGATTCACAGTGACAAAGATGCTTCTAGTTGAGTTGCCATAGAGTGTTTTTGCCTGTAGAGCATATACTTGAATGTTTGGTTTGTTTTCTTTCTTTATTGTTTAATGCCACACTCAGCAATATTCCAGCTATATGGTGGTGGTCTAAAAATAATCGAATTTGGACCAGACAATAGAATTATCAACAGTATGAGCATGGATCTATGCAACTGGGAGTCAGTGAGCCTGACCACCCGATCCTGTTAGTTGCTTCTTACGACAAGCATGGGTTACTAATTCTAATCTTGATCGTACTTAGTGAGATATTTTGCAAATGATATAAATGTTTTGCTTGTTTTTCCCATCTCTTCCTTCCTGACCTATTTTGTAATATTTTCAATTCATAATTTAACCTTGTTTTAATCCATTTTATCCCATTTTGTAACATTTAGTTTTTATTCATTTACTTTTTAGTACACTTCATTTTCTTGTTTTGAGAAATAGTCCAGCCCATAGGCGGATCCTGGAATTTCGAGGGTGGGGGGGTTGGTGGGTTTTTTTTCGAACACCCTGAACCCCCCCCAAAAATCTTCAATGTGGTCTTAAGTCATTTTCGGGGGTGGGGGTGGGAACCTGAACCCCCCCTCTGGATCCACCAATGCAGCCTAGTTTTGTATTCTGATATATAACATTTGTTCATTAATCAGGGTGATGGTATGTCATGACAACAGGTTACCTCCACATTCTGTCAGTTATGAATCCTGTGTGGAGTGAAGATTAATCTGCATTTTCATATGTCACATTTGTGAAGATGATATACCATCACAGAGTGGTTTCTCCTTAGTTTCCTTGTAAGAATGGAGCTAGCAATGGATATTGAAGTACGCATGCAAACCTAGTGTTGTTAGCAGACAAGCTTGCCTAGCATCAAGTTTTACATAGAAACCATGTTTGTAGATACATCTTTACTGTGTTATTGGGTTTATTATCCCTCGTATATTGTTTACTTTCCCTAGTGACATATTATCCATTACTTTCCTCCATATATCCCTTAGTTTCCTTTTACGTGCATTTATCGTCCTGTATTTCCACCACCACCTTCTGTAGCCCATCCTTCGTCCTTCATGGTCCTGTTGCACAAAATGATCTTAGCACCAGGACTGTTGTAAGGCCTATGCTACAGTATCCGAGTTATGTCCACCTTAGCTCTATGACAGCCTTGTGCTTTGGGTACCTGCTTCTGTAGCCCCATCCTGCACTAGACTCCTCCGGGCATCACTATCCACTTTGATCCACTTAGACAAGATGGATAGTGATTCTACCCTACCACGCACTACCCACTTGAGGTAAATATGGCCCAGTGGTGGTAGCTTTAATTCATTAAACAGAGTTGTCTCCCTTTGCTGTGCCAGGATCTAATGAAATTATCCCACATTTGCACTAATCATAATCCTTGGTTTGTTTGCACCATACCTGTGCTTATTGGCTACCTGAGAACACAAGCCACATCACAATGGCTATATATCCCACACTAGGTACCGTTGTACAAAGCAACATCAATGTTAAAACTGTTGTGAGTCTATGTTACTGACTGACTGAGTTTAGTTTTACGCCGCTTTTAGCAATATTCCAGCAATATCACGGCGGGGGACACAAGAAATGGGCTTAACACATTGTGCCCATGTGGGGAATCGAACCCGGGCCTTCGGCGTGACGAGTCAACGCTTTAACCACTAGGCTATCCCACCGCCGAGTCTATGTTAAGCCATAGGAGTTATGATCACCTTAATGCTAAGATCACTTTGTACAATGGCACCTGAGATAAGAAGCCATCATAGAACTAATTGTTCAGAGGCATTAAATGCGATTCAGGCACCCAGTCACCACTGTAAATGAGTGGTAGTCATTGTGACCAATGGCTGGTCTGTTTTCTTCTTGTGAATTTAACTGTGGTCTAGAGTTAGGTGCAATGTCTTAATAAACATTGACTGGTAGGTCATCAGGATATCAAGTGTTTAGCCCAAAGGTTGGCTAACCAAGCTGTGCTCTATGGTGACTGACAGACCATGCCCAGATCATGAGTAATATCCCTATGAGGTCTCATGAAAACATCAACAAGAATACGTCTATTTAGAAAATGTGAAACTAAAACAACTTTTAAAATCGAAATGAGAACTTGTGCATCATCATCAATTTGATGGATCAGGCTGTTTTGGGGCATCATTTACTGTTATGATTATCAGTTTAACCAGAAACAACATGGCCACGTAGGTTTCATGCAATGATATCCTCTCTTACCCTTGCTTTCTTCTTGCTTCTCTCCTCTTTCAATCAGCAATGGCTAGTGCTAGGCTGGTGCTTCTGCTTCTTATAAACTAATGCTTGATCTAACAGATCCTGAAGCTTGATGTAATGCACCTCATACTAATACATTTATGCGCTGTTCAACAAAAGTCAAATGCTTCTCAGAAAAATACCCTGACCTACCATCCTCGTTAAAACCAGAGAGTTTGAAAGTTGGTAAATTAAATGAAACAAAGTGTGTTTCAAAGTGTGCTCTCCTTTGAAATGTGTCTGTCTGAATGAGTTGAAATCTGTGTGGGAATGTTTTCTAAAATAGTTTCTTTTGAAAACTTTCCATGTTTTTGCACCCACACTTGTGCTCTGCTTGAAAACTTTGTGTGTCCAATAAATACATTCGCGAATTTTTATGGCTAGTTCAGAAGATATGTTAATATGGTAGCAACATCTGGTTTCATACTCCCTTCGATTATCTTGTGTAGGCATGCCAGGAATTCCATTTCCTATCTGTCACTTCCAGTCATACATTCCTGCGTCAACCTTATGATATGACAATGGCAGTTTACCGTATGTATAAGATACAAATTGTAATTACTGAAATCAAAATGAAGTCCAAAAATCAACACAAAATTATGTATTTTGAAAATGGAATTAAGAATGCTCCTCTTTCTCATGTACATACATTGTAAAAAAGGTTATTTCCTTGTCCTTGTCATATCGCAATATCTTCCAACCTGACTTTCATTGGTTTACATGAAACTAACATAGTGTACAATATTGACAGGCATGGTTCAATGTTCACGTTCTTCCATGTAACAGTAAATAATGGTGAATGAATCCTCACTGATTGCTAGACCTAAAGCAAGCTTGGTGCTGCGGCACGTCCTTTATGCATGCGTATTTCTCTTCTGCTTGTAGCTCCAATTCTTTATCGGAATGGTGTACGGAATCCAAGGATTGTTAATAGAGTGCGACTTTCCCAATTGGATGCAGTATGCGGGCCTAGTCTATGGAATAACAATTATCACCCTATTTATCAACTTTTACATCCAAGCATACCTCAAGAAAAAGCCCACGTCTAAATCAAAGGTAAATTTGTTTTTTACGCTTTTTGTTTTTTGTGCCATTTTAGATTCAGTTTGTGACCGGAATCGTGCATGCTGTTCAGTCGCTGGGTAAAGGTTGCGACTTCCCGGAAGCTCTACACTGGGCGTTGATATTTTACGCATTCACCATTCTTCTTCTGTTTCTCAACTTCTACTTCCACACCTACTTGAAATCTCGATCAGCCAAGACCAAGGTAAATCCATGACCCCAAACTTTGCTTCCTCTGAGGACAGCTTGGTGTCCTCACCACGACGGTTCAGTATTGATGGCAAAACATGATTTTCCATACTTAGAGAACAGTGACTCTGGGGATGGAGGTTGGTTACCTCATCAGGACAGTTATCTCATGGTTCTCATGATAGTGCTGGAAATGGTTGTGGGTTGGTTACTTACAGTTCAGAAATACTTGGATAGTAGTGTCTTTATTGCTGGGTCTTATGCATTTTTAAGGGTGGGCATTAGGCTTGATAATGGTTGAGACATTAGGCTTTATTATGGGTGGGTATTATGCTGTATTGGGTATTATGCTTTATTATGGTTAGGTATTAGGCTTTAGTATGGGTGAGTATTATGCTGGATAATGGGTTGGTACTATGCTCCATTTGAGATGGGTAATATACTTCACAATGGGTGGTTATATGCTTTAGTTATGGGTAGGTATTATGTGATACAGTGGGTGAGAGTTATGCTATGTGGTACTATGCTGTGTTAAGGGTAGGTACGATATTAGGTTATACAATGGGTGAGGGTTATGCTATTGGTGGTACCATGCTGTATTATGGGCAGGTATTAGGTTATACAGTGGGTGAGGGTTATGCTATTGGTGGTACCATGCTGTATTATGGGCAGGTATTAGGTTATACAATGGGTGAGGGTTATGCTATTGGTGGTACCATGCTGTATTATGGGCAGGTATTAGGTTATACAGTGGGTGAGGGTTATGCTATTGGTGGTACCATGCTGTATTATGGGCAGGTATTAGGTTATACAATGGGTGAGGGTTATGCTATTGGTGGTACCATGCTGTATTATGGGTAGGTATTAGGTTATACAATGGGTGAGGGTTATGCTATTGGTGGTACTATGCTGTATTATGTGTAGGTATTAGGTTATACAGTGGGTGAGGGTTATGCTATTGGTGGTACCATGCTGTATTATGGGTAGGTATTAGGTTATACAATGGGTGAGGGTTATGCTATTGGTGGTACCATGCTGTATTATGGGTAGGTATTAGGTTATACAATGGGTGAGGGTTATGCTATCTGTGGTACCATGCTGTATTATGGGTAGGTATTAGGTTATACAATGGGTGAGGGTTATGCTATCTGTGGTACCATGCTGTATTATGGGTAGGTATTAGGTTATACAATGGGTGAGGGTTATGCTATTGGTGGTACTATGCTGTATTATGGGTAGGTATTAGGTTATACAATGGGTGAGGGTTATGCTATTGGTGGTACTATGCTGTATTATGGGTAGGTATTAGGTTATACAATGGGTGAGGGTTATGCTATCTGTGGTACTATGCTGTATTATGGGTAGGTATTAGGTTATACAATGGGTGAGGGTTATGCTATCTGTGGTACTATGCTGTATTATGGGTAGGTATTAGGTTATACAATGGGTGAGGGTTATGCTATCTGTGGTACTATGCTGTATTATGGGTAGGTATTAGGTTATACAATGGGTGAGGGTTATGCTATCTGTGGTACTATGCTGTATTATGGGTAGGTATTAGGTTATACAATGGGTGAGGGTTATGCTATCTGTGGTACTATGCTGTATTATGGGTGGGTATTAGGTTATACAATGGGTGAGGGTTATGCTATCTGTGGTACTATGCTGTATTATGGGTAGGTATTATTATACAATGGGTGAGGGTTATGCTATCTGTGGTACTATGCTGTATTATGGGTAGGTATTAGGTTATACAATGGGTGAGGGTTATGCTATCTGTGGTACTATGCTGTATTATGGGTAGGTATTAGGTTATACAATGGGTGAGGGTTATGCTATCTGTGGTACTATGTTGTATTATGGGTAGGTATTAGGTTATACAATGGGTGAGGGCTATGCTATCTGTGGTACTATGCTGTATTATGGGTAGGTATTAGGTTATACAATGGGTGAGGGTTATGCTATCTGTGGTACTATGCTGTATTATGGGTAGGTATTAGGTTATACAATGGGTGAGGGTTACTATGCTGTATTATGGGTAGGTATTAGGTTATACAATGGGTAAGGGTTACTATGCTGTATTATGGGTAGGTGTATATAGGAGTCCAAAGATCATGTTTATAGCCATTCACAGTGGACCTGTCAGTAAGTACAAGGGATTGGGGAACTTGACCCATATAGTCACACAGTTTTCATGGGTGTAAAAACATCAAGCTCATTTTCAATTTAAACTTGTTGGAGCTTGAAGGATGAAAAGTATTTCTTCTTAAAACCTGCTTAAATTAATCAAGACAGTATGTCCTGATACAGCTTTTTCACAATAAAAATACAGCATTTCTTCAAAGATCATTTTTGTCTTAATCAGATCAAACCATTGCCTGCTAAACCATCTTATTACAAGTCGTGTCCATCAGTTACTGATTCACATGTCTACATCACAAATTGCTTGTGCTGCAGGGAGGAGAGTCAAAGGCCCAGGTCGCCAATGGAAAAGTTGCAAATGGTACTACACGGGGCCACAAGAGGAACGGTAGCGTCGTAACGGCTAATGGTGTTATTGAAGCCAAGAAGGACAAATAGACTAGTCATTGGTCAAGAATCTGCAGGTCACTTGTGTGGCTAGCCAGATCTCTCATAGAGTGCCACCCAACTCGGAACAACCATACACCACATTGTGCTATGAAAGAAAAGATTCCTCCAGCAAATTGTACATCTGAATTGGGTATTGATTCAACAACTTTCATGAATCATATATCTGCATTAGGTATCCATTCAACTTCTTCTCATAACCTCACTTGTCTTATGTGAGACACAATACAAACTTCAGTCTGCTGTAGTTTCAACTGTTCTTACTCACTGTGTCATCGCCGACAGAATGTCCGCACTTTCATGTTAACAGAAAGAATAGTTTGGAAGCATGCAGTTGGTAGTATCTTGAACAAATTAGTATCTATTTTTAATATATTTCTTGTCCATAGGGCATTATTTCAATACTGCATGCGATCGAGGCACAGTTGTGACCTCCATGGGGTCTCAGCCTAATCTAATTACATCTTCTGGATTAAAATAGTTCAAATTTCTTAACTTGAAAAAACCCACAAGTGTTACATACTGTTTTTATACAGAGTGAACAAAATGTTTGATTCTGTAACTATTTTATTAGTGTCTTTTGAAGAAGCTGTAGCTGTTGCCAACTTATCTCCATGACAATGACTCTGGTTATGTGGTTCTGAAGCACTTGTGATGTTTGCTTACATTACATATACCTCGAAATCCATCGTCCCAAATCACATGATGCTCTTTTCCGGGGAAGTCATATCTGAGGAAACTGTGTACATGTATGGGATCAACCACATTTATCTCCGATACATTACCTTTCTCTGTGGAAATATGTTCGAGTCAGAGCAGTATAGAAGTGAAGTCAAATCATTCTAGAAAGCTGTCAAATATCTGATCTCAATGAAATTGTTTATGGGTTGGATTGAAATCAACTGTTGTGAATAAGTGATATCTGTATTATATCTGTCTCCAAGACCAAAGTTCACTGCTATATGGAGCAGACGCATGACAAGTCACATACTGTGATATCTCACTGTATAGTTACACAATAGTGAAAGTACCTTTCATCAACTAGCCTCAATGTGAATGCCTTCAGTTTACAGGACAAAGTTGCCAAAACATTCTACTCACATACTAAATCAGATCAAAATATTTGGATGGTTATTTTGTTTAATGTGTGCCATTATTTTATTATTGCACCTTCATTCTGATGTTTTAAAAGAACAAATGTATGTAGGTTTGCAAACTTAAGTGGAATATATATCCTAGCTCTCTGGCTGCAGCAGTGAGACTATCCAACATGGCTGTCTTGGTATGTTGTGTTCTCAAAGATCTCAGGGGCTTCGCCTACATCTTGGCTGTTGAGCAGCCATACAAAATATCATGCTGTTAGTGTCTTTGACAAATTAAAGTGTATCTTTATGACACAGCTTTTCATAATCGTATTAAAAGTGTTGTTTTAACACATATTTTCATCTCTAAACATACCTCATCTACTTTGGATGACTTTGAGTACATTTACACCTAGTGCCATCCTCACCTAGTTCTGTAGCTGGTACCCAGGTAGGTGGACCACACCTGGACCATCAGGTGGACCTGTTGTAAGACTCCAGCACATTTCCTCACACATGCAGGGCATGCCCTGGTAGACACATGTCACTGTATCCCACTTTCATAGATCAATCATTGGATTGTCTGGTCCAAACTTGGGGTTTATTTACAGCCTGCCACCATATAGCTGTAATATTGCTCAGTCCAGTGTTAAACAACAAACTTGGCTTGACTACCTGATGTTCATCACTGACATACTCTTATGAAAATCTCATGTTTAAATAAGGCACTACTTAACTCAAAGAATTTTCAAATATTGCATTTAACAGGCAGGAATTTCCTTTCATTCATGTTTGTTACCTGAAGAAGGTAATGTTCAGATAGCGAGAATTTTCCTTTTGATGTCATCCTGTGATATAGTCTCCTTGAACAGTTACTATGGAGATGACTGACTTAACGATCACCATGTTGTTATATTGCTCAACTTGGTTCTCAACTTAACCATTTGGATGACCATTACATGTTTGTATCGTCTCTACACAAGGTCGTTGTTTTACACTGTCAGATCCCCATCTCCATCTTTAGAGACTTTTACCCTTTATTTATTACCTTGTTGTTTTACTTCATGAAGTAGTAGTTTTGATCAACTCTTGTCTATGCATATCACAGCTGCGATGAAATAAAGCCAAAATGCAATAGAATGATCCGTTCTTGATCATGAACAAACAGTATTTGGTATCAAATTGATTACTGTTTATTTGATTGTATTAGATCCTCTGATAGACGTATCAGTCACCAGTGTGGATACATTATGTGTACTATCAGTATACTGTATGTACATATGTGTTGAAGATTTGAGGAAGTCAGTACCTGTCATTGTATATACCATATGCCTATTTAATCTCTCTTGTATGCATAACATAAACAAAATGTTCAAACAACTTTGAAGTGAACTTGTTTTTGTCAGTTATTTTATATAATAAATCTAGTAAATATCACACCCTTTAGTTTGTTATTACCTTTCAAAGTTTGTCGACACGAGTTTGTTACAATCAATTGAGCTTTAAAAGGTTTTACAGTAAGTTGACTACCCTAAACATATCTTCACTAGATTGTCTATACACACATAAATACATGAAAATTTACAATCTTAAATTCTCAATAATTTCTGGTTGTACTGTATATCTGCTATCTTTACCCAAAGGCTAATATGTATACAAATATTCAGATGTACTGTCAAATTGCGTTATATTTAAAGAACATCTAAATTGGTATAATTAGCAAAAAGTGTATGGAAGGAGGACCAGAAAGCATAGAATTTTGCTGGGTTTGCATTAGAGAATGCTGTATATTTGGTACCCACACTACTATTGATGACCCCCACCACTATTGTCGACACTCACCTCATCCATACATCAGTCTACCCTTGGTTTACCAACACTACTATTGATAAACACACAGAGTATAATCACTTCACAATATGTGTCTTTTAATCAGAACATAACTCACACACATCTTTACACTATATACTGTATAATGAGCTGTAGTGGAGAAACATCCACACTGACCAGGTTACACTGACACGAGACATAGACTCACACACATCTTTACACTATATACTGTATAATGAGCTGTAGTGGAGAAACATCCACACTGACCAGGTTTCACTGACACGAGACATAGACTCACACACATCTTTACACTATATACTGTATAATGAGCTGTAGTGGAGAAACATCCACACTGACCAGGTTACACTGACACTGCGAGACATAGACTCACACACATCTTTACACTATATACTGTATAATGAGCTGTAGTGGAGAAACATCCACACTGACCAGGTTTCACTGACACGAGACATAGACTCACACACATCTTTACACTATATACTGTATAATGAGCTGTAGTGGAGAAACATCCACACTGACCAGGTTACACTGACACGAGACATAGACTCACACACATCTTTACACTATATACTGTATAATGAGCTGTAGTGGAGAAACATCCACACTGACCAGGTTTCACTGACACATCCACACTGACCAGGTTACACCACGAGACATAGACTCACACACATCTTTACACTATATACTGTATAATGAGCTGTAGTGGAGAAACATCCACACTGACCAGGTTTCACTGACCGGACATAGACTCACTCTTTACACTATATGACCAGTATAATGAGCTGTAGTGGAGAAACATCCACACTGACCAGGTTTCACTGACACGACATAGACTCACACACATCTTTACACTATATACTGTATAATGAGCTGTAGTGGAGAAACATCCACACTGACCAGGTTTCACTGACCGCGAGACATAGACTCACACACATCTTTACACTATATACTGTATAATGAGCTGTAGTGGAGAAACATCCACACTGACCAGGTTTCACTGACCACGAGACATAGACTCACTTTACACTATAGACTGGAGAAACATCCACACTGACCAGGTTTCACACACACGAGGACTTTACACATCTTTACACTATATACTGTATAATGAGCTGTAGTGTAGTGGAGAAACATCCTCACACATCTTTACTGACCAATGAGCTGTAGTGGAGAAACATCCACACTGACCAGGTTACACTGACATAGACTCACACACATCTTTACACTATATACTGTATAATGAGCTGTAGTGGAGAAACATCCACACTGACCAGGTTTCACTGACACGAGACATAGACTCACACACATCTTTACACTATATACTGTATAATGAGCTGTAGTGGAGAAACATCCACACTGACCAGGTTACACTGACACTAGACATAGACTCACACACATCTTTACACTATATACTGTATAATGAGCTGTAGTGGAGAAACATCCACACTGACCAGGTTACACTGACATGAGACATAGAGGCTGAATCCTCTTATGACCATGTTCACAAATGTTCAACAATGTTTCTAAACACATGTAAGTAACAAGACAAGTTTCATGTTTGTCAACAACAAACATACGCCACATGATCTAAAATGGAGAACAAACCATCAGGTTCACAAAGTGCACATGCAATGTGTTTATTTGTCCACTTCCCAAGTGTTGAGTGAAGATCATGTTCCTGTCTGTGTTGGCAAGCACCTGCTATGACTTTCCTGGCTGTGCTGGCAAGCACCTGCTTCAACTTGCTGGGAGTGAACATCATGTTCTGGTCTGTGTTGGCAAGCATCTGCTATGACTTGCTGGGAGTGAAGATCATGTTCTGGTCTGTGGGGAAGGCTCCTATAATGTGACCACTGGCCGGCACAAACACAGGTTTCAAACTGGTGCTGGTGGTGACCAGTCCTGAAACATAAGATGGTGTTTTGTCTTACTTCATTGGATTGTATTAAAGTTGCATTAAAGTCTTAAAAGTATGAAAAGAATAAACAGAATACCTCTGTACATTATGCCAGATAACCATGACAACGAAACCTCGGAACTATAGATGTTACACTGCAAAGAAAACAACAGAATGTGAGCCTCATAAACACCTGGGGAGCACATCCTTTACACTGCAATACATCTAGAACACCTGGGTAGAACATCCTTTACACTGCAATACATCTAGACCACCTGGGGAGCACATCCTTTACACTGCAATACATATAGAACACCTGGGGTGCACATCCTTTACACGGCAATACATCTAGAACACCTGGGTAGAACATCCTTTACACTGCAATACATCTAGACCACCTGGGTAGAACATCCTTTACACTGCAATACATATAGAACACCTGGGTAGAACATCCTTTACACTGCAATACATATATAACACCTGGGGTGCACATCCTTTACACTGCAATACATCTAGACCACCTGGGGAGCACATCCTTTACACTGCAATACATATAGAACACCTGGGGTGCACATCCTTTACACTGCAATACATCTAGAACACCTGGGGTGCACATCCTTTACACTGCAATACATATAGAACACCTGGGGAGCACATCCTTTACACTGCAATACATATATAACACCTGGCAGTACATCCTTTACACTGCAATACATATAGAACACCTGGGGTGCACATCCTTTACACTGCAATACATCTAGACCACCTGGGGTGCACATCCTTTACACTGCAATACATATATAACACCTGGGTAGAACATCCTTTACACTGCAATACATCTATAACACCTGGGGAGCACATCCTTTACACTGCAATATATCTATAACACCTGGGGTGAACATCCTTTACACTGCAATACATCTATAACACCTGGGGTACATCCTTTACACTGCAATACATCTATAACACCTTGGGAGCACATCCTTTACACTGCAATACATCTATAACACCTGGGGAGCACATCCTTTACACTGCAATACATCTATAACACCTGGCAGCACATCCTTTACACTGCAATACACCTGGCAGCACATCCTTTACACTGCAATACATCTATAACACCTGGGGAGCACATCCTTTACACTGCAATACATCTATAACACCTGGCAGCACATCCTTTACACTGCAATACACCTGGCAGTACATCCTTTACACTGCAATACATCTATAACACCTGGGGAGCACATCCTTTACACTGCAATACATCTATAACACCTGGCAGCACATCCTTTGCACTGCAATACACCTGGCAGCACATCCTTTACACTGCAATACATATAGAACACCTGGGAAGCACATCCTTTACACTGCAATACATCTATAACACCTGGCAGCACATCCTTTACACTGCAATACATATAGACCACCTGGGGAGCACATCCTTTACACTGCAATACATTTAATAACACCTGGGGAGCACATCCTTTATACTGCAATACATCTATAACACCTGGGGAGCACATCCTTTACACTGCAATACATCTATAACACCTGGCAGCACATCCTTTGCACTGCAATACACCTGGCAGCACATCCTTTACACTGCAATACATCTATAACACCTGGGAAGCACATCCTTTACACTGCAATACATCTATAACACCTGGCAGCACATCCTTTACACTGCAATACATATAGACCACCTTGGGAGCACATCCTTTACACTGCAATACATCTATAACACCTGGGGAGCACATCCTTTACACTGCAATACATCTATAACACCTGGCAGCACATCCTTTACACTGCAATACACCTGGCAGCACATCCTTTACACTGCAATACATCTATAACACCTGGGGAGCACATCCTTTACACTGCAATACATCTATAACACCTGGCAGCACATCCTTTACACTGCAATACATCTATAACACCTGGCAGTACATCCTTTACACTGCAATACATCTATAACACCTGGGGAGCACATCCTTTACACTGCAATACATCTATAACACCTGGCAGCACATCCTTTGCACTGCAATACACCTGGCAGCACATCCTTTACACTGCAATACATATAGAACACCTGGGAAGCACATCCTTTACACTGCAATACATCTATAACACCTGGCAGCACATCCTTTACACTGCAATACATATAGACCACCTGGGGAGCACATCCTTTACACTGCAATACATTTAATAACACCTGGGGAGCACATCCTTTATACTGCAATACATCTATAACACCTGGGGAGCACATCCTTTACACTGCAATACATCTATAACACCTGGCAGCACATCCTTTGCACTGCAATACACCTGGCAGCACATCCTTTACACTGCAATACATCTATAACACCTGGGGAGCACATCCTTTACACTGCAATACATCTATAACACCTGGCAGCACATCCTTTACACTGCAATACATATAGACCACCTGGGGAGCACATCCTTTACACTGCAATACATATATAACACCTGGGGAGCACATCCTTTACACTGCAATACATTTATAACACCTGGGGTGCACATCCTTTACACAGTAATACATCTATAACACCTAGGGAGCACATCCTTTACACTGCAATACATATATAACACCTGGGGTGCACATCCTTTACACAGTAATACATCTATAACACCTAGGGAGCACATCCTTTACACAGTAATACATCTATAACACCTGGGGTGCACATCCTTTACACTGCAATATATCTATAACACCTAGGGAGCACATCCTTTACACTGCAATATTATACAAACAGCTACTCTGCAGAAGGTCAGTATGTGTAAACAAGGACCTGTGTACCTGAAACAGGAGGTGGTCAGATAGGATCAAGTTCACAGTCGACCTCACCAAGACTAATCATTTGTTCTCTCTAAAGTTTATGAAGCCTTCAAGTTGTTACAGTAACCTTGCTGTAAACAATGAGATATAATAGTACCAGACGCCATCTTGTTTTCCAGTACCAGATGCCATCTTGTTTTCTATCAGAGGAGTCAAAATACACCACGACACTTCAATGCTCATCATGCGATGGGTCATATTCAAATTCAGTGACTTAATTAAAGGTGTTTGCTGAAATGGTTTAGTTTGTACAGATGAACCATTGCAATTGCAAGATTACTAGATGTATAACAGATTTATTACAGGGTCTGAAAAACAAATCCCTTAAATGACAATACATTTATAATGAGATCTGGCAAGCATCTGTCCTAGTAGTCGTAAGCACAAAAAATGAATTCAACCATTTCTTTACACTCTAAGAAAACTGGGTAGCACATCTCTTGTACACATTGTGTACAAAAGATTCACTTTGTTTCCGAAAGAGCATCCTACATATATAAATGTTATGAATTTAACCATTCTCAAAGATTGCATATATGAATGAATGACTCCTACCGTTACAGTGTTGATGTATCCTCTCTGCCAGCGCGAGTCCGCTGACCGCTGCTCCCTGGATACAAGGGCTGACCAGCCAGTCCCCACAGACACCCACATTGTTGAAGCTGTCAAACACACACTCTTCATCTGTTGCCAGCACATTCATGGGCACAGCGGCCCCCACAACTGTACCCGGGAATACACCACTTCCGGGAGCTGGCCCTTCCCTGTTGCCTGACTGAATGCAGCTAGAAGCTTGTCTGTTACACCTTGAGCCTTCCCGGGAGGAATGTTTTCCTGGGGAACCTTGTTTGCTGTACCAAACTCTCTTGTACTAAATACAGTCCAACATTCAATTTTACTTGCGGGAAACTTCTGACCCAGCTTGGCAGTGTTGTTTGCAATCCATGATATATCTTGATGTTCAACATGAGCTCCCTGGAAGGAGAGTTTAAGTGGCTCCCTGAAGGCAACAAGTAGGACCCACAATGAACAGAGCTGCATCCGGTGATCCCGGACAACAAGCTCATCCCCAAACCTCACTCTCAGCAGTCGGTGAACGTCAGGTACTCCAGCGCTGGACATCAGCTTGTCGGCACACTTACCATTATGAGCCACAACCAAATAGTCAAAGAAGCCATACTTGTCTACCTGCCATTTCCTGGACACGCTGTCGAAGCTGACATTCCCAACCCAACATGGCCGCTGTACTTTACTGAGTGATGCCAGACACTCCACCACGGACCTCATCCCCTCACTGCCAATAAAAGCCTGTGTGATACCAGCATCTGTGGAGAATCTGCCCTTCTTCAGATGTCCAATCTTCCCTGGCCACACTTTCACTGCCCCTTTTGAATGCAGAAAACTCACAATTTTTGCAAACCGTTTGTCAGAGACCGTAAAGTACTGGGCGGAGTGATCAAATATGTATGTCTTCCCCTCAATCTGTACATGGCGGGTTGAACAGCGCCCTCCCACTGCGTTTTGACCTGCAGGGTGAAGCAATGAGAACATAAATATCTCTAATCTTGTAAAAGCAGGCACTGCTTTATGTACTTTATTCAAAAAGATTTCCTTGAATTATTACAACTAAGAACCACAATACCAATGGAGTGTTAGAATGTTGACCTTCACCTCTGGTTCCACCTGCCACGCCTCTGTGTATATCATATACAGTCTGCCAGTGGTTGATACTGCTTCAAATACTGTTCAAGCACAAAGTGTTTTCAGGTTAATTTACCATTGGTCTGGTTCAATGTTTTCAATATTTGTACCTCCTTCCTCAGGTCAGAAACATAGAAACAGGTGGTGGCAGCCATCATATGACCGGGAGTGCTACATTACCTGTATCAAACACGGTGACATCATGGATGTTCAGCTGCCCTAGTCTGGCAGCACACACCAGGCCAGAGATACCTCCACCTACAATGGCCAGTATGTTACTCTTTCAGATGAATATACCTGGGTCTCATGAGACCTGAGACCCAGGTACCTACAGGACGACCCTGACCCATGGGTACCAGGTACCCACAAGAAAACCCAGACCCATGGGTACCTGAGTGGAACCCAGGTACCCACAGGACGACCCTGACCCATGGGTACCTGAGTGAGACCCAGGTACCCACAGGACGGCCCTGACCCATGGGTACCTGAGTGAGACCCAGGTACCCACAGGACAGCCCTGACCCATGGGTACCTGAGTGAGACCCCGGTACCTACAGGACGACCCTGACCCATGGGTATCTGAGTGGAACCCAGGTACCCACAGGACGGCCCTGACCCATGGGTACCTGAGTGAGACCCAGGTACACACAGGACAACCCTCACCCAATGGGTACCTGAGTGAGACCCAGGTACCCACAGGACGGCCCTGACCCATGGGTACCTGAGTGAGACCCAGGTACCCACAGGACGACCCTGACCCATGGGTACCTGAGTGGGACCCAGGTACCCACAGGACGACCCTGACCCATGGGTAGTGATGTTATATGTGTTAATGAAATACCAACATAACTACTTGGTTTCACTACGAGCTGTCAATATTCACATTACTTTCTAACAATGCCGACATGCCTTCTGACATCCACACATTTTACTACAGACAAAACTCAGCTTCTTTGATAACCTTCAATGATTAGATCATTGTATCATATATCAAACAATAGAACTCTATGGCTGCACTATAAATAGCTGATTTACATAATCCCTCGGACATGAATATGTTTGAGAAAAATTAAAACTGCAATCAGTTTTGGTGCATGTGTGATTAGATTCTTTTTTACTATATGTTTCAGATATTTTTTTCAGCCACCGGACTCTTGTAAGACAATTTCCAATGAGACATTGTATACCCAACTCTTGAGACCTACAGTGGGTATCCAGGTAGATATTATGGGATCAAGTAACAAGGCCATAAATTAAGACTCATATCAGCCCTGGAATTTCTAAATAATTCCAATATTTGCACATTTGCATGTTAACAATCCTAAAGATGATTGGTCTCAGAAATATGAAGCACCACAGCATCACACAGCTGCATTGTTCAGAATGGTTATCATAATCTATAGATCATAGCCTCACAAATATATCAAATTACATCATCAGAGCATGCCCACAAGTTTGCTTCAGGTGAATTTCTTTGTTGCGTGACACTTCAAACAGGTTTGTCAAAAGTGTATTGCCATTGTTTTAAAAATGATAACTGGTGGCTTGTAATTTCACTTGTATATGTTTCAGTTGGGTAAAACATCTTGAGAGGTGATGAATCCACTTTGTAAATGTTAGCAACTATACCTAGTGAACAGCATTTCAAGCACGTTTGGAATATCTAGGTCTTATCATTAACTGGACAAAAACTGCCTGTACTCAACACAGCTTACATTTCTTGGTGAGTTATTAGACATGGTTTCTTATACCCTGTCCTCGACTGTTGGTGCTGTAGGACTATTCAGTGCCAGTAACCACAAACTCTCGATACTGGCAGGAAGCTCAGTTGGTTAAGCCAGGTGGCTAGAGGTGGTAGACGGTTCTTGAGATGAACACTATTGCTAAAGAACAGCTATGGTACATAGAAACCACCGAGTATGGCTGTCAATTGACTTTAAAGCCGACATACACCGCTGGATTGGTTCCCTTGATGTTCCCTGGTACTGAGAGGAGACAGGACAAGCACCCTATCACAAGTCTCCATCATGATGCTTGTTCAGATGGGTGTGGTGGGGTGTATGGAGATCACATAAGCCCTGAGTGTGACTTCCCTGGTTTACAGGCTTGGCATATTAACTATATTCAGCTTTCGCCATCAATTCAGCAGCTGTAAACAGAATCACTCATGAGCGAGTGTCTGTACTGATAATAGGACTGTACGAAGCTTGATAAAATGACTCAACTCACAGTAAAGACATGATAAATGTACATGCATAGTCTGCTCTGGATCAGCGATACCTATAACTTTACTCTCAGTGCCGTAATCCTCCCAGGCAAGGGATAACAAAGTAGCAAATAAATGTAGCAGTGTGTAGATAAAAGTGTGCAATTTTAATGTGTTAAACTTCATTATTTTAAACGTAGGTGTAAAACTTTATCATTACCAAACTGGCCTGGTTAACACTAACACTTGCACTGTTTAACTAGCTCACTGGTAAGCTATTGGCAGCAGCTAGCTTGGGGTCTGTTGTTAAGGGTACGTGATCTGTGCGTTCAATCTCTGCATTGGCCTGTTGTCAAGGTTCCTATTGTTTCATAAGATTTCAGCTATCACCCACCTTCTTGTCATACTTAAAGCTTTCTAATGCCTTTCACTTGTGGCCGTCTTCATCATTCTCCTAGATAGCACAATCAGAGCACAACACCAGCACATTATGGGGTAGGTTAAGTTAGATCTTTTAGTATTATATGTATAGTCGGGCTATTAGTATTTAGTGTGTTAGATACATGTTTTAAGGAATAGTGTTTTATCATATTTGGTGTAAGTTAGGTGTTTGTCAATAAATATATGTATACCTAGTATTTTAGACAAATGTATGATGTTTTGTGCACCAATACATTAGTTTACTGGTATGAGTTTATTTGTACAGTAGGGTATTTTATACCACCATGATGCTGTAATTTGTATTATGTAACGTAGCATGTATATGTATTAGCTATTTCATGATTGGCGTGATACAGTAATGCGTATCATGCATGTATATTATAAGGTTTAGTTTCTACATGCATATTTATGTGTATATTAGGGTAAATAAGATTACTATTTATGTGTACGCTAATTCTGTTCATGATGTATCTGCATATACTAGCAGTATACTTAGGCAATATTTTGTTTATTTAGGTTCACTGAGAATCATATGTTTACACTAGCTGTTGGCCTATTCTGCCTGCGTCCCCGAGACGAGGTGAGGTATTGTATTTAGAATGTGATTGTAAATATTAGTAATAATAGTTGTCATATATGTGAGTGATAATTACAGTACATGTTTTTGCTTAAATCTGGATACTAGATAGTATTAATAGTATAGTGGCATGGTCACTATGGTAACTATATTGAATGTATAACATGATATGTGTTACATATATGAGAGACATGTATTAATTGATGTATATTTTATCATTCAGGGCGTTTTGTTAGTCCAGTTTTATGGACTGAGAGCCAACTGGGGATCTCCATATCCCACGTTACCAGTCTTGAATAAATCCCTGAAAACCTCCTCAATTATTCATCCTCATTAAACTATCATCAAAGAATACCTCTGTTACACAGTATTCTTGACCTAACTTTGTGTTGAGCACAAGAAATTGGGAATCACTTTTGAAAAGAGTAATGCTAGATGGGTGTTCAAGTGTGGCCCAGCAATAAAGTTATCCAGAAACAAGATTCCTGGTCAGATGTTACTTTTGGCTGGAAAATATTATTTCTTCAGTCTGGATCCTTTGAAAAAGGTTTTGTTATCCCACAAACTTATTTTTACTGCAAATTAGGTCTAGGGGTGATACTGGGATATAACAACTCGTACTGCCTACCTCATATTCAGATTAACGTTCTGAAGCACAGATTCTTGGTTCTGATTCTTTGTTGGATTGTAAGTATAGGACATTCAGTAAATTGTGTGTTCGTGTAAAGAGAGACCACATTTATTGATTTAACGACACTCTATATGCCTGGTGGTAGTTCAGAACTTAAAGAAAGATATCTGTTCGCATTTTCATGTGGTACATGTACTAGTAAACATCTGACCGTTCGTTTAGCAGACAGGCATGTGTAAGCGGAAAATGAGTATGTTATGCTGAAGTACAATGTTCGGGATCTTTATTGGCCTACTTGGCGCCGGCTTCACGTCAACAGGAGGGAAAACATCACTGAGTTTTTTAACATTCAAGCTTTCAATGTTCGTTCGCCTACTGATCAAAGTCCATGGATGTACGCTAGTTGGATTACAATGAGAAATATTAAAACAAACCTCAAGGGTACTATCCACGACGTGTGTTGTTGCAGCTGGTGACGGGCTTACATAAGCTGGCTGTGTGGTGCAAGGGAGGTAATTCGACAGAATTATCTCCCTTTGACCATGAGTCGTAGATGGAAACATTCCATTGATTTCACAACATGCACAAACATAATTCTTTAGGGTTTTCATAATTTATGCTTTATTTACAGATGACACACCATGTATCTGTACATGTTAGAGTTTTGAATTATTGAAGTTGATAAAGTTCAGATTCTGTTACAATATATTTCACATACATAATACTCTTTGTGCAGTATAAGGTACACTGGACCAAAACAATTCCACTCCGATTCAGATGATTTGTTCAAGGTTCAAATCTCAATTATTTTCTTATTTACTGAAAGTCACTTGAGACATATGTTTTGGTTTTGTAATTTTCTGGTTTCCCAAACAAGTGGAAATGTTTCACACAGCATGTGTTTTACACTGGTCAAATAGACTGAAAAAAACTACCATGTCCAAGTGATGTATTGTTTGTTTACTATGCACATACCAAATTTTATTAGATATTCATGTACTGGTACCTACTTTCCGTTTACCTCACGACAATGAGACACTTGTTCATAAGGATGTATCCCCAGGATTCCATTCTTGTCACCACTGTATCAGGACGTCACACTGAGGGACAACGTTGACTGATCATTACTTCTGGATTTTTACTCACACTATCAATCACTGTTTTGCTTGGCCAATACTTGATTATTTGCAGACCAGTAAGAAATATACTGAACAGCAAAAGAAACGCAAGTTTCGAAAAAATGAAATTTCATGAAGGTAAGCGTTCATGTTTATGGAACGTTCATGGTAAAGTGACGTCATGATCCCCGATGAGATGTCATGCAATTTGACGTCCATACGAAACACTGGCACAAACACACCAACAGTGAGTGCAACAAAACAATAATTTTAGCACGTGCATTGACAGTTCTGGATGGAAAACATGCATTTCACTCTGAGGTATCCTTTATAAAGGTTTGTGTCAAAAGAGTTCAGCATTGACGCTAGGAGGTGTACACGCCACACAAACGATGCCTAGACTAACGACTGAGCAGAGGGGAATGGCCATTGGAAAGTTGCACGGAGGTAGCTAGACAATTGGGCTGTCATTTTACCACCATTACACGACTTGCTCAACGTCATCAGCAAACAGGGGTTGCTGCTGATAGTCCCTGTACCGGACGGCAACGAGTAACAACTCATACGCAAGATCGGTTCATCCGGGTCACTCATCTAAGGAACCGAACTCAAGCAGCAACAGTAACAGCAGCCTTAGTTCTTGGGTCAAGGGGAGCAGTGTCCAGCGATACGATTAGGCGTCGTCTTCCGGCTGCTGGAATCCACTGCTGAAGGCCATATGTGGGGCCAATTTTGGCACGTCAACAACGCCAATGACGTTTGCAGCCCTCACACAGCAAGGGTGTCGATGGATTGTCTGGCTCAGAACAACATTAACATTTTGCTATGGCCATCTCGTTACCGGATATGGCTCCCATTGAACATTCTGGGACGAAATTGGACGGAGGATTGGGGCAGGTAGACAGCCACTCACACTTGCACATTTGGAATAGAGATTGGTGTTTGGGCGGAACCAATTGCCTCAGGCATCCTTTCAGACTCTAGTGAACTCAATGAGGCCACATTGCACGGCCTGTGTGCAAGCTCAAGGTGGCTATACGTGCTACTAAAGAGTCTGTCACTTTTCGCGTTCTCCATTTGACGGACTGTGATCAATTTGAACATTTTTCTATAGAATAAATGACTAGACAATAAATGACTAGACATGATTTTGGTTGTCTTCTATTCAAAAACTTGACAAAAAGCCAGACTTGTGTTTCGTTTGCTGTTCAGTATAGTATGCTTTTTGCTGACTTTCACATACCATTCATTCTCACTGTAATTGATGAGACCAGAGACACAGAGAATGTCAACCAAAACAAACCAAATTCCTACACTTGACCATGTTGACAGTTATACTTACCAACAAAGCACAAAAAGCAACATAGCACAACATGTTTATTTCCTGTCCCAGACAATACGACAATCATAATAATTAGTCTTTCCTGATGTTGTCCGTTACCATGGCAACAGATGGCATTGCGAAACAAATGTCTATGTGTTGAACAGGGCCTCAGATTGTAATGTACAGTCTGCCTTCACAATTGAGAAACTACACTGCTTCTCAACTTTTCAATGATATATAACTTGAGAACTTCTGATGGTTAGTGTTTATGGCAATGGAAACCTTCACTTTATCTATTATGTGCATGGGATGTGAATATATATGCTTAATAAGTCATTACTGACAACAACCTTTGTTATGGTTAACTTATGGGCTATTTGATGTTTACACATTTCTAATGGCATTTCACTTCAAGAAACTGTCTATTTTTCATTACATGGCCACTGCAGCACTCTGAATGTGGTAACTTGTATCAATGTTGGTGAAACATGAATAGCGAAACAAATGACCAATGACACTTTATGATACATATACCGGTAATGCAATTGTGAAAGCTGTCAGTATCTGTACTTGGTAGAGTAGTCTTTTGGTGACACAACCAAACCTCGCCCTTTCCTCGGGCCCCGGTACACTGTCTCCACAATGTCAATAAACTCCTGAACATCCTCCATACACCAGTTGATCTTGTTGTTGTTGCCAGTACCCAAATCAATCATGATGTGCTTGTTTCTGTAGAAAAACATGGAGGTGCAGGGGTCATACAACTCGTACATTTTGTTGAAATCTGGAACTGCAGAAATGTCCACCAAGTATATCACAGCAAAGTTCTTCACTTTCTCGGCACACTTGTACAAAGTTTCATCCATGACCATGCAGCTGGGGTCCCAGTCGTGGCCGAAGCGGATGATGACCACCCGATCCTCCTCCGACAATATGGCCTGGTCCACCTGCCAGCCATTGTGGAGATGCTGCAACATGTACGACATCTTGGCTGATGAAGACCCCACTCAATACCTGTCTGAAAAGTAATGAACAGGTAACCAATACAACACAGGCAACTACAGGAACTTCATCACATTTACATTGACAAGATGGTTTTGTGAGCTGAAGAAGGTACCACTGTATTCTGAAACTTCAAGAGACCCATATAACTCTTTAGATGTATGAAAGTCAAAAGGTTTTAGCTGCTAAATGCCACACTCTGTTATTTCATCTGTGAGAAGGTTACCTGTAAATAGTTGATATTGGACTTGATAATCCTATGCTAGTAACCAATTTATATAGTCTGAGCACAGGATTCCTTTTTCAGTCAACCATCTCTTTCAACATGATTGACACACTAATAATATGTCAAGTACCTCAGTTTCTAGATTTTTTTTTCTAACAGTGTCTCATTCAAGATATTTGACAGTGACATTCTAGGCATTTGTTTGTGTCATATCAGGTTTGACCATATCATGCAGGATCTTGTAAATTACAATGCGGGATAAATGTGAGAAATGGCTAGTGACCACTCATTAGAGCCTGCGACACCATCATAACCATGGCTAATCGGATTTTAATAGCCCATTAGGCTACCACTTTTTCAGTTATGTAACCCTTCAGCAAGACTAGCTACATATTCATTGTTTAACAGTACAGAGTTTAGTCACCCTATCGAGCTAACAAACTCAAGGATTCTCACAAAAACTGATTGCTTGTCTTTATGAAATTTATATACCACAATGTAAATATTGTGTACTTTAATTTATGTATTTTAAACTTGAGTAGATAACAGCTCTCTCAACGAACCTAAACACACTGAACAAATAAATAGGAAAAGTAGTTTTGTTAGTTAGTATAGGGTTCCCTTTGTCTTCAGCTACCTCATCCAGCAATGACTTGGTCAGTGACTGTTACTTCTATTGTTTCTGTAGCATGTGAACAGATCATATTATATACTTCAACGTCTCTTCTCTTCACCAATGCATCTAAACTTTGCATGATTATTACAGCACCTAATGGGGTAAATTCAACTAAATTTATTTGGTATTAATATTTACACTCGCGTAACCTTGATTCATGGATATAAGGGAAGTGTGGCGAAATTCATATTTTAAATGCATGATTATATTTTGTATAACGCACTGATTATTTTATTCATTGTATCAGCAAATTGAAATAATATGAAAATGCCTAATATTCCTTGATTTGTGGATTATGTAGTCGGTTACTTTATACCACTATGTACAACATCCCAATTCAGAAGTACTGACACCAAGGAAAACAGACAACGAGAAGTGAGAAGGTTGGAGCTAGCAACCTTGACATTTTACTTGACATTTTGTAAAAATAAAATTTGGTAATGGTGGTATTAGTGATATGGGGCAATTTATCTCAATGCTGGACAATTATATTTAGTGTACTTGCGTGTAGTGCAGAAATTCAAAACTTTTTTTGTCAGCGAGGCTTACGAGCTAGCATGATAATTTCCGCGATCCATGAATCAAGGTTATTCACGAATTTAGGTTACGGTTCTGTATCATGTGGGGTTTAGGATCTGGTATTTCAGTCAATAGTTAACTTGAAGGAGTTTCTCATTTTAGTTGCATATATCTATACAGAACATTTTGTAAAATCATCCACATGATATGCTATCTTGTACATTCATTGTGTACCTAACATTTATTAGCAGGTATTGAATAACTGTAATGGTAAAAATTCTTAAAACCAGTTAAACATAAATTAGTGTGTTATGTACATTTTATAGCTATATAAATCGATCGTATTGGATAATGAGTACTGATACACTTATACAAGATAAGAGACACATACAGATATTTGGCTTATCGGTGGTATCACTGTGGAGTGCCTTGAAAATTCAGTACCGACATGTGGGTAAATAAAGAAATGAACGAACGCCAAAGCCGTCGTTCTGAGCCACACAAACGTAAATCAAACGCTCCCACCACGAAATAATAAGCACATTAACTTGTTTGGGTGATCACAATCTTAACTCCCGTTAGAATGAATTATGATGTATCGAAATGTTAGAATGTTATATAATGGTGAAATAAAACACTTACCAAATTCTTTTCGATTTTCTTTTAAAAAATTGTTAAATGATCGTGGTTGGTGGCTGCAACTTGTGAAGACTGTGGTTTTCACAAACAAACTTTAAAACGGAGAATGAATTTTGAAAAAGGGAAGGGAAGGCTGATGTCATACAAAAGTAACGGTTCATTATGTACATTTCAAATTAAAAACCGAATTAAATGTCAAGAATTTAATGAAATGCTGCACAAATTCGAATGTTCTTTTGATTTTCATCATTCCCATTCCGGTTTGGGCCGTACGTAAATATTTTGCATGTGTCCGTAATTTTGGTCCGATATCGCATGCATGTAATTTATATACGTGTATAATAAAGGTTTATTTATAAATTCGGATTCAATGTTTATTTGCTAATACGTATTGCGCTACACATTAAAATTCACTTCATATGAAATAAGATTCTCCCATAGTGCAATGTGAGTCGGCAATATGGCGGCGATTGCCACTGTTTCCAAAACTGTCGTCCAAGTTGGGCGTAAGTTTCCAAGCTTTTGCATTGTCAGTCGCAATTATTAATATCTGTCGAAATGCTCATAAGTATAACACCAATCACATTTACTCTTTATTTTGATAGCCATCTACACAGTAACAATAATAACCTGTACCGTCCCTTTGACCTCCAACATTGCAGTGCACCGGTTGAAACTTTATTTTTTTTGTGAACAGTTATTGTTATGATGTTTTCTGATCATGGTGCTACTGTATTGTATCGGTAAACCTGCAATTTATGAATTTCCATCATTGCACTGGTTCTGAATTATTGGACTAGTTTCACTTCCTAAGACTGCTACAGTATGGAATTAACCGGAAGGTTTTGGCGTTATGACAGTTGTGTCAGATTGAAAGGGCCTACCAGGTTATTTATCGTGTCGTTAGGTAGCTCACATTACTGATCAGTTGGGTAGAAAGCAGTTTATCGTAGCCAACATTAACATCTATATATGTATGGAACAGTTACTCTACTAGATCATTGTACCTTAGCGCAGCAGAAGTTGGAATAAGCTTCACATTTTCTGTTACCTTGCCACTAGTAATGATCATGTATAGAACTAGAAGCATTGATATATTCTTTATGGTGTTGGTTGTTTTTAAATGTTATTTAGTCATTTTTTATTGCATTGTTTACTTTGATATGTCTGTCAACATGTTGTTTGTGTAGGACATGGAAAGGCAACAGTACCTCGCTTGGTTAGTGCTGTTTATATCAGCAAGAGAGATGAAAGCACCAACCTTGCCGCCTACAAGAGGGGTCGTGGCGGAAGATCATCATTCAGTGGAATTGTAGCTACTGTGTTCGGTGCAACTGGGTTTGTTGGCCGCTATGTTGTAAACAGATTAGGTAATAATATTCAATTAAAACCACAGCAGTTTTGGAATATTTATTCAGCTAACAATCTTAAAATTTAGAATTAGAACAGAAATAACATAGATATAAAAAATAGCTAATTTGATTGACATTTTTATCATCTTTATTAATGATATCATCAGCTCAATGTATATGTGTAAGTAGATCAATATCAACACATCTATATTGTTAAATGACAACATCATTCACAGGGATGTGTAAGGAGTATCATCAAAATTATAATTGCATTTTTCAGGGAAAGTAGGGTCGCAGGTGATTATCCCCTACCGCAGCGAACCACTTGACATTCAGAGACTCAAGTTGTCTGGGGATTTGGGACAGATCTTGTTCTTTGTAAGTTCTGTTTTGTCGGGTCAGTGGTTTCATTTTAAGATTCATCATTCACATTATTAATAACTTCATAAATTTAAGAGTCAAGGATTTCTGTCCTGTTTTGTTTGAAAGTAGCCAATGTGCTATACGGATGCAGTGAGTGACTCTTGTGTTGTATTCCAGCCATACTCCATTCGGTGATGACGACTCTGTGAGGAAGGTTTTGCAGCACTCCAATGTTGTCATCAATCTGATTGGACGAGACTGGGAAACAAGGTAACACTATCTGCCCAAATATAAATAACTTATTGGATTTAATGTGTCCTAAGCATTAAACAAATCTGGAGCCAAAGGAGTCACTACAAGAATAACATCTTGGAGGGGGATGGCAATTAGTCTATGTTACCATCTATAATGGTTTTTTTGGTTCCAAGAAAGAAGGTTTATGAAAGGAGGTCCAACTATACATAGAGTAGAATTGCTTACAATCTATTTCAGGTTCCACTGAATTTGAAGGCCAGTTCAGTTCTAATGTTTGTCAGTGCAACTTTGTATTTGTCCAAAATAGCAATTAACTAATATTTTGTTTTAATGGTTTCTGCAGGGGATTTCCATTATAAGTGTGGTTGCTTTATAGATGACAGTGTGCTGTACAGTGTAGGTATTATGTTGTTCCAATGCTTTCTTCACTCTTGAAAGCAATGGTGCTCAAGTGATTGATACAAGTAGCAGCCAGTATTTCAATCTGAATTATAGGAGTAGTAGGACTCTTATCCACCAGCCTCACTGATATGAAACAAATATTTACATGATTTGGGAAATTGAAAATATTGGACTGACCAGGTGAGGTGAAATTGGGTTTATCGTCATGCTTGAGAATATTTCGCTCATATGACGACGTGCATGCATTTTTATGTGTATGTGCGTCTGCTTGTACTAGCCAAGACTGAAGCTGGTTTTATAGTGCTAGCCCACTGAGATACCATGCCGCAGTGAAGCATGAACACCCCACTCAGACACATTATACTGACTCCGAGCTGACCAGTCCTTGTTGTACCCATTAATGCCGAGCGCCAGGCAGGGACCAACAAGTACCATATTTTAACGTCTTTTGGTATGACGCGGTCGGGGATCGAACCCGCGACCTTCCGCTCTCCGGGTGGACGCTCTAACCACTACACCATTGAGGCGGTTGGACTGACCAGGAGGTTGTGGGGTCGTTTAGGTTCGCAACCACTGTATTTGTTTTGAGGAACCCCTTATCAATCATAGCCATTAACCACTGGCATCCAGACAAGGAGCATTTAAGCTTTGTGATCTATTTCAAACAGTCTTGGTTGGGTTTGAATTGTGACTACCATGATTATGATAATCAAAACATTTCTTGTGTCCCCAAGCATGACATTGTAGGAATATTTCTAAAAGCTGTGTGAAACAATACTCAATTGCATGTAATTGAAAGATGATTGTAATTGGACAATGATACTCCTCCAGCGGCAGATGTTGGTCCTGAGCCCCACCTTGCTGCTTGCATCAGGCAGCTTATCAGGTGTCCAGGTTCTACTTCTCAGCTGATAACATGTTATTGTCAGTCATAAGTTTGACCCGGTTTGGGTACATCATTTAGGATGTCAGTTTGTTTTCTCATCTTGCTTGTGTTTACAGTTAACTTTTCTTCACAGTTTCATAATATTTTTTCAGAAACTTCAAATACAATGACGTACATGTTGAGACTGCCCGCCTGATTGCCAGACTGGCCCGTGAGAATGGTGTGGAGAGGCTCATTCATTTCTCGTCCCTCAATGCGAGTCCTAATCCACAACAGATTTACATCAAAGGAGGATCACGCTTCCTCAGAACTAAGGTAAAGGAAGCTTTCATTTCAGCTTCTGATTGGGTTCCATCCCTGGAGACATGAAATAGAGACAGTTTTCATTTGTTGTTGATTTCAAGCATATGAGAAGGAGATTAGAACATAGAGATGCCAGCTCCACTTTCTGTAACAAAACTGTGGAGGCAAATTGGTATCAGGGATATATGATACTCGGATACATAAGATAACTGAGAAACGTGGACTCTTTTTTCTCAGGAATTTGTTCATGCTCTGAGAGAAAAAACTAGACCCTGCCAGTAGATCTGTTAATCAAACAGGGATACCGGTGCCCAGTTGTCCAAGGCACCTCAATTTGACGTGTGTAGGAATCCTATGATCATGTGTTTGAATGCAGGTTTTTATCAATTACGTTTCTAGATCTGTCAGCAACATTTTTGTTTTACCATTGTGGTAAATGTATAGGACATGCATCTCTTAGGATTTCGTACCACCAAACTGAAACACTGTGATATAGCAGAAGTACTTGTCAAACCAGCATAAATGCCCAACCACTCACTCACCCACCCACTGTAATCAAGTATTTAAAGAGTAACCACCTTATGTTGCCTCCCTTCAGTATGCTGGTGAAGAGGCTGTGAGGGAAGAGTTCCCTGATGCCACCATCTTCAGACCTGCTGACATTTTTGGGGCAGAGGACCGATTCATTAGATACTATGCCAGTGTCTGTAAGTTATCAGGATACAGGAGCCTAGACATTACATACTGAAAGTAATGCCTTCTTAAAGGGAGCATGAAGCATTTACTGAAGCAGACAATATTTTAGGCTTAACATCGTTTCATGAATTTGTCTTATGTAGTTTGGGGTTATCAAGCAGATAGTAGATCAAGAATTTGAAGAGTTTAAGATATTTTTCATGTATGAAGTATCTTACTACGTATCCTGAGTGAAAGATGCTTATATACTGATTTGTATTCAGACTGACGAACCAATGACTTTTTTGTAATGTAGTTTATGACTCGAGAGATTTGAATAAAAATACTGATTAGCAGAAAAAATTAACATTTTACAAAAGATGACGTGTGAAGGGTTGTTTGCCTTGGATTGAATATTTTGTTACTCTCTTGTAGACAGGAGAGCGCGTGGTACCATGCCATTGTGGCAGAAAGGAGATGCCACTATCAAGCAGCCAGTTTTCGTAAGTCATTAGTTCGAATCCGATTATTCATGTATTAGTCGACAGCAAAGAATGAGGGGCAGTGGGGTAGCCTAGTGGTGAAAGCGTTCGCTTGTCACACCGTAGACCTGGGTTCGATTCCACACATGGGGACAGTGTGTGAAGCCCAGAATTGCTGGAATATTGCTAAACACGGTGTAAAACCAAACTCACTCATTCTAGTAGAATGTCCAAGGCTGGCAACAAGGATTGAGCCTGCAGACTTCCATTGTTTGGGTGCTTGTTCTTGTTTCCCAGTAACCCATGACTTTCCTAAACTAGAAGTTAAGGACCATGGCAGATTAACCATAGTAATATGGAACACCTCCGTGGTGTAGTGGTTAGAGCATCTGCCTGGAGAGCAGAAGGTCGCGGGATTGCTCCCTGGCTGCATCATACCATACGATGTTAAAATATGGTACTTGTTGGTCCCTGCCTGGTGCTCGGCATTAATGGGTACAACAAGGACTGGTCGGCTCGGAGTCAGTATAATGTGTCTGAGTGGGGTATTCATGCTTAACTGCGGCATGGTATCTCAATGAGCTGGCACTAAAAAAACAGCTTACGTCGTCATTTGAGCAAATATTCTCGAGTATGATGTTAAACCCTATTTCACCTCACCTCATCACAGTAATTTGAAAGAATCGCCTAATGCTTAACTAGTTTTGAGTAGTAGAGATGCTGTTAATGACAGCTCTGGATAGTTTGGAACTCTCTGCATATTAAATGTCAGTTATGGTAGTACTTTTTTAATGTTCTCATCTTTGTGTACTCACAATGTAAAGTTTGTTTTGTAGGTATCGGATGTGGCTGAAGCAGTAATCCAGGCCATCAGAAACCCTGATTCAGTTGGACAAACATATGATGCTGTGGGGTCAGTGTGCTCTCATGTGCTCTAGTGTTTCACTTCTATTGAACATGTCCTTTAATTTGTCTACTCTTTGGAATAGATTTTGTTGGGTATATATTTTTTTTATGCATATACAAGTACATCTGTTTGTGATTTGTGAAAGGTTGACATATATTCATACATATACAGGCCACATCGCTACTATCTGGCTGATTTAGTGGACTATTTCTACCGATGCATGAGGTTCCAGAACTTCAAGAGGTCATACCTTACTCCAGTTTTCAGGTATGTTTGATACACATATATCAAAAATGCCTTTTATGATAAAACTGAAAGTTAAGATAGATGTTCCATTCTCAACACATATTATTGCGTAGTATTTGGGTAAATTTCGAAAATTGAATATCCCTTTTCAATAATGGGAACACTTTGTAAAGGGTACAGTCAAGGACAGCACTGAGTTGCTTGTACCCTGTGATAATGTAATTGTCTGTTACTAGGCAAGGTTATGACAGGTACTCCTAAGTACTGATTCACACATTCAGTAAGTATTTCTGGGTTTTGTAAAATTTGGTACCGAAAAATATATATCTGCTTTTCAGAATGAAAGCAATGGCTTTGTCCATGGCTCCAGCATCACCCGTCTATACCATGGAGAAAATCGAGAAGGTAGGAACAGTTAACATAAAGTGTGTTCTTGCATAGGAGATATAGTTATTATCCATGAACTGCTGAGATGGTGAAGACCTATAGCGATAATGAGAATCAAAGAACATTATCTCCAGTCTCTGTCGAAATCTTGTTCAATAATCCTTTTGTGTATTTAGGCATCATAATGGCATAGGAAAGGGTTGGGTAAATAGGATGACCAATATGAGTAGATGATCTAGACAGAATTCCAATTTACTTGTGGATGAAGTCACACAAAACAGAATGGATTCTCAGTATCTTGTTCCCAAGTACCAGTAAAATGGGGAATTATGTGATCACACCCATCACACAGGTCCACTGTTTTAGGCAGGTTTAATTACTTCTGTGCCTTCTGCTATTGACATTGGGACGTTGGGGTAGCCTAATGGTTAAAGCGTCCGCTCGTCACACTGAAGACCCGGTTTCGATTCCCCACATGGGTACAATGTTTGAAGCTCATTTCTGGTGTCCCCTGTTATGATATTGCTGGAATATTGCTAAAAGCATCGTAAAAACATACTCACTCAATGCAGTGCTAATGACATTAGGACATCCAACTTTCTTCACTTCCTGCATCTGGTGGACATGTTGTTGCAGGATCACATCACCGACATACTGACTGGAAACCCCACACTTGAAGATCTCGGCGTCAACTTGCTGAGGCTGGAGGATCGAGCTCCCTTTGAACTGAAGCCCTTCCGGATGAATGCCTACTATGACGAGGCACTTGGAGAGTTTGCAGACCCAGTTCCACCTCCTGTTGTGTCATGAAACTCACCAGCTTTAGGATGTTGAACTGTCTTTGATGTTAAGTCAGTTGTTTGAAACAGAAGCTTTGCCAAATCAGGCCAGTTTTGGGAATCAGTTTCAAAATTGTCTTCTGCTCATGGGGTATTGTCAAATATCTCCATTTACAATAAACTGATACTGTGGACATCACTGAAGAGCGTGTGGTTACTGTATATATGAGTATTGTATGTGAAACTGGTGGACTGTTTTCTGGTCTGTGCAGAAAGCTGAACCTGCAGCCTAATGTAAACTCTCCTTCATTAGGTTGTTTGGTTGCAAAACTAGGATAATTAAATACAATTATTGAAACAAATCCTTCTGTTACTTTTCCTTGAATGAATGACTGTATGTTTTGGAATCTTCCATGAACATGAAGTGATAGTTTGTTTTGAAACCATACTGTGCAGTGACATCTCATGGATTTTTGTACCAACAAGACATCTGTTTTTACTCTGGACACAGTCACGTCAAGGTCATAGCTGAGGGAAGCAACAAACTCAAGAAATAAAATTGCTTCAGGTGAATGAAGCACCATGACAAGGAACGTTATGGCTGATTTTCGTTTTACAGATAGTGTGAAGATATTTCTTCCATAGTTATTTGATATCACATCATACAAAAGTATGGTGGAATTTGAACGTGATATTTACTGTTACAGTTAAATACTTGATAGACATCATTTGAGTGGGGCAATGAAGTGGTAAGGCTGTGAGTTGATGGTTGAACCTCACGGTTACTGATCATTCTGAAGGTAAATCTGCCATTATGTTAACTGAACAAACCCCTGTGGTAGTATATCATGTTTATTAATTCAGACCACATATTCAACAAGAACAAGTTGAGCTTGTGATTGGCTCAATTGAGTGAATGCATATAACATAATAAGTTGGACTTTGGTGTGTCGCTTCCTTCGAAGGCAAGAAGTGGAACCCTTTTAGGTACTAGCTTGTGTATTTTTGCAGACCACAGGTACATGTCATTCTATTCAAACTGGAAACATAATTACGAGTATGCTCATTATTACTTTAGATTTGAGGTTGTGTCAAGAATGTGTTTCACCAAACTGAAGGTTTATCACACTGCAAATGTGTGAGGATTTCTTTCCTCTTAGAAATGGTGGTCAGACAGCTTGTGTTTTGTATGTACTAAAAAACTCTTTTCTTGATTTAAGCAACTTGGTTCTACTTCTGGTAAGGGTTCTTTGATCTGAATACTTTACTCGTAGGACAGAATTACAATATTTATTGTGTTATTCATACAGCATTGCAGGATGAAGGGAAGTCTTTTTACAAAATATGGTTTTGTAATAAAGTTACCTAAATATTGACTTAGCTTGCACCTAACTAAACATGAAATCCTCTTCTGATCAACTAAATGTGAAATTCCTTTTTTATGTAAGAGAAATGTGAAATATACTAAGAAATGATTAAGTTTAAACTTACAATGAACAAGGTGTTTATCTAGTAAATGTTCAGGGTCAGTGGATAATTCTCTCAACTACTGTCTTATCTAAACTTCTGTAGTTTTTCTATCTGTCATTTGGATAGAGCTATCCATAAACAACCTGTGTCTCAACATTTTAAGTAAAACTGACCCTAATTTCTGTTGATTATGTGCAATTTACTCTAACTTAGCACAGAATTTTGTACTTTCCGCAAAGCTGTCATGGACCCTCCAGAACAAGCAAAACAACAAAGAATAGGTAGTTAATGATGTTATGCAAGTCATTATTTTATCTATACAGTGTGAAGTTATCCCTAATCCCATGAAGCAGCAGTATGTAGGATGAGAACAGTCACAGTTGTGCATCATTGGTTATTATGAGTTACTGTATTTTGTTGTTGATGTTAAAGAAGTTAAAACTGATGTTTCTACCACCAGTATTAGCAGACTGCAGCAACTGCAAGCCATGAACTGATGATGGTGGTGGTTTTATTATATGGTAATGTACATGGTATGTGAAACAGCGTCAGTGTGGGAGATGGAGCAACAGTTGTTGTTTGACCGTAGTATTTGGCAAAGTGCCCCATGATCAGCAGCTGAAGTATGATTTTCAAAGATGACTTTCTCTTTATCCAATGAGGGACATAGTTTGTTAGCACCAATGCCCATCTCAGCAATGTGTTTGTTGCTGATAGGTAAGGACACAATGGTTGGGGTATGTCTGGGGTAATCATCCTGTGTGGGAATTGGTTGAAAGGGTGTTTTTATGATTGTTTAATCTCACTGGCAGCTGAGAATATGAATCAATTCGATTTCAGATTCAAAAGTGGAAGAAAATGCATCAGTTTGATTTTGTTTATGAAGGTAGTGTTTAAGTGGGTGGAAAAATTAAATGGCAAATGGGACAATATTGTGTCTGTTGCTGTGTTTCTCTCTCATGATTATCAACACCTCATGGACTCGTGCAAGAAACTGTTTGGTGACCTCCCAAAAGTTAGACGCGTTAAAACAACAAAGGTTATGGTTGGTTGCACTGAGGTTCACTACACTGTTACCTTCGTTCATTAATGGACTACTCCAAACATACTAATCCAAACACAAAGAGAAGAGATTATGGAGAATGACAATGACTTTATTTGACATGAAACAAAACAATTTGATTGTAGTTTTGTTAATAGCTTTTTACAACCAACCTATGTTTAACAACATAAATTATTAAGTGAATAATGATGAACATAATAAAAGGTTAAGAAATGAGTTAAAGTTAAGAGAACATATAGTGAACATCATTGAAACGCACCACCTGTATTAGTTTGGATTTCCAAGAGCATAAATGAGCAGTCGGTGTAAATATTACATACTTTTGTAGTCCAATCATTGGTAAAGAAAAGAAACAAGAACCAATCCAGCAAAACAGTGAAGTTTTAATTCAGCTGACCATGAAAGAAAGATGGAGTCAAATTGGAAAGTCAGTAACGTGTATGACCACCGTTAGCAGCAACACAAGCTGTGCAATGTCTCCTCATTGAACTAAGTCAGTCTGAATAATGTTTTGAGGCAATGCATTCCACTATTGTTGCAAGGCATTCTCAAGTTCCCCAAGGTTGCTGATCTGTGGGCGATGTGAGAGGCGTTGGCCGATGTAATCCCACAAGTGTTCAATGGGAGACAAATCTGGTGACAACACAGTCCTGATGGTAACGTTCTCCCCGTCGACGCCATACCGGTAGACGCCCGTCAGCATTTTGCAAGTGAAAACGCGACTCGTCGGAGAACACAACACCATGCGAACGTCGTAACAACCACAAACGATGCTGTTCAGCCCATCGTCGGCGTTCACGGCGATGTCTATCAGTCAGGATGGGTCCAACATAATCCTGCTGCATGGAGACGGCGTCAGAAGGTGGAAGCAGTGATCAAACCACGTCGGCCTTGGACAGTGTTAGCGGTTCTGGCAGCCAGCAATGTACGATCCCGAATATGGCGCTGAACAATGTCTCGATCTTGGCGAGGGGTGGTAACACGTGCCTGGCCAGGACGTTGGCGGTCCCTGTTTGTTGGTACCTGTTGGCAAGTCTTATGATGGTGGAATGATGGCAACCAAATCGTCTGGCAATAATCCTGCTTGATGTGCCAACCTGCAACATGCCCAACGCCTGTTCTCATTCCTCTGGTGACAATCTTGGCATTGCAAAATAAACTTAACTTGCGGAGGTACAGCTAAAATGAGAACGCTTTTTTGTCGACGGTCATTTATACCCCTAATAAACATGTTTTACACATGCAATTTGTGCTTTTCGTGTGTGTTGTGCATGAATTTTGTTGTTGTCATGTGATGTCTTCCATGATGTGTTCGGGCAATCCGTTCTTTACTGTACAGCATTATTTATTGTCTTTTGTTATTAACAACATTTCCAACGTTCATTTTCACTCTCAAAACAATCCATAATCCTGTTATGATAAAATTGAACATTGTGAAAACACATTTGGAGAACCCAGTGACTGAGTAAGCCAGTCAACATTAGTATTCTGATTAAAGAATTTCTGTACAAACGTGAAAACCATCTCGTTAGTGGATGGGACAGGTTCATTATATGAGTGGGTAGGACTAGGTTGTAATCACAGTCACTGATTTGTCTGACTTTTGGGAGTAAACCAACTGTTTCAACGATCGATAATAGATGAGGATGGGCTAAGTTGATTGACAGAACAGTGTTACTAAGGATACATTAGACCATAGGGGGAGGTAATTTAAACATCAACATGACATAGCCCATTATGACATAATTTGAAGTGTTTACTTTGTGTTAGTGAGTGAATGTTACTTAATGCCAGATCAGCAGTTTTGCAGCTATTCACAAAATGTCTGCTTGTACATAAGACATTACACATGATAAAAGTGAAAATCATTAAAAACTAAGTCACATATCACATTCAAGGGTTTCATAAAGTTAAATCAAGCTCTAAAAATTTGATGAAACATCTGATAAGAGGAAAATGAACACGTTTAAACAAAATATGCTTTTTTATTATTATTATTGGATATTTATATAGCGCACATATCCACGCACTAGTGCATGCTCATGGCGCTGGTATTTTCCCCACGATCATTTGATGTCAGTTGCACATCTTATTATCAATCTCAGCTCCCTGGGGACCATACAACTCTTGCTGCCACAAGGCGCACCGAGTTATTGCGGCTTTCCCATCCTTACGAGGTACCCAATTCACAGCTGGGTGGACTGGGACACATAGTCACAGGACTTTGTCCAAGTTTACTGCACGTTGCTGTACCCGCAACTAGGTGTTTGCACGTATTCATGTGGCCACCATCTGGTCATATACCAACGGATTCGTGGGTTCTTTTAAGTACACCGGGTTGTGTACTGTACATTAGGGAAAGAATCTGCACACAAGGTTGACTCCAAGGATTTTACACCCGTCACAGGTGGGCTCGATCCCGGCACCTCATGCTCGCTGGATCACTAGCCTGGCGCCTTAGCCAGCTCGCCCACAGTTATTTGACAAGGGATGGAAAATGGTGCATCTTCACCTTTTATTAAAAATGAAAATGTTTCCACTACTGTTCGAAGGAAAAAGGGAGATAAGCATGTAACATGAGTCATGATAAGGAAAAAGGTGTATTTCAACTGTCCAATGTTGCTGCACAATTTGATCATGACAAAAAGAAATCAGAATAGGTGTGACCTCCAATCAATGGCTTGAGACGTATTCAAAACCTGTGTATACCAATGTTTTTTATGCTTATCTGGTTCAGTTTTTCTTGGCTTGATGTTCAGTAGACCTTATTGAAAACAGACAACGTAACTCAAGATAATGTCAACTTTATACAATAAAACATGTTATGTACACATAAATACTTTATGAAATGTATTTCTGTATTATTATGGAAGTGAAAAGTCACCCATGACTGATACATTCTTTTCAGTTTCAGCATGTGATAAACAAGTCCCACTGAACATATTAAAGAAACATACATGCATCAGATGGACAGGCCTTCATTGTGTGAAGCAACAAGTTCACACTGTTTGATGCATCAAAGAATATTTTGAGTTCTCTGACATGGACAGTGTTTAGAAGGTGGAGATTTTCATGCTGTGATCAATTTGGTTGTTAGCCTGAGTGTCCTGAGCACTGCTGTTTAAGAGTAGGTGAGTACTTTTGTTGCCTCCAGTAACTGTTGAACACAATCCACAAACTCATAGCTGGAGTTATAGATCCTGTCCTTGGCCTCCTCGGACCCTGTGTCCACAATCAGATGGTACAGATTGGACTTGAACTGAAAGTACACAAACCATGAGTGATGGATATGTTATTACTCACCTCAGTGTTACTTAAAAACATCTCTGCTATATAGGGGGCAGATAAGAGAAATGATTCACATTATTTGAGCACTGATGGGTCGGGGTTGATGGTGTGAAGGAATGTTACATCATGTGGGTGTTGTGTATCTGTAAATTCCGTATGTAAACAGTTTAAAATAGTGTCCTGTATTTACGCACTGTTTGTCCCAAATTCAAGGACTACTATTTTGTGTAGGAAAGTTCTCCTTACTGTCCCTGGATGTTTTGACTCCTCGGTGAACACCTCATCAAACTCTGTCATGGTGAGTTGCTTCACCTGTCTCTTGCCTGCCTGGAACAGGGTCCAGTCCTCCTGTAACAAATATATAAACATGTTGGATAGTTGGCCCTGTGTAGAGTGAGTGAGGATTTTAAGTGGCATCAGCAGTGTTTGAGCCAAAATCTGCTTAAGAAACACCTGTATACGATATAGATACCTCTCTACAAAGGACAGAAAAATATAGTGCACCCTGGTTATAATGCCACCTTGGTTATAATGCAACCCTGGATATATAGAGAATACTACACTCGGTCTCATTACATATGAATTATACGAAACGAGTGTCATGAGTTTCGTATAATTCATATGTAATGAGACCGAGTGTGGTATTTTATTTATTACCCACGTCTTACATGCATGTAATAAATAAATTGACAAACAGCGTATTTTTGTTATTGTTATGGTTTCAAACCGAAACCGGTTTCATAAAGAGGTTGTGGAATAATTTTGTTCTGTAGTTCACTTTTGCATGACGTCGAACTGTATTGACGTCACTACACCATACTCGTCTGCTCCCTTGGTAACCAACGTCATGATGCATGTCAGTTGTCATCGCCTCGTACAGCCTCCTACAGTAAACTACTCCGTAGCACCCCTTTTCTTGGTTTGCAGTTGCTTCACTCGGCTAACATCACTGGTGGAAACATTGCGTTTATGTTTTTCGACGGATACAATGTTTCAGTTCGATTCACAATTAAACAGCAATACGGCAACGTTCACAATGTTTACATTCCCACAATGCATATAAGTTGTAGAATGAATGAATTCATGTGTTTGTTATGAATGAACAAGTGGTTCCGTCACAACGGGACGTAATTGAGAGATTGGTTATCCAATCAAATTGTTAGAATCTCAGGTCAAGTCGTTACGACACAGGTCAACGCGATACGACACTCGTGTGACGTATGAGATTAGTATGCAACTACCCATACGTTGACCACGTGGGTAATAGAATGCCATCTATTTTCTCCTGGACTAATGGTGGCATTATAACTAGGGTATACTGTAACTATAGTCATCACAGATTTATACTTAAAACTAGCATATTGTCATAAACAGATATCGCCATCCATAATAAGGACTTTTAGAAATGGCAGATAAATCACCAGAAACCAAATATGCTAGGGTTACTGTGATGAACATGAAGAATTCACGCTGACTCTCACATGGAACTAATCTCAGTTCATCATCAGTAAATATGCCTTATTATCTATTGTTGTGTAGTCCACTTTTAAAAGGTGTCCAGTCGTACTCTCCTAATCCATTGATGTTTATTCTTAATGTATTATTCCACAATTATGATCTCAAGCTTCAGTTTTCCAATAGAGTGAAGAATATGTAGGGATCATGTGCACACCTCCAACAACCGCTCATCGCTGAGATGTTCCGAGCCTTGGAAGATGATCTGGTCTGTCTCCTTGTCCTGGTTCCACTTGGACCAGGAGTACGTCATGGCTGATGCAGTAAGAGCCATCTGTTCATATGTCCGTGACTCCAACACTTGATGCTGAAACAACATACACTCATCATCAGCATTTGAGCCAGAACTGGGATTTATTACCAAGCAATGCTGAAAACAATGCATGAATTGTCTCAGGAATTCAGGAATTTTGAAGTTGAACATGCACATAGTGAACTGGGTTGACATGGTTCTTCATACCTTGAGATCAACCACATTCAATTCAGACAAAGACATAAATATTTTTACACATCATTTATATTTCTTACTTCAAAATGATAGCATGATGTGTACTGGTGGTTCAGCAGCATCACCTCCTACCTTGTTCTGGATGCTGACATACTTGGAGGAGTCCTCAGACGGGAAGACATTCACACCAGCTTTCCTTAAACTCTGGAAACAAGGTAGGGAAACAATTAAACACCACAGTATAACTTCTTATGAATGCTTTGCCTGCTCTCACACATTCTCATTACAAATTTAACCAAATCTCTCCTAGAATGAATGCATGTTTATTGAACTATACTTCAGCCATAGTAGCAGATATCTGGCTCCACATATTTCACCCATGTTGGAAATGGAAATAGGGTTTTGGACAAGATGAACTACTGGCAACCAATGTGGTAACGTCTAGGCTATCTCGCCACTGAAAACAGGATGACTTGCCAGTTCTAAATGCCATGCCAACTATTTCAAAGTAACTATAATAATACCAGATCTATCTGCAGAAGCTAGAAAAGTGCCTTACTTGAATTAAGTCTGCTGGAGTCATCATCTGCCCCTTGAGATGCCTCAGCGCAGGATCTTCAAAAGAGGTGCTCAGACAACACATTGAATTCTGAAAGGTGAAAGAATGAAAACAATAATGAAGTTGCACAGCAGTCCATGTCAGGATTATCTGTAAAAGGATAAAGGACCTTTGATCTGTTGTCAAGGAAAGGTAAGGTTTATATAATATTTGAAACTTATGAATGCTCTAAAACAGTCATTCAGATAGCATGTCCAACATTATTTCGTGTTTGTTAGTAATTTCATGCCCCGCCCAGCAGCATTCCAGCTTTATGGGAGCAGCCATGAATAAACTGAAAACAATTGGGTCTGGACTTCACAATCCAGTGACTTGAAGTTGCCACTTACACCCAAGCTCAGGACAATTCTGACCTACACAAATTACACCTCACCTCTATCTCAATGTCCAGCTCCACAATGGCTGCAATGATGGACAGAACCGCCTTGTTGACCGCCCGGGGGCGGAGCTCCCAAGACTGGAATGGCATGTTGATGTGTGTCTCCTGTATCAGTGCCATGATGCCAAACTTGTACATCTTGAAACCAAATGTCCGGTTCTCTGCAACAGCAAATGAAAAACTGACATCTCGTTGACACATCGTGAATCTATATATTTTGTCTACGCTTGGAGGCATCAGCACTGGATTTATGCAACACAAAATGCTGAGAATCACTGGTACACTAAGTAAAGGTTTTTCAAAGTAAAGTATTCTGTTTTTACCGTCATTGTAGACAATGTCTGAGAATCCGTCCAGCCGCCAGTGTCTCTTGTCTTCATCCCACCGAACTACCTGGGGTTCCTCCTGGAACATCACATCAGATGGCAACCTGCAACAGGTTACACCTCTGTCATCTTGTACAGGTTACTGTCATATCAAGTACAGGTTACAGTCATATCAAGTACAGGTTACTGTCATATCAAGTACAGGTTACTGTCATATCAAGTACAGGTTACAGTCATCTCATGTACAGGTTACAGTCATCTTGTACAGGTTACAGTCATATCAATTACATCATCTTGTAAGTACAGGTTACAGTCATATCACAGTCATATCAAGTACAGGTTACAGTCATCATATCAAGGTTACAGTCATATCAAGTACAGGTTACAGTCATATCAAGTACAGGTTACAGTCATCTTGTACAGGTTACTGTCATCTTGTACAGGTTACAGTCATATCAAGTACAGGTTACAGTCATATCAAGTACAGGTTACAGTCATATCAAGTACAGGTTACAGTCATATCAAGTACAGGTTACATATCAAGTACAGGTTACAGTCATATCAAGTACAGGTTACAGTTATCAAGTACAGGTTACAGTCATATCAAGTACAGGTTACAGTCATCTTGTACAGGTTACAGTCATATCAAGTACAGGTTACAGTCATATCAAGTACAGGTTACAGTCATATCAAGTACAGGTTACAGTCATCTTGTACAGGTTACTGTCATCTTGTACAGGTTACAGTCATACAGTCATATCAAGTACAGGTTACAGTCATATCAAGTACAGGTTACAGTCATCTAGTACAGGTTACAGTCATCTTATGCGGGTTACAGTACAGGTTATCTTGTACAGGTTACTGTCATCTTGTACAGGTTACAGTCATTACAGGTTACAGTCATCTAGTACAGGTACAGGTGTCATCTTGTACAGGTTACAGTCATCTAGTACAGGTTACAGTCATCTTGTACAGGTTACTGTCATATCAAGTACAGTCATATCAGGTACAGTACAGGTTACAGTCATCTAGTACAGGTTACAGTCATATCAAGTACAGGTTACAGTCATCTAGTACAGGTTACAGTCATCTTACAGGTTACAGTCATCTAGTACAGGTTACAGTCATCTAGTACAGGTTACAGTCATATCAAGTACAGGTTACAGTCATCTAGTACAGGTTACAGTCATCTTACTGTCATCTAGTACAGGTTACAGTCATCTAGTACAGGTTACAGGTTACAGTCATCTAGTACAGGTTACAGTCATCTAGTACAGGTTACAGTCATCTAGTACAGGTTACAGTCATCTAGTACAGGTTACAGTCATCTAGTACAGGTTACAGTCATCTAGTACAGGTTACATTCATCTAGTACAGGTTACAGTCATCTAGTACAGGTTATCTAGTACAGGTTACTGTCATATCAAGTACAGGTTACAGTCATCTAGTACAGGTTACTGTCATCTAGTACAGGTTACAGTCATCAAGTACAGGTTACAGTCATCTAGTACAGGTTCCACCTACTTGATAGTGACACCTATAGGAGGCTTCTCATCTCGCTTGTCCTTCTCCTGTGTCTGTGTGTCCTTCTGGTCCTTCGTCTGGGCACTGGCAGCAGCAGGTGCAGGCAGTTCCGCCACATAATCCATCAGCTCGATCTGTGGGGGGTTCACCACTGGAAGAGAGTTCAGGTTCATTCCTCTGTATAATCAAGTTTAGTTTGCTGGTTTTAGTGACACTGCAAGAAAGTACTAAAGGAATACAATTACCATGTTTCAGTTGGACATGAAGTGTCCAGTTTAGAAATCATGCCATGAGGAGAGTTTCTAGATAATATAAATGTATAGGCCTTTTACTTACATCTAGTTAAAGTCCACTGGTTGACGGGTTTGGGCTGTGGAGGAAGAGCCATGAGGTCAAACGTGAAAACTCCGCCTAGGACGTTGTAGGCCCTCAGGTCAACAACATCATCATCTTCCTCGAAGTCTTCCCACTCAGGGGGTTCTGAATACCAAGATAACATCAACACTATCAAGGATGTTAATTATCATGGATGGAAAGCAATGGATGGATTTACTAAATAAGAGTTTATGAACATGATCCATTTGATGTTTAAGTTGCCTTCACAGGGTTGGGCTGGAGGTATACAACTAGTCCACAAGTTATTTCAGATTTATATAAAATAACAATATTTGGGGAGACAAAATGGTTCCTCTTGATTTTCAGTACTGGACTATTGGCCTAGCCTTTATGATTATGCTGTTGTCACCTGGTGTTGGAGGATCTTCAAAGTCCTCTTCCTCTTCTTCAACCTCCTCCTTCTTCTCTGTATCTTCTTCCTCCTCCTCCTCCCCACCATCCATCTTCCTCAGCTGTGCCATAAGGTCCTGACAAAACAGAACTGCCATGTTATAAACGCAATACTTTCCACTGAGCAGGATCCATCGGCCTGGGTGCACAAAGTGATCTTAGCCCTATGACTGCCGCCACTAACTGCAACAATCACAGGGCCAACTAACACTGCCGAACGAGACCCTGAACTACCAACTTCCAGTGTTATTTCTTCATCAGTAAAGTGCTAACCAAAGTGAATAGTAACAAATACTTTGTGACCATGGGACATTTGTCCAATTTGAGAATTGAGTTACCTCTGTGTCTTCCCTGTCTGCTTCTGCCTCCTCCTCTGCCCCCTCTTCGCCTTCCTTCTTTTCCTCCTCTTCCTCGGGTTTTTCTTCCTTCTCCTCCACTGGTTCAGGAACAACTTCTGAAAGATTCCATAGTGCATTAGTAAGTGAGTTATAAGTTAAAGTTGCATTTGCGGTGCTTCCGTCATATACTATTCACACTTTGCTTAGGATCAAATCATTGATTCAACAGAAACCTATGATGTGGGGTCTAATTTGGTTTACATATCTCAGTTTATTGTAAGCATAGATCCCAGGTTTCAGTATGTCACTGCATCTTGTGATCCCATACCTGCTATTGACAGGTGTTGTGTACTTGTCAATGACTTGTTCCATGATTTGCAAAATGGTTGATTGGTGCCATGAAAACCATTTTTTTGGTTACTCATATATCAAGTGCATAAGATTAGATGAAAGTGGATGTTTGCCTAAACAGGGGTTACGATATTATTATTTATCCAGTTTTAAATGGATACAATATCAAATTATAAATCTATGTTTAAGTAAAGTTATGAATTTTTGTGATCCTTAGCAAAGTGTGAGTAGTATATCATGACTATAAAAGGTTATGCATAATTAATACATCCATACTTGTCTACAAAGGATAGTAAAATAGCTAGAATTATAACAAATTTACGTTGAAAACTAGCATATTATAATAAAAATACTGATGTACCGTACATAACAAGACATAAAAGTGGGCTATAGATCATCACAGCGCATCATTTTACATGTAGAACAATAAAAAGAACAGTCATCACTGTTACATTAATTCATTTCAGTTGCCTGTAATAAAACTATGATTCAGAATATCAGAATATTACCTTCTTTCTTCTTCAAGCGAGGACTGAAGGTCTTGCTGTACATGGAGAAATGGTCATACTTTGTCATGCGAACTTGGAACGAACAGTCTGACAGAGCTAGCACACGTGGGATGTCAAAGGTGAAACCAACATCTTGGAACTCGAAAGACTTCACCCTAGAAGAAATTCCGTAAAATAAGCCCTTTGCCAGGCAGGGAGGACACAGAGGTAACCACTTTGGTAAAACCCACAAACACAGTTATTGTACCGACAAAGCATGAAAATAATTATTAGATTTTAAGGCTGGGATGGGTCCAAATTTTCTACCTGGGTAACCCACCCCATATTACCCTGCCCTATCCTGATACCCGTTATGTTAATTCCTGACATCAAATTTGTAAAGAAATGACAATATATTCTTCCGCTCAGAGGCAATTTTTTTTGAGTTTTTCAATATCTAAGCATGTGTTACCGGTATATTAAAAACAGGTAACTGTAAATTATGTCTAAATCTTCAAAGATAATACAATCTCTTAATCATTGTGAATCATGAAAGATTAACATATTACATTGCTTAATCTATTATACAAAGGATCATAACGGGTCCAACTCATTACCCACCCATCCCAGGTATCCAGGTTACCTGTCCCAGCCCTATGATACATAAAGCTGGAGGATGATGTAATAAACAAGGTCACAAATTATGTCAAGTTTCATGTGATGGACAGAAAGTCCTGCAGCTGCAAACAGTTGCAGTCACAGACTTGATAGCCTTTACAATTATTGTCCACTATCTACTGTTTTCAAATGTAATGTTGTTAATGTGTCTGGTATTATGTAAACCTGTTCACATGGGAGGCAACAATAAAAAATCGAAAAATTTATTTACCTTGGATTTTTGCTGAGATTTCCCCAGATGCACAGCTGTATTTCTGGATTCTTTATAACAAACTGGAGATTATATGTCTCTGGGTCCTGCATGGTGCTGGCATCACACAGCACATGGAACACCGCTTTGTCCAGCTTCCCCCGGATCACATCCTGGATCTCCTCGATTGTCTATGCACAACAGTGAAACTGAGTGAGGTTCAAAGTAAACTAGGGGTGGAAGGGTAGCCTAGTGGGTAAAGTGTTCACTTGTCACGCCGAACACCTGGGTTCGATTCCCCACATGGGTACAATGTGTGAAGCCCATTTCTGGCGTCACCTGCTGTGATATTGCTGGAATATTGCTAAAAGTGTTGTAAAACCATACAGCACAGGAATCACAACACTGGACTCGAATGATGAATATTTATCTGTTAAAATGGGCTTAGATGGACAGTGTATGTGTTTACATGTGAGTATATGGCTTCTGTATGAAAGGATATAGCCCGTGTATGAATGTATATGTCCTGTGCATGTGTGTATATGGCTTGTGTATGTAAATATAAATATATGTCCAGCGTATGTGAATGCATGTACAGAACCTTCAAAGGCGAATTCAACATAGAATGGAACATTCTGGATGATATTTTAACGATATAAGGGGCAAGCACTTGCTTCTATCATCTCTCTTTTCATTAAGAAGTTGCTATTTTTACCCTAAATATCTAGTCAAGCTTTGGAAGCTTGACCATGGTTACTGCTACCTACCTCCTTGTATGCTGCTACCTGTCTGTCTGTCAGCTCCTCGGGCGGGGTGTCTGTCAGCATGTACTCTAACTCAGCTATCAGCTGGAACACAAACATGGCTGTGTCAAGGTGATCCATATTTTTATAATGTGTTCAATCACAACATTGTAACAAGTAGTATATGCTTCACAAGACCAACCACATCAAAGTGTATGAAACTACCATGTGACATACATTCACCAGAGTACCACTACAAATGCATATATTACAGCCCTTCAGTTCTTTAGCTCCCTTGTTTAAAACCATCATGTTACTTTGCATTTTACCCCATGGTCTAAAAACATCAATCAGCTATTGTGGGAACACAACAGATTTCACTCAATGAAAATACTAAATGAGGAATGTTTTCTTGCTAATTGATATTAAAAGATATAATTTTCCTTATCCTGACTCGTGTATTATTGCTTGTCTCCTTTCCTTCCCGAACGTTAGTGGAACACTTGTATCTCCTTTTTGAAGCTCCCTTCAATAAAGCAGAGGTAAAATCACTACTCACCATGAGTTGTCTTCCTCTCAGTTTTGGCTGGAAAACGGCGCCACCCGTCTTCCCACGCTTCACTCTCTCCTTCTTCGCCCTAGTGGACGATTGGGAGAGCGCCTGTATCTCCAATACGGCACTATATCCTTTGATTAATTAGTTATTGCCCTATAAGTTACCTTTATAAGGCTTTAGGGAGTATTCTTCTACAATATGGTTTGAAAATTATTCGTAATTTGACTGTTCATTCACGGTTTTTACGTGATTGTTCAGTTGTTTACATTTCATGGAAACCTTTTTTCGTTGTAGGTTATCTGCTGCAGACCCGCATTTACTGTGCAAAGTTGCACAACAATATGTACTTCCAGCTCTCGCTGTAACTTATGTCAGCAATTAACACAAATTCAATTTAATCATTATTATTTCTCTGTACTTAGGTGTGCTTAGGATAAATCCAGACGACTTTTGCAAGTCATGGATAAACCGGCTGAGTCCCTCAAGAGCTGTCTATCGTTGTCAGACGACATACTTCCATCCAGTGACCTGCCGGAGGCGTCTTCTGAGATGGGCGTGGGATGATGTCCGCCATTACACGGACAACTCCTCAACCCATACGAAGAAGAAGAGGCCATCTTCAACGCAGAAGAAGCCTTACACCCCTAAGACTTTAAACAGCTCAATGGGGAGTTCTTCGCAGATTACGAGGACTTTTTTCGGCCGAAATCGTCCCGATGGAAGAGAGAGGCCTTATGATGAGCCACTGTTGATCATCCCAGAGATACAGCATAAGAAAAGGAAGCAGGCCTCAGCAACGGTAACGTCAGCAGCCCTATCTACGCAGTCCGAGTTACCTTCTACACTGACAGCAGAGATCCATGAAGCACAGCGATCCCTGGACCATATCGCTACCATCTCAGATACGACATCTCTACAATCATCGCAGACATTCAACCTCGGGGCCTTTATGCAGCAATTCTCTCAACAGATGATGGAGATGATGGAGAAGCGCTTCGCGCAGGAAAGAGCCTTGCATGATGGACAGCCAGACGGCTCTCATGCTCAAGTCATCAACCTCAGAGAAGATCCAGACCTGCACGAACGACCCCACACTGATGATACATCTGAGAGGCCCACCAGAGAATCTAGCTCTAGGACTAAGAGCAGATCTACGCTACATGACGTCAGCAAACCTGCGCGCAGGACGGCACTCTCTTCAGAACCAAATAGATCGTCATCAGATGATGAGGCTAATGAAGAACCTTCAGGCAGGCTACCCACTTAGCAGAGAAAGAAACCTACACCACCTAGAAGGTCGAGAGAGACGTCTCGGGACTCAGACCCTCAACAAAATCTCTCACCTGCCCGAAGGTCATCTGAATTATCTTCTACAGCGTCAACAACAAGATCGTCACGGCAGTCACCACTTAGGAATATATTGCCAAGTGACCTGCCGGAGGCGTCTTCAGAAGATGGGCGTGGGATGAGGTCCGCCATTACGTCGAAGAAAAGATCTTCTACGTCGGACAACTCCTCAACCCATACGAAGAAGGAGAGGCCATCTTCGTCGCAGAAGAAGCCTTACACCCCTAAGGCTTCAACGAGATCTACTGGAAGCTCTTCACAGACTACAAGGACCTTCTCTGCCGAGATCGTCCCGATGGAAGAAATAGGCTTGTACGTAGAACCGCCTATCCGTATCCCAGAGATACTGCATAAGAAGAAGACGCAGGCCTCAGCAACGGTAACGTCAGCAACATTATCGACGCAGTCTGAGTTACCTTCTACACTGGCAGCAGGGATCCATGATGTACAGCGATCCCTGGACCATATCGCTATCCTCTCAGATGCGTCATCTCTACATTCGTCGCAGACATTCAACCCCGGGACCTTCATGCAGCAATTCTCCCAACAGATGATGGACCTGATGGAGAAGCGCTTCGCGCAGGACCTTGCATGATGGTCAGGCAGCCGCCTCTCATGCTCAACCAATGCTGCGCGAAGGACCCCGCAGGTGGCGCATCGGAGATATCTACAAGAGGTTCTAGCTCTAAGAGCAGACCTACCCTGCACGACGTCAACGAACTTGCGCGAAGGAAGGGACATTCATCCGACCAAAATAGATCGTCATCTGATGATGAAGCTAAATGAAGAGCCTTCGCGCAGGCTACCTACATCACAGAGAGGCTTACACCTCCAAGAAGATACTGAGAGCCGTCTCAGGACTGAGACCCTCAACAAATCTCTCACCTGCGCGAAGGTCGTCAGATAGATCATCAAGAATGTCACCACATAGGAATATATTGCCTTTGCAAAGGCAACCCCGGACACGTAGACGCTCACCTCCACGCAGGTCGCCATACACATCTCCTCTTAGAACTACACATAGTTCTACGTACTCATCTCCACACAGATTGCCACGCAGATCTCCATGCAGGGAGGATACTCAACGATCATATCCAACTGGACTGGATACAGAGGACGATGGCGGATGAAGCATTCACGTACCTAATGAAGGACGATGATGTACACACAATCACCTTACCTCCAATTGACCCAGTCTCGGGCGTACCTGAGGACTTTGACGCAGCCTTCAGGAAGGCAACAAACTTCCAGTCTCCAAATATACCACAGTTAAATGCAAAAAGCCGCAACACTCTCAGATGCGTCACTACATCTGCAGTCGTCGCAGACCTTCAACACAGGTATTTTTTATGCAGCAAATGATGGACCTAATGGACGGTTCGCGCAAGCCTAAAGGACGAAGCTGCGGGAGGTAATCGGCATGAAGAAATGTGTGAAGGATCACGCACTTGACAGTCATGCTCTGCAGTTTCGACGATTAATATAGACGTCCTTGGCCATCCCACTTCACCCTCAGACCTTGATCTTCGTTGTGAGCCTATACGAAGGAACTCTTCAGCATGGAGGAAGAAATCTTCGCCTGCGTAAAGACAGAGGGACACGTGTTGAAGTTCAAGAGGGGTACTCTTGTCTGAATTCATCACCTGCGCAGATCTTCAGACTGAATCCAGGACGGGATTCACATCGTTGAGAAAATTAAGATAGATATATCTACATCAGAAGATAATAACGGGACTAACTGCACTCCTTGGTGCTAACAACCTACACCTTCTCAAAGGTTAGAGATGTATCTGAAGAATCCAGGAGGGAGTCATGTCCATATAGAGATCTTCACTTGCGTACAGATCTTCAGGTATTCACATTGGCGTGGTTCAGCACAGCCTTGCTAAGGCTATGAAGTTACAAAGTCAACTCTACAAGGACCTGTGTGTTTCAACACAAAGAGGGTATTTTACGACACTTCATTGAGATCGATGAATGCAGTCTACAGGTGGCAGCGCTGAGGAGGTGTGGACTGATCATCTGTATAAAAAGACGACTGCATTATCTTCAGGACTGAAGATCAGTCACAGCAGCCAGGAAACAGCCTACCTACATCGGTATTACGCGGCGAAATCTTTCGCGCGTTTACCATTCAACCCTCTATACACGTGGTCACTTGTGTAACTCCAGAAGGCTACGGACAAGACCGAGTGTTGATAACATATAAACGACTGCACAAGATTCTACAAGGACCTTTTTTCTGCTACACCGGTGACGTCACATCGCGGGAAGCTAAAGGAATCAAAATGCTTCATTTTGATTGGTCCATGAGAGACAACGCCCTGCGCAGAAGTCGGACGTAGTTCACATGTCAAGGAATTGTTTACAAGTGACAACAACCTTTCAACGTGGGAAGAAGGCCTCAATTACAGTCCAGTTAGACGGCAACTGCGTGATTCGACTGCCTTCACGGGGTTAGAGACCTTCCCTGTCAGCATTGAAGACGGTTCATCAGGCGAATTGCAGCAACATACGTTTGACGGACTTTTGGTTACGGCAGGCAGTCTACCTTACATAGACTTCACAACGATGGCAGTCACAGAGTCGGACATTGCTTCGTTGCCCTTACGGACATGGCAAGGGTTTCACGATCGTTGGATCTAGATACAAGTCATTGTATCTCAAGCACTACTCTCTCCGTTATTACTACAAAGTTGGCAGAGCCTACTCAGTCCTCAAGTCGGACAGATCCACGAACAGGGGCAACAGATGCTCTAAGCATCTCTTGGGAAGGACTTAACGCTTACGCGTTCCCGCCACCAGCTCTAATCCCGAAAGTGTTGCAGAAAATCATGCAGACGAGGAACCTGCAACTGATTTTGATCGTGCCTTACTGGCCAGCAAGAATGTGGTTCCCCATTCTCATACAAGAACTAGGACCGCCTCAACTGCAACTACCAGAGTGGACGAACTTGCTAGTACATCCACACACAAAGCAAGCACACGGCAACCCACAGGTGTTTCGGCTACACGCGTGGAGCGTATCAAGGCGTGCTTGAATTAGAGAGGATATTCCGCCAGAGCAGCGAAAGCGGTCACACTAGCTTTACACAAGTCTACACGCAACATGTACGACAAGTGGCGAAGCTTCGAGACCTACGCTTTGGAAACAGGCTTCACAGCCATAAAAGCGACACACCCTCAAATGGCGGACTATCTTTGTCACCTAAGACAAACGAAGCAGTTAAAAGGGTCAACACTTTCAACATACCTAGCGGCATTGAGCTCAGTTATCACTATGAGGACGAGTGTAAAACTGACTAAGGTACCAGAGTTACTGGCCTTACTACGCTCTTTAAACTGGAGGACCAACAACAGTGATTTAAAGCTCGGACGTGGGACCTCAACATAGTTCTACGGCATCTCACCAGTGACGCTTATGAACCATTAGATAGGACATCTTTTGAGTTCTTGATGCAGAAAACTCTATTCCTGATCGCCTTAGCAACAGCAGCAAGGATGTCGGAAATACATGCTCTAGACTTTGAGAGTACACGATTTGACGAAAATCGAAACATCGTGCATATGGGACTGAGATGGGACTTTATAGCAAAGAATCAACTGCCAGGTCAACCGGACAGACAATTCCACATCCCAGCACTATCATCAGTCCTTGGGCCACAGGATACACAGGACCTATCCTTATGCCCATTAAGAGCATTGAAAGTCTACCTACAAAGGTCTAGGACCAGGAGACGAAAATTCAAGTGTCTTTTCATCCCTATATCGACAGCGACACAGACGGAGATCTCTCGCACTACGATATCAATAAGGATGAGAACTGTCATACTACGGGCCTACAAAGCAGCAGGACTTGATCCTCCAAGAGCCTCCAATCCACATGAAATTAGAGCTCTGGCGTCAACACTCACTCTACATGGGAATTGCTCTATCACGACGATAATGGAGGGCTGCTTCTGGAAATAGGACATGGTGTTTGCCAACCACTACCTGAGAGACATCGCCACCGAGGACGTCTCTGGCATTCACCATTTCGGCCCACTTGTTGTAGCACAACAATCGACAGTTCCACAAAGGCGCTGAGACGGAGTCTCGCCTTTTATCACATGACTTGCAAAAAGCCTACACTCAGGAGAGTTACAGCTTTAGAGTCCATATGCACGTCTAAGACAGACTAAGCATAAGTGATAGACCCAGTACTTGTAAGGACGTACTCGTACATAAAAAGGGTCGCTTCTCCACTTGATGCTTGCATCAAGAGATGGAGTTGCAAAATCCACATAAAATGTTAACAGAAGCAAGGACCAAAAGTTAACAATTGTGGTCCCCCCATCAGAGAAAGCTGGAAGTAAAGGGTTACAGCAGCAGCAGAGCCTAGCAGTAAATTGAAGTGCTACCAGGAAGTTCCCATAGGGGGGTATGCAAGACGTAAATCACTAATTGGAATCCAGAAGTGGCTTCCCACCACCAGTTCCGACGGATTCTACAAGCAATAATACATGAGTCAGGATAAGGAAAAATATGTAATTTTCTGAGTAAAATTGATATTTTATACTTATCCTAACTCATGAGGTAAGCCCTCCCAACCTCCCCGCTAGGCACTTTGGATTTCCCTGTAAATCGAAGTGTCGGGCTAGCTATTCGGAGAGAGTGAAGCGTGGGAGACGGGTGGCGCCGTTTTCCAGCCAAAACTGAGAGGAAGACAACTCATGGTGAGTAGTGATTTTACGTCTGCTTTATTGAAGGGAGCTTCAAAAAGGAGATACAAGTGTTCCACTAACGTTCGGGAAGGAAAGGAGACAAGCAATAATACATGAGTCAGGATAAGTATAAAATATCAATTTTACTCAGAAAATTACATTATGTTAAAAGTTGTGCACCTTAATAACATCACCAGCAGTCATGCAATGAAGGACAAGATGAACTCCCCTATGTACTTACTGAAAGGTCTAGTTCTATATCCTTCAGTACGAGTTTTGGGAGTGTGCGAGTTGTCTCCTCCAGCCTGAGATTGATGTAGGTGTTGATCTCCCCCGGGATGGTGGGGTCTGGCGATCCATCACATCTCATGTACCTCGCCCACTGGAACACACACAGGGGCATTAACACTTCTTGCAGGATGTTACCCATCATCCATCAAACTACATTCCTTCATGACAACTGAATACATATGATCACTTTGCTGTGGAGTAGCTTCTCTTCAAGATTCAAGTCAGTAACTTGATCAAGAAAGAGAGAAATGAGTGCTTAGATTACATTGTACAAAACAAGAAATACTTGTCATATTCTTGTCATAGTCTTGCTATGTCTCAGTTTAGTCTTGCTCTACATACTGCATCAATTTCAGGCAATAGTAGGGTCACACAATGTTAGGGCATAGAGTAAAGGTCAACTGCCTTGAGTTTTCTTTGAGTCATTAGTTGACTAAAAACAGATGCATGTCCCTACTACACCACAGAGTGGTTGTATGTATTCATGGGTGATGGAAGAACACAGTGTGCACATAACCTGTCTAGTAAGTGATGAAGGATGCATGTCCCTACTACACTACAGAGTGGTTGTATGTATTCATGGGTGATGGAAGAACACAGTGTGCACATAACCTGTCTAGTAAGTGATGAAGGATGCATGTCCCTACTACACTACAGAGTGGTTGTATGTATTCATGGGTGATGGAAGAACACAGTGTGCATAACCTGTCAGTAAGTGATGAAGGATGCATGTCCTACTACACTACAGAGTGGTTGTATGTATTCATGGGTGATGGAAGAACACAGTGTGCACATAACCTGTCTAGTAAGTGAAAGGATGCATGTCCCTACTACACTACAGAGTGGTTGAGTGTATTCATGGGTGATGGAAGAACACAGTGTGCACATAACCTGTCTAGTAAGTGATGAAGGATGCATGTCCCTACTACACTACAGAGTGGTTGAGTGTATTCATGGGTGATGGAAGAACACAGTGTGCACATAACCTGTCTAGTAAGTGATGAAGGATGCATGTCCCTACTACACTACAGAGTGGCTGAGTGTATTCATGGGTGATGGAAGAACACAGTGTGCACATAACCTGTCTAGTAAGTGATGAAGGATGCATGTCCCTACTACACTGCAGAGTGGTTGTATGTATTCATGGGTGATGGAAGAACACAGTGTGCACATAACCTGTCTAGTAAGTGATGAAGGATGCATGTCCCTACTACACTACAGAGTGGTTGTATGTATTCATGGGTGATGGAAGAACACAGTGTGCACATAACCTGTCTAGTAAGTGATGAAGGATGCATGTCCCTACTACACTACAGAGTGGTTGTATGTATTCATGGGTGATGGAAGAACACAGTGTGCACATAACCTGTCTAGTAAGTGATGAAGGATGCATGTCCCTACTACACTACAGAGTGGTTGTATGTATTCATGGGTGATGGAAGAACACAGTGTGCACATAACCTGTCTAGTAAGGGATGAAGGGTGCATGTTATCAACATGGTTTTCATTGTGGAACAAAGCATATGGTAACTGGCTGATATAAAAATACAAATTGTAAATGTATCAGACCCTTTTGAAATTAAAGTATGATCAGAGGGCTCTATTGGCTGACCTTGGCCTTCTTCCTGCGGTCATCATGCAGTCTCTGTAGATTGTTCCTGTTTCCCTGTAGAATCTCCTCCAGTTCTGCCATCTGGATCTTCCTAACTTTCTTCTCCTATACATAGACATTGGAGTTGAATGAGCCAGGACCATCAACCTCAGGGTGAATGAGTGTGTAAGGATTAAGCATTAAGGATTAACTTTATATCTGCAAGAGGACATTTAACTTAAAGTATCTATTTCTATTTAGTGCTTGTTCATTAATGTGTTCCAATAATTAAAATCAGTGAATTTCCAAACCTCATTTTCTAATTTCTTCCTCTCCGCTGCCTCAAGCTTCTCCTGCTGTTTCCTTTTCTTTTCTTCCTCTACAGCTTGAAGCCGTGCTTCCTCTGGAATAACAATGTTGCTCTCAATGTATTTCACATCATACACCAGCTATGTATTGTGTATGTAAGGTGAGCGTGAGTGAGTGAGTGAGTTGGGTATAACACCACTTTGAACAATATTCCAGTTATATCATCATGTCAGCTTATTGTTTGAAGGATTAAGACCAACATGAAGAAGGTCTCAGACATTTATCACCTTGGAGAAACTGACCAGATAAAGGGAATATCAAGGGTGTTGCAATGTTAAGACGAGACTAATGTGCAAAATAGTATTTGACATAATCTGTCTTCCCACTAGTAACTCAGGTTTCCTTGTGTGCTTGATCAGGAAATCCAAGATTCACAAGAAACGAGTCTCATTGATATCAATTTCATTACTCCATTTGATAGCTCTCTTCATGACAATCTGACAACACCTCCATCTGAGGCTGTATTAGGTAATCTGTCTAAACAGCCAGGGCATCAGTATCTTAGCACGAGTTTGGACAGCATTCACAGCAGCGTATCTGTTTTCTGTACCATGAAAATGAACATGAATGGGTAGCTCCATATCTGTTACACTGCTGTGATTTTGAAGAGACATAACAAGTGTACACTTGTGTGTTGGGGCAGAAATGAAAATGAAAACAAATGCTTTCAGAAAGCAGACTTTTGATTGGTACAACAGTCAATGACCTGAGAGTGTCATCCTCACCCGACTTGACCTTCTATCGGGGCTGAGGGTTGGCCATATCTTAATGCAGAGAGCTAGCAGAGTGAGTGATTTGACATTAGGGAGAAAACAATATGTACCCACCTTCTTCCTGTGCCTTGCGGTCAGCTTCCTCCCTCTTTAACTTCTCCTTGTCAGCCTTGGTCAGCTTCTTCTTGCCATCTTTCTTTGGTGGCTTCAATGAGACCAGGCTACACTTATCCACTGACACTCTCAACAAGTACAACCTTCATACTCACCTGTACAACACCCATTCCACTCACACATACAATATCTGCTGCTTTACGCTCATGGAAAACTGTATGAAAACACAAACTATTAATTTCAATACCTGTTCTTGATTCAGTTAATGTGATGGAATTTGCTGGTGCTGATTGTAGCCAGCCTCTGCAACAATCTGGGAAAGGCATCCTCTACCATCCAATGTACCTCTGTTCTGTGATACATACTCAGGACCAATTCATCATGACAAAGTGATATCATCAGCTTCGTCTTTCTTATCACCAACTTGGCAAAGAATGTCATGAGGAAATGAGCTTGAAGTCATGAACGAATGTTTGACATGTATTAAGACAAATTTACACAATTCAGGTGACTATTAACATGATTCAATGAACTTAATGTTCAAAAGATATTTTCCCAAGTATTAAGACGGGACAAGGGGAAGGACGTCTGCAAGACTGTCCAAGTTGTATCACATGTCCAAGGTAAATTAAATACTGGTGATATCACTACTTGTCTCAATTATACAAAACCCAGTGTCATTTGACTATCTTCATATTTTTCATGAAAGATCATTTGACAAAGTTCAACCAGATTTTAAATGAGGCAATATTTGCACATGGATCAAAGATATTGATCAAATTACAATGTAGATTATACTGTATAACGAGAATGGGGAAAGGTCTGAAGGAGCCAGCTTTCAAATACTTCCAACAGGCCAACACTAATTGTTTGGTTGGCATTCTAGAAGTTGGAGAGTCAGAAATGAAGCAAAGAACTGTATTGATAACAACTTCTTGTTTATTGCATATATGGAACAGACAATATATGCAATAAACTAGAAGTCGTCATCCATAAAGTTGTATGTTTCATTTTTCGGGCTGACACTTACAGTAACCATACACTACCTCCTGTTGATCTGTTCCATCACAATAAACGATCATTTGTTATACATCCTACCTCAGTTCTGTAACCTAAACAGCAATTTACTTGCTACATGCTTGAAAACAGATTTATAGCATGTATTTCTGCTGTCGCTTAAATTCAACATCAACAGTTATAAATGATAAAATATGTGAATGAACATATGCAATTCATATTTCATTCTATTCAAGTTATTCTACAGCTGTAAATTAATATTTCATGTTTTACCAGTGGTACTTATGCTATTTTAACATATTTCAACTACATTTACAACAAGCCCAAGCACCTTCACATGTTCTTCTGCTCCATTATTTTACTACTTTTTTAATAAAACTCTTATTAGGACAATTTCTTAAATATCATTTACATAATATTCTACATACAAGTTATTTCTCCAAAGTAATATTTTTCCAAGTTGTCCATCAAGTTTGAAAAATGCTTATTGCAATCAATTACATATCTTAAAGCCCACAAAATATTGCCAACAGATGATGACATTTTGTTAATAGTAACATCCTTGGAAATTCCCAAACACATTTTCTGCTCATTTATATTACCAGCACATAAACATGGTAATATTACTTGTCATGCTATCTTGTAACCCAAGCAACAGCTATTAGAATGATCCTGCCACCACCAATTGTAAGTAGTAAATCTGTGCACCTGTATGTAATACAACACTCAAAGCAAACCAAACTGAAACTGGCAGCATGCAATGAACAAAACTAATGAGATGTCATTAATGTAGGTCACGCTGGATGAGGTTAGTCAGCACAGAGTGAAACTGTAGGCAACTCTTCAGTAAATCCTGACCTATATGTTTAACTCATACATTCCATCATCAATATTTATATCAATACTGATACCAATACTTCACCCACTCATAATAATTCATAGTTGCCTCAATGTCAATTGTACAAGTTGATATATTTAGTCGCTGGGTGAAATCTACCATCACATTTGTCATTCACAACTGTTATATAGGCTTGGTGCAATCTTGCTTGTGGCCACTGTATGAGTGGTTCATTCCGGGACTGCTGCTAAGACGTATGATGCTACTATGGTGCAATCCACTCCATCATGATGTAAGTTCTGTGACAAATAATACAATGTTGGACCTTGTCATGTGGAATTGGTTCCATGTTTCTATGTAATATACAGCAAAAAATTGATAAATATTTTCAATGGCAAAAACTATCATAGTACATCTGTATACGTAATAATACAACTTAAAGGTGGGTTGAATTTATAAATACAAATCCTAAAACAGTTGGTACTTTTGAGAAGAAATGTTAAACAGTTTAAGTAAAGTTCTAGAAATGGATTCAACTTTTAAATTGATTAAAAGCTTAAGTTATTTCAATGGAAATGACAAAACCCTCACCATTTTTCAAAATCAGCTCTCAAAAGTCACCACCTCACCACTGTGTTGAAATATGTGGCAAGATTGTAAAGAAATATTGGACCACCTTTCACTTTGTTTGGCCCATTCAATATGCAGTTTTGTCTATTGAAAGGGCTGCATATTTGAATTCACACATTAATAGGTTCATATGTATTTCTGTTTTTGCTTATATACCTGAAGTTATTAAAACTTAAAACTTACAAATAACAAATGTTGAGATTTGAGTTTCTTAGCTGATTATTTCTGACTACTGGATATGCTAACTAAGCATTTAAGTCTGTTTCTTGCATCTTTTACTTTAGTGAAGTGTTGTGACCTGTACATATTTCGAATCTACAAAAATCTATTTTGCATACAAATGTTTTCAAGACAAATAACATCTATTGACTACTGCTACAGTTTCACTACTATGCAATGTCAAACAATTCATCTGTCCCATTCCAAAACATCTATAGCACACACTTGTTACTGACCTCATCTGCCATTGTGATTGATTGGGTGAGACGCTTGGATTTTCACAAATGTCTCAAAAACTACTTTCCTGAATAGCATGCAATCAAATAAAAACACATTAGTGTATTGAAACAATATGGGATACAGTGTATGCACACTGAAATGAACCTCTTCAGTGCCCTGGAGTACAACATAAACATGTTAGAATTAGAATATCAAGTTTATGATTTTACCAATTTCAATGTATAACACATCAAACGAATATTGATTTGAAACTATCATGGAGTAATAATTAATAATGAATTTTTGCATGAATTATTACTCCATGGGTGTCGTAATAAAACAAAGAATAAGGCCAGAGCTGTAAGGAGAAAGGTTTGGGTTAATTATACATGAATATATATGTAATTATAAAATTCATCAAACATATCATTACGTATTTTTATATACACCATTGGTCCCTCAATCACCGATAAACACATACAGCCAATTTGTAGTGTAGTTAATTAGTGCTTAAGCTACTTGTAGTAATATTCAAGTAATATCATAGTGGAGAAACCATAAATGGACTTCCCACATTGTACCCATGTGGGGAATTAACCCAGGTCTTCAGCCTGACGATAGAAGTGACATGTTTATATTCATCAACTAATGAAACTGTGTATAACTCACTGAACACATCTGAACTAATCCAACTTGACATTGAAGGCTAGAGTAGATACTCACACTACACAATCCATTGGTGTGAGTACTCCCAGTGGTTTCTCTCTTACCAGAACAGGTCATTGAAAATTAGCCATATGTATTTTACAGATGGTTGTGAAACAAAGTGGATACAAACCCATAAAGAATTACATATGCAAGCACATTGTTCAAGATTACTCAACTCCTTCAAGATTCAAAAGCCAATATTAATGAAGGAATCAAACATTGCTGATAGATTTCCTGCATTTCTCGACCCGTTCAACTCTATAATTGCCACACCCTTAATACTGAAACACGTGTCAATCACAAGGAGGAAAGATATCATGCACAGCATTAGAATCAAGTTTACTTCCATAGAAAACAAATAAATAAAATGCTATCCCCAATAACACTCTGTCATTTGTGTTAAAAGTCACAAGAAACAGGAAATATACATATTTTGGGGGCTAGATAGCAGAACATCTGACACAATCCACCGTTTCAGTAAGGGTAACCTTACTAATGAAATCTTCGCCTTTTTACCTGTCTTGCCTGTCTTGCCTCTAACATATAATGTAAAATGAATGTAATGAAAGTTTTCGTTTACAAGTAAATGTCACTTCCAGTTACTAAATGTTTTGTTGAAAAGTGACCTTGAAGAATGTAACTGATGAGGTTGCCATAAATTATGCTATTCTGGAACTTGTATTTTTGCATAATTTTTCGATGTTGATTTCTCATTTCAACATTTACGAACTGCTTTGATGATAAATTAATTTAATCACATTAAACTATACATTGTCATGGAGGGCAATTGTTTCTGACAATTTCTTGCTTATCCCTCCATACTCAAATAGAAATGCAGTCACATACCCTGTATTTCCAGCATCAAACAAACATGGTCATCAGGCATTCGGTATAAGGCATGTATACATTTTTGTGCTGTTTTCTAACTTGACTTTACTGACAGTTACGTGATCAATATCCACAGACCAACTGCAAATGTTTGTTCATGAACATGAAACAATTTAAATGAGAAAATACAGCTGCAAAATAAAACATGTGCATAAGGAATAATATTACTCAGGATGCATAGACAACACTAAGTCTGAACTCAGCAACATTCACACTGAACCAATGTCAGTTAATTTGACATTTGGGGCCCATTTCATATAAATGCAGCTCTCTAGCGCCAGTATCGTATATTAATTCAACATTCGTCTGTTGATAACATTACGGTATCTGACCGGTCTAAATAATTCTTTAGATGGTCTTGAAATGGAAATAAATTGAACCGAGAAATGTTTGAGATACATCCAAGGTAAAAGATTATAGTTGGACTACCAAACCGAACAGAAATAATACTTGGTCATTACCATTTCCGAGAGTAGTGCGATAAGCAGTGCTCTGTGATCAAATTTCTAGTTTGTTGTTGGATAGCAACCGAGCTGCCGGAAACAAATAAGTTTCCGGCTGGAGAATGTCGTAATATTTGCCAAGTTATTTTTTTCTGTATAAAATAATATCAACACATACGAGAAATGGAGAAATATAACTATGCGTCATAGAATATGGGAATCAATAATTGTCTTCTTGTGAAGCTCCTTATTGTTTTTCCTCACAAAGGTCGTAAAACAAATGCTATATCCACTTATGGTACCATTCAAAAGTATGGACTTGCCTGGTATATGAAATTGTACACATATTAAATATATAACCCATCTGTTAGCGTCATTATCCAATTCCTAACAATATTCCAAAAGATTAAAAACATATTTGAATATTCATGACACACATAACTTGTTCGGTATTCTTTGTAGAAAGCCTGATTAAAAATCATATTCCGTCATTGAAGTATTTTAGTAACCAAACGTGCACTCAACCGTCTTTGAGGATTGCGGCTCACGGCAATGTTTCTATAGAGCATTCACTGCCAGTAAAAAGTAAGATGATACATCAATGACATTACTAAGTAATGTTCCCTTGTTCGATACTAGTATTCCTTTTGTAGGGACTGAGAGAAACTTACTGTCAAAACTTCTAGTTGACATACGATGTGTACACACATATTATATAGTCAAGATTACGTGACCTTTAGCACGTATCATTCTTGTTTATATAAATATTGATACACGAAGTATTACATATATCATTAGAAACACAAGACCTGTCATCTTATGTGAATGATTTTATGTTTGCATTTCACACCAAACTAGAAATGGTAAGAAGGCAAGTTTATCCTTGCTATAAGTAAACAAAGTGCCAACAGTTGTGTGTAGCATCTACTAGCAAACAGTTGATTGGGAACACCAAAATGTGGCAACAACTAGCACTCATAGGATATCTGTTTGATAAAACCTGAAAGTCAGGAAATCCAACAGTGATATAAAATTAGATAAACAAATACTGTTTAATCCAAATTGTTTTTCGTAAAGTGTTACACTTCTAAATGCAATTCAAAGACCATGTACAGTGTTCTTTTTGTAAAGTACAATGTTAGGTTAATCAGTATAAGGTTATTTTCCTGTCCACCAAGGGGCAGTGGGGTAGCCTCGTGGTTAAGGCATTCATTCATCACGCCGAAGACCCGGGTTCGATTGCCCACATGGGTACAATGTGTTAAGCCCATTTCTGGTGTCCCCCGGCGTGATATGGCTGGAATATTGCTAAAAGCGGCGTAAAACCAAACTCACTCACTCCTGTCCACCAACTGGGGTACATATACAGTATTTAATGTTTGAAATGTCTATGTACACATGATGTAGCCAAATTATATTACTACATGATCATTGTTTGTTAGTCGTGATTATATCAGTTATTCATCAATATCATGAATATCAGTTCTAACTTACCAGACATTGAACTATAACTGTTAGAACTATTTTGAATAAATATTGTATACATTGGTAATTTTCTGTGTACAGGTAAGCCATATGTACATTTGTATGGTATACATATATGATGATATCATGGAATATGTTATCATTGCTGTGTAGTGTATCAGAAGGCAAAATGAATATAGCAGGAATACTGCAACATGTTAATGAATTGTATCTTGCTACATATACTGAAAGAACATGTCAGTTCATTGGTCCAATATTAGGTGAGTCCTCAAAATGCTGAAGAACAATATTCAGAGAAAGCCTGTACTAACTCACTGGTTGATTTCTTCTTTAGGAAAATATATTCATCTTTACAGTATATGTTAACAATAATAGTAATATGAGTACTTACGTGTCACAGTTCCATTTGCAAGGATTTTGCCCTATGCACTACTAACATACATGTATATAGATCTAGCTTATAATGACTGCAATTCTAAAATACATTAGATACACTTTGAAATGGAGATGAAATTTCTCGTTAGTAAAATGTAATGAGTAGGAATATTTTTAGTTTGAGCTTTGGGTGTTTGAAATTTTTTAAAAATCTTCAGTAGATAAGTTGTTTGTTGTCCGAGATTATGATAATGTTGAATGTTTAATACTTTGATATTTTGAATATTTTTCAGTTGATGAGTTGAACCATCTCAACCTTGTAAAATGGCCAGCTCAAGTCTACGTCCACAGGTCATACAGTTGTACAAGAATGTAAGTAATAGTAATCATGAGGAAAGCTGTAAAACAGAAACTGAAAGAAAATATTCTGGTGTGTAAACAAACGTTTTTACGAATGCCACTTTCATGTTGTTAGAAGAGTTGCAGAACAGGGATTTAAGAGCTGTGGATATCTTTTTGAGTTGATCTTGTTTGTGTTTTATCCTACCATCATACTGTGTTCAGTCATCACATTGAAGATGCTCTTTTGCTATAGCTAGTCATAGGACACAAGTTAGAGCTGTTAAGTCTGTTCACCTTTCAATCAACCATTTACTAACCCAGCCACTTCATCATAATGTCATTTTGTTTAGTAGAAGCTTTTTGCCCTGTTTATTACATTGTGTATGATTAAACAATCTCTTTGCTGTGGTATGTCTGGAAGCTGATGTTGTCATGTGGATGACAGTGTCTGTCTCTAACATGGGGTTGTAAACCTTATCATTCACCTGTTTCAGTTGCTGCACCTGGGACGAGATTATCCGAAAGGTTACGACTATTTTCGAGGGAAGCTGAAAAATGCCTTCTTGAAAAATAAAGATGTGACTGACCCGAAACAAATTGATATGTTATTGGCCAGAGGGAACTATGTAGTGAAAGAACTTGAGGCTCTATATATGCTGAGGAAGTACAGAACGCTCAAGAAGAGGTACTACAGTAACTGATAGCGAGAGGCTCTGTGTGTTACTTAGAGGACAACCTACCTCCTTCCCTGGAACCACATGGAATCCAGTGTCACCTGCTGGCGTACTCTACATCCCAGAGACCAGCTTTTCCAACAGCTTTACGATAGAATCAAATGGAGGATTAAATTCCAATTTAACTCTGAAATGCGGAATAATGTCTTCCTGACTAACTTCCTGTACAGATTTGCATTGTGTGTCATGGCGATGGGTGCTTGTCACATGTATATCCTTTCATGGATATTGTCTCGAAAGTGAGTTCATGTGTAGGTTTTTGATACTAAAGCTGTATATTTTGTGTACCAGTAAATGTAACTAATTACCAATCAAGGCATTAAGGAAAGGGACTTGTACAGGTGGAATTTACCACTTGGCATACTTGGTATTGAACTAGTCAACAATCTGTATATTATTTGCAAGTCCAGTAATGTTCATGACTGGTGGAGTTCTTTGTGCTAATCTGCTTGTAACTGCATCATCATAAGTGAGCAGATTAGATAATTATATCCATGCATTCATGACATGGTCATTGAACACGGATGACATTATAATATATTTGTAAGTTTGATTTGTTGATTTCCTTGATATAACCATGTTAAATTCTTTCTGATATAAAACTTGAAGTATTTACATCGATAATGTTTTGTCTCATTTCCTCTTTAGTCAGCAAGGGTGGCATAAGAACCCATTTGTAGTGGTGTTTGAAACATAGACATCTCAAGCAAACCATGTTGTACTGACACTATTCTGGCTCTGCATCCATCAATGGAAAGAGGTTACTCTTGTTTCTCAGATCTCAATCACTAGCAAAGGTAACCACAGTCAATTTCTTGATCTCAACTTTCATGTTTGCTGAATATAATTGCTTACATGGCAGAGGTAATCTTGTCTTTTCTATACTTCTAAAAGTGAAAAATATTTTTCTTCAATTCTCCTAATATTGCAGGTATTACCATGGAGAAAAATGGCATCACTGGTTGTCAATGTTCAGGGAGGTCAATCATGCATGTATTACCAATAGCTATTGCCAGTAGATTTAGCTTGCTGGAGGTGTGGCACCTGAGCAAGTAACACATCATTTATGAATATGTTCCATGTGAACACATATCACCCAGACCTGTTAAACAGTGAAGTTGTCATGGGTCTGTTTATTTATGATTTTGATGGGTTCAAGAAATGACATGGGTATATTTAAAAACAAATTTAACATGCTTTTGTCACATGAGTTGTTCGAGTACCTTTGTACCTTTATGTTTTTTAATATACCAGTAAACAAGAAGAAAACTTATTTTTGGTTGATGCTTTTTGACATGACTGTACATTTCTGATCTATCAGTGGCACCAAGCTATTTTCAAGGGAAGCTGAAAAATGCTTCCTTGAAAAATATATATGTGACTGACTGGAAACCAAAAAAAGTGTCTTTTTACAAATTAATTCTGACAAATTGGAAGAATTTGTTTTAAGCTTCAACCGAAAGATAACAACTAATTGTTCTTTCAATCTTTACATGTTTTCGAAAAAATTCAAATTGTATCATGGATTAAAAATGAACATCTATCTTCTTAATTGTATGCAAAATATTATTTCTTTCACTCGAAGACATGATACATAACTTTTCTGTTCATGGGAACTCTAAAATTCTTTACATACCACAATATATGGAAAATGACCAAACAACATATGCCAAATAATTCCAACGATGAAATGACGATTCTCTGAAACTGCACAAAATAATTCTTTAAAGGTCGAATGCAACCAAAAAATCAAACATAATTAAAACACAGTTATCACTTATTCATGACATATAATATACATTGCTGGTTATGAAAAAACATATAAACAAAATTATAAGCGTACAATCGCAATCAAAAGTGCAATATTGTGAACTTGGGTTTACTTCCCAAGAAACGAAGCAGCCGGGATACCGAACCCAGTCAGAGCGGGTGGGTGTGCACTCAAGTGTAACGGCTGGTTCATTTGCATAGCCATCACGGCTCATTGTGTGTGTACATATAGAGATGTTAGGTTTTGTAAATACATGCTCATTTTTTGTGTCTAAAATTTTGCAATCAACAGACATCATAACATGTCATGTGTACAAGTATCACACCTGCCTGTCTGTAATTACATAATGTGACAGAGACCGAACTCGGGCCATAAATCAATGCATTTTGTTTATGGTGTATAGCCTGATTGGTGTTAAGTTCAAATTGCATGAGGTGAAATTGGGTTTTACGTCGTACTTGAGAAAATTTCGCTCATATGACGACGTGCATGCGTGTGTATATTGAATATGGTCATTAGCAGACAGGCAGACACATAGGTGTCAATAAAACAGACATTGAGTTTTGTCTGTGACAACGACATATCTATATCACAGTTAGAAGTTCTGTCAACGCTAAATAATGACATTGCTTTTAAATATCGAACTGAGAAAGTGACTCGGTAAGAAGAACGTGTGGTGAAATAGACAAATGAAATTATATAAACAGTTAATCTACTGTCATAACATATAAAAAGCTCGCACCTGTGAAATATCAACAAAACATTAGAAAAATAGCTCACACCAAAGCCTTCACCGAGTATTCACCAGACAACCCGCTTCCAAGCTGCGCGAACCTATTTCACTGCGCACGTGCTATGTACGCAGCCCAGCTGTTGAAACCACTTGAATTCCCCCCAAGCGCTGGGGGAAAATTAGTGAATCGTTTGAACTACGATTTCGCGCGGTTTTTTTCATCGCGTTATTTTTCAACTTTATAAGTTGAATTTGCATTTTTGATGATTTGTTTCGGTAAGTCCATACCGAAAGGTATCAGAATCTGCAAAGTTGTATTTTACGTTGCATGTGACCTTTAACATACTGAGATGGAAAAATGCCTACTCCGTGAACTTTTCTCCTTTCATGATATTGCTGGAATATTGCTAAAAACTGTGTAAACCTAAACTCACTCACTCACTCTTTCATGAATATGAACAATTATATAGGGTGTTCGTTTAGCCATGCGCCGTCACTATTTCGCTCGATGAAAAACGAGAAATGTCTCTTCTGTCAAACAGGAAATGCAAAATAATTCTTATGTCAGTAATGTAATTCTTCTTTGGCAGGTGAAATAAAAAGTCTTCTTTCAAAGTTTGTCCACAAAGTCTTCTTTCAAAAGTAAAAATGAAAACTGATATTCCAAAATTCATTAGAAATATATATATATATATATGAAGAAGTTTCTGAAATAATCACACGACACGGATCTTCTCCAACATGTTTCACTTTTATCTTCAGTTTCACATGTTTCCTATCCAGGGGAGAAGTCTCTTCAGGAGAAGTCTTCTCCTGAAGATAAAACATGTTGGAGAAGATCCGTGTCGTGTGATTGTACTACTGTACGCTCGGTATTCTCATCACTTTCTTTGTATATATATACATATATATATACCAAAATTAATTAGATATATATGTGTGTGTGTGTCTCTCTCTCTCTGTGTGTGTGTGTGTGTGTGTGTGTGTGTGTGTGTGAGACCGCATACGTTTCTTGTTTCACAAATATCCGAAAAATTGCTCTTCACATACTTGTTGAAATGAAAAATGACCATTCACTCAAACAGTAAAAGTAGCACAAATGTTAAAGTCCAACAAGATGCTTCTTTCAGACCGGTCAATCTAAATATATTTACCTTTCGTCAAACTGTTTACAATTGCTGTCTTTTTTCTCAGTTATAAACGATGAAGAATCCTTCTTCAAAACTACTTCTTTTCTCGACAGTGAAAAGGAATATGAACCTGTTGAACCATATCCAAAAGAATTCCTTTCACTGGATGAAAAGAAATATGACGGTTCAGGATCTTAAATTGAAACGAAAATGGCATTTCAAATTCAATCATACACAAATTAATGACCCTTAAAGCTTCTATCAAACAGGATTTCTCTTTCTTGCATGAAATTGAAACATCACCTTCTGTCAACTCCCAAGTGTAATTATTTAGTTTAAACCTTTGTCGAATTGTAAATGCGATGGAAAATTTCCGAAAAATGAACGTTCTATCAATCCCGTTACTTCCCATGGAGTCCAAAAACATGTCTTCCTTTAGAACTTTGTGCATTCAAAGTCTTCTTTCATTGGTAAAAACGAAATAATCACATAATCTCAAATGGGTCTTCTTTCACGACCTAAAACAGAACAAGGAACATCTTTCAAACTGTACATGTGAAGTATAACAAGACTTCTTTCACAGGCCACACCGAAAAATTGCCTTTCCTGTCAATCAATGGATGCAAAATTATTCCTCTGTCACTTGTTGAAATGCTACTTCTGTACTTCTATCTGTGCAGAAAGATTTTTGTTTTACTATATACAACAAAAGTTACCCTTCTGTTTCACTGTACAAAAAATCATCCTTTCATCATCTTAAAACACTTTTAGCCTAGTGCCAGATGAGTATAGCTGAGGACTGTAGATTCAAGTGGTCATCGACAAAGAAAAATCCACAATGATTACATTTTAGATGTTGGCCTGTACATCACAACTTTAGGTTCAAAACGAAAGTGTATTACTCGCTGTTCTTCAAAATGAGCGTGAAACACACACTTGGATACCAAATGAACATCGGCAAAACACCTAGTTAAATACTGCACACAAGTTGTGAAAGAGCATCTACAAGACAAAAATGTCATTGGTCCATCACATGATGTAAGATACAACAACACAAAGTGTAAACGGAGGGGATATGTATGTAACACTGATGTGCTCATGTAGCACTTTCATCTGTGAGACATAAAATAAGTAATATTTAAATAGTCATCTGTAAAACACTTTGTAACATGTAACTGGTCCTCCTTGTAATGCTTGAAGTTCAATCCAAATCACCACCTGTAGCACATGCTGGTAGTTATAGCATGTAACACTGATGCTTTGTGAGACTAAGTGTACAACTGTCATAATATCTGACACCTGTAAAACGCGCTGTATTGCTGGATGTTCAGTCACAACCATCGCCTGTATCATACACTGGTAACTCCTCAAAGTGAGCACTGTAATACACACTAATAACACCAATGTTTTGTCTGAAGATGGCGCACTGAAAGAAGATCCAAACATCGTCTTTATAGAGTGCACTGTCAACTCAGTATCAGTCATTGGAAGTTCCAAATCGCTGTATGACGCACACGTTAAGATAAAATTGATGTGCATGGCAAGTTTCACTTCCACAACTTTCTCTGTAAGCATAATATAGTTGTGATTAGCGCCTTCTGTTACCTCAAACTGTTCTCTCTTCCTGATACCCCTCACAATTCTCTCACGACCCAGATCTCCTTTTCTTCACATCTCTTAACCCTCCCAGATTCACCTATTCATGACACTCTATTTCCCCAGACATTCCCTTTTTTCATCAATCCTTGCTCTCCAAGGCCCTCCATCTCAATCACACTCTTTTCATCCCCTAGTTCCTCTCTTCTTCATATCTGTTTACTTTCTAAGATCCTACCTTCTTCACCGCTTTCAGATTCTCCCTCCTTTATGACGCTCTGCTCTCCCTCTCCCTCCTTCTCCCTGTTAGTTCCTCCCACCTTCACGACTCTCTGCTCTCCCAGTAGTTCCTCCTACCTTCACGACTCTCTGCTTTCCTTGTAGTTCCTTTGTCCCTCGTGACTCTCTGCTCTCCAAGTAGTTCCTCCCACCTTCACGGCTCTCTGCTCTCCCAGTAGTTCCTCCCACCTTCACGACTCTCTGCTATCCCAGTAGTTCCTCCCACCTTCATGACTCTCTGCTATCTCTGTCCCACCTCCCAGTCTCCTAGTAGTTCCTCCCACCTTCATGACTCTCTGCTATCCCAGTAGTTCCTCCCCTCCCCTTCACCTTTCACGACTCTGCTCTCTATCCTAGTAGTTCCTCCCACCTTCATGACTCTCTGCTCTCCCAGTAGTTCCTCCAGTAGTTCCTTTCACGACTCTCTGCTCTCCTAGTAGTTCCTCCCACCTTCACGACTCTCTGCTCTCCTCTCTGCAGTAGTTCCTCCCACCTTCACGACTCTCTGCTCTCCCAGTAGTTCCTCCCACCTTCATGACTCTCTGCTTATCCCAGTAGTTCCTTTTCACTGACCCTCCTTCACGACTCTCTTCCCCACCTTCACGACTCTCTCCTAGTAGTTCCTCCCAGTAGTTCCTCCCACCTTCATGACTCTCTGTTATCCCAGTAGTTCCTCCCACCTTCACGACTCTCTGTTATCCCAGTAGTTCCTCCCACCTTCATGACTCTCTGTTCTGCTCTCTGCTATCCTAGTAGTTCCTCCCAGTTCCTCCTCCCACCTTCACGACTCTCTGCTCTCCCAGTAGTTCCTCCCCACCTTCATGACTCTCTGTTATCCCAGTAGTTCCTCCCACCTTCACGACTCTCTGCTTCCTCCCAGTAGCTTCCTTGGTTCCCACTTCTCTCTGCTCCTCCCAGTAGTTCCTCCCCTTCATGACTCTCTGCTTCAGTGACTCACCTCTGACTCTCTGCTATCCCAGTAGTTCCTCCCACCTTCATGACTCTCTGCTCTCCCAGTAGTTCCTCCCACCTTCACGACTCTCTGCTATCCCAGTAGTTCCTCCCACCTTCACGACTCTCTGCTATCCGTAGTTCCTCCCACCTTCACGACTCTCTGTTATCCCAGTAGTTCCTCCCACCTTCACGACTCTCTGCTATCCTAGTAGTTCCTCCCACCTTCATGACTCTCTGTTATCCCAGTAGTTCCTCCCACCTTCACGACTCTCTGCTATCCTAGTAGTTCCTCACACTCTCTGTAGTAGTTCCCCACCTTCATGACTCTCTGCTCTCCCCAGTAGTTCCTCCCACCTTCACGACTCTCTGCTATCCCAGTAGTTCCTCCCACCTTCATGACTCTCTGCTCTCCCAGTAGTTCCTCCCTCCTTCATGACTCTCTGCTCTCCCAGTAGTTCCTCCACCTTCACGACTCTCTGCTCTCCCAGTAGTTCCTCCCACCTTCATGACTCTCTGCTCTCCCAGTAGTTCCTCCCACCTTCATGACTCTCTGTTCTCCCAGTAGTTCCTCCCACCTTCATGACTCTCTGTATCCAAGTAGTTCCTCCCACCTTCATGACTCTCTCCTCCCAGTAGTTCCTCCCACCTTCATGACTCTCTGCTCTCCCAGTAGTTCCTCCCACCTTCATGACTCTCTGCTTCCCACCTTCATCCCAGTAGTTCCTCCCACCTTCCAAGTGACTCTCTGCTCTCCCAGTAGTTCCTCCCACCTTCATGACTCTCTGCTCTCCCAGTAGTTCCTCCCACCTTCTCTCTGCTCTCCCAGTAGTTCCTCCCACCTTCATGACTCTCTGCTCTCCCAGTAGTTCCTCCCACCTTCCTCCCACCTTCCCATGACTCTCCCTTCTCTCCCAGTAGTTCCTCCCACCTTCATGACTCTCTGCTCTCCCAGTAGTTCCTCCCACCTTCATGACTCTCTGCTCTCCCAGTAGTTCCTCCCACCTTCTCGACTCTCTGCTCTCCCAGTAGTTCCTCCCACCTTCATGACTCTCTGCTCTCCCAGTAGTTCCTCCCACCTTCATGACTCTCTGCTCTCCCTGTAGTTCCTCCCACCTTCAGGACTCTCTGTTCTTCCAGTAGTTCCTCCCATCTTCATGACTCTCTGTTCTGCCAGTAGTTCCTCATTCCTTCACGACCCTCTGTTCTCCACATAGTTATTATTTCACACGAGACAAAAAATGTCTATCATGACTCTATGTTCTCCCAGTAGCGCCTCCCCGCTTCATGACTCTCTGCTTTCTTCCCACCTTAACGACTGTCTACTCTCCCAGTAGTTCCCCCCTCCTTCTTCACTCTCTGCTGTCCAAATAGTTCCTCCCTGCTTGCGACTCTCTGCTTTCCCACTTTTTCCTCCCTCCTTCTCGACTCTCTGCTCTCCCAGTAGTTCCTCCCTGCTTTACGACACTCTGTTCTCCACATAACAATTACTTCACATGAGACAGAAAATATCTTTCATGAATTAACTCAAAATTGACATTTAGTACGCAATTTTTAAACTTTGATTCAGAAAGATGAGAAGTAATTGCTCTTTCAAAGTTGATATTCAAGTTCTATTATGAATTAAAATTCGAAATTTAGCTTCTTAAAATATGTCTGTGAAGTATATTTCTTTCACCCCAGGACACAGCAAATTCATATTCTGTTGATGGGTATGCAAAGAGCTCTTTTCATAACAAAATGTTTGGAAAATGGTATAAACTAAATAATTCATCGACAAATGATTTCGAAACATAACTGTTCTCTTAAAAGAGAAGAAGAATTCTTTCACTTTTTGAAACGTAACTTGTCATCTTTTCTTCTCTAACGAATATAAACGAAAAAATATCTTTCTTCTTCAGTTGTTCACAATCATTATTTTGCTGGTTTAAAAATAAAAAATGTATTTTCTGTCAATTAGGAAACGCAAAATAAGTCTTGCCTCACATTGTATGTGATGTGTTGCTTCCTCAACGAGTAAAAAGAAACAAGTCTTCTTTCAAATGTTGTCCACGAAGTATGACACATTCTTATTTCAAAAGGAAACATGACACTTGATCTTCAAAATGCATTCGAAATATTTCTCCTTTCACTATTTTGCTGGTTGAAAAACGAAAAATGTCTTCTGTCAAACAGGAAATGCAGAATAATTCTTCTGTCCAATTGTATGTTAAATTGTCCAATTGTATGTTAAATTCACACAACATGCTTCTGTGCAACAAACTATGTACATGAAATAATGTAAATGCTTTTACCTTTCGTGAAACTGTTTCCACAATTGCTGTCTTCTCGCAGTTACAAACTATGGAGAATCATTCTTCAAAACTGTACATGAGAAAATGCCACAGCTTCATTCGACAATAAAAAGGAATATGTACCTGTCAAACCGTATCTAAATGAATTCCTGTTCCGAGCTGAATCAAAATATGGCGGTTAAAAGTATCAAACTCAAATGAAAATGGCATTTCAAATTCAATCGTACACAAAAAATCAATGAACGGTCTGTCAAACAGGATTTCTCTTCTGTCATGGGTAAAATCGAAACATCACTCTTCTTTCAACTCCTGATGAAATTATTTAGTGACATCGTTTTGTCGAACAGTAAATTTGACTTCATTCTTCTTCCATGGGAAAAATAGTCCAAGAGATTAACATTCTGCCAATCCATGTATGCAAAATAATTGCCCATGAAGTCCAAGAACACGATTAAAATGGAATGAGGAACTTCTTTCAAACTGTACAAATGAAGTAGAACAGACTTCTTTCACAGGAAACACTGAAAAATTGCCTTTCCTGTCAATCGCCAAATTATTCCTCTGTCACTTGTTGAATCGCTACCTGGACTTCTATCTGTGCAAAAGGATTTTTGTTTTACTGAAAACAACAAAAGTTACCCATCTGTTTCACTGTACAAAAAATCATTCTTTGATCGTCTGTAAACACTTTTAGCCTATTGCCAGATGAATAAAGCTGAGGAATGTAGATTCAAGTGGTCATCGACAAAGAAAGACCCACAGTGATTACATTTTAGATGATGGCCTGTACATCACAACTTTAGGTTCAAAGGGAAGTGTTTTACTGACTGTTCTTCAAAATGAGCGTGAAACACACTCTGGGTTACCAAATGAATGTTGGCAAAACACCTAGTTAAATACTGCAAACACTGTAAGTTGTGAAATACCATCTACAAGACAATAATATCATTGGTCTAATGCATGATGTAGGGTACAACAACACAAAGTGTAAACAGAAGGTAAGTGTATGTAACACTTTCCGAGATTTGACAACTCTCCCAGATCCTCCATCACGACTCTCCACTATCCCAGATCCTCCCTTCACCACGACTCTCCACTGTCCCAGATCATCCCTTCATCACAACTCTCCACTGTCCCAGATCCTCCCTTCATCAAGACTCTCCACTGTCCCAGATCCTCCATCATCACAACTCTCCACTGTCCCAGATCCTCCCTTCATCACAACTCTCCACTGTCCCAGATCCTCCCTTCATCACGACTCTCCACTGTCCCAGATCCTCCCTTCATCCACGACTCTCCATTGTCCCAGATCTCCCTTCATCCATTTCCCAGACTCTCCCCACTGTCCCAGATCCTCCCTTCATCCACGACTCTCCACTGTCCCAGATCCTTCATCCACCACTCCCACTGTCCCAGATCCTCCTTCATCCATCTCCACTGTCCCAGATCCTCCCCTTCATCACAACTCTCCACTGTCCCAGATCCTCCTTCATCACGACTCTCCACTGTCCCAGATCCTCCCTTCATCACAACTCTCCACTGTCCCAGATCCTCCCTTCATCACGACTCTCCACTGTCCCAGATCCTCCCTTCATCACAACTCTCCACTGTCCCAGATCCTCCCTTCATCACGACTCTCCACTGTCCCAGATCCTCCACTGTCCCAGATCCTTTCCTTCATCCTCCCACTGTCCCAGATCCTCCCTCCACAACTCTCCACTGTCCCAGATCCTCCCTTCATCACGACTCTCCACTGTCCCAGATCCTCCCTTCATCACAACTCTCCACTGTCCCAGATCCTCCCTTCATCACAACTCTCCACTGTCCCAGATCCTCCATCACAACTCTCCACTGTCCCAGATCCTCCCTTCATCACGACTCTCCACTGTCCCAGATCCTCCATTCACGACTCTCCACTGTCCCAGATCCTCCTTCATCCACAACTCTCCACTGTCCCCAGATCCTCCCTTCATCCTCCATCAACTCTCCACTGTCCCAGATCCTCCCTTCATCACACTCTCCACTGTCCCCAGATCCTCCCTTCATCCACAACTCTCCACTGTCCCAGATCCTCCTTCATCCACGACTCTCCACTGTCCCAGATCCTCCTTCCACCCCAGATCCTTCCATCTCTCCACTGTCCCAGATCCTCCATCTGTCACGACTCTCCTGTCCCAGATCCTCCTTCTCCCACCTGTCCACTGTCCCAGATCCTCCCTTCATCGACTCTCCACTGTCCCAGGATCCTCCATCATCACAACTCTCCACTGTCCCAGATCCTCCCTTCATCTGTCTCCACTGTCCCAGATCCTCCATCCACGACTCTCCACTGTCCCAGATCCTCCTTCTCCTTTGTCCCCTGTCCTCCTGGACTCTCCACTGTCCCAGATCCTGTCCTCCACTGTCCCAGGTCCTTCTCCACTCTCCACTGTCCCACTGTCCCCTTCGTCCTCCTCCCATGGGTCTCCTTCCACTGTCCCAGATCCTCTCCTCCTGGCTCTCCACTGTCCCCAGATCCTCATCCTGGTCCTTCTCTCCTGGCTGTCCCAGATCCTCCATCCTTCTCCACTGTCCCAGATCCTCCATCCATTCTCTCCACTGTCCAGATCCTCCATCCACCACTCTCCCTGTCCCAGATCCTCCTTCCTTCCTCCTGTCCCGGATCTCTCCACTGTCCCAGATCCTCCATTCATCCTCATGCTCTCCACTGTCCCTTCGTCTGGCTCCAGATCCTCCTTGTTTTCCACTGTCCCAGGATCCTCCTCACGTCCGGGATCTTCTCCACTGTCCCAGATCCTCCATCCACCACTCTCCATCACTGTCCCAGATCCTTCCTCACTCCTCTCCACTGTCCCCAGATCCTCCACTTCCATGGCCAGATCCTCCACTGTCCCAGATCATCCCTTCATCGACTCTCCCACTGTCCCAGATCCTTTCCTCCTGTCCCGGATCCTCTCCACTGTCCCAGATCCTTCATCACAACTCTCCACTTGTCCCAGATCCTTCCTTCATCCCCCAGGATCCTCCGTCCGGCTCTCCACTGTCCCAGATCCTCCATGTCCCACGCTCTCCACTGTCCCAGATCCTCCATGTCCCGGGTCCTTCTGTCCGGGATCCTCCGTCCAGATCCCCTTGTCCCGGATCCTCCACTCTCCACTGTCCCAGATCCTCCCTCACAACCTCCACTGTCCCAGATCCTCCCTTCATCCACTTCTCCACTGTCCCAGATCTCCTTGATCCATCCACGGCTCTCCATTGTCCCAGATCCTGTCCCAGCTCTCCACTGTCCCGGATCCTTCATCCTGCTCTCCACTGTCCCCAGATCCTCCCTTCATCCTGGGGCTTCTCCACTGTCCCAGATCCTCCATCCACCGGCTCTCCCCACTGTCCAAGATCCTTCATCATTCCTCTCCACTGTCCCCAGATCCTTCCTCCTTCATCCTGACTCCACTGTCCCCGGATCCTCCTTCATCCTGGCTCTCCTGTCCCGGCTGATCCTCCCTTCATCACGACTCTCCACTGTCCCAGATGTCTCCATCCACTGTCCTCTCCACTGTCCCAGATCCTCCATCCATTTCTCTCCACTGTCCCCAGATCCTCCATCCTCCCTTCCCAGATCCTTCTCTCCACTGTCCCAGATCCTCCCTTCATCCTTCGCTCTCCACTGTCCCCCAGATCCTCCATTCATCCATTCTCCACTGTCCCCAGGAATCCTCCCTTCATCCACGACTCCCACTGTCCCAGATCCTCCTTCATCCACTGTCTCCACCTGTCCCAGATCCTTCCACAACTCCACTGTCCCTGATCCCTTCTCCACTGTCCCCCAGATCCTTCATCACGACTCTCCTGTCCCCGGATCCTCCTTCATCCTCCGTCCACTGTCCCAGATCCTCCCTTCCATCCACAGCTCTCCACTGTCCCAGATCCTACCTTCATCCACCACTCCACTGTCCCAGGGATCCTTCATCCTGTTCTCTCCCACTGTCCTGGATCAACTCTCCACTGTCCAGATCTCCGTCTCCATTGTCCCAGATCCTCCCCTTCATCCTCTCCACTCTCCATCCTGTTCCTCCACTGTCCCTTCTTCATTCTGGCTCTCCACTGTCCCAGATCCTCCATCCTTCTCCACTCTCCACTCCTTCCCAGATCCACTGTCCCCCATCCTCCACTCTCCACTGTCCCAGATCCTCCTTCATCCTGGCTCTCCACTGTCCCAGATCCCTCCTCCATCCATCCATCCGGCTCTCCACTGTCCCACAGATCCTCCATCCTCCTGGCTCTCCACTGTCCCAGATCCTCCCTTCATCACCAACTCTCCACTGTCCCCAGATCCTCCTTCATCCCTGACTCTCCACTGTCCCAGATCCTTCATCCACAACTCTCCACTGTCCCCAGATCCTCCTTCATCCCCAGATTCCATCCTTCCACTCTGTCCAGATCCTCCATCCACTGTGTCCCGGATCCTCCTTCCTTCCACAGCTCTCCACTGTCCCAGATCCTCCATTCCATCCACGACTCTCCACTGTCCCAGTCCTCCTCCCATCCTCCATCCACTGGCTCCCAGATCCTTCCATCCACTGTCTCCACTGTCCCAGATCCCTTCATCCTTTCCCACTGTCCCCAGAGATCCCCTTCATCCACCAGGGTCTCCACTCTCAGATCCTTCCTCCGCTTCCACTGTCCCCAGATCCTCCCTTCATCCATCCAGATCTCCCTGTCTCCCAGATCCTCCCTTCATCCACAACTCTCCACTGTCCCCCAGGATCCTCCTTCATCCCGGATCCTCCACCGGCTCACTGTCCCAGGATCCTCCTTCATCCATCCCACTTGTCCCCAGATCTCTCCACTGTCCCCAGGATCCATGTCCACTTCCATCCACCATTCTCCACTGTCCAGGGATCCTCCCACTCCACTGGCCCAGATCCACGACTCCACTGCATCCTGGGATCCTCCATTCCACTGTCCCCGGGTCCTCCCTTCATCCTCACTGTCCCCAGATCCTCCACTGTCCATGCCAGATCCTCCCCTTCATCCGGCTCTCCACTGTCCCAGATCCTCCTTCGTCCACAACTCTCCACTGTCCCGGATCCTCCATTCCGGCTCCATACGGCCACTGTCCAGATCCACCTTCTCCTTCATCCGACTCTCCACTGTCCAGATCCTCCATTCATCCCGTCTCCACTGTCCCCGATCCTCCCTTCATCCACAACTTTCCACTGTCCTTCCTCCAGGTCCTCCACTTCCCCCAGTCCTCTCCACTGTCCCCCAAGATCCTTCATCCACAACTCCACTGTCCCCAGATCCTCCTTCCATCCCAACTCTGTCCTGTCCCATCCTCCTCCTTCATCCACTGTCCCCAGGTCCTCCTTTCATCCTTCCTCCACTGTCCCAGATCCTCCATTCCATCCACAGCTCTCCACTGTCCAGATCCACTCCTTCCACGCTCTCCACTGTCCCCGGGTCCTTCATCCACGTCTCCACTGTCCCCAGATCCTCCCTTCATCCACTGTCCCGTCACTCTCCACTGTCCCAGATCCTCCTTCATCCGGCTTTCCCACTGTCCCCCAGATCCTCCATTCATCCATCTCCACTGTCCAGGTCTCCTCCACTCCTCCAGATCCTCTCCACTGTCCTTCATGTCCTCCCTTCCTCCTTCATCCTTCAACTGTCCACTGTCCCAGGATCCTCCTTCATCCACGACTCTCCACTGTCCCAGATCCTCCATTCATCACAACTCTCCCACTGTCCCGGGATCCTCCAGATCCACGTCTCCACTGGCGATTCCACTGATCCTCCCAGACTCCACTGTCCTCCTGTCCCTCCTTCCTTCTCACTGTCCCCAGATCCTTCTTGTCCACTGTCCTGGAGTCGTTCCTCCTCCTTCTTGACTCTCCTGCTCTCCCAGTCGTTCCTCCCTCCTTCTTGATTCCTCTGCTCCTCCCAGTCGTCCCTCCTCCTTCTTGACTCTCTGCTCTCCCAGTGGTTCCTCCCTCCTTCTCGACTCTCCTCCCAGTCCCTCCTTCTTGACTCTCTGCTTTCCTCCAGTCCTCCCTCCCTCCTCTCTCTCACTCCTCCCTCCTTCTGCTCTCCCAGTCGTTCCTCCCTCCTTCTCCCTTGCTTTCTCGTTCCTCTCTGCTCCCTCCCCCTCCTTCTCGTCTCTGTTCCTCCTCCCTCCTTCTTGACTCTCTGCTCTCCCAGTCCTCCCTCCTTCTTGACTCTCTGCTCTCCCAGTCGTTCCTCCCTCCTTCTCGACTCTCTGCTCTCCCAGTAGTTCCTCCCTCCTTCTTGACTCTCTGCTCTCCCAGTAGTCCTCCTCCTTCTTCTCTGACTCTCTGCTCTCCCAGTTCAGTTCCTCCCTCCTCCCTCCTTCTTGACTCTCTGCTCTCCCAGTAGCTGCTCCCTCCTTCTCTGCTCTCCCACTCTCCCTGCTCTCTGCCTCCCAGTAGTTCCTCCCTCCTTCTCGACTCTCTGCTCTCCCAGTAGTTCCTCCCTCCTTCCCCCAGTCGCCTTCTCCTACTCTGACTCTCTGCTCTCCCAGTAGTTCCTCCTCTCTTCTCCCAGTAGCTCCTCCCTCCTTCTTGACTCTCTGCTCTCCCAGTAGTTCCTCCCTCCTTCTCTACTCTCTCCCAGTAGCTCTCCCAGTAGCTCCTCCCTCCTTCTTGACTCTCTGCTCTCCCAGTAGTTCCTCCCTCCTTCTCGACTCTCTGCTCTCCCAGTTGTTCCTCCCTCCTTCTCGACTCTCTGCTGTCCCAGTCGTTCCTCCCTCTTTCTCGACTCTCTGCTCTCCCAGTCTTTTACTGAGTTTTCCTTCCTCACAAGACATTGATGTATCGACAACGTGTATGGAATAATCCTCTGTAATGTTATCATTTGATTGATTACATTTAGGTGATAATGCATTCATTGGTTGTTAGATGAACATCAATTCCTTGTTTGGATCACATGCAGATATGTAATCCGCCGATAAACAGAAAGAGGTATTCACACACTATAACTTCTAAATCATGAAAAGGAAACAAATACATTGAAAAGGACTTTGTCATTTGCTCTTGATTCCAGTATTAGGAATGAATGCATGGAGACCTTTCGCCGTGTTGGAGATGGGTGTGCAAGGGCTCTTTACGCAGTTTCTATATCAACGAGTTTTAGGAGACTTGTCATCGACAAGTGGGCTTATTACAACTGCTTAAATTTAGTTCCCATAGTGAATGCAATGTACCACGTGTAATTGTTGCATGAGGCTCCGATGTGAGTACTCACGAGGGTCAATTAGGAAACTTCTTTTTCGAATTTTCCCCCAAACACACACATATATGAAGACGAAGAAATTAACAAAAGACCTGTTTTTTCTTCCGCTCGACGCGGAACTCACACAGGTGATGATAGTGACTTATGGAGAACCAATTAATGCTATACAGCTGAATTCCTTACTGGAAGGCTTCAGTTCCTCAAGACCTTACCTTGCTGCAGGTCGCAAAACGTGTTGTAGAGCCAGTGACACCATATGAGAATAAGCTGCTTGGCATTGTTGTGACGTCATATTATTGTGACGCAACAGTAAACAATATGTCGGCAGCTTCCGTTAGTTGCCTCGGTTACAGGATCCTGTGTACAACATGATATTGGTGGAAGACTACTTTTAGTATTATTCACCTAACATGCACGGGAGACGTCACAAACGATGTAGGTCATGTTCTCAATCTAACTATGGACAAAACCTCATTCTATATAAGCATGTTATAAACATAAATAATAATATATATATTCTAAACATCATTAGTTATAATATTTACCCACACAGTGAATGCGTTTTTGTTTATTAAAAAAAAATGTATACAGTATATCCATTGCATATGTATTTAGCAACTGACAAAAACACACCATATTTTGACAGCATCCGCTTTGAAAGTAGTTCTCGTTTTCCGTAATTGAGAGCGCGCGCCCGTGCGTGTGCGTGTGTCTGAGCGCGTGTTGTGCGTGCGTGCGTGTATGTGTGTAGTACACGCATAAATATAAACATACAATATATAAAATAATAATAATACACCCCGAGGATACAACTGTAGAAAAACTATTCATAATCATGTTGTCTCAATATTTCGTGAACCTTTCTTTATAGGTTTGTTACACTACACTATATCTCACCTCTTTATATGCTGTCTAGTTATCCATTCGCGTGTATTAAATGTTTTGTACAGAATATTGTTTTTATGTTGTCCTAAAACAATATTTCACATTACATCCCAGCAGGCCGGCGACGTATTTGCTACGTCGCTGTCAGGTCACATTGAGGTCGCCATGTCGCAGTCGCAGTGCGACGTTGTATGGACGTGGCAGACAAGTCGCTTTCTGGTTTGGTTTTCCATTCACATGGCCACGTCGCTGCAACGTAGCTGTACTACATCCAAAGGTCAACGACAAGTGATGCTTTGTTTTGAAACGTTATGAAAACGTTCCGAGTAACGTTATTAAAAGGTTATCAAAAAAGAAAATCAAAACTTCTACACACCAACCTTTTAGAAACGTTATTGAAACACTGGTGGAGGTTTTCCTAAAGTTTGATTGAAGCCTAATCACAATGTCCTACAATCATTATTGAAACATTTTGAGGTAAATTTTCCCTGATAAGGATGTTTCTGTTCACTGCAGGAATGTATATTAATTTGAAAAATAATTGTTATGCAAATACGCCTGAACATAAATATTTATGAGAAATTATAAGTTCTAGAAAACTTTTGTGAAAATTTGGTCAAGTGGAATAGTATGTCATGTGTTTCATTACAATGACTGATTTTGTACAATACTATTTACGATAAATGCAACATTTTATTGCAAATATAATCTCCCATTTACTGCTGTGCGTTTAAGTTCAGCCTTCCCTGTGTGGACAACTTGCTATCTCTTGTTTTGGTGTCAGCAGTCTCAGGAATGTTCCCAGATACTTTATCAGGTCAGAGCAGGAATTCCTGCATTCAAAATCGGACTCTGTACATAGCAGGCAGGAAGTTCCGCCACACTGCAGGATATAGAAGACTGTTCATTTTACTCTTGTGACAAGACTACAGTTTTCTAAGAGGAGGTATGTGTATTCACATTATTGTTCTAAAAACGTCAAATTGCACAGTTAACCTGATAAATCATCACTTAAGAATTCCAGTCAAATTCTGTATCGTGCCTTGTGAACGTTCAATCTTAGTTTGCAACAGTACGAATTCCTATGACTATTTACTTAACTATAATTTTACCATTTATTAAATGACCAAAATGTAGGCATGTTTTCAAATATAGGAATTTTCCCTGTTTCCTCTGCCCTGTATCCAATCTGTCGACACAGATCTGGTCACAGAGGCACTCTTGCTTATCAGCGATGTACAGGAACTCAGGGGATAATATTACATTCAAGTCCGTGACTCCAGTTACGGATGTATTTTATAGCGTAAACAATATGTCCCTTTCCCAGCACCCAGACCATGATTCCTCACAACAAATGTCAGCCCCCTCACAAGTAAATATCGTATACAACTTTTAAACAAGAAATGAAGATGTGTCATAAAGCCATTAAAAGGCAACTAACCATTTCTAATTTTTGGGTCAACTGTTAGAAATACACAATTTTCAGTCTTGTAAATAGTATATATTGTTAGTAAAAAATTTCTCTGTAAATGACGCCCGCATCTTTGGAAAGTATCATACAATTTAACCAGATGAAATCAGTTGCACAATTTGACAAATTGATTTTATTTGGTTGGTAATAAATTCCTGTTGTATTTCATTAATGGTTTAGGTTGATTGATCTGTATTTAATTTTTATGTTACGAAAATACTGGTGGCATGTACTTCTGGCATAAAATTTGTTAATGTATGTTGCCAAGTGACAGCATATAAATCTTAATATTATTTTGCAGCTTCAAGCACAGAAACGGGTTGGCGGCAAAGACATGCATCAGACCAACTGTTGAGTTTTAACCCTTGGTCCATGGGTCAGTACAATGTAAAAGGAATTGGAAACAAGAGAAGCTTTTCTACAACAAGACTGTAGAAACTGATCAGAGGTGAAACGTTTTCCTTCTAAAGTAATACACAACACTACTGTTATTAATATGATAGCACTTGGGACCACATAAACATGTCCAAGTGAAACAACTGGTTTAGTCAAAGGTCAGATTATTATTTTTGACCACAGGACATCACAATCATTTCTGCATTTGTTCTAAGCCCACTCAGATTTATCAAGTAAACCTGTTGCTGCTTCTTTATGGACCATGTTTTTGTTACTCGGTATGATTGAGATTCAGATGATGTTTTAATATGCTGCTTTGGTTATCTGATGCTAGTGTCTAACGTTTGGGTAGTAAAATAATCATAAAAATGTAAATACTCATTTTTATACAAACATTACAATTGCTTTAAAGCCATGTGTTGACAGCAAACATTCTGTTTCAGAGATGCTGCTTTGGCCAACTGTCCAACATCTACTGAAACAGATATAGCAAGCTTCATAGGTTAATATTTGAAACAAACATGCTCCAAGAAAGCTCTTGAGGGAGCATGAGAGAGCGGAATGAGCAGCGAGGCAAGCCACAACAGCTGATAAATCGGATTAAACTGTATGGGGGGAGTGTGTGTAAGCGTGTGTGTGTGTGTTTTTGTGTGGTTAATTTAGTCTGATTAAATATTACTAAAACCCTTTCCGTGTATTTTGTATGTTATTTTTTTGTATTATGCATTGAAACAGTTGAAAGATTACGCGAGGTTTCATTCTGTGTGTCGTCAACCAATACTTTTGTAACTTCCTTACCTGGACAATATGTTTACAGTAACTTCCTTACCTGGACAATATGTTTACAGTAACTTCCTCACCTGGACAATATGTTTACAGTGGACATTGCTTACAGGATGGCAGTGATCCTGCGTTTTGAGTATATGTGCTTCTTATTTGTCTGTTCCTCTTGTACGCTTCATCTGGGAAGTTTAACCTAACAGTTAAATCAAACTTTAAAACCCTTCATTTCGCCATTTCGTCTGTTAGGGGACTGTAACATTTGCATCTTCGGTAGACAGGTGTTCGTATTCTGCTGTAGTCGCTATAACACCGGCGGGATGGTGGTGAGACTTGTGCCGGTACAGACGTATGGCTGCAGATGATGTACTTAAAAACTTGATGTGGTTCCAAGTGTACGTCATATAGATCTCTTTATATTATCTATTTTATCATATGTTTTAATTATTCTGAATTAGGCTTGTGTGGGGTGAAGGAAGAGTTTGAAAGTGTTTTTACTAACCGCCTTTCACGCTGATAACTGCCTGGACCTAGAAATGTGTTTCATACATTTGACACATGTGGGGAATCGAACACGGGTTTCCGGTAGCCACCAGTTTTTGACTTCTTTCAACATCTGCAGATATTGGACTCAGTATATCATCAAGTACAGAAACAAGGACAATATGAGAAAAATAACCGATTTTCCACAAATAATGAACTGTGAGCAGGTGCGTAACACGGTTTGATTTTTTTACCAGTTGCCAGTACTCTGTTTTACTTTCTCCTCGGAAAATCAACTTTGGTATAAAGTTTGCTATGTTAAAACCATGCACCTACTGAAGACCGTGTTTTATCACACGGGGTATCGTCTTCACAACACACAAAGGTGTTGAAAAAAGAAGGCCTCATCATTCGGAGTAGGATCACATCGGAGAGGCGATTTTATGACGCGTCCATATTTCTTACATTCTATGCAGATCCATAGGCTTTAAAATGTATCACGCCTCATTCATTTAGATTGGGAAACTAATGAATTTGCGGGATTTTTAGCAATAATTTAGCTTCTTCGACTTTCAAAATAAACTCTTTATGCTGAATGAATATCCAAGATATTAGACCGCCTCCGTGGTGTAGTGGTTAGAGTGTCCACCCGGAGAGCGGAAGGTCGCGGGTTCGCTCCCCGACCGCGTCATACCAAAAGACGTTAAAATATGGTACTTGTTGGTCCCTGCCTGGCGCTCGGCATTAATGGGTACAACAAGGACTGATCGGCTCGGAGTCAGTATACTGTGTCTGAGTGAGGTATTCATGCTTCACTACGGCATGGTATCTCAGTGGTCTAGCACTATAAAACCAGCTTAAGTCTGGGCTTGTACAAGCAGCCGCACATACACATACACACGCATGCACGTCGTCATATAAGCGAAATATTCTCAAGCACGACGTTAAACCCAATTTCACCTCACCTCACCTCCAAGATATTAGTTCCCGAGCCAATGACTAAAGCACATCTTTCATCAGATGTATGTGATTACAATGTTGAGAGAAAATGGCTGACCCACGCCACAAGCAGCCAGATTGTATGTTTGCCCCTTGGCCCTCAATGGATCATTAAGTTACTCCTGCGTTAATTCAATTCACAGAACACAAAGTCAAGTGGGTGGCCTTAACGTATGTCAAGCATGCCCCCGGAACATATTCCAAACACGTCGATTACACATCTAAAGCATCTGTATTGTAAGGAAACGCATATACATATCTGATACAGTATTGAGGTTTGCGTTATATTTTGTATACGTACGTTGTGACCCACAACATACGTACGTTGTGTTCACCCAATCTATTTAGCTAATACCATATCCCATGAAAAATGCACATTTATATCATTGTATCATTGTGACGACATGTAAAATATGTAAAATGTATACACAAATCTATGTAGGAATCGACCCCTGGGCCTCGAAGATGCGAACACCATGCATTCCCCATAATAGATTTCTGATAAAGATGTACGTATATTTCATTTGTTCAACCAAACGTGTTATTAAAAGGAAAAGTCAAGTTACATCAAGTTTCTTTTAACATGTTTTGTTTAAAGTATGGTTTCTTCCATGTTTTTCTAAGTTGTCGGAACATCCAACAACCACGGATGCCTTTTGCATCCATAAAACATATAGTGAAGAAAGAGTGCATTTTTACTTGTCATTTAATGTGTTTTCCCCAATTCGTTCCTCGCTCTAATATGGCTAAAATATTGTGACGTAATTCGTAACTAACTCGATCAGTACGCTCCCGTCGCTGAAAGTATCCTATGTTTTCATTTGGAGATAAATTGCACATATAAATATATCGACGCAGTAATCATATTTCATTGATAGATCTTACCCCAGACGTAATTTCGTTCAAATTAATTTGCTTAGCACATACCCTGATAGTCTATATAATCTTCGTCAATCCTGTAACAAAGGCTTGCGATATATATATTCCGAATAGACTAAATCAAGTCTATTTCCTCACGAATGAACCGTTTGTAACAGTTGCACAAGATTAATTTCATTGTGAAATGTATGGATAATCGAGAGCGAGGGGCAGATCCAAGGGGAGGTAATCACTGGAGCTGTCATAGACCGGCAAGATGGCGATGGGGAAAGGCTACCGAATATTTCACAAGGTTCCACCGGACCGTGAAACACCATATAGTGTTATAATGGAGAGCAAATCAAAGGATGAAAGCCTCATGTTCGAGTCCGATGCAGTGGTGGTCTTATGTAAGTTCAGAGATATCTTTGGCGCGGTGTTTTATCGACATGATCAATAGGAATAATTGAGGAATAGGCAATGACAGGTAGCCTTACTAAACAGAAAGGTCAACCAGGTGGTTGAACTATGTTATTTTTAGTTCCTTTGTCTCACGTGTTTACACCTATGTGTACTTATAGCATCAAAGATTTACTATAGCGTATATTACAATCCTGTATGTCGAATTATTTCCTGATATGTGGAGTTGAGCCGTGATTATTATGAAAAGGAGACCGACGTCCGATTATAAAAGCTATGCCTGTATAAGGGTGTTAGATATCCGATACGTTTCAGTGATGTACCTCCCACATCGTCTAGACATGTGCACCTGTAACAATATAACCTACACACACTCCCCAAACAGCCTGATATAGAAACAAAACAAAATATACTCAAGTTATTTCAGGGCATTTAAATGGTAACTGACAAGTGGTTTTGGAATGTTTAGTGTGCATGTATATTAGAAACAGTGCTGATTAAGTCTTCTCTTGTCCGAGTGCTTCTGGAGAATATTTTCTGATAGGTGGACAGTACTCTTGGATTGTAACAAGAATTTCATTGCTGTTAGTAATAAACATCATGATGTAATCATGTTAAGAACAGAATTGAAAATGATAACATTAACAAGTAGGTTTCTTCAGGGATGTATTCAAAGGGAGCCAGTGGATGGTGGAATTTAACATTGATTAGTCCAGACTGATTTAGTTTAATGTTTTATGGATCAAAACATCAAATATTTATTTTTCCTTTGGAAAAGAAATATTAGCAAGCATATCTAAAATCTGGGGATTTTTTTATGTAAACAAATACAGAATGTCTACATTTTTTAGTATAATCATGATTGTTAATAGTTATAAAGTTTGGCTATGGTGAAGTCACAATAAATCAGAAAGGCTGTATTCTAAGCTGAAGCATACATTAAACATGGTACAGATAAATGTGTTGCCTGTCATCAGTGGATTGCAAAACTGTTCAGATCAGACAAAGTGGTTGTGATAGGAGCACCTAGGCTGTGGTTGCATAGAGACCATCATGGCTTGAGAATGTTATGTTGCTTTGCAATAAGTCACAGTTCTCATGTTAATTTATTATGCTGCAGTTGCATTAAATGCATACTGCTAATAGAAAGCCACATCACAATGTTTGTGATCCATCACAGGTAAGAGGGATGCACTACACAAACAGGGCCACAGATCATTGCCTTCCACACTAGTAGATGTTTGAGGGGCCACTGTTCTGAACTATGTTGAAGTGTAACAATTCAAAACTATCAATGCGTTGCAATTGTATTGCATAGTTTGTACTATATTCAGTGTAATTAAATATGCCAAAAGTATTGTTGATATTATGTATGTATAACAATTTATAGTTCAAAAAGTGGCAATTATTTAGTTGTGAGTACAACATTAGTTAACACACACACACACACACACACACACTTCATATTGGTTACTACCGTTATTTCCAACAGGGGGGAAAATAGCTAATTCTGACTTTATTATATATTCATTTCCATTACATTGAGTCATATTATTTTCAAGCCTTTTAGTTAGTTTAATACTGTTGTCATGTCAACAAACACAACTTCAGTCCTTAATTTTGTCACTTATCCATCTTCAATATTTATCAGTTCTTCAATAACATGATCAGTTGGTATGGGAACCTAGTTATTAGTATTGGCACATCATGCTGAATGCCCAAGTGCAGCTGTGGCACTTAGACTAAGGCTTAGTCTCTGAAAATTTATAATTTTGATAGTAACAAACAAGCCCATTTAAATTGAAAAGGAGCCCTAAGGAGACCAGAGATTCAGAACCTGAGGAAATCTAGACTTGCTTTATTTAGGGCTTTAGCACTGCAGCGATGGCTTGGCAGTAGGGAAATTAATGTGGTTCAGGGACTGTGAGACAGACTACTGTGGCACTGTGAAGACCTTTCACTATGTTCAGGTATCCTCCTACTGTTGAATCATGATAGAGGCATATACCCCACCCTTTGTCATTCATTCTTCAATGTTTAATATGGAACCTAAACATACCTAAACTGAGCAAAAACTCAATTTGAAACCTTAATTTAACCACAAAATCACAATTACTGTCAGGGCAAGTTGAGAGAGAGCTGTTAACTTTGCTCCCAAACTCTTAGCACCATGGGTAATGTAAGCTGTAGGATTTGTAGGGAATATGCTGTTAGGAATTGTCGCATCTTTCTAGAGATGGGGCTTTGCTGTTGCCATCTTTATGACAGTGTTACAAGGAATGAAACATTTTCTGAATTAATTTCTTTTGGATTTCTGTGGGTACAGGGTGTGTTTCTGAATTTAGGAATTGTATTATTTATCTTGACTTGAAGTTTTGAATTGGTACCTAAGGTTTTTGGAAAGATCTAAAATGTCTTTTTCTCATTGGATTCTTTCTTTATTTTCACTGGTTTCTGTACTTTGAAGTAAAGTCTCCATCTCTTAATTTTGATTTTGTATTCCCTCTTGGCACGCTCCGAAAGTACAGTTCTATGTACCAAAGCCTTTGCTATAAATTCACCTCCCTATATATGGGTGAAATGCTGGTAAGAATCTCATAAAACCATGCAGTAGAATCAAAGGCAAATTTTCTTTATGTGAAAGATGAGGCTAGTTGACACGTAGTTTCAATGAAATGAACTATAGTGATACATTTTCCATGTGTTTCAGTCTCAATAATTACGCTTTAGTCTTCTGCAACCCATGATTGTCATCAGAGGCATCTAATGAGACTGGTAGGCCTGGCTTGCTGACTTGGATGATCCATGCCTTTGCACCCCAGATCAATGCTCATTATGTCAATCCCTGGATTGTCTGGTGCAGACTTGATTAAATTGATTATTATCCCCCGCTGCGCATTTAGCGAGAAGCGGGGGATATAGTATTAGGCTCCGTCCGTCCGTACGAATTGGAATATCTTAAGAACTGTTCACTAGATTCTTTTCATATTTGGTACCTAGTTTCATCACAGTATAAGAAAGGTCCAACTCAGGTTTGGTGACCTTGACCTTCATTTCAAGGTCACAAGGGGACTTTAACATTTTATCTGCATGTTAAGCTATATCAAGAACCGTTCGCTGGATTTTCATATTCAATACCAAGCTTTATCTAGGGAAGGCGCAGGGCCCAGTCGATATTGGTGATCTTCACTTAATTTTCAAGGTCACAGAGACACTTTGAAGATTTCAGCATATTAACCTACATGTTATGCTTGTCAGCGAGATACTTTAAGAACCATTCACTGGAGTTTCTTCATATTTGATACCAAGCTTCATCCAGGGAAGGCGCAGGGCCCAGTCGATTTTGGTGACCTTCACTTAATTTTCAAGGTCACTGAGACACTTTGAAGATTTCAGCATGTTAAATTGCATGTTAAGATAGTCAGCAAGATATCGCATAAAATAAATATTCAGTGGATTTTCTTCATATTTGACACCAAGCTTCATCTAGGGAAGGCCCAGGGCCCAGTCAATTTTGGTGACCTTCACATAATTTTTAGGGTCATGACGACACTTTGAAGATTTCAGCATGTTAACCTGAATTGTCAGCAAGATATTTTAAGAACGGTTCACTGGATTTTCTTCATAGACTTTTAAGACTTCTCTTGAATGTTTTTCAATAAGCAATTTCTTTAGTACTAGTTTTGCATATTTCATACACTATGACATTCATGTCAAGGTCAAAGTCAGTCTTAAAAAAATATGTGTGTGTTTGAACAACTAAAGAGCCAGATATCAAGAGAGGTTGATTAGTCATGTTTTTGTTGACATTTAACTTCATCTTAAACTTTCATTACTTTATAAGTTTGATTTGATAATTTGCGATGGGGGATTATGTCACCTTAGTGACAATGCTTGTTTACAGACTGCAATCATACAGCTGGAATATCACAAGCTTTGATGACAATGTGCTGAATGAACTGAAGTTACACAGGGCTACAGATAAGGGGCATACAGGCGTAATGTATGCCTCAAATCAATTAAGTACGACATAATATAAGGTCTTATTCATATATTCCTCCTTGGGGTACTTATAAGCATTTAAATGTCCATTTAAAATCCCTACGACAGTTGTAACAATATTTGAATAAAATATTTACAAAACAAAAAACTATGTTTTTGTCTTGTGAGACCACCCCTACAGGGCCCTACGGCCCCCTACAGCCCCCTACAGCCAAGAGCAGGTAACTCTAGACTATAACCTCATACCTCACTTTCCATGCTGTCGTTTCACCGGCTAGACGTGGGTCCACTTCGACGGACGTTGAATTTCCCTAAGCGACTATGAGTGTTTCAGAAACAGCTACTGGGTGTATGGTTCTCTTTTTTCCCTGCATGGGCGATTTGGAGATTTGTTTTGAATATTTTCATTCATCTGTTTGTTGTAACTTGGTTACTGTCGCTGTCGGCTTGCCAGGTGCTTGTCAAGATGGCGGACAGGTACCTTTGCTATCCTCATTTTTCATTGTCTTCCCTTGTGGTTTGCAATGTTTAGTGTGGTTATAGTGTTTTATTTGTATGTTATTACATGTGGGGCGTTGTTTCCGCTGCTAGCATTTTCTATAATTACGCTATCAGTCCTAATTGTTAGTTATGTTGCAGTGTGTCTTACTTGTTATTATCAACTTAATGCTTACATTATCGCATTAGCTGTAGTCGCCCATGCTTGTTTTTTATCGTATGTATGTATGTACGGGTAGGTTACTGCACGGTTTTTATCACTTGTGGCAGTTTAAATCCTGTACTTCGTGCCTCACCTCGTGAGGGACACTCACAAGGTGTGCTTGCGGTGCCTGACGGAGGCTGATCATGAGGAGAAGTGCAGCGTGTGCTATTTTTACCCCTAAGACTATTAAGTCGAGGCGGGTGGATACGCTGTTTTACAGCAATTTGCTTCGGGCGGGGGGTGATATGTGGGGCCAGGATCTCCCGTCCAAGTGCTCTCACGGTAAAAAAAAGGGGAACGCGCCTCCCCCCAGGCAGCTTGATCCTGGCTTCGGCTCAGGTGATAGTGTGCCTTCGGCGCCTTATGGCGACCTAGCTTCGGGTTTCACCCTGTCTTCGCCTGGTGCCCTGACTGGCGGTCACTTCGGCGCCGACCAGCTCGGGGACACCTCGGCGCCTAGTAGTCAGTTTGGGTAGCCCAGGAAACCTGTAGCGGCAGGTTCCTCTCGGGCACCTCGCCGCCCCGGTCTGGGTTCAGACCCGACACTTCTGGCTCTTCTTGACCTTTTAAGCCCTTTGTGTTCGGCCTCTGTGGTACCCTCGGCGGTCTCTCTTGATTATGAGAGTACGGCAGCCAAGGATTGTGCTGAGGTTGACATGGAGGGTTCTTTGAGACCCAGCTGGGTCGCCGAGGTCCGCATTTTGCCATCACTGGTGAGTGAGGTTGTTAATCCTCTCCTTACTGGTGCCCGTACTCGGTTCGATTTACCGGACGTTGGCAAAAGGTATCAGTTGGGAGAGGATGCGCTATTCAAGCCGCCAGTGGTGGACGAATGTGATTTCGCCTCCGTTACCCTCGGGGGTTCCACGTCTTCATTGGCCTCGGCCAGGCAAGGCAGGCGGCTTCCCCCTTTTCCAACCAATGAGCCAAGATGAAGTCTGCTTACCGGTCCTTTGAGGAGTGTTACCGGTGTGCAGCCCAGCAGTTAAAAGTGGCCGTCCACTCAGCTTACCTGTCTGTGTTACAGGGTCAGCTTGTGAACCAGAGCACTTGTGGCGCCGACTTGTCGGCTCCCGTGCTCGCGCATCAGCTCATGGGCGTTCATTCTCATCTGGCTCGGGACAGTATTAGGTGTTGTGCCAGCCAGATGATGGGTGCCGTCATGGGCATGCGTCGGCTTTGGTTGTCAGTGGCGCGCTATTCTCCAGCCACGCAACAGGCGCTCCTGTCTCTGCCGTTCACAATGGTGTCCTCCCTGTTTCCTGGGGCACTGCAGGTAGTGCGAGAGGCCGCGGAGGCGGTGTCCACCTTCAAAGACTCTAAGCCTTTGTTGGAACAACCCTCCATTCCTTGCCAACGGCCATCCCCTCTTACTGCTGCATATCCTTCTGCCCTGGCAAAGGAGCCTGCAAAGTGGACTGCCCCTTTGCAAGCCAAGCGGAGTAAGAGATCTAGAGGCAAGGGCAGGCCTGCTCAGTTGCAGCAGCCTTTTCGGGGCAAGGTGAAGCCAGCCCCGGCTTCCCGTTGAATCTTCTCCCGAAGCCCTTATTGACGCCCACAAAAGCAAGCGGAGACTTGCCGCCTGTGGGGGTGCATTGCCTTCTGCCAAACGTCCCTGTCGGCGGCCGGTTGTCACTATTCCTTCAGGAGTGGGAGGCAGCCACTTCAGATCCCTGGGTCCTGTCCACACTCAGGGATGGCCATTTGCCACAGTGGAGGCGAGATCCACTGTCCTTTTCCGGGGTTCGGCACACACCAGTGCCTACCTCCAGAGTGAAGGCGGACGTACTCCGTGCGGAAGTTCAGTCCTTACTGGACAAGGCAGCCATCGAGGTGGTTCCTGTGGGTCAGCAAGGAGAGGGGTTTTATTCCACTTAATTCCTAGTGACCAAGAAGGACGGAGGGCTCAGACCCATTCTGAATCTCAGAGGGCTGAACAAGTTACTAGAGATGCCGTCTTTCAGGATGGAGACACTCAGGTCAGTGATCTCATCCGTCGAGACAGGGATTGGCTTACGTCAATCGATCTCAAAGATGCCTAGCTCCATGTTCCAATGCACCCTGAGTTCAAGAAGTACCTCAGGTTCTCCTTCGACAGGACGTGCTACCAGTTTCGTGTGTTCCCTTTTGGCATCCCCACGGCGCCAAGTGTGTTCACCAAATTTATGCTAATCCCAGCTCAGTTAGCCAGGTCTCAGGGCAGGTGTTGTTACCCATACCTGGACGACTGGCTTCTAAGGGCCTTGGGTCCTCAGTTAAGCAGAGCATCCACACTGCATGTGATGGATATTCTGGTGTCACTGGGCTGGATTATCAACCTAAAAAAATCTGACCTCGTTCCGACACAGGATCTGGTGTTCTTGGGGGCAAGATTCAACACGGAGCAGGGGATTGTTTCCCTCGCTCCGGACCGTATCGTCAAAGTCCAGAGGACTGTGTTACAGTTTCTCGAGTCGCCCCATGTGTCAGCTCGAACATGGCTTCGGTTGCTAGGCAAAATGGCGACAACAGTGGATGTGGTTTGGCGTGCGCGTCTGAGGATGAGACCCGTTCTGCAGGCGTTAGCGCAGCTGTGATCCCACTCGCAGAGCTAAGAGACTATTCTCGCGACAACTGAGTGGTTGATTCCTCACTTGCGGTGGTGGACGGAAGTCGGGAATTTGTCCAGGGGGATCCCCCTAGACACCCCGACACTCTCCCTCTCAGTCCAGACGGATGCCTCCTCACAGGATGGGGGGGGTCCTGGGCGACCACTCAGTCTCAGGCCTATGGTCGGAGCGGGAAGTCAGCCTGCACATCAATGTGTTAGAATTGAGAGCAGTCTGCCGGGTGTTCGGGAGCTTTCGGGAGTTTGTTCGGGGCCGTGTGGTTCGTCTAGAGATGGACAATCAGACGACCATGACTTACATCCTCAAGCAAGGTGGCACAGTGTCTCCGTCACTCCTTCAGGAGGCGTGGCAGTTCCTACTATGGTGCGATCAGTTCAACATTCGGGTTTTGCCTGTTTATCTCCCGGGGGTAGACAACGTGCGTGCAGATGCTCTCTCACGACCGGACCTCCTATCCCAGAATGGAGCGCCCTACCCGAATCCCAGGATTAAGTGGGTGGCTTGGCCGCTGTCTGGAATCGCCTCCAAGCGAGCGGACTTCCTGCACCAGTTGCAGACACAATTCTGGCTTCGCGGAGGGATTCGACAAGCGTTCAGTATGAGGATAGATGGGCCCGTTATGCGCGCTGGTGTGTCAACAGGGGGATTCTTGATCCTTTTCTGCAGATTTAGTCTTTGTGTTGGAATTCCTCCAGTCTCGGTTGGTTGCCGGTCTAGCGGCTTCAACTGTTCAAGGATATTCTACGGCTATTTCGGCTTTCCATATTCCTGTTTACGGTGCACTCTTGGGGCAGCACCCTCTTGTGCAGCTCTTTTTAGCAGGCGTGGACAGAATCCGTCCGGTTGTCCGCCGTTGGACTTGCCAATCGTTCTTGATTGGCTGTCCGGCCCACTATTTCACAATCTGTCGGCTCTTTCACTCCAGCTGTTATCGTGGAAGGCGTTTTTTCTTGTGGCGGTAACTTCGGGCAGGCGGGTAGGCGATATTCACGCAATGTCGGCCGATCCCGCGCAAACTGTTTTTCACAAAGACAGTTAGCATACGGCAGCCTGATACTTACCGTCCTAAGAGAGATAGTGCCTTTCATGTGACGGCACCTATTGAGCTCCCGGCTTTCACTCAGCCTCCCCTGCCCGGTACCTCTCTACAACGTGCTCACGTCTTAGATGTCCGTAAGACCCTTAAGGCTTATATCAAACGAACAAGGGGTATCTGTAAGGATAACCAATTGTTTTGTTGTTATGGCAGGGTCAATGCTGGTCTTCAGGTGAAAAAGCAAACCATATCTAGGTGGCTTTTCTCTGCCATACATATGAGCTATACTCACAAAGGTCGTATCCCACCTGAAGGTTTGAAAGCTCATTCGGTTAGGGCAGTTGTTACATCGAAAGCTTACGCTGCAGCCCTGCCCATTGAGGAGATCTGCTCCGCGGCTATTTGGAGCCGATCGAGTATGTTCATCCGTCATTACCAATTTGACAGACTCTCCAGTGAGCGTGCTCGGTTCGCTCAGTCAGTTCTCTCCAGTGGGCAAGGTTCCACCTCTCTAGCTTGAGCTTTCGAGGTTTTTCTGACATGAACCATTATCTGCCGATTTTAACTGGTGTTGGGTTTTTTAAACTTTTACGTATTCCCTTGGTGACGGGTTTTATATGGTGATGGTTTTTATTCCCATGTCTTCTGCATTACTCCGTTCTGCTCTAGACCTATTGCCTTGGAAACCTTTGCTTAATAGAAGTATTACTGCATTTTGTTTCTTGGAGCTTATTGCGGGATTCCCTTATCTTCACTTCCGATTGATTACGGGAGGGAGGGGGATTTATCTCCGCTGTTTACATTAGCGAGGTTTCGCATTGTAATTGTAATGTGTTCGACCCTGACCCTGGCTCATGCCTCCACCTGATTGGCTATGGTGGACACGTGACCAGGTAAGTGAACTTTTTTCTGCTGTTTTTAGCTTGGGAAATTCCACTTCTTGTCGGGGTTGTTTTATGCGGACAGAATGCCACACCTTAGCTTCATCTTTAGGAGTCTGTCTTATGCTTATAAGTACCCCAAGGAGGAATATATGAAAAAGAATCGAACTAACCTGTAGAGGTTTCCAGATTCTTTGAATATATTCCTCCTTGGGTACGTTCGCTACCACCTCCCCCACATTCTGTCTGATTTCGTTCAGCATGGAAAGTGAGGTCTGAGGTTATAGTCTAGAGTTACCTGCTCTTGGCTGTAGGGTGCCGTAGGGCCCTGTAGGGGTGGTCTCACAAGACAAAAACATAGTTTTTTGTTTTGTAAATATTTTATTCAAATATTGTTACAACTGTCGTAGGGATTTTAAATGGACACTTAAATGCTTATAAGTACCCCAAGGAGGAATATATTCAAAGAATCTGAAACCTCTACAGGTTAGTTCGAATTTCAAGCGTATCGTGTATGCACATAAATACCTTTGTACGTCTAACATTTAATTTTCATGCGTATCGTGCAAATGGAAATCTATTTCGGATAAATACTTGTCAAGTTTCTTTTACGAAACACGATTTGACACATGAGGAAACCCCGACAGCAGGAATCCCTTGCGTTGCCATGCAACGATATGCGTCACTTTTTTACGATTGGCTAAACACTACACTGTTCCTATTTATATCCAGTCGGACCTGACATTTCACGCATCACACGGTCGCTCAGTTATTTCTCACGGGTCTTCAAATACAAATACATGGTTGGAAATAGTGATCGATGAATCGTCCAGACAAACCACATCACCAACTCGCTCACACAAAAACATGCCAGTACTCCTTCAAAATTCTCAGTACACCTCCACTTGCAATATGATGTGTAAGTACACTCGCACCCCCAAAAGTTATCTGGAGCCCTGGTTACACATTGACTGTGTTTGTTTCAGCCTCAGCAGAGATGGACGCTATCAGGAAGCAGTATACCAAGGTGCTGGATGCGTACGGTTGTCTGGGAGTCCTAGGCGTTAACTTAGGTAAATACAGACATATGAACACCCAAGCACCTGTGCTATGTGCAGGGTATTGCCCCTCAATGTCATGTACAGGGAAATACATGTGTGTATTCAGTAGAACATGATATAAAGTTGTGTGGGTCTCTTTGAACACTGATTTCCATTTGTGCAAGATAATGTCATCTACATTTGTCATTAGGTTCACAGAATTGTTAGTATTTTAATTTGTTGCCAGATTATTTTTCTAAAGGATTAGAAATACATTGCTCTCTGAATGGTAGCAATCTTGTTCATAAAGTTTTTCGGGAATATGTCATGTGTTTCTTAAAAGCTTGGGGCTCTGTTCCACAAAATGATCTTGACTTGGCTCTTGTGACTGGATAGCTTAGTATACATTAGTAAATAAGGCAGACCAGACATGGAGATCATATTGTTTGTAAGACAGTTTGCCATTCTGGTTCAACCTGGAACGGGGCGGTGGGGTAGCCTAGTGGTTAAAGCGTTCGCTCGTCACACTGAAGACCCGGGTTCGATTCCCCACATGGGCACAATGTGTGAAGCTCATTTCTGGTGTCCCCTGCCGTGATATTGCTGGAATATTGCTAAAAGCAGCGTAAAACCATACTAACTCACTCACTCAACCTGTAACAGCCCTAGTTCCTTGACCATTGACAGGTCGAGAGAAGATCATGTACCTGGTGATGGTGTCGGGTTATCTCTCTGTGGGGAAGATTGCAGAATCAGAAGTGTTCAAGGTGACCAGTGTTCAGTTTGTGTCATTACGCAATGAGCCTACAGATGAAGAGAGGATTGTGGAGCTTCGCAAACTGCTGTCATCTGGAACCTTCTACTTCTCCTGGTCTCAGACAGGCGCCCCCTGGGACCTCAGTCTGTGTGCACAGCGAAAACACCAGCAGGACACAGAGACGGACAACAGATTCTTCTGGTGAGTAGAGGTTTAGCGCTTCGGGAAACATCATCCATTTTAATCTCCAAGGATGGAAGACAAATGGTTGACAAGTTCGAAGAATGTGTGCAGGAATAATCTTTCCAAGGCTTAGATTGCTGTTGATGAAGAGTTCAGTGGCAGCATATGTAGTCATCTTGACTCTGATAATACACCTAGAATGATGGGCAGCCTTAGGTAGTCTTACCATTGCTTGTCATGGAAAACTGAGAAGATCAATGGTCAGACTCGCTGACTTGGATGATTGTTTCCCAGATGCATAGACTGATTTTCTTGATATCAATCCTTGTTTGTCTGGTCTATACATGAGTATTTATAGACTGCCCTAATATTGCTGGAATATTTGTTGACTGGGTCATATAACAACAAACAGACTGACCTTTTTTTGTAGTATTGATGTTGTACTGGAGTTCTCCATTTACTGTCTACCGTAGTTTTGTTAATCTTTAAATGTACATGATTAAGTTGCAGAGCCAACAAAATGTATTTGATCCTATGGTGTTCCTAATAATGACGTTTGGTTATCCTCACACTGACATGACCCATTCTTCCTAAGCTGGATGTGTTGACGTTATCAAGTCAGGATGTATTTTACTGTATATCCAAGTAGTTGTATGTTATTTTCTCAAATATTTTGCTCAAAACTTGTTAAGAACAGTCAACCAACAATGTCCTTTTTAGTGGGAGGATTGTTCTTAGCAACAGTATAGCATATATGTACATAAATATTGCTGTGTAAAGCTGCATATGGAAATACACAGCCTTCATCATGACGTGCTGCATGAGCCAAGTGGATAAAGCTATGCTTCCCATTTCAGTGAAGAAGTTTACTTACTACACTTAACTCAGCTGTGGTTATGTTCTAGGAACCGGATGCTGCATGTGCACCTGCAGAGGTACAGCATAGACTGTGGTCAGTGGCTGCTGAAGATCATGTGTGGTGGGGTGGAGATCCGCACCATCTACGCAGCTCATCGCCAGGCCAAGGCGTGTCTCATCACTCGCCTCAGCTGTGAGAGGGCAGGCACTCGCTTCAATGTGCGGGGAACCAATGATGACGGACATGTGGCCAACTTCTGTGAAACTGAACAGGTACAGCAGTAGATAACGGAATGTTTGTGTCAACATGGTTGGTGGATGGCTAGTTGAGTTGATGGTTTGTTTGTCTGCTTTGTTTGGTCCAGATTCTGTATCTACAGGCCGCTTGGATGTTGGCCATAGTGGAGCTACTGTTGCAAACAGTAATATTTACTCTTTCTCTGTCTTTCCTTCAGGTGATATTTCTAGATGATCAAGTGAGCTCTTTCATCCAGACGAGAGGATCAGTGCCATTGTTCTGGGAACAAACAGGAATACAGGTGAGTACCAGGAACACTTTATTCCTCTCAGGACAGACATTTGGTAATATATCATTATCATGATTATATTCTGATGTTATATTTACTTTGTCATTTTTTTGTTTTCACAATACATAGACATACAATACCATTACTTGCAGGTTGGCTCTCACAAGATCCACATGTCACGTGGGTATGAGGCGTCTGCTCCATCCTACGACCGCCACCTGCAGATGATCAAGAAGCAGTATGGCGATCAGGTCCTTGTCAATCTCCTGGGATGCAAGGAAGGGGAGAAGATGCTCAGTCAAGCTTATCAGGTAGATGGGCAGGGAAGCTTATTGGCACAAAACACTATCCAATTTGTAAAATTGTTCTACTCACTAGAGGTTTATCTTTCATCATGAAACTAATCAACTTTTAGCTGATCCCAAATTTCCTTGACACAAAACACTAAACAACAGCTTAATCCCTCCCTTGATCTCATCTGTATACTCTATGCACTAATCCCTCCCTTGATCTCATCTGTATACTCTATGCACTAATCTCTCCTTGGGTCAGTCCATTATGCCAGACAGGTAAATGCTGTGTGTTGTTTTAACTAATTGTAGGGGTACTGGGGTGTAGGGGTAATGGCATGTAGGGGTTATGGGGTACAACCTCTGCAACACATTATACTGAGAAACTGTATATAATTTGGCATCATAGATGAATCTCATGAAAGGCAGACAAACCTAAATATTTGTTTTATAAACTACATAAGACTGACATGATGTATTAGCCTGAGATTTATCACAATGGTATTTGCAAACATTTGTTTGTGAGTAAACTAACAATGCTGTTGTCATGATTGATACAACCTCTGCAACACATTATACTGAGAAACTGTATATAATTTGGCATCATAGATGAATCTCATGAAAGGCAGACAAACCTAAATACATGTATTTATTTTATAAACTATATAAGACTGACATGATGTATTAGCCTGAGATTTATCACAATGGTATTTGCAAACATTTGTTTGTGAGTAAACATACCATGCTGTTGTCATAATTGATAGCTCTGTAATCAGTGGAGTATCTGTACTAAACACCTCATGTACCTGAATATGCTGCATGCTCTCAGTTGTAAGGTTGTTGCCTTGAGTTTGGTGTGTATGTGATTCAGTTTCAGTTATTACAAGCTAGGATTCTACTTGATATGTATCAGTTATTAGTAGGACAAATTCCACGACTGGTATTGGTAAGTTGAACATATTGTTAGATAGGTTTCAGTTTGTGGTAGATAAGCTGTACTCAGTGGTAGGTAGGCTTTAGCAATTGGTCCGGAATGGTTAATCCAGGATTATTAAGGCTTGTTTGTTCATCTCCCAGAACCACCACAAAGCCTCTGTGCACAGTCAGGACACACCCTACTATGAGTTCGACTACCACTCGGAAGTCAGAGGCAATCTTAAAAACCTGGAAAAGCTCAAGAGCAAAATAATCAAACATGTTCACAACTTTGAGTTTTTCTACTTTGAGAAATCAGGAATCAAGAGGTATGTATCCTGACTGTTGTCTTCTTTACCTTGTCACACATTGTATATATATATTGTGATCTGAGTTGCCAGTGTTTCCTGATGTCCAGAGTAACATGTATGTGTTGTGTGTTCTGTAGACAGCAGACAGGGACCATCCGGACCAACTGTGTGGACTGCCTGGACCGGACAAACTCTGTACAGACCATGATTGGGATGGATGTAAGTCAAGCCATATCATTGGGCAGGGATGATCAGGCCCTAGATGGTTACATAGGTGGGGTGGCTGTTGTAATTACCAGTTTCTGGCTTAGTTGTGGTGTAACCGCGTGGTTAGAGCATATGCTTGTCATGTTAAAGGGTCTGGTTCAGTTCATCATATATGTACACTTTGTGATAATGCTATGATATTGACTATTGAATGGCAGCTCACTCAATAACTGTGTTGGTAATGTTTGAAGTTTTCCCTCAGATCCTTCCGAAGCAGATTGAGAATCTGGGACTCTCCAACAAACCACAGATGCTGTCAAGGTTTCAGGAGGTGTACAAGCAGATCTGGGGGCTCAACGGCGACCATGTTAGCAAGATCTATGCTGGAACAGGGGCACTTGGTGGTGGCAGATCTAAGGTATGGCATCAGCTTCCTCCCAGCTTGTTGTGATGTGAAGGTGTGTACAGTATCACTGCAGATGATGTTAAGAACCCAAGTCAGACACTATCCTTTCTCTAGGTAAGAGTGTCTAATGTGTATATTCATAGTACCATTCTTTCTGGATCTCTTTAGCCTATACCAGTCAAGTAATGGAAAATTATAAACAACAAATGTATCCAACTATGTAAAGACATTGGGGGAACATTATGATCCATTAATCCTGATTATATTTAACAAATGTCCAAGATCTGGGCCCACAGGTAAGGAGCAAATTCCAGAAAATTTGGCAGACAGGCCACAGTGATTGTGTCAAGAAGAATGTGAAGGTGCCATTGGAATGGATGATAAACTTAAGGGATGTTTTGGCTCAATACCAAATTTGGGTGTCATCTTTACTTGTATTCACTGATGAGGGAAAGATGGTGTCACAATCGGTCTTGCTTCCTTCACAGTACTCAGACGCAGCTAGATCGGCAACTCGGACCATACAGAACAACTTCCTTGATAACAGTAAACAGGAAGCCATTGATGTCCTGTTGCTAGGCAGCTCTTTATATGGAGAACTAGCAGACAAAGCCAGGTCACTGCTGAGTCCTCGATGTCTTCATGGTATGTATACAACTATCATCACAGCACAATGTGGAGTGCGGATCAATCTGTGAGGGTGCTCTCCCTCTCAAACCCCCACCCCTTCTCCCCAATTTTCCCAGAGGAGCATATATTCCTCTCCTCTCTTTCCTCCACAATTTAGCTGTTCAGTTGATAGATTTGGAAGTTTTTCAGTACAGAGACTGTTCTTACTTTGATATGTGATTGCAAGGGTGAAGCTGTGAAGCTGTAGTGTGATGGTGTGTTACAGTTGCGCCAAGCATCCTGTACAGCATGGTGCAGAGATACAAAGAGTACACCAAGCCCACTCCACTCAGGGTCGGTGTGGGAACCTGGAACGTCAATGGAGGCAAGCATTTCCGCAGTGTCGCGTTTAAACACCAGTCTGTCAGTGACTGGCTGTTGGATGCACACAAGAAGGCAAAAGCAGGCAAGTTTTGATTGTGACACAGTTGGTTTAAAGAGTTTTAATATTAGCTTATGGATCATTATTTAGTGCCAAGATGATGTAACTAAAATGGTTTGTTGTTTACAGGTACCTTGGAAGATGAATCAGTTGACTATGAGAAGCCTGTGGACATTTATGCAATAGGGTTTGAGGAAATAGTAGACTTGAATGCAAGCAACATCATGAGTGCAAGGTAAGGAATTTGTAATTCGATAAATCACCTTTCCTACACCGTGATCCTTGCTTGTATTTCTGTTGGGCCACAAGCCTGTGAGGTGATTCATATTCACTTGAATTTCAAGTAAAATTTCACTTTGGTGACTGAAACATTGATGGCGTAAGTAGAATGATAGTAATGTGAAAATAATCAGATACCTTAACATGACTCTTTTGATAAAACTTGACAATAAGCCTAGCACATGAACAGGATTGGAGGAATCATCACATCCTAAATTATTTAAGCAGTCAGTCTTTAATGGTAGAAGCTTTTATTGATCTTGCAAAACAAAATCAGCATCGGTTTGATCCAAACTGATATGTTGCAAATGTAGAATTAAAAAGAAGAAACAGTTGTTGTATGACATAGTTATTACCTTAGAAAATATACACCATTATGAGCCATTTTACATTAGGAACTGGGATAAAATAGTGTCCCACGCCATACAGTGTATAGTGAGAAAATGTCGTGACATATGTAAGACTAGATTCCATTGGTGTATTTGTCCTGCTTACAAAATTGAATTACAATTTTATTGCAGCACTTCAAATGCCCGTGAGTGGCAGAGGGATTTGCTGAAGACGGTATCACGAGACAATAAATATGTTCAGCTGACCCACATACAGCTGGTGGGCGTGGTCCTCTATGTCTTCATCAGGCCACACCTTGCACCTTTCGTTAGGTCAGTACCAGGCACTACACATGGTTGAAGTGATAAATGTTTAGTTATGACTCATTATTGAAATCACCAGTTGACTGATTTTTGCTTACCCAGTTTCAAACAAAGGGGGAGAGCTTGCTATGCCAGAACAGATTACCTATTTCTTTAGTTTTCATCATCTCAAGGGTATTACTTTGTCACATGTTTAGCAGCCATCAATTTTCTGCTGCTCCTGATCATGCCATTAAAGTTTCCCTAAGCTCTGCATAATGTTTTGCATGGAAGAAATGCAGAAGTTTCCTCCACCTGCATGGTACATGAAGCTTGTCCTTCACCATCTTATCTTGGCTCTGTACAATCCACTTGCATCTGCATCCTTAACATCCACTGCTCAGAAAACACTTTTCTACTTCTCTTAGCTACTGCAACTTGTGTCAATTCATGCTCTACGTTTCACAAGGATCAAATCCAAATAAACACCATCATGACACGGTCTCTGGTTGGACACCATTTCTATGAATCAATATCTCCATCAACCTGACCACATGTTTATTATCCTACAGCTTTCTTCAATGATTGTATGTATAGATCAACAGCAACTGATGCTTTGCCTTGTTAGTGAGTGAGTGAGTTTAGTTTTGCGCCGCACTCAGCAATATTCCATCTATATGGGGGCAGTCTGTAAATAATCGAGTCTGGACCAGACAATCCAGTGATCAATAGCATTAGCATTGATCTGCGCAATTGGGAACTGATGACATGTGTCAACAAAGTCAGCGAGCCCGACCACCCAACCCCGTTAGTCACCTCTTACAACAAGCATGGGTTACTGAAGATCAATATTCTAACCAGGATCTTCTGAGGTTTGCCTTGTTAGAGCTTTGTTAGTCTTTATCAGTGCATTGAAGGGTCTTTGTTGGAAGTTGGAAACATTTCTTTATGCACCGACTAAGGTACTGAGGTCTCACTACTGTCACCTTTGGCACCTTTCTATAGACAGATTCTGATATGGATTTACCTCTTCACGTTATTTTTTGCCTCCTCCTTGCCCACTAGTGTCATGGAGAGATGCTTCTGGCTTTCACCAAACACTTGTACTTGTGTAGCAAGTGTACTGGCATAACTCATGAAAATATAAACACGATGAATAAAGACATAAGAGACAGTAGGTGTCCTTATGCAAAAATATGCCCAGTAATAGTTTGGAGAACATGTAAAGTTTTACTGTCAGGCACTATTAGTGCTGAGCTTGCTTTCAAAGATTGGGCCTGCTTTCATCAGCAGTGGAACATGGAACAGATCGATGAAAACATCGTATCACCTACCTTGTGCATGAAATGACTCCTTCCATGACCCCTCATCCTACATACACGAAACTTATCTTGTTGATGGTGAAATATGTTGCATTATCATTCACAATCCTTTATCCCGACACAAAACTTGTACATGGAACACAGTTGTCAGGATTGTCATGTAGTAAGTAGAGGAAGTTATCCTGACCTTGTAGAGGCCGATAATGGCTAAGTCTGCAGCAGATTTCTGTAAAAAGTCTCGAATTAAATTCTTGATTTGTGTTACATTGTAATACATACTGTTCTGGCTTTGTCGATGTGATTTGTACTTCACTGACCAATTTGAAGAAAGTAACGATTATGTCACAGATTGCCTGCCAGGGACACTTAGTTTGGATCATGGATAAATCCGTGAACTATTTGCTATGTAGTGATGAGGTTGTTGTCCTTGCAGAGACGTGGCTATAGAGAAGGTGAAGACTGGTCTGGGGGGCGCTGCAGGCAACAAGGGAGGTGTGGCCATACGTATGTTGGTTCATGGCACGTCAGTGTGCTTTGTGTGTGCTCATCTAGCCGCAGGCCAATCTCAGGTCAATGAACGGAACGCTGACTATGTGGAGATTACGCGCAAGATGATGTTCCCAATGGTAAGTGTTCTCCTTTGTCCTTTAATAAGGGGTGGGGTGGGGTTGGGTGGTGGGGAAGAGGACTGGGGATAATCTTGAAGTGCCTTGGATTTGGTTTTATGTGCCACTTATACTACTTATAACAGGGACTGTACATCTCGTATATACTTTATCATGGAATTATGTTGCTTGTTAAAAAGTGTGATTGTTGCAAAACTCGGAGTGTGGGATAACTGAGAAAATCAAAGCAGGTTATTAGTTATAACCAACTAGAAGACTGAGAACCCAAGCTCCATGGCTGGAGTTTAAAGTTCTCTTCTTGACTTTTTAAAAGTATATGGTGTCTTGAGACGTGTTAATCAGATATTTGTTTACATTGGATGATTAATACAGACATGCTTTTGTTTGAATTTGGGTAACATACCAACATGATAGTACTAGTAGTCTCTTACACAACTTTATACAGTGAAAGAAAAATATATATACCAAACAACAGATATATATCTGGGTAAGACGTGTGGGTTCCATTCCCTACATGGGTACAATGTGTGAAGCCCATTTCTGGTCACCTCCGCTGTGATATTGCTGGAATATTGCTAAAAGCGGTGTTAAACTTTCTATTTTTCCTTATCCTGACTCATGCTTATTGCTTGTCTTCTTCTTCTTGCGAACCTAGTGGAACACTTGTATCTCCCAATTGAAGTTCCCTTCAATAAAAAATCACTCATTAGTACCCACCACGAGTTACCTCCCTTCCACAAGCGCGGGAACGAGGGCGCCACCCGAACCCATGTGCCTCACTCTCTCCTTCTTCGCCCAGTGAGCAAGACGTGAGAGCACCTGTGTCTCCCTGCACACTATATCCTTTATTTATATTTAGTTTGTTACCTCTTATATTCATCTATAGAGGTGTAACTAGTATCATTATTCAACATGCATTGATAATTATTCGTGTTTCTGCTGCTTGATTCACGGTTCGCCGTGTTTACTCAGCAGTTTGCGTTAATAAAAATCTGCACTGTTTGTAAATTACGTTACTCTGCTACCAATCCACATTTAAAATGCCCTAGTTGCATAACTCCATGTTCTATTGTTTCTCGTTGTAAATTATGTATTAATTTACCAATTTCTGCCTTTGATAAATATTTATGTTCCGCTTTGAGACGGAAGGCAGATAAATCTCGGAAACAATCTTCAGTCATGGCTAATAGATCGAGTCAGATATTTCCTGAGTTACCTTCGGGATAAGCGTGGGACGAGTCCGCTATATCCTAGAAGTTTACCTGCTTCCCAGGACGCTCCTTCATCACAGTCTAAAACTAGAAGAGCTTCCATGTCGCCTCAATGTACGCCCGAACCCCCAGGTCTACAGCCTCGGCCAAAGGGAAATCCAAGGCTACTAAAAAAACAAAAACTTTGCTTCTGATATTCAGAATTATGTTTATATGATGATGACATTTCGATTATCATTCCAGATGTATGTCATAAGAAGTGACCAGTATCGGCTACCGTCACTTCAGCCGCCAGATCAACATGCAATCAGAGATGCCTCACGCTGACGCCGGAGATTATAACTGAGGGTCTCGCCACTATCACAGAGAGGACACCCTCAACGCCAGCATAGACCATCCCAGACGACCTGGTCAACCAAATCATGAGGCTGATGGAAGACCGTTCACGGCGCTTACAGAGGCCTCAGAGCCACGGGCCTCAGAGCCCACCCCATACTAAGTCATACAGGGCCTTAGAGCCTGCCTTGGCTTCAGCGTAGGGCCTTTGAGCCCACAGACAGCACCTCCATGAAGGGCAACTCCAGCCTCAGAAGCGAACACTTCGCTAAGGAAGTCCCAGGCCGCCTCGGCGGAGCTAGAGCCTCACTGAGTAGCTGCAGGGACATCGGCGGAGAAGGAGCGCCGCCAAGCCCACACCCTGTAGAACACAGAGGTCGCTCTCGTGAAGCAAGCCATATATTGAGTTGCGGAGAGGAGCCGAGCCCACACCCTGTAGAACACAGAGGTCGCTCATGGCAAGCGCATATATAGAGTTGCGAGGAGCGCGGGCCGAGCCCACACCCTGTAGAACACAGAGGTCGCTCAAAGCGGGCAAGCGCTCATATATTGATCGGGACTCCCTAGACACTTCGCTAAGAAGTCCCAGGCCTTCCGCTAAGGAGCTAGAGCCTCACCAGTTGAGAGGGACATCGCGAGAAGGAGCGCCGCCAAGCCCACACCCTGTGTAGAACACACAGGTCGCTCGCTGGAGCAAGCGCTCATATATTGATCGACTCTGACTCGATACTTTCGAGGGGTCGCTAAGGCTAAGTGGCTCCCGGTCTATTTCACCCAGAAGATCTAGAAGCTGCTACCGGAGATCTTGCGAAGTCCCGGCGTCACGAGGAAGTCTCCTCCAAGGTCTCCATATACTAGCCACTTCGGCCATATATAGCCACTCGCCAGTCCGTTCAAGACATCGCATGAGTTGTCTATCAACTGTAAGCCATATGCCATCTACAAGCCTACGCTAAGACAATTGCACAGGCTATTTACAACACAGAACGCCGCTGTATTAATTTATCAACAGATGAAGAGCCTAATTAGGGATCTTCAAGCGACTACCTACTACGATACGACATTATCTACATGCGCGACCATTACGCAGGATCTGCAGACAATTCAATAACGAAATTGAACAGCAGCCTTGTTACAACGAAAGTAAAACTCATAATCATCAATGATTTCCTGAGAAGAAATATGTACAACAAGTTCAGCTTTAACAGTCTACAAGCTGACAACTTGCAAGGTTTATTGAACCTTATATAAGGAAGTCGAATTATCTTCAAGACTGAAGTTACTTTCACGACAAGCCTGGAAAATAACCTACCCAGCATTAATATTACAGAGCGAGGTATTTCATACCGAAGGTTTCGCTACTTACCATCAACCCTCAAACACGCGTGGTCACTAGGGTAACTTCGAAGTTACGAAGAAGACCGACGATTGTTCTAATATCAACGACGCACTATATTATACAAGGTTCCTTTTCCTGCTAAGCACCGGTGACATCACAGCTGGTACTCTACAGAATCAAAATGCCTTGTTCTGATTGGACCGAGATGGACAACGCCTCACGCAGAGGTCGCATCATAGTTCACAGTTCAACACATAGGTTGCAAGTGACAACAATATATCAGTGAATCGAGCAAACCTCCTTACAGTCCAGCTAATCTGAACCTTCATGATTGGGCTGCCTTCTTTGAGGTTAGAGACCTCCCATGTCGGTAAGGACGAGGCACGGCAGTCAGGCGCATTTTTACATAAGAGTTCAAAGATGGCAGTCACCCCTGGTTATGCACCTACATCGCCAAGCACTTCGCAGCTTAATTTACCTCGACGACGGGATACAAATGGATCCAAATCCATAGCGCCTCAGACTACAGTTGAATTCATCATCAAGCTACTAACACAACTAGATGGTTAGTAAACCTACTAAGTTGGACCTAGAACCTTCGCCAAGATCTGCTAATTCTAGGTTTTGATTTGTAACGGCGCAGAATCGTGATAATTGTACCGAGAACCATGGATCAAGATCCAACAGTCATTTCCATTAAGCCTTACTATCTCCGCTACCACTCACGACAGTGACAGAGTCTGTTGGGTTACGCACTTCAGCTCAGCTCAAGACATGACAGGCAGAGGCAGACTACAATTACATCCATTACAAGTCATCATCAATTCGCATCTAGACCGAATCTCTACCGTTCAATTCACCGGTTCAGGTCAAACCTCATCTACTATGGTGGACCAAGAGATCAATGTTTGAATAGGCGTCTCGTTAATAGAGCTGGAATTGATAACACTTCTCTACGTAGATGTGTCACTATAATGTTGGGGAGCCCATCTTGCCAACAGGACGGCATCAGGGCTATGAGCAATCAAGAGAACAAATTACACATAAATCTGCTAGAGATGCAAGCAGTAATAAACGCTTTAATGCACTGGAGCAACTTACTACAGTATACCCAGTGGATGATTCACACAGTCAATTCGACAGTGGCGTTTTATGTGAACAAACTAAGCTCAACCAGGTCCCCGAACATATCGACTCTGTTTTCAATTGTTCGATTTAATCGACAATCTCAACATACATGTCAGAGCATATCACATTCCAGGAGCAAAGAATGTGATAGCAGACGCTCTCTCTCGGCCACACATACCATCACGACAGAATGAATGCTCCATACAGAGATATTCACTCAAATTATCAAGGAAATAGGAACTACACTAATAGACCTATTTACCACTCGATTCAACAAACAACTGACAACATTTGTATCGCCAGTTCCAGACCCACTAGCATTGGCAACAGACGCACTAAGCATATCGTGGGAAGGACTCAACGCTGCACGCTTTTCGCCACCAGCGCTAATCTCACAAGTTTACTCAAAAATCAGTCAAAAGCAGAGCCTCCATCTGAATTGGTCACAGCCTACTGACTAGCTGAAGAACGGGTTTCCAACTCTTATTCAAGAAATCGGACAACCAATACTACATCTTACAGAGTGCTCGAATCTGTTAATACATCCGCACACCAAACAAGCGCACGGAAAGCCAGATATATTCCAACTTCACGCTTGGATTGTATCATAGCGTGTCTGAATAACAAGTTATTCAGCCAGAGCGGCAAAGCAGTCTAGCTTGCCCCTCGCGTAACTCAACTGGCAACTTATACGATGACAAATGGCACAGTTTGTCAATTATGCTGCAAAGGAAGGATTTACAGCTAGATATGCTACTCATCCTCAAGTGGCGGACTACTTATGTTATCTACGTCAGACTAAGATTTTATAAGGCTCAACTTGTCCACCTATCTTGCAGCAATAGCTCTATCATAACTGAGAACGGGCGGCCAAGTTAACTTTAACCCAGTTACTCAGCCTTTGCTACGAGCTTCGATTGAGGATTAAAACGGAAGTTTCACGCCCAACTTGGGATTCGAATATAGTGTTCCAACACCTCACAAGTGAGGTTTATGAACACGCTTTGAGGATATACTTGGACCCCATGATATACGATGAATCTATCACCATGGCCAGTAAGAGCACTGAAAAATATATCTCCACTGAGCCAAACAGGAGGGAAAAATGCAAGAGATTTATTTCTCTATCAAGCTACGCAGACGGAAGTCTCAATGCACTACTATCTCCTTTTTGGATCAGAACTGTCATACTACGTGCCTACAAGACTGCAGGATCGACCTCCATGAGCTTCTAATCCTCATGATATTAGAGCTTAACATCTACATTGCTCTACACAAATGCTATTGAAATAATGGAGGGTTATTTCTGAGATCCCATATGGTGTTTGCCAACCACTATCTGAGAGATATCACCACCGAGGACGCCTCAGGTATCCACCACTCGGGTCCCATGGTCCTCGCACAACAGTTGACAGTTCTCGAGAAGATAAGTCAATCTTACAGATTTTACTTATCTTATAACAGTACTAAATAGCTACATGCTATATATATTTTGCTTAAGTTCTTGTATTATCTTAAGCTCATTACTATGGTTATTATATCATACAATATATAAGCTAACAACTCTAATGGAGTTTGTTATTATATATTTAGCTTAAGTTAATCATATCTTAAAGCTCAGTACTATGGTTACATTATAAATGTATTAGCTAACAAACTCTACAGAGTTTTTGCTATTATATATGTAGCTTAAGTTCATTATATATTAAACACAGTACTATACTCATATCATAAAAATATATTAGCTAACAAACTCTACGGAGTTTTGCTATTATATATGTAGCTTAAGTTTATTCATATCTTAAAGCTCAGTACTATGTTTATATCATATAAGTATATTAGCTAACAAACTCTAAAGAGTTTTTGCTATTATATAGTTACCTTAAGTTTCATCATATCTAAAGCATTATGGTTACATTGTAAAATATATTAGCTAACAAACTCTACGAAGTTTTGCTATTATATATATAGCTTCAGTTTATTCATATCTTAAGCTTAGTACTATGTTTACTTCATAAAAAAGTATATTAGCTGATAAACTCTAAGGAGTTTTTGCTATTATATATTTAGCTTAAGTTTAGTCATATCTTAAGCTCAGTACTATGTTTATATCATAAAAGTATTTTAGCTAACAAACTCTAAGGAGTTTATGCTATCATATTAACAAGCTTAAGTCTATTAGTCTTAAGCATTGTATTAATATTATATATACTTTTATCATAATTAGTAAATTGTAATAACCTTTATATGGCAGCTGATAAGTTACAGCAGGAATTCTTCAGTTCAGTACCTTTATGAAGTTCCCATAGGGTTATTACAATCATCTCAGTTCAAATCACTAATTAGTAAAATCCAAAGTATATATAATCCCACCTCCTATCCGTGAGGGATTCTACAAGCAATAAGCATGAGTCAGGATAAGGAAAATATGAAATTTTTAGAGTAAAATTAATATTTTTATACTTATCCTGACTCATGAGGTAAGCCCTCCCGTCCTCCCCACTTAACACTTTGGATTTCCCTGAAAATTCAAATGTTGGGCTCAGTATATGAGGAGAGAGTGAGGCACATGGGTTCGGGTGGCGCCCTCGTTCCCGCGCTTGTGGAAGGGAGGTAACTCGTGGTGGGTACTAATGAGTGATTTTTTATTGAAGGGAACTTCAATTGGGAGATACAAGTGTTCCACTAGGTTCGCAAGAAGAAGAAGACAAGCAATAAGCATGAGTCAGGATAAGTATAAAAATATTAATTTTACTCTAAAAATTTCATTTTTTAATCCAAATGATAGCAATCCATAATAAATGGCCCAACAATCACTGACTGCCCCCATCAAGCTCTGTCTTCTCACAACAGGACAAGGCTTGAGGAACACGAGTTCTCTGTGGCTGCTGTGTTAGCTATGAAATCATCACATATCATTAGTGAGAGGTTGACAGATCTGATTACTCTGGCTAAGACTAATATATTGGATATACATTCCTAATATGAAGCATGTACACATTGAATATGATTACCAACCTTCAATTATTATACCAGTGTTTCACTGCGGTTTATTAAACTTATTAAAGGTTTAGCCATATATCTCCTGTACAATGATGGGATACCACTGTAGGCTGCATCTTCTATATTCTCTCTAATTATGGTATGTGTGTACATTTTTATATACACACAAATTCTGACAGTTATGACAATGTATTGATGTTTCTTGTGGCCTCAGGTTCAGAACTGTTGACCAAAGATAGCTATTTTATGAAGAAATGTTTAAGTTATCACTTCACCGGATCCCAGCACAGATGTTGTGTCTCATCACAATCAGTGTGAACTTATTGCATGAGTTTTGTCAGTCTGTCAGGCCCCTCAAAAGTACCCATCATCGACTCTAATCGGGAAAGTGTAACCCTAAACCATTTGTCTCCAGTTGCATCTTTGCTCTTATCACTGTCCCCGGTACGCCACTACTGTAAATGTGTTGTGCTTCAGGACCAATACACCGGAGTTGGCCATGTTAAAATAGGTTTTTACTCATATACTACAAATTACCATCTGAAAAAAATCTTTCACAGAATGGTAATAAAACAACCTACCGGTACCTGCCACATTTTGGTAGAGAATAAGCTTTCTATCACAATTCTCACAAATGACCATGTCTGCAGAACATGTTCTGTATATGTCCACTATTGAATTTAAAATATGCCCTCCACAGCAATATTAGTCTGAAAACAGATTTGATGCCAAAGTTGTTTTCTTTGTTCATTAGCCCCCAGCGGTGGGGTAGGGGTAGCCTAGTGGTTAAAGCGTTTGCTTGTCATCGAAAGCCTGGGTTCTATTCCCCACATGAGTACAATGCGTGAAGCCCATTTCTGGTGTCCCCCGCCATGATATTGCCTGAATATGTATTGCTAAAAGTGGCGTAAAACTAAACTCACTCATTCACTCATTAGAACCCCTTGATAAAATGGTACATGTACATTGTAATAAATTGAAAATGGCTTCTGTGGCATAGATCTGTAAAATGGTGTTGACTGAATTTTATTGTAAACTGGATTGACACTTACTTAATGAAAACTGAATTAAACCAAATACTTCTTTATCAACTGAAATGTTAGTTGAAACATATAAATATGTATTTAAAATGGTTTTCTTTGTCTTGAGTATGTACATTATCGCAATGTCACAATGAATACGAAAATGGGATGAAAATAAAGAGACATAACATAAAACTAAGAGAACTATATAATACATGGTCCTAGAAAACACTGAAATCTGTAGTGGAGCCATTATCTCTATAAACATGTAACCATCAACCTTTGACCTCATCAGTTCCAGGTGTCAGATATCCCTAATCTACTTCCTGATCCACAGGGTTAGGTAATCAGTCAGTGTGTACATTTATGGAAATAAATTTTATTTTAATTCAAGTATTCTAACAATACAGATGTATTTAGAAAATTGTGTCTAAATACGTCTTCACTGACAGCACAGTGGAAGTTTACGAGACCCTAAATATTTCATAATAATGTATGTGCAGTGTCAGGGGAGTGTTCAAATGTTGTCGCATATTACACGTGTTAGATGGGGATGGGAAACAGTTTACCTGGATAGGCTGCTTTTCTGGAAAGTTTTCTATTTCAGTGAAGTTAATCTATTCTGCTACTGTTGACATGATTTGTGATATTTTGATAAAAGATATTGTAGCTATTGTACAAATATCCTACAGTTCTCAACATGTGTATGTATCGCAAAGAACATCTAAAGTGATCTTGGAAACTCAATTCCTGTTGTACTACAGGATAATGGACTGTGAAGGGTTAACAAGCAGACACAATTGCTTGGTAGCCCAAGTGATATCCCACCAACCCTATATAAACATGGCACACGGAGAACTGTCTGATGTAGATACATTGCCATTTTGCTAGATATGAGTTCTTACAAAAGTTACATATTGACATTTTAACATGAGATATGATGATATCCCAAGAAAACCTAAACATATAACAAGGAAACATACATACTAATATTAATATTTAAAAAGTCTTGTGAGAAATATCTGTAGAGTGTCCTTAAAGGTTTCAAGGATGAAACAGACATCAATGGTTCAAAATACACAATTTGAAGTTGCTTTGTTTATAAGATTTGATTTCATGTTACCATTTCCTGATTCTCAAAAGTCATGCACAAACAATTAAGGGTACTTGACATTTTGTAAATTTAGTATTGCTGGAAATATTTTATAAATTATTTCACTCTCTGCAAAAATTGATTTTGAGTGGCCAAGCAACTGATTTATATTACAGAGGACACATGGGCATTTTTGCTTTTATCAGTGAATCTTGGTGTGACATATTTGTATCATCACACCTGGCAGATTCTAATGTGTGGGTGAAGACTGGCATCACATAATATAAAAAGGTTTGTTGTTAAAAAGAAAAATCAACAATACCAGCAAATTAGTACTGGTATAAAGCAGTGAATTATATTTTCACATGGGGAAGTGGGGTGGGGGTATACACAATAAAATAACAGATTTAGGTCATGTAGAAAAATAGTTATTAGTTGTTCAGGAAACTCAAGGAAAGGGTATCACTTTCATGATTAGGAGTTTTGTGCAATCCAACCACTAAAGCAAAATAGAGGTGATTACTGTTAGCTGATAAGAATCTAAAAAATGATCAAAAGCCCTTACAAAAAAACTATTTACAAACATGAGTGTTGATAACCAGGGACACAGGCACTAGTCAGTGAAAACCTAGAGGGACTAGATATCGGCCCCCTGTTGTTAAGTTACATCTGCTCTGTAATGAGTGGTGATGTAGATGAATATAGCTGATGGTGTCTGGCTCAGGTTGTACCTGCTGAGTGTATAAACATATTATGCCATGCCTCCAGCCACTGTGCCCAACTATATGTGTATGTTTCTCTCTACAGGATATGTGTATGGTATGTATATCCACAGCATGTGTAGAGTGCATGCATCTTATGTACATTGACCCTCCTAGCAGGCTAGTTCAGTCTTGTCTCGTACCATGTGTTCAGTAACCAGGCCTTGTAATGCTTTCACTGTGGAAGGTATGTTTGAGTGTGTAGACTGAGGAGTGTGTCACTGTGTTCAACCTGTATATCAGATGCTGGCTGTGGTTTTTGACTTAGCTGGAAGATGCTGTGTTGGCAGAGGCTGAAAAGTCAGTGAATGGTTCCGAAGTTGGTTATCTTTCTCTTGATTTTTCAGTGTAATATATACCTCCATTCTAAGTAGGTCATCTCCTGCTCCCATTTGTTGCCATGGTTTCGTTTGGGAGGAGATGATACCATCTGTAACTTTTCACATTTTCTTTGTCAGGTGGGTGTAATTTGAGTGTACAACTACTTTTTAGCTGTTATGATTATGAAATCATTCAGTGCAAACCTATGTCAGTCAATGCAGGGTATTGTCATAATAGAATGTACATATTTTACACTGGATGATAGAAGATTGTTAACTACATGTAATGCTAATGTATGGGCTGTGACTATGTACCGAGTGCACTACACATCAGCCTTGGTTATAGTTGTATTAGCCAGCCATGTACAACTGCCATACTAGGTGTTATATGTATACTTGTGGCGGTTGGTTTTTGAAACATGGTAATCACTGGAACATAGTTTAAACATCTTGGTGAAGTGTTTTACATGGTGACGTAGCATGTGATTGTGGTCAGGTTGGTTGTATGTGCTGGAGAGTGTCAGAAGTCTTGTGTTGTTGCTCCAACAATGTCACGACTAACATGCATGCTTCTAATCTCAATGTCCAAATCAAAATTCACAAATGGTGACTAATGCAAGCTCTAACCCGTTCCTTGTACAACGTTTACATCATTTCCTCACAGAGCAGCAAGCCCCTTGAGCTTGACACCAGGACATGTGTGCCTGGAGCCCCTCACATGTCTTGTATAATTAACTACAGCACCAGATGCTCATCAAGGTGATGCAGAGGTCAGATGACTGGCAGGAATGTCCAGTATCTAGGTCCACCATGCTTGCATTAATATAAAATGTTGTCTTCCTGATGATTTTAATGTTCTGTTAGGGTGTTGAATGATTTGCTTCTAGAAATCTGATCTTTTTTATTAGTTTCAAGTATTGTTTTCCAGTCTTTGCATGGATTTACTATTTCTACAGTTGTGATGTATGTTTTATCTCTTTGTAGGATATCTGTCCTATAAATAAGCCTGGACATTGTCAGATTATGTTAGACCTGCCCTACTGGCTGGAGAATGGAACAGTCACACAGTCCTTATGACAAAATATGTGTATTTGTGTCAGCAGAAAGCTGTTTTCTATCAGTTTTTCATGTCATGTTTTCATTCACTTTTGTACATGTATTTGTTAACAAATTAATTACACCATGGTTACATGACGGACACCATGGTTACGCCATGGACACCACATTGACTTGGTGGACATTATGGTTTCTTGACATACATCATGATGGGCACCACTGTTACACAACAGACACTACATCACAGACACTATAGTTACATGACAGGCATCATGGTTACATGTCGGGCATCATGGTTACACGACAGGCATCACGGTTACATGACAGGCATCATGGTTACACGACAGGCATCATGGTTACATGACAGGCATCATGGTTACATGACAAGCATCATGGTTACACGACAGGCATCATGGTTACATGTCGGGCATCATGGTTACATGACAGGCATCTTGGTTACATGACAGGCATCATGGTTACATGACAGGCATCATGGTTACATGACAGGGCATCATGGTTACATGACAGGCATCATGGTTACATGACAGGCATCATGGTTACATGACGGCATTACATGACAGGCATCATGGTTACATGACAGGCATCAAGGTTACATGACAGGCATCATGGTTACATGACAGGCATCATGGTTACATGACAGGCATCATGGTTACATGACAGGCATCATGGTTACATGACAGCCATCATGGTTACATGACAGCCATCATGGTTACATGACAGCCATCATGGTTACATGACAGACATCATGGTTACATGACAGCCATCATGGTTACATGACAGACATCATGGTTACATGACATCATGGTTACATGACAGCCATCATGGTTACATGACAGCCATCATGGTTACATGACAGACATCATGGTTACATGACAGACATCATGGTTACACGATGGGCATTATGGTAACATGACAGGCATCATCATGGTGGTTACATTATGACAGGCATCATGGTTACATGACAGCCATCATGGTTACATGACAGACATCATGGTTACATGACAGACATCATGGTTACACGATGGGCATTATGGTAACATGACAGGCATCATGGTTACATGACAGACATCATGGTTACACGATGGGCATTATGGTAACATGACAGCCATCATGGTTACATGACAGGCATCATGGTTACATGACAGACATCATGGTTACATGACAGGCATCAAGGTTACATGACAGGCATCATGGTTAGATGACAGCCATCATGGTTACATGACAGGCAGCATGGTTACATGACAGGTAATATGGTTACATGACAGCCATCATGGTTACACGACAGGCATCATCGTTCCACGACAGGCATCATGGTTACATGACAGGCATCACAGATACATGACAGGCAGTATGGTTACACGACAGACAGACATCATGGTTACACGACAGGCATCATGGTTACATGACAGGCATCACAGATACATGACAGGCAGTATGGTTACACGACAGACAAACATCATGGTTACACGACAGGCATCATGGTTACATGACAGGCATCATGGTTACGTGACAGGCAGTATGGTTACACGACAGACAGACATCACGGTTACATGACAGGCATTGTGTTTCATGACAGACACCATGTCTAAAGGTTGGGGATTATGGTTACACAACAGACGTTGTGGATAGATGTTGGATGATGTGGTTGCATGATGGAAGTAATGCATATTGCATCCTTCTGTATATATGTTGTAAGTTGATAGAAAACTTACTGTTAATGTATCAGATGACCTCTTTTGGCCATACACTCTGTATCTAGGGGGTATGAAAACACAGGCCTCAGAGGTGAAGGTGACCAGTATTTGACAAACTATAGATGCCTTCATGTGAGTAAAATATTAGAATTCATTGCAAGAACAAGCTTAACAACTACTTCAGGAAAAGGTTAAAATTTAATGGCTTGGTGAGTTTGATAACCTGAGTTGGTGTATTTCTTGCTCCCTTCTGTGTATGTTTTACTGATGGAAAACCAAAATCTGTACCAAATATTAAACCACATGGAAAAACTTGAATGTTTTGAGATAATAGTAACAGTAGTTATTGAATCATTTAGAGGCTGTGTTCTGACAACTGCCATTCACGGCAACAACATTATTATATAGTTACAGCTTATCACTCTCCTTCCATACCTACTTTATTGAAACAAGTCTGTATTGCAGACCAGATTACACGTGTGTTAGGTTCAGGATCACTGTGTATGGAAGGGCTCGACTATATATGTCTGGTGTAAGACTAGTGTGTTTTGCGAATGGTGTAAGATTAGTGTGTATTGCAGGGCCGGACTATCTCTAGTCACGACTACGTGTTCTGGTGCGGAGACTTCAACTACCGCATCGACATGGACATAGAGCAGGTGAAGGACCTCGTCCGCAGTGAGAACTGGGCAGCCCTGCAGCACTATGACCAACTTAATGTACAACGGGCGGAGGGCAAGGTAAGTTTTCAGTGAGTTCAGGGGCAGTATGGTAGAATAGTGTTTAAAGTGTCTGCTCATCCCCAAGATGAGCACAGTTTGAGAAGCCTGTTCCTGATGTCCCCAGCAATGATATTATAAGAATATTGCTAAAATGGTGTAAAACCCACTAAAGTCAAACAACAAAAGGTTTTTATACATGCCTTGAAAGAAAATTCATTTGAAACAAGTCTAATGTGTACCTATCATGAATTAAATTCTTTTGCTTGTAGTTTCATGGGGCGGTGGGGTAGCCTAGTGGTTAAAGCGTTGGCTCGTCACGCCGAGGACCCGGGTTCGAATCCCCACATGGGTACAATGTGTGAAGCCCATATCTGGTGTCCCCCGCCGTGATGTTGCTGGAATATTGCTAAAAGCGGCATAAAACCAAAACTCAGTCAGTCAGTTGTAGTTTCATGGAAACACTTGCATTCCAATTGCTCTCATTGGAATTGCCAGGACTGATGTTTAGATTGGTCAAGAATGATGTGTCTGTATGTGTACTTGTTGTGTAGGGGTTTGCTGGATTCAGTGAGGGGAAGACCAATTTCGCACCTACCTACAAGTATGATCTGTTCAGTGATGACTACGACACCAGTGAGAAGTCTCGCACACCAGCATGGACAGACCGGGTGCTCTGGAGGCGTAAACACCTCCTACCAAGAGAGCGTGAGTGTAGATGTACAGCTTCAGATGTCTTAGTGTAGATGTACAGCTTCAGATGTCTTCGTGTAGATGTACAACTTCAGATGTCTTAGTGTAGATGTACAGCTTAAAATGTCTTAGTGTAGATGTACAGCTTCAGATGTCTTAGTGTAGATGTTCAACTTCTGATATCTTAGTGTAGATGTACAGCTTCAGATGTCTTAGTGTAGATGTACAGCTTCAGATGTCTTAGTGTAGATGTACAGCTTCAGATGTCTTAGTGTAGAGATTCAGCTTCAGATGTCTTAGTGTAGATGTACAGCTTCTGATATCTTAGTGTAGATGTTCAGCTTCTGATATCTTAGTGTAGATGTACAGCTTCAGATGTCTTAGTGTAGATGTACAGCTTCAGTTGTCTTAGTGTAGATGTACAGCTTCAGATGTCTTAGTGTAGATGTACAGCTTCAGATGTCTTAGTGTAGATGTACAGCTTCAGATGTCTTAATGTAGATGTACAGCTTCAGATGTCTTAGTGTAGATGTACAGCTTCAGATGTCTTAGTGTAGATGTACAGCTTCAGATGTCTTAGTGTAGATGTTCAGCTTCAGATGTCTTAGTGTAGATGTACAGCTTCAGATGTCTTCAGTGTAGATGTACAGCTTCAGATGTCTTAGTGTAGATGTACAGCTTCAGATGTCTTAGTGTAGATGTTCAGCTTCAGATGTCTTAGTGTAGATGTACAGCTTCAGATGTCTTAGTGTAGATGTACAGCTTCAGATGTCTTAGTGTAGATGTACAGCTTCAGATGTCTCAGTGTAGATGTACAGCTTCAGATGTCTCAGTGTAGTTGTGTAGCTTCAGATGTCTTAGTGTAGATGTACAGCTTCAGATGTCTTAGTGTAGATGTACAGCTTCAGATGTCTTAGTGTAGATGTTCAGCTTCAGATGTCTTAGTGTAGATGTACAGCTTCAGATGTCTTAGTGTAGATGTACAGCTTCAGATGTCTTAGTGTAGATGTACAGCTTCAGATGTCTTAGTGTAGAGATTCAGCTTCAGATGTCTTAGTGTAGATGTACAGCTTCAGATGTCTTAGTGTAGATGTACAGCTTCAGATGTCTTAGCGTAGATGTACAGCTTCAGATGTCTTAGTGTAGATGTACAGCTTCAGATGTCTTAGTGAAGATGTACAGCTTCAGATGTCTTAGTGTAGATGTTCAGCCATCTAAGAGAGTAGACATATAGCTGGAGATGTCACTGTGTGGATGGTAAAACTGCAGGGGTGTGTGAGGGTGTACGTGGTAAAACTGCAGGTGTGTGTGAGGGTGTACATGGTAAAACTGTAGGTGTGTGTGTGTGAGGGTGTACATGGTAAAACTGCAGGTGTGTGTGAGGGTGTACATGGTAAAACTGCAGGTGTGTGAGGTAGTACATGGTAAAACTGCAGGTGTGTGTGTGTGTGGATAGTAAAACTGCATGTTTGTGTGTGAGGGTGTACATGGTAAAACTGCAGGTGTGTGAGTGTGTGGATGGTAAAACTGCATGTATGTGTGTGAGAGTGTACATGGTAAAACTGCAGGTGTGTGTGAGGGTGTACATGGTAAAACTGCAGGTGTGTGTGAGGGTGTACATGCTAAAACTGCAGGTGTGTGTGAGGGTATACATGCTAAAATTGCAGATGTGTGTGAGGGTGTAGATGGTAAAACTGCAGGTGTGTGTGTGTGTGTGAGGGTGTACATGGTAAAACTGCATGTATGTGTGTGAGGGTGTACATGGTGAAACTGCAGGGGTGTGTGAGGGTGTAGTTGGTAAAACTGCAGGTATGTGTGAGGTTGTACATGGTAAAACTGCATGTATGTGTGTGAGTGTGTACATGGTAGAACTGCAGGTGTGTGAGGGTGTAGTTGGTAAAACTGCATGTATGTGTGTGAGGGTGTACATGGTAAAACTGCATGTATGTGTGTGAAGGTGTACATGGTAAAACTGCATGTATGTGTATGAGGGTGTACATGGAAAAACTGCAGGTGTGTGTGAGGGTGTACATGGTAAAACTGCAGGTGTGTGTGAGAATCTACATGCTAAAATTGCAGGTGTGTGTGAGGGTGTAGATGGTAAAACTGCAGGTGGGTGTGAGAGTCTACATGCTAAAACTGCAGGTGTGTGTGAGGGTGTAGATACTGAAACTGGAGGTGTGTGTGAAGGTGTACATGGTAAAACTGCAGGTGTGTGAGAGTCTCAATGCTAAAACTGCAGGTGTGTGTGAGGGTGTAGATGGTAAAACTGCAGGTGTGTGTGAGAGTGTAGGTGGTAAAACTGCAGGTGTGTGTGAAGTTGTACATGGTAAAACCTCAAGGTGTGTGTGAGGGTGTACATTGTAAAGCTGCAGGTGTGTGTGAGGGTGTACATGGTGATATTGCAGGTGTGTGATTGTGAATGGTAAAACTGCAGGTGTGTGTGAGGGTGTACATGGTAAAACTGCAGGTGTGTGTGAGGGTGCACATGGTAAAACTGCAGGTGTGTGTGAGGGTGTACATGGTGATATTGCAGGTGTGCATGTGTGGATGGTAAAACTATAGGTGTGTGTGAGGGTGTACATCATAAAGCTGCAGGTGTGTGAGGGTGTACATGGTGATATTGCAGGTGTGTTTGTGAATGGTAAAACTGCAGGTGTGTGTGAGGGTGTACATGGTAAAACTGCAGGTGTGTGTGAGGGTGCACATGGTGATATTGCAGGTGTGTGTGTGTGTGTGTGTGGATGGTAAAACTGCAGGTATGTGAGGGTGTACATGGTAAAACTGCAGGTGTGTGAGTGTGTAGATGCTTAAACTAAAATTATTGACATGCACATGTGACTAAGTGTTACAAGCTTTACAGAAAACAATAATAGAAAAAATAACACATGGTGAATTATCCTATCTGCTTACATCAATCCAATATTATTAAGCCTAATATTTTGGTTCCAAATAATCTATTTTATTTGAACACCATAAGGTTATAACATGGTTTTCTGCTACAGAGGAGGAAGATGACCCGAGCTGGAGTGAGGGGAAGTTGATATTGTATGATCGGGCGGAGTTGAAGACATCAGATCACAGGTAACAGCTACACATTGATTGTCTCAGACCCAGAACCACACTTGTTTCTCTTCCACCGGCCCTTTCTGTAATGCACAAACCCAAAATGAAACAAGTCTACATTTGACTCATGTTTAGGGTTATCACAAGGGCACATTTTTAATTTACATGGAGATGTTTTCAGAGGCTAAGCATTTCTTCAGCAATCATTGTTTCCTTTATGTGGACAGCTTACTGGGCTGAAGGTTTTCTTCATGTCTATTTGTTTTATTAAAGTTGACACCAACTACCATATATTGCTTCCCTCTTTAAACCCCTCTTAATTTTAGGTACAAAAAACTAACTTGCCATATATGGGATGATATACAGGAGCTGAAATGAAACAAACCGTAGTGATGATACTACTCTCTGGTGCTGTTTTAGTGCTATTTTTAGCTTCTTGAATGACATTTCTGAGTTATCCATGGACTACACACAAGTATTACCCAATGTCCATAGAGACAGGTGCTATCTCTGCTCTCTGATTCAGGCCTGTGCTGGCCCTCCTGGACATTGACGTGCTGGCAGTTGACGAGGCTTGCAAGGAGAAGGTGATGCACGAAGTTGTTGCTCAACAGGGACCACCAGATGGCACTGTCATCGTGTCTCTGGCATCGGGGGCAGAGTTTGATGATGAGATTATAGACCAAGTGGTCAGCACCTTCACTGAGATTGGAGACGTCACAGTCGTCAGGTGGGTTTGTGAAACAACATCAATATTGCTGAGTGTGGACTCACTCACTCACTCATGAACAAGACTCATCACTCATGCAGACATTGTTTACAATATTCTTTCTTGAACAGTAATCCAGCCACCAGCAGATTGTGGTCAATGTTGAACTAAGATGAACTAAAATGAAAAAAATGTATCATATCGTTAGGTGTCATTTTGTACTTTTCCTTGTATAAGTTTACAATGTACAATACGTCAGCAGAATGGATGTATCTCATTACCAGTTGTGTAACAGGAATATTTGGTGTCCATTCACACAGGTTTGTGGGCAGTGACATGTGGATCATCTACAAGAGTGGGGACGCTGCCCTTGAGGCCCAGGCTCTGGACCAGCACCAGGTCAATGGAGAGACTATTCGAGTGAGATTGTGCACTCCGGACTGGCGTGATGTCATTGAAAAGGAGCTGAAGATGTGTGCACTCAACACGACAGCTCTCTACAATCAGTTCTCCAACAGTCTGCTGGGAGATGATTTCAGCATGCCTGCCATGGACTATGTCATGGATGATGGTGAGTACCAAGTCAACCCTCATAGCTGATTCAAAATATGTCTAAGCCTCTAGGATGAAGAATGTTGTTGTAGTCTTTCTTACTTTGAAAGGGTGTCCATGAAATGCTTGATTAGCTTGAACCTGGAGCTGATGCCATTTCCTTTAATGGCAGCAACCATGGCTTTGTATGAGGGAGTTATCCTCCTACTGTTAACTGATGTGATGAAATGACAATGTTTAGCTCGACTGATTATTGAGGAAGAGTATATCAAGTGTGTCATTCTTTCTGTAGTCCAGCGGATAATGGCATGATTTGTATGCAATTGTGCATTTTCATGTTACAAGTGAAATTTTAGTTAAAATATTAAGAAAATAATATTCTAACATGTTTCAGATAGGGAGGCACTCAAAAATATGTTTTAATATTTTTGTATTAAGCTCCAAACAAATCTTGTGAAATATTGAGCCACTGTTATTTGTTGTGTGGAAAGTACTAGAAATGAGGTGAAATGAGAGTGATCTCCCCTTTGTTGTGACTTTTGATATTATGTCATCAATCAAGGTTACAATGATGTAATTGGTCAATTAGAGGGAGTTATCCTCCTACTGTTAACTGTTAGTATGTCTGTTGAAATATATGTGATGATATGACAATGTTTAGTTCGACTGATTATTGAGGACGAGTATACCAAGTATATCAAACATCAATTATGAAGTGATATGTTTTCAGTTTATTTCACTATGAGTTGACTTTCCGTTTCTCATGTACCAGACGAGGGTGACTTGCTCACTGGAGATGATGCCACTTTGCCCACTCCCCTTGCGCCACGGTCCAGGAATAGCAGTCCGTCATCTTCAGGTCAGTACTTAGGTCTTTCTGCAGCTGAGTTACAACATGCTCCAATAGACAGTGTTATGCACTTTGTATGTTGGGTGCTGATTTGACCCATTTGATATGTTAACGGTTAAGGCTGTAGGGTTTGCCAAGTTTCGTGTATCATAGGACAATTTTGCGTTCACTGGTCTTGAGGGGGACATGGGCTGATGTACCCTTGATGTTTGTTTATGTTCCCTGAGAAACATTGAGGGTAGATCAACCCATGGGCCCCGAGGGACCAGTGAACAACATATTCATCTTACCGAACATCTCAATGATAATTTTGAACTGTTTGAAGCACGGGTATTGGATCATAGTATTGAGTACCAGACGACAAGATGACAAGAAATACAAATTTAGAGTTATCTCCCTTCCATCAATTTGCATTTGCAAAACATCGGTAGTTTCGGTACATCATACGTGATTCAATGTTATTCGAGATAAAGACTTACTACTACGGAGTACCTAATGAGTTCGCATTCCCAGCGGGGTACATAGAAAATGTTACTCGCTTGTACGCAGGGTACATTGAAAATAATAGAAGAACGCTCAGCCAATCAGAAAACGACATAATATTTCCTTATCCTGACTCATACTTAATTGCTTGTCTCCTTCTTCTTGCGAATGATAGAGAAACACTTGAATCCCCTTTTGAAGCTCCCTTAAAAAAAGCGGACGTAAAATCACTCACCCAGTGTTACCTCCCTTAGGTATTTTGTTGGCAAAATCTGTCACATGACCAAACACGCTCTTCACTCTCTCCTTCTTCGCCCTAGAGGACGGTTGTGAGAGCGCCTGGGTCCCCTATACGGCACTATATCCTTTTATTTTTAGGCCTTTACCACTAAATTAGCTGTATACAGCATTTAAGAAGATATACCAGCGATATGGTTTGAAATATTTGTCTAAATTATCTGTTTATTCACGTTGTTGACATGATATTTCATCTTGTTTACAATTGATGAAAACTTGCAGTCATTGCAGATACCGGTTGTCGGTTGCTGATCCGTATTTATTATGTCCTAATTGCACTTATACATGTTCTTCCAGCTTTCGCTGTCAACTTTGTCAGCATTTATCTGAAATTGAATTTAATAATTATTTATATTCCATTCTTAGATGTGCCAAGGACAGGTCTAGACGGCTTTTACAAGTCATGTCTAAATCGAGTGATTGCGCTGATAACCGTTTATTGCTGTCCTACGGAGCATGTTGCTGTGGCAGATGGAAGCTCCGGCTCCAGGAAGAGGTCATCAATGTCAGTAGTAGCCTCATCGCAGTCTAAGAAGACCAGGGCATCGTCTTCTCAGAAAAAGAAGTTGTCTGCAGATAAGACTTCGGCGAAGTCTTCCCATGGGGCAGCGCAGAAGACGAGGTCCTTCGCTGCAGAGATCATCCCTTCAGACGAAGTAGACGTATATGACGAGCCAACCATCCTCATTCCTGACGTAGCAGTTAAGAAGAAGACGAGATCTTCTTCTACAGTGACGTCAGCAGTCATCTCAATGCAGTCAGACGTTCTATCAACGCAGACATCAGATACCAGAGGCGGCAGTTCTTCACAAGCACAGCGTTCCTTGGAAGAAGCCTCAGCACTTTCAGATGCGTCGTCATCTTTGCAGCAGCAGCAGCTGTCGTCGCAGAATTTCAACCCGGGTATCTTCATGCAGCAGCTTACTCAGCAGATGTTGGACCTGATGGAACGGAGGTTCGCGCAGGAGAAGGCTGCGGCGAAGGCCCTATCTACGTACGAGCCTGCACGAAGGACAAGCAGCCTGCAGATCGCATCCTGTTGAAGATGGTAGCCTGTGTGAAGGAGGGAACCTATGTGAAGGGTCATGCACTCGACGATTGTCCACGGCAACTTCCCCAGAACCTGCCAGCCCTGACAACGATGAATCTGCAGAAGATGTTCCAGAGGAGCCTTCGCGGCAGGAGCAGAACCAGATGTTCACCGGAGCATCGCAGAAGCAGATCATCCTCGACCTCAGATACGGACAGCCATCAGGAGCCTGCATGCATGTACCCCGCATCCCGTAGAAGAGAATCTACACCTTCACGAAGGCACAGAGATACTCCAGGGAGGATCCTTATCTGAACCGGTCACCTGCACGCAGGTCTTCAGGAAGGTCTTCAGGAAGGTCTTCAGGCACATCTTCACCCAGGTCTCCACACAGGTTTCCACGCAGGTCTCCATGCAGATCTCCACGCAGGAAGGAGGCACAACGGCGACGATCTTCAGAAACAGAGGCCTCTAGATCTGAAGATGATGACGGAATCATATTCTCCGATACAGCGATCAAATCTTGGATGGCTAATGGATTGGAACTTGCATCACCTTCTAAAGAGGATAATGAAGCATTCACATATATGATGTCGAACGACGACTTTGAAACACTTACCCTTCCACCCATCGATCCTGTCTCGGATGTACCGGAGAACCTCAGCACAGCCTTCAGGAAGGCAACAAAGTTCCAGAGCCAAAGCTTCCGCCATTCAGCGCCTCACTTCACCACATGGAACCATATCATGAAGGCCCCAGAGATAGATGAGAACTACAAAATCATCAACGACTCCCGACCAAGGACTTATAAAATAGAGGATAAGAAGCTGGCACAACTAGACAAAACTACCAGACCTACCTTCTTTGGTCTAGCCAGGTCAAGAGCCATCAATGAAACCCTCATCACGAAGTTCAGGAACTCGACCTCTGAAGAGGATAGAATGATTTACTCTGCATTGCTGTCCCAAAGAAAGATCATCAGTTTATGTCCAAACATCTGGCATCCACATCAGTGGGCCTGATTGCTGTCTTCCTGCAGTTGGAGTGACGCTTCACCAAGACACTGTACAGAGCTCCGTGGTCAGCATCATCTATCTTCGCAGGGGAAATTGAGGACATGGCCAAAGAAGTTACGAAAGAGTCAAGGGAGGTAATGATGATCAAGTCCATCGATACACTGGCCAGTGTTATCCGTCAGACATGGCAACGCTACTCCGGTAAGTCGAAGTTTACGGGGATACAGAGAGCCAGGGAAAAGAAATACGGCAACTCCAGAGGAGAGCACCCAGAGGTGCCAGGAACTTTAGACGCTGAAGGATGGGTTTGGAACGACTGGAGTCTTCCACCTCCAGCCGTTCCCATACAACCTTCAAAAGTGGGTGGACGTCTGCAACACTACTGGGATGAATTGGGGAATTCTTCAGGACGACTGACGTATCCCAGATCCTATGCAGAGGATACAAGATACAACTACAAGCAGTACCACTGTTGACAAGCAACTCTCTGGCCCACAACTATGCTGCCGACCAGAGGGAGAACCTACTTGATGCCATCACAACTCTACTCGAGAAGGAGGCAGTCGAAGAGATAAAACAGGAGCTCGTCACGCTCGGTTTTTACTCCCCAATCTTCCTGGTACCAAAGAAAAATTCCAGGGAAAAGTTCCGACTCATCTACAACATGAGGAAATTCAACCAAGATTATCTAGGCAGACCCACAAAATTCAGGATGATACACCTTCCTCAATTGCGACAACTCGTTCGTCCGTTAGACTACCTCGCCAGCATAGATCTACAGGACTCTAGGAGATACCTACGATTCCTCTTCAACGGACGTCATTTCCAATTGAAGGTGCTACCATTTGGAATATCATCGGCCCCCTGTTTGTTAACTCGAGTGACAAAGCCCATCATCACATATCTACATCATCAAGGTCTACGCAGTGCGTTTACCTGGACGACGGGATTCAAGCTCATAAAGATCCCAGTCAACTCAGACTGCAATTAGACTTCCCCATCAGGCTGCTCACTCAACTAGGATGGCTAGTAACTCTCCTTAAGTCGGAACTAGAACCCACACAGGATCTTCAATTCCAAGGAATACGGCTCATCACATCGGCGAATCGCATAGTCGTCCCAGAGGAGCGTTGGGTCAAGATACAACACATGATATCTCAAGCACTACTCTCTCCGTTACCACTATGAAGTTGGCAGAGCCTACTTGGTCTTCTCACATCAGCACAAGACATGACACGCAGAGGAAGAGTACAACTGCACCCACTACAAGTGTTTGTGAACGCTCATCTAGACACTGAAACCATATCTTCTATGGTGGACTCGGAAGTCGAATGTTTGCGGAGGAACCTACTTATCAGAGCCGGAGTGCAACACTCATCTCTACGTAGATGCATCACTTCAAGGATGGGGAGTCCACCTCGACAACGAAGTGGCAGTAGGGAAATGGTCGAGTCAGGAGCAGAGTCTGCACATCAACATGCTCGAGATGAATGCAGTAATAAACGCCTTATTACACTGGTCCAGCATACTAAGGAACGCACAACTGATGATCCATATGGACAACTCCACAGTGGCGTTCTACATCAACAAACAAGGATCAACAAGGTCAAGGAATCTTCTAGACCTCAGCTTTCATCTGTTCAGCATAATAGACAACCTGAACATCAACATTAAAGCATGCCACATTCCCGGAGCCAAGAATGTGATAGCAGACGCCCTATCTCTTCCAACACAACCATCCCTGACGGAACCGATGTTACATCCAGAAGCCTTCAGATGCATGATACAGAGGATAGGATCTCCGCTGATAGACCTGTTTGCTACAAAGTTCAACAAACAACTACCAACATTCGTCTCTCTGGTCACGGATCCACAAGCATGGACAACAGATGCTCTAAGCATCTCCTGGGAAGGACTGAACGCTTACGCGTTTCCATCTCCAGCTCTAATACCGCAGGTGTTGCAGAAAATCAAGAAGACGAAGAAGCTGCAACTGATTTTGGTTGTGCCCTACTGGCCAGCGAGGGTGTGGTTTCCCATCCTCATACAAGAACTCGGAAGTCCAACCCTGCAACTCCCAGAGTGGCCGAACCTACTAATTCATCCGCACACCAAGCAAGTACACGGAAATCCAACAGTATTCCAGCTACACGCATGGAGCGTATCAAGACTTGCTTGAAGAAAAGAGGATATTCCGCCAGAGCAGCGAAAGCAGTCACACTAGCTCTATGTAGATCAACCCGCAACTTGTACGATGACAAGTGGCAGAGTTTTGAGAAATATGCATTGAAGAAGGGCTTCATGGCGATGAAGAGCAACACATCCTCAAGTGGCGGAATACCTTTGTCATCTAAGACAAACGAGGCGGTTAAAAGGTTAAAATTTCTCTACATACCTAGCGGCCCTCAGCGCGGTTATCACCATGAAGACGGGTGTTAAGCTGACCAAAGTACCAGAGATACTGGCTCTACTACGCTCCTTTAAGTTGGAAGACCAACAAAAGAAATTTAAAGCGCGCCTGCTTGGGATCTCAACGTAGTCTTGCAGCATCTCACCAGTGACACTTATGAACCACTAGAAAGGACATCCTATGAGTTTTCAACATTCAAAACTCTGTTCTTGATCGCCTTGGCAACAGCAACTCGGATGTCGGAAATACATGCTCTGGTTTTGAACGAATACGATTTGATGCACATCGTAACATCGTACATCTGGGATTGAGATGGGACTTCATAGCAAAGAACAACTGGCCGGTCAACCAGACAGACAGTTCCACATCCCAGCACTCTCGACAGTCTTTGGGCCACAGGATACTCTGGACCTATCCTTATGCCCAGTCAGAGCATTGAAAGTCTACCTACAAAAGGTCTAAGACGAGGAGACGAAAATTCAAGCGCCTTTTCATCCCTCTATCAACGGAGACAGCTACAGAGGTCTCACGTACGACAATATCGATATGGATGAGAGCTGTCATCCTAAGAACCTACAAAGCAGCAGGACTTGAGCCTCAACGAGCCTCCAACCCTCATGAAGTCAGAGCGCTGGCATTGACACTCGCTCTGTTTGGAAACTGCTCCATCTCGACAATAATGGAGGGCTGCTTTTGGAAGTCGGAGATGGTGTTTGCCAACCACTACCTCAGAGACATTGCTACCGAGGACGTCTCCGGCATTCACCAGTTTGGGCCTCTCGTTGTAGCACAACAATTGACGGTTCCTCAAAGGCGCTGAGATGAATGTCACCCTTTTATCACGTGACTTGTAAAAGCCAACGCTCTGAAGAGCTAGAGCTTTAGAGTCCATGCGCCCGTCTAGGACAGGCCAGCATGAGTGACAGACCCTGTACTTGTAAAGGACTTACTCGTACATGAAGAAGGGTCGCTTCTCCACTTGATGCGAGCATCAAGACATGGAGTTGCATAAAATGTACTTTTTTTTATTGAAATTGATATTTTATACTTATCCTGACTCATGAGGTCAGACCTCCCAACCTCCCCTCATGGCATTCTGGATTCCCTGTAATCCGGGTGTCGGGCTCATATTTGGAGAGAGTGAAGAGTGTGTTTGGTCATGTGACAGATTTTGCCGCCAAAATACCTAAGGGAGGTAACACTGGGTGAGTGATTTTATGTCCGATTTTTTGAAGGGAGCTTCAAAAGGGGATTCAAGTGTTCCACTATCATTTGCAAGAAAAAGAAGACAAGCAATTAAGCATGAGTCAGGATAAGTATAAAATATCAATTTTAATCCAAAAATTGCATTATGTGTGAGGCAAGATAATTTCTCATGGACCCTGGGACCAGTCCTTCTCCCATAATTATGTAATGCTGGGAAACTTACTGATTTCACTGTACTTACATCGTCAGCTTTCTACATTCTGAATACATTGACTTCCTCCATCACTTGTTTTGTACAAAATTATCACATGGTGTTGTCATGTCCCCATTGCTATTGATAATCATAACTTCTGTCATTGTGTCTTGCATGTATTGCAGTCAGTGAACTGTATTGGTTACGAATTGACAGCGATTCAAACATCACTCACTTAAACCACTCACTGAAATATCCACCCACCCAGCCACTCACTCAAACCACTCACTGAAATATCCACCCACCCAGCCACTCACTGAAATATCCACCCACCCAGCCACTCAAACCACTCACTGAAATATTCACCCACCCAGCCACTCACCGAAATATCCACCCACCCAGCCACTCACTGAAATATCCACCCACCCAGCCACTCACTCAAACCACTCACTGAAATATCCACCCACCCAGCCACTCACTGAAATATCCACCCACTCAGACATCCATTGTTTGTCACAGGCCGCAACAGCCCCGCTGTACAGGAGGAAATACCAACTGACATCCCTGGAGGACCCCCTAGTGGACCTCCTGCAGGTCCGCCGAGTCGACCCCCAACAGCTCCCTCTCGCCCTGACAAGCCCCCACCCCGCCCCGCAGCTGGTCCCGGTGCTGGTGGGGCAGCTCCAGGTGGGGCGGCGCCAGGTGGGGCAGAAGCTCTCATTGTTCCAGAGCCTGGGGCAAGACTTCGGAGTTCACCATCGCCAGAGGTAGTTTAACTGTGAACATGTTTCAAATGTTCACCTTCTAAAGTGTCTTCATCTGCTTGTAAGCAAATTATTGGGTTCAAATGGACATATGATTGTCAACTTCCAGGTTGTCATCTTACTATGTGTCTATATTTTCTATAACTGAGGATGGACCAGTAACAACTCTGCTTTTGATATGCCAAGTCATTTTCAAAGGAGCTTTCAGTGCTGTTCTGTAGAACCTCACTTAACCCTTTACTTACAAAACCAAGCCCATGGAGGCATGTTCTGTCCTTCACTTAAAACATTGGTTTATTCTTGAGTTGTTGGGATTCAAATTTACAGTTTGTTTTTGTTGATGATGTTGATGATTTCTATAATGGTAAGCTGTAAAGACCCTATTTCATTCATATCATTTGAAATTTACAAGTTTACTTAGAGACTTTTGCAGAATTAACTGCATACAAACTGATGCACATGCAAACCATGATGATGATGACTGTTATACTGGGGCCCACTTGATTTGATGTTTCTCCACTGTTGTACACATGCTTTACTCAGTATGTGTTTTGTATTGGTTACAGATGCCTCGCAAACAGCCTCCACAGAGGCCCGGAGCCCCACCTGCGAAGCCTCCACCTCCACAGCGCCCCCTTGGAGGGCCACCTAAAGGGGCACCTGCTAATCAAGCACCTCCAGGTGAGATGACACAATGTGAAAACTCTAGTCTAGTGTCATCAGACATCTGTGACACATCCTCCTTTGGATGGCTGTCATACAGTTTTTGGTAACTCACTTGAACTTGAAAATTACTAATACAGTTTTTCTTATTTATGTTGTTTGTAACATGACAAGATTATTGGTCCAGTGTGACCTTAAACCTTCGATGACATATGCTTTCTGAAATACCTTTAGTTCCTTCACCTTTAGTTATACACTTCAGCTGTCGAGTCATGCACATGGCTCTCCACTAGGTGTTGACATAGTTGTAATGAATGAAAGCATGCTGGAATCTTTTTTTAAAAATATTTTAAGTGGCATGTAAACTTCAATACAATGACATACATCCACCAAGTCAGCGAGTCTTACCATCTCATCCTGTTAGTCACCACTGACAACACGTATGATCATCTCTGATGACAAGCATGGGTTGCTGAAGACAAATTCTAACCGCATCTTCATTCGTCTATTTAAAGTCACTTTGAAATCTAGTGTGACAGGAGTATTGATGTCTGTTCCTGGCAGGTTCCCCAGGGAGACATGTGGGGAAAGAGGCCCCCAAGATCCGCCAGCCCCTCCGCCCCCCACCCTCAGCCAAGCTGAAGGCCAAGAAGGGAGGTCCCCGTGCGGTAAGCTGGTCTTCTCTGTCTGTTGTTTCTTAGATCTGACTACATTTTGAATTGCACTTCTCAATTTGTGTGGCTAGAAACAAAGAATGCTGTGTGATTTATGTTTCTGTTCATCCATGTTGTCACCATCTTAACAAACCATTTCAAACAGTTTCATGGAGAGAGTCAGATGTTGACGTTAACCAAACCATAAAACAGTTCCTGAGTGCAGCTGTGTGATTTCTACCTTTAGTAGCCCCCCACTAGTGTTTACAGTTTCAGAAACTCAACTTTGGGGCATGGCAATAAAGTATTTGAATTCTGATCTTGATCTGTTGATCAATAACCCAGTGTGTGTTCTATTAACCTCGCATGGCCTCCCTCCTTTTGTAGATCTCCTCTATTGGTCTTCCCACCAACGTAACACATCACACACATGCCAGCAGTATGGAAGAGGCACAGAAATTGATAAGTAACCTGATGGGAGGTAACCAAGGAAACGCGAATGCTAATTTACCAGCGCCCATGATGCCAAGCACCACTCCTGCACCTGTTGGAGGTATGTATAATACTAATGTTTCTCTGTCACACCAAGTACATGGCTCAAAACAACTTGATTAGGTTATTCAAAATCTAAATTTTTCCTTATCCTGACTCATGATCTGAAGCATATAGCATGAGTCAGGATAAGTATAAAATATCAATTTTATCATAAAAATTACATTTTTCAACATCAAATCGTTTAGTTATTAGTAAACAGCAATGAATCATTATTTGCTGAGAACAGAAACCATTTGTGAGGGAAGTATTTATCCACAAGAAATAGAATAACACTGATTGTACAGTTTCACCAGGTTTTCTAGCTGCTATTACTTTTGTTCTTTTTCAGACATGTCTTCCTCCGCTTCAGCTTTGGCTGCACCTACCCCAATCCCTAGAAGTCGGACTGCCCAGGACATGGCAGGTACCGACACCTCCTCCAGTAGTTCCAGCAGCCAGGCACCTCCCAAGCCAATGCCAAGGTTCCGCAGTATGGAGAACTTGTTGTCGGACAAATCCGGCGGTGAGGTCACTACAGCCCCTGTTGCCCGACCCAGGCCAACTCCCAGAAAAGATGTTCAGAGTGCCGTCATTTCTCCAGCCTCAGACCCAGATGATCCCTTCATAGTGAAACCACCGCAGCGACCACTGAGTGCAGTAGGGAGGCCACTGCCTCCTGTACCTAATGGTCCACCACCAACATTTGGATCTCAGTCAGAAGAAACATCTAGTCATAGCAGTGGTCCACCAGTGCAAAGTCATAACATATTAGATGCTCCTTTGTTAGGTGACACCAGCAGTGAGCCTGACCCCTTTGATACAAGTGCAATACCCAAGTTTCTCACTCATGACCCACCTCCTATCCCTGTCCGACCTCCAGATGCATCAACAAGACCCTCAACGGCTGATCCTCCGTGTCCAGACGTCAGTCCACCACCAACTCCTCCAGCCCTCGACACATGTCCGTCTTACCCTGTTGGAGGCCCAGAGAGAAGTAAACCCTTCCAGTCCTCCTCCCCAACACCCCAGGGAGACTGTCCCCAGGAATCCCCACCAGCTCCACCCAGCTGCCCTATGGAACCACCCCCACCTCCACCCAGACTGGATTCATTTCCACCAGATGTTGCCCCCCAGGATTTAGATATGTCCGAAAGCTCAAATATGCCCCCTTCTATACCTCCACCCAATCTTCCCCTTCCCCCTATCCCTGTCCGCCCTGGCCCCCAGATGTTGCCCCACCCCTATGACTGGTCCTCCCCCTGTACCCAGTCGTCCAGCTACAGTACCCCCAGTCCCACCCAGACAGTAGGTGACAGCCGGGTGGGTGAACAAGCAGACTACACACTGGACATGAAGGACCCACTTAAAGTAGATTTTGGCATGCCAGATGCTAGTCACAGATCACTCATGTATAGTATAAGAAGATAGGGTATTTATTTCATCAATAAGACCTGTATTTGTGAATCTAAAGTCAACAGTGTAAGAATTTAGAATGTTCTAAAACCATTCATTGTAAATAGCATGTGGTATTTATTTAACACATTAAATGGATGGTGATGATTTTCTGTTTAGTGCAAATGGATGTTTGAGTAGATGCATCGCTGGTCTTGCCTGTGTGATAATTCCCCCTCCCCCAGCATAATACCACATGTGTAATAGAAGCTGTTACAAGTTGATAGTGCCAGATTTATTATAGAAACTTTGTAGATATTTTTATGTACAGTCTTTTTATACAGCCATTATTGGTTTATATTGTTAATGTGGCATTTTAATGTATGTACTTGTTTTTTACATATATGCAAGTCTGAGTTATCTTGTGAGGAAATCAACATGACATAACAGTTATACAAAGGACAAAGTAGGGTAAGGACTCTTATTGGTCCCCTGGATAGCTTCAAATATTAGTATGAATGTGGCTGACAGCAAACTGTTATTCTTCTTTTAACTCTTGAATTTGAGACTAGATCAGGTATGGCTAATATGGGCCCCAACTATTTGAACAAGAGAATTATGAACAAGTCTGTGACCAAGATGATCCGATGTATCTGACATTGCATCCTCTTCATCTAGACCTGAAGGGGCAGTGGGGTAGCCTAGTGGTTAAAGCGTTCACTTGTCATGCCTGAAGACCCAGGTTCACTTCCCCACATGGGTACAATGTGTGAAGCCCATTTCTGGTGTCCTCCACCTTGATATTGCTGGAATATTGCTAAAAGCGGCGTAAAACCTAACTCACTCACTCTAGACCTGAGAAAAGCAACCAGGGTCAAAGAATTGCTGATGTTCAAATATACAAGGGTAGTAATTCAGCACCAAGCACTGTTTTTTTTTATAATATGCGCTCTCTGAGCATTCCAACATCTACTGTTCCTGTTGTCAAGGTCAATTCCCTCTAGCTCTCACTTAGCAGCTGGGTTAATCTCAAAGGTTTTGGAATCCTATTTTGAATTTTCTGAATTGCATTTTGAATCAGGTGGTGCTAAATTAATGCTTATGTGTATATTTGAAATACACCCCTTGAAACCTTGAGATAGGACATTTAATTCATGTTAGCCTAAATGTTACATTTTCTGTAGTCCACAGGAAACAGACTATAGTCCAATTCTCATTCACATAACACACATGGTTACTTTCAAATAATTTCTTAAAGTTTTGCTTCTATCTCAACTAATGTCAGTTCTGTTGTCCAAAGAAGGTCTTATGATACGTCCACAGGTAGATGAAATCATACAATCACATTATCTGTGCTGAGTGTGCTGTGATGCTTAGTATTTAATAGCTCCTACTCATTGCTAATGCACGGTCTCCTCTCTTGCCAGTACTATCAGCTTTGTCACCAGGACACACATATGGCACAGTAAACGAACATGGTTACGGACGACAGCTAAATTAATTCCTGATAAAGTTTACCAGAACACACATTTACATGGCTGGTACGGGCCTGCTTATTTAACTATGTTCTACAGTGTTCAGTGCTATTCTGTGTGCAGCTTCTCACAGTTGACAATCTGTGATATTCTTGTTTGTTTTCTGGAGTTATTTGGTCCATGTGAATCTCATCTGTGTGTAATTAGAACCCCATCCACACAATACTGAAGGTTGTATTGTGTTTGGATGCATTAGGAACAGCCATGTCCATCTCACATTCCACAGAGTAATGGACCACTTGCCCATTACACGGCTAGCTAGTCTTCATTTCAAACAAGTACTGGTATGTGAATTAATTAAGCAATTAAAGTGTTGATGCAAAGAAAAAGCTTTAATTCCCACCATGTTCCTTTTTAATGTAGAGTTGTTTCCCTTTTGTATGCCAGAATCCTACAATATTGAATGTGGTGAACATATATGACCTGCTTTAATTTTGCTTATAATAACTCAGTCATTGGAAATGAACCTGTGATGAAGTATTCAGTCGTGTTAAAGCCCAATTCACTCCCTCAAATCAGACCTTTCCAACTCACTCTCATAATGACAATGTTCCTTGTGTTGTGACCAACTGGGGCTAACCCAATCAACTTTGGTGCTTTTCATGTTTGGATCTCCACCTAAAATATCATGGAATGGATGTCCATATGGAGTTCTCCTGTGCCCCATTATCAAGTCTGGATCTTTTTAGAGATTTGTGGAGCCCCCCCTCCAATCAAGACTGGATCTCTATATATAGTCACCCCCTACTCTTCATTGTCCATCTGAAGCTTTACTGGAGGTGTCGACTGCAAGCATAATCAGTGGGGATCAATAACACTGGCATACTCTCCCTCCAAACAGTTTTTATGAATGTAATTCGCTTACTTTCTTGATTTTCTGACCGAAGTATTCCCACTCTAATATGCTTATGTAAGTTTTCACACAACCTATTCAAACATGTGTGTTATTCCCAAACACACAACACATGTAATTGATGCCACAATTTAGCATCTGTCGATGTTGATTTAGAGCAACATGTTGTCCGTTTAGTGTAGCAGCCATCTTGATTGGTGTGTAATAGTTACACTGGCCTGTTGACATTTTACCAGTTCAGGGGTGGAAATAACTTTAAAATTGCTAGTGTACTCAGGTACAGTGGCACATGTAAAATCACTTGCCCTGATAATTCTTCCACTATACCGGCTGATTTTCTTGTTGATTTTTTAAATAAACAACATAATTAACATTGGAAAGTCAACTGGACACCGGTACAGTGTGACATACAAATTTGCTAGCCCGACAGAAAAAACCCACTGGACTGGGGCATCGGGCAATGGGTTATTTCCACCCCTGCAGTAGTTTTAGAACTATCACTGAGAGTATTGGAGCAAGCACACCTGGAAACTACTTGACAAGCAAGTGGGACATCACAGGCATGTAGTATATACCACAGTTCTACCATACAGGCCGATATACAACTGGTTCTCTTGACATGCAAGAAACTGATGGCGTCCTTTTGGTTTCATGTTGAATAATGATGGAAAATGAGTGCTTCTAGGGTTATGAATTTGGCTGCGGCCGAGGGTATGAAAACCTTGGTGTTTGTTGGTGTGGAGAAGCCAACATCTGTGGTTTTGTTGGCATTATCTAGTCTTTCATGTTCTGTGGAGAAAACATTCCATGCCTCCTGACAGTATTGTTGTTTGTTGACTGTGTTGATGTACATAGCCTTCTAGGAAGCACATGGTAGCCACATAATAAACCAAGTCAAACATTCACCTGGCTTCATTCATCTGTCACTGAAGGCTTCACATTAGTAAATGCATGGAAAGAGGGGAAATAAGCATTCCATTTTGTTGACATGTGATCGCCCAGCTACAATAAATATGACATTTAGTGAAACAAATTATATATACGTATCCATTTTCTGTCAACTACATCATTTCGAGGCGTGAGTAGATGTAATATGATTTCTGTGAAAAATGTGGATCGAAGTTATAATTATCTGTAACTGCCAGTTGTCTTGTGGTCTGTCATGATTAGGACCCCATCACAGGGATCGCCTTATAAGTACGAAACATACCATTTTGATACTGATTTTAAGGGTAAAGTTACGGGGTTAGCCTATCTCTGAGATCGACTTATCTACGGTAATATACAGTATGCCACTCAAGGTTGAGAACCATCTAATTCTTTGATGTTACTTTTGTTAATCATGGTTAGAACCTGTGACACTTCTCTAAACACAGGAGGTTTCAGTCAAAATAATGCCTTCCTGTCATCTTTCACTTCTGAAAGAAAGAGAAAGCTTGGCTTGAGATACTACCATGTGAACTGAAGTGTATTTCCAAAATATCTTCTAAAAAAAACCAACCAATTTATAACATAACCAAACACAGAAATATGGAGAAAGTCACTAAATGACAAAATATGACCCAGAGCAGGTGAACATAACTCCCATACAGTGACATTGTGACTCTACATCGCGAATATCAAGCTGTAGATTGTAACTAGAATGGTGTTTGTATTGCATTCCAAAACACAAGTCCTCATCCCCCACCATTTCTGAATGCCCCATTTCTTCCCATCAGAAAAGAGTATCCTGGACTACCTTGACTTCACATCAGGTGCCCAATATGCATGTTCAGTGCCCCGGTTTTACAGTACCAGCAAACTGATGATGATGCAGACTTGTTTTCTGACATCATGCTGTAGTTTATAATGGATGACACTTGGCACACGGCTCACCAAGTGTCCTCTTTGTTTTATAATATGATATGACCAGGGACTCGAACCACCAACCTTCCACTAGGTCAAGATGGTCCCTACAACAAGATACTGTGGCTGGTAGACATGTGCGTTCTTTGTTCACAAAGACAAACAAGAGTCAAATCTCCCCACCATTCCCCTTTGAGACTAAGTCCGAATCGTTTCCATGGAAACCTGGGAAAATAAATATGCCAAAAATCTGCAAATGCTTGACTTAAGGTTCTGTTTGATATATCTACCAAGTTCTGTTGAAAACTATTGAACGGTTCTTGAATTATGCTCCGGAAACAAAATGATCACGGACGGACGAGGCGTCGACTATATGCCCCCGCATTACATGCCGGGGGATAAAAAAGGCTATGGCTCACTACTTAAAGGTCACATAAACCCTAGGGGGTAAAAATACATAAATCACTAACTGGCATCGTTATAAATGAAACCCCGTCATTAAAACTACTCATTTCGACCTTTAATTGACTTAAATCGACCTTTTTGACAACAGTGCACAATTCTCACCCGCGAACGAAATTTCAACCAATCAGAGCGGCGCGACTCTGTGACGTCATATGAGGAATAGCTTTGAGGGCCGATGCAGAATTCATCTACATTTTAGGGGTAAATTATCTTGTTTACAGGCTTGTATAAACCTGAAATCGTGACAATTGTTGTGGAAAATGAAAGCTATATGTTCTCACAATCTACTGTCATTTAATTTTGTCTCCTGCTTTGCCTAGTTTCCGAGTTACAACTTGTTTTCATAGACGCTTCTGTCACAATTGATTGGTGTCGTTAGGCCCTATTTGTATAATGACTGATCCAAATTGATCCCATTTCTGTGTTTTTTTGCCTCGATATTTAATCATGTCATTTAAAAATCTGTTTGTATTCTCAAAACAGTGTCGGCCCATAAGTTTTCACATGCAATACAGCAATTAATACTCCCTTGTTGTAACCCGTGTTAGGTGGTATAAACCTACACATGTTATTTGTCATCATTCACTTGATGGTCAGTTAATGAATTTATAACAGGTATAATTAGTGGTAACACACTTAGATTACCCGACAAAGGTTCCCATTTGGCATTTCTTGTGTCTGGAGTAGATATTCAATATTATAAACATCGATCAAAGGATTAACCGATAACATGCTGATTGATTAATTACTTTTATCTTACACAGCGGAATTGTCAAAAGGTAGTGTTTATGTATGTAGATTTACTAATCTATACTGAATACACTCTGCCGTGTCGGTGTCTGCGTAAAAACAACGTCCTTCTTTCAAAGGATTAACCGGCAATACATTGATTGATTGCCCATTATTGGCTAACTAAATTACTGTTTTAAATGAAAGGCGGACATTATGCAATTAGTTGCCAGGTGTGCTATCTTGGGTGACCAATGAGACTATACACCAATACCTGAAAAGATTTATCACTTTTTCGTATATTAAACTGTTAAAAGACACATCATTTGGAACAGTTTTGTGGATATTGATGGATACATTCCTCAAACAAGGTACTGGCCTGATATTGTTCCTATAACTTTAATCTGTTTTAATTTTAATATTTGCATTTTGTTTTTTATTCATTTGTCGTAGCATTCAACAGAATCATTGTTTTCGCCGTGAAGTGTAATGAGACAGACAACATACACTAGGGTGTGTGTGCGAATTATGATTCACATTGGCAAACTATAAAATGTCTAGATATTACAGTTCTGTTATAAATTCACTATAAGTATCAGCAGATAGTCAGCTTTTTATTTAGTTTCAAAATGCATAAAAGTATGATAATAAACTAATTAGGATTATAAGACCAAATATAAAGACGCACATTGACTAGTATCTACATACTGGTGAGTGGACATTAACCATGTGAATGTAGCAAGAAATTTATCGCGCAGTATTGTGACTTCGACCCCCACCTCGCTTCCGTGGAACAAATCGTTATGTTATAAGTTGTGTCATGCAAAATCCTTTTGGTTATAATTCCAATACATATTTAACTACGAGTAGAAAGTAGTTTTGATTTTCTAACTTGATGAAAACAAACTATAATCTCATTAATTCTAACAGACTTTACGATTTTCAAAAATGGCGGCGCCCTGTCGGGAACATCCGCCAGTCTGTGGATAAATGCTATTCAGGTTTGTTTTCACCGAGTTACAAAATCAAAACTACACTCTACTGGTAGTAAAATATGTATTTGATTGATGGCCAATAGGATTTTGCATGACATAGCGTATAACATAACAATTTCTCTCCTGGCAGCGAGGTGGGTGTCAATATAATACTACTTACAATATTATTGTTACTTCGACCACAACCTCACTTCCGAGGAAGAAATCGTTATGTTACAAGTTGTGTTATGGAAAATCTTTATGGTCATCAATCATGTACATATTTTACTATAACTAGTAAGTAGTTTTGATTCTGTAACTTCCGTGAAGCGATCTGAACACAAGTAAGATATCGTTTCAGGCTTCCACAACGCTCTCTTCGCACTCACAAACATAACCCATTTAGCACGAATTGCGGGGTCCTGTGGAAATCTGTGCATGGTGACACCATCACCCGACCCCTAGGATCAATTGACGACAAAGCAACGATTCGGCATGTCGTCGTTCATGTCGAGAAATCATCAAAATGATGAGCGTGCTACACACTTTCTATACAACTAACTGAAAATCGTTCCTCATATGACGTCACTGCAGTGCTCTGGCGACAGAGTTACGTAACCTGTCTGTGGTTTCGTTGGCGGGCGAGAGGGAAGCAGGCGACTTTTTGGCCACTTTTAATCGCTCGGTATTAATTAACCACAAGTTTTTAAAGAATAAATTTGGTGTTCCGCATAAGACTAACCACAAATCTTTCATATGTAATGGTTAAAAGAGTAACAAAAAACAAAGTTTAGTGGTTCTTTAAGTCAGGTAATCAGGACCACACCACTCTTAACCATAGGCCTCCTCAGTCCTTAATCATCATGTAGTGGTAGGCATTGGCTTAACCAGGCACAATACACCAAGAGTGTAGAGTCTAATACAGATGCCACTGATAGCTAAATTAATCAGAGATGCACCCTTCATAAACAATTGAAAGTATTAGTTCAGGGATGAATATCCACAAAATGATTGAAGAGAGTGTTTAAATTTCAGGAGCACAATCATGAGATTTCACTTGCATGCTGGTGCCACCACTTCATGTTCAGGATGTATTCCATGGACAACAGAGATACAGGACTTTCATGTAAATTCATTTTAATCAACAATCCATCAACAGTGAAGTCTTTCTGACACATATTTTGTTTTAATAGTTATTTCTATTTTACCTACAGTATCCAGTCTTTATTTCTTGCTGTAATGTCGGCCATAGGCCCATAATTACAACAATGGTTACAGGCTTTCCCTTGGTTGATGTACAGCAAATAACCACAGATGAGATGTACAATGAGGAAGGTGCGGAACGTTTTACATCTGCATAGTAAATATACATAGCATTATTTCTAATAACTTCAATATTTGCTGATGACATTAACATATTAAATTAGTGTAAAGATGGATACCTGCAAAACTTTTCTGCAATATATCTAATCTTTAAGTCATTATAATAATCACACACTAACAAAAATGGTATTCATTTTCAATACATTGTCTGTTACAATATTTACAAATACAGTATCAGAGAGAAACAATTTTGTGTTCTCGTGGAGATGCTGTCGTTTTCAGATTGTGGCCTCAATAGTTCATCACACCCTTATTGCACAGTTTCCTTGACAGCACTTCAGTATGTTCTGCCAAACACTAATGGTCCATCAGTAATACCACCAACAACCCCGTCTCCTGTCATGGCATTATGGAACGTGTCTTTAATGCCCCTGTTTTGCAGCGCTAACATTGGTCAAGGCCATGCTGCATTCGAAGTTGTTTATCTTGTTTCTTTGCCTTCAACTGCCACAATACCATGTTATGTTTACTTTCAATTCTCTTCATCAACTCTGAAGCTGGGAGTGATGATTTATTATATCCATCAATAGAGGCCACATTGGCACCTTTGAAGGAGTCACAAGTACTCTGGATGAGGGGAGGAAGCTTCTGTGGCCGCAGCCCAGCTCTTCTTGGTTTTGATGCCTTGCTTCCATTCTTCCCCCCGTTTTCTCCAAGCTCACTGCTCTCTACACTGCAGACAAATAACATTTCACTCAGTTCCATTTTGGAATGAACAATATTGGCCAAATAACATGTGATTATAGGCATTATGAAAGCTTGTCGGTGTGTTAAAATTAGAGACTGCAGGGTGATAGTCTCAATGTGACAAAGCTGATTTTCCCCTGCTCTTTATGATGTTTGCTTTTGTTTTACACTGCAGTTTTACTTCTGCTATATCACAATTACCTCTAGATAAAGTCAGTCACTGAAAGAATCAGCAATGTCCTGCATGACATTACGTCACACAATCTGTCAAGCAACAGTTTGACCACCTGAACCTGTTAAGTCACTTGTGCAACTAACAATGGGGGAATGGGCTTTGGGGAACACTAGATGATGGGGGGACTGAACACTAGATGATGGGGGACTGAACACTAGATGATGGGGGACTGAACACTAGATGATGGGGGGGACTGAACACTAGATGATGGGGGACTGAACACTAGATGATGGGGGGACTGAACACTAGATGATGGGGGGACTGAACACTAGATGATGATGGGGACTGAACACTAGATGATAGGGCTAAACACTAGATGATGGGGGACTGAACACTAGATGATGGGGGGGGACTGAACACTACTAGATGATGGGGGGGGACTGAACACTAGATGATGGGGGACTGGGGACTGAACACTAGAACACTAGATGATGGGGGGACTGAACACTAGATGGCGGACACTGAACACTGGATGGCAGGGGACTAAACACAAGCGACATGTTTGATTCACTGTTGCCAATGCAATACCACTAGTTACAAATTTCACCTTCAACTTGCCTAGCTGATGACTTCTTTTTTTTCTTCTTCTTCTTCTTGGTTTTCTCTGTAGCCTTTTCCTGTATTTCCTTCTCAGTCTCTTTTTCCTCCCTCTTCCTCTTCTTGTCCTTCTTCTTCTCCGTTTGCTCCTCCTCCTCACCTACTGTCTTGTCATCACCAGGTGAGTCGGCTGTCTCGGAGTGCTTCCTTCTACACTTTTTGCTTTTCTTTTTCTTAGGCTCAACATCACAACTGCCTAAATTACTATGTTCTATATGCATATCTGAATTATTATTCTCAGTTTCTTCTATATCTAAGTCCTTAGTTTTTCGTTTGGACTTCTTATTTTTCTTCCGACAGTGAGAGTCAGCTGCTGACTCTGCTGGCTGTTCTATAGTATCTGATTCTAGTCCACATTTATCTTCCCTTGATGGTGATGACGTCTGACCCTTCATGGCAGCCATCTTTTTGGCAAAATATTCTTGCATTGTAGAGGTGCTGTTTATGGTATTGAACCCATGTGACATGTCAGCCTTCGATTCTTCAGACCCTGAGGATTCCTACAAAAAATAAATAATATACGCTTACTGTAAGAGTCTTTGTCATGTTCATTTATAAATGCATTCCCAAATAAAACTGAAAGTAAATGACTTCACAAATTAAAGTCACTGAGAAGTCCATGCTTAACTTGTGACTTTCTGAAATATTTTATGCATTCATCTCAATGTTAATGAGACATTACTGCTTCGTACAAAATATTCTTCAGAAAAATCTTACACATTATCCTCTTACAATTTCTTCTGATTTGTTTCTATGGAAATATAGTAAATCTTATCAAATCTAAGTTCAATAATGTAAATGAAAATGTGAAACATCCCAAGCTCTAAAAGGTGTCACTTCACATTAATACATTCACAAAGATTCCAGAGGAAATGTTGGATTTTTCAGTAATACTCAAAACACTAGCCTGTAAAATGGCTTACAGAGTGTGTTTGCATACTACATGTAAAATGTGAAATGTGTCCCTTTCACTGGTAGTAACTCACACTTGATTCAAGTGCTGGAGAGTTCTTTCCAGAGGTAGGTTTGGCTGCACGTTTACCAAATATACATTTGAGATCTTCATGTGATCTTGATGACAGATCTTTGCCCTTCGTGAACTTGCTGTAACTGCAAAGTAAATTTATGACCTTTGTAAATGAATAGCCCACTGCAACCCCACACCTAACATCACAATCATGAGTAACACCACTTACTTTGTTACCCTTTTAAAATAAAGAAAATATTCAAGGGAAGAGAAGGTTGGTTGCTTTGTTGTTTAACGCCACACTCAGAAATATTCTAGCTATATGGTGGCGGTCTGTAAATAATCAAATCTGGACCAGACAGTCCAGTGATCAACAGCATGAGTATCAATCTACACAATTGGGATATGACATATGTTAACCAAGTCTGAGTCTGACCACCCGACCCCGTTAGTCGCCTCTTACGACAAGGGTTGCTGAAGACCAATTCTAAACCGGATCTTCAGGGGTCGGAAGAGGAGGAGAGAGGGAATGTTCATACAAGAAAAAAAAAGGGAGAGAAATAAGCTTAGAAAAACACCATTTTTGTTGTTGGGAATTTTATGGTTGTATGAACTTTGATGAAATTAATTCAATCCATGAGACATTCCTTCACATAAGTTGGGAGTGAGTCTGAAGTACAACACTGCTAGGCAGCATCTCAGTATTCCCCTAAAGAAACACCTGAATACATACATCTATGAAGACTGCCGCAGTTACTCAGATTACATACTGTACTCTGCTTCGCGATGACTGGGACTTCTTCTCGAGACTGGCCACCTGGTGAGCGACAGGGGAATCCACCTCCCCTCCTCCATGACCCTCATTCAGTGTCTCTAGCAAGCTGTTGAAGTCATCCTGGTGAGCTATCCAGTTGTCTGCTTGGTTCTTGTTAGACCCAACTCCTGCAACACAAACACTGTGACATTTTAGGATGTATTCCAACACGTTAGCCCCAACTCCTACAACACGCACACAGAGACAACCTGACAGATGCAGTCCAGTTATTTGCAGAAATTCACCAATCACTGAATCAATACCAAGTCAGACAAGTTATAATGAGTATGTTGTTTCAGGAAATTTAAAACAAACAGGGTATGTACACACAAATGTATGGTAGCTTTTGACTATATCACCGGAAATACATGCGTGAATCAAAGGTGTATTAAAAATGTCTACTATATTTTAATTAAAAATCTGACTAATAACTGCTAATGCAATGTCGACATTCAGTTTTACGCTGTTTTCAGAAATGTTCCAGCATATCTTGTTGACTGGAATGGGGAACACCAAAAAAGGATTCACACCCATTTTATGAAAACAATTCTTCATGATTATAATTACTTTCTCATATCTTTCAGTCACTTATCGCCATTACTTTCACATACCCTTCTGGTCATTTTTAAAGCTTATTTTCACATGTTCAACTTGGCCATTTTCTTTAGCTCCCAGGCCTTTGCCCTTAGACCAACCCATTCTCTCCAACATTTTCTGGCCAAATTTGCTGTCATCTGCAAAAGAAAATAAATATTAAATATGCTGCTTCATGCATAAAGATCATACTTTATGTTTGTCCTAGTATGACATTAATCTAGCAGATACCCTATGGTTTCTTCAACATCAGACGTACGCTAACTGTACTATTTGTGTTGACAGGTTGGGTCCTTATGGCAGTCACTGAGCAGTGTGTCCATGAAAGCTGTGGGCAGTGCAGTGTCCTCCTGGTGGCAGTCCATCACACCCCTCATCACCTTCTCCCAGCCCTTAGCCAGTGCTGAAGAAACTCCTATCACCTTCACACTCCCTGTGTCTAAGGAGGACCAAGCCTGCAGCCAGACCCTCATCACAGAGGACATTCTTTGCAGCTACTCGGGAAAACCATGTCAGAGTGTTATGACATACACGCAGCCACTGGAGAGACATGGAAAGTCTCCATCATACACAAGGCCATCTACTGATGATGTTGTCGAGACCTACAGTGACCCTCTAGAATATCCCATCAATAACATCACTGACATCTCACCACTCCCTGAAGTTGATACACACTGCTCGTCAACTGGAGAACACTTTACAACCTGTGTTCAGCCTTTGCCCAGTTCTGAGATTCAGACATCCACTTCACATTCCCTCTGGGCTAAGGATGATGATGTTCACTTTCAAGGAACCTTGAATGGTTCTAGTGATGACACTCAAATGCCATGTAGGGCCAAGCAATACACCAGCAGCAACACTGACCAAGCTCCACAAATAGTACCAATAAATGAAACCAGACCATGCATCCAGATCTCTCACAAAACTACAAGCTCCTTCGAAACCGAGGTCCAACAAAGTGCATCTCCAACAGAAAGTACCAATAGTCCACAGGTTCTACTGAGATGTAATACTGGGATCAAATGTTGTTGCTCCACAGCATGTTCCAAGCAAAGCCAGCATACTGTTTGCCTTGATGGTCACTTCCAGCACACCATTGCCAAACACGAAGGAAAAGTCTTGGTTCTGCCTCAACACCTACCAGACTCGACTACCATTATGCAACTGTCCCACAGCACACAGGCCATGCTCAAAGCTGGGCCTCCCTGTCCAAACTGGGCCCCAGGCCAACAGGTCCTCACACCCCCAGGAGCAGCGTCTCCATACACTCAACCATCAACTCACCCATATCAATCCCTTGCTGCCATAATGCCTGGTATATGTGATCCATGTACTTCATTATCACTTACTGGGGGTAGATTCACCAACTGTATTCAGATCAAATATTCACATACAAAACATTCAAAAGTCATGCCATGTCCTCAACTGCTGCAGAAGAAAGCTGGTGTGTTGATGACTGACATTCAAGCAATACTAGAAGCTCAAACTTTATATCATCTGGATGAAGCCACTTTCAAAGTTATCGAAGGCCTTGTTCCCTTCACACCCTGGATTGAACAGCTGCTAAACCCAACAACACAGCAAACAAGAGCTGTCACACCTTTTATACAACTTCAGCCATATGCTGAAAGGAAACTCAAAACATTCAAGAGCACCAAATTATCTTTTGGAGCTGAATGGTCAGTAGAAAGCATGAAAGTAATGGACAGTGGTAGGAAAAGTTTCAATCTGTCAACTTTGATCCATGCTGCTTCCAGTCAATGGACACAGCCGGAGGAATCATCAGAGAAGACACAAGGACACTTTGTGTTAGGCAAGGTAAGGTCAAGCGTTAAGTGAATGGTATTTTAAGTCTCCATAATTATTTCAGTTGTGTGAGTGTGTGTGTGTGTGTGTGTGTGTGTGTGTGTGTGTGGGGGAGGGCTTTGATGACTGCATGTGAGGGAAAATACACAAACAAAACAAAATATCTTTGGATATTTTCTCAATGAAAGATAAACATATCACAACATATAATTAATCTAAATGTGTGGACTTGTCCGAAATGAAATACTAGTAGATATAAAACATATGAGTGGACTGCATAAGATGTGACGATGTGACAGGGATTATAGACTGGCCATATCAAACTCTGTCCAGGATTTTTGGCTTCATATCACCAAGGCATACTTACATTGTAAACTTGGGTTTGCTAAACACTTGCCACTAACATAATAAAGCATACAATAAGTATTTTAGAACTTGTCTGCAAGAAATAGGTTTTTACTTCACTCTGCCTCTGCAGTGTCGGCTTCATTTTGCAGAGTTGTACATGTATTTAGTTGGAGAATTTAATCTGGCATTAACTGAAAGTGTGATGTCGCACTCCAAAATAATTCATGAATGATATAAAGCAAACCGAACCATCTATGTAGTGTCCCTTTAACTTGAAATAACTATCGTTTTCATCTTGTATTGTACAGGTAATATGAACAATAGATTATGTTTTACACTGTCAACTCAAATCGAAATATGACCCAAACAGCCTATTTATTCAGATAAGAGGAAATAGTTTGTAATATTGCTTTAGTTACATTTCACTCTCATGTGCAGGCGACATTTTACTGTTTATAAGTTACACACAAACTGCACATTGAACAGATGCTGACAGATGCAGTTTTTTCACAGCAAGGCACTATCTGATTAGGAAATTTTAAAACCTGGAAAGTGAATTTCTTTCTTTAAACGTCCGTGATCACATGTTTCCCTCAGATATTTTGAAAGTCTATTGATCCTAGAATACATTAAAAATCAATTCTTCACTGATACATTGTGTGATTTATTCATCGCTTTTAGCAATATTCCAGCAATATCACGGCGGGGGACACCAGAAATGGGCTTCACTCATTGTACCCATGTGGGGACTCGAACCCGGGTCTTCGGCGTGACGAGCCAACGCTTTAACCACTAGACTACCCCACCGCCCGAACTCTTTACTGGAAGTACTCGTAGTTTCACACCCTAGCTTTACGAGCACAACTTCGGTTAAATGAAAACAAACAAAAATTAGTGTTTGTCACTGTTTTCATCATTCTTTGACCATATTTAGGTTGTAACAGCAAAATATAAGCTACAATCTTTTGTTTTGAGATGTACATATAAAGTTAATAGCAACAAATAACTGGAGCATAGAAGAAGCAAAGGGAGGTAACTTGATTGACATTTCATCTGCTCACAGAAAACTGACACTAAGCCTAAACTCTTTAGAACTATTACTTCTTCAAGATGACACTGTTATCGGACTATTTCTTTTGTTTATGATACTATCCAAGATGACACTGTTTAAATATTTATAACAACTATTGGACTATTTATTTTAATTTATTTTATATTATCTGTGTAATTACAGAGGACAAGTTTGACATGCTTATGGCCACATTGGGACTATTGTCTTGATATATATCTGATGGTAACCCAATGTATATTAATACAATGTATATTGAATTCTGAACATTTTTTAAAGTTAAAATATTTTTCCCTTGATGCTTTCATGCCATAGATGAGAAACCATATCCAAGTGATAAATTTAAATAAAAAGAACAGACTAAATTATTCAAACATGTGTAGGAAAATTAATCTGAAACTGAATTTAGATTTAAACTATTAAATAGATCATGTTTTCGATATTTAATGTGTTTTGTTTGTTTCCAGTTTGTAATGTTACTTGATTTATAAATTTAAAAAAAAATGGTAAAGCTCTTTTCCTCATTTCACTGGTTCCGTCTATTTGCATTATTCTTCAGAAAAGTATGAAATATAAATTCAGAAGGTGCTTTCCAACGTTCAAATAGTTTGCCCTAATGTTCCTGAAGTTTGGAACATATTTATGGTGAAGGGTTTTGATGGAAAATCTCAACAGTAACCTTACAGGAGCTGGGGTCACTTTTTGAGAAATAAGAAAATTGGCCTCATTTGCATACATAAAATCAACTACTTTGTCTCTTAATTACAACAAACCTAGGTGAGATTAAATGACAAATTCATTGGTTTTTCATTATTAATATGCAGGGGAAGCAATATACATTGAAAAAAATATTTAGAAATTTTTGCTTGCTCTAAGCTACTGAAAGGATTGCAACAGTAAGATGAGCCTGGCAAACCTAACTCTTGCCTTTTATATACGTATCAATAAACAAACAAAAACACTTTGTACTTTGCTTAACATTAAGGCTGAATGGGTCGTTGTCGGCATATATACAGATATGTACCCTGGCCATAATGAGAATACAGAAACGTAACCTAGGACGATTCCATTCCCATTGTGTCGTATTCTTGATCGGAACTGTCATGCTGTTGTATTGGATACATTTGATTGCTTTATGTAAGTAATGAGAATACACAGTAACGGATATTTCGCGATAGTGAATACCACTCGCAATCAGTTGAACGGGAACAACTACATGCGGTGTCGGTTTTGGATTGCGGAATATGGACTCGTCCGCCTTTTAGGGTACCGGGTACGTTTCTGTATTTTGACTTTGTTTAGGGTTCATATCTGTATACAGAAACGTACCTGGGGTACGTATCTGTAGTACCTGTGCCGACAACGACCCCCCACCTTCAGCAATATTAAACCATTGCCCATGTTTGACCACGTGGTCATATGCCTGTGGTAGTTTTCTCGACCAGTGTTTACTGGTTGTCGCATCATTCATGAAAAAAGCAAAACTCCTCAAACAGAGTATTTGATCAAAATTACACACCATTACTCCAATTTGTCCCTTGAGGATTTATCGATATTTTTTGTTTACGTCGAGGTTCAGCCAACATCGCCATTTTGAACGGAAGTAGTTTTCCGTACCTTCAGAGTAACGATTGAAAGGATTGGTGTACTTCTTGGTTGTTGTCCAATCAAATCACGTGTAACAATTACAAAGGTCAAAGTTGAGGTCAAAGTTGAATACATGCATGCTCATGTCTTTTCCAATGGCGGGTATCACAGCCAATCAAAACCATTTTCTTAAGAATCAACCAATCAGCTTTGACGCACTCACAACAACTGAGAACAGGCAAATTTGAAATGACGACAACCAGAGAGTGGCAAGGGATAGATTGAGTATTTCGAATTGTTGAGAGGTAGAAATTAATTGAAGAGCGAAAAGGTTGTTGCCCTAAGTCCAGAATGAGTAGTGCAGCAAGAAAAGACGATGGACGCTCTAAAGACGTAGTACCAGAAATTTTAGTAGACCCAAGTGGAAAGCGGTACATGAAGGGAAGGTTTCTAGGCAAGGTATGAACCTGTTCAGACACGTTTCTGTGCTAATGTTATTGCTCAGTCGACTGATAATGTGTTCAATAATAAGCGTTGCAAGTACGATCACTTTGAATGTGTGTTACCATCTTCGACGAAATATATCGTTATGTAGTCCAATGACATAGCAAGTGATTTAAATTCAACAATCGTTAGCCTTTACCACAGACACCATTTTATGTTTCAAAGGCTTTTAAAAACAATATATTTTCTAGCTCTTGCAATCTTTGGAAACTTACTCAGTTATTGTAAATATTAATGTCACTTCTTGCAATTATGGAAACAATGTAAATATGAAATGTTGTGGATCACTGAACATTGCCTTATGATTCAAATATAATCGGTGAATATTTTATGATCCATGGGCATATTAAATACCTACTGTATCCTATTAATGTGAGCAACATATAAATTGTTTTACAATGTAAACTGCTGTTCTATCCAAATTTGGATTTTGTAGATCATCTATGATCTATCATCACACATCACCTCACACACTCCCAAAAATATAGATTGTTACTTACGTGATCAAGTGTTGGTTTGTGTAGCAAAGACTTGAACATCATGTACTATGTTTTCTTGTTGCCTTAAGTAAAGCTCCGATATTTTGTTCCAGTAGCAAAACAACATTCATAAACATTGTCCCTGATCTCATCAAACACATGCTCTTTGTTCAAATCACATATTTTGAATCAAGACTTGAATACTGTCACCTTACACTAATATATAGTCTTGTGAACATAAAAACTTTTCTGGATTTCATCTTTTTATTCTTTGATACAACAGGGCCTGTTCCAAACCCGAAATGTATAAAAGAATAAAAAGATGAAATCCAGAAAATTCTTTGTTTATCAAATTGCATCTTCTAAAATGCCTATCAAGCCTCTTATATAGACTTTCTAGATAATATGAACCGTTACATACAATGTACATTAGTCAAGTGCATTTGGGTACAATGTTCATGGTATGACAGTTTATGTAAACATCCTATATTAGTTTCTATTTTTGTTATATAATATAGCGTGAATTTAGTTGAAAGAAGATTCATGAAGTTTTGTGTTTTAGGGAGGCTTTGCAAAATGTTACGAATTAACAGACTTGGACTCGAAGGAGGTGTTCGCTGGGAAGATTGTGTCCAAATCTCTCCTGGTGAAACAACATCAAAAAGACAAGGTTTGTTGATTTTCATACACGTTTCAAACAATGCTAACTTAAAAGCACATTAGCATACTAAGGTAAACCTGAAAACAAGTTAACATACTAAATTCACAAACTATTATAGTGATTTGACTATACCTGTTTAGATGGTGACATTTGGCAATAAATCTGCAGGATATTCTGACATTTAGAATTAAACATTTCCCAGTTCATGTTATGTTCATGACGTATATCATCATGGGCTTGTAGACGGGTCTTGTATTTTGCTGATTTCGCTGGAGTCAGTCTTTAAAGCTCAGTTTAACATTATTAAATTGAATGCAATGGTACTTGGAAAAATTAAAACTTTAAATTTTTTTACAGTATTGAATTAACTAACAATATTTGCCTGTCAAGGGAGCTTAGTTTGGAATCCCAGATAAACCCCTCTGCTGAAGAAAACAAATGCCAAAATAAATTACAGGCCAACAATCCCGACTAATGTGGTCACTGACTTTCTCATTCAGTCATCATCGTCTTATGTCATGTAGATAGGGTTGTTTCATAAATAGCTGTTAAAGTTTCTTTTATCCGACTTCACATTCAGCTGTTGACCATGTTGATCATCATTATTTTCCAGATGGCACAGGAGATAGCAATCCACAGAGAACTTAACCATCGTCATGTTGTACAGTTTCGATCATTCTTTGAGGATTCTGATAATGTCTACATAGTACTGGAACTGTGTCGAAGAAGGGTAAGTTTCTAAATAAGAATTGATAAGGAGATATATGTGCATTGTTTTTTTACTAAATACAACTATCATGCAGAACGTGAATCTATGGGCTGAGCGTATTGTTTTGTTTCTGCAGTCACTGATGGAACTGCACAAGAGGAGGAAAGCCATCACAGAGCCTGAGGCTCGGTACTTTGTGAAGCAGGTGGTCACAGCTTGTCAGTACCTCCACCATAATAAGGTTATACACAGGGATCTCAAGCTAGGCAACCTCTTCATCAATGACGAGATGGAGATCAAGATTGGTGACTTTGGTCTGGCCACCAAAGTAGGCTATGATGGAGAGAGAAAAAGGTGAGTTAAATTGAGACATGATGTTTGGTATGTAAACATGTTGGTCATGTCGTAATGGATTAAATCTTCATTTAGGTGTAAAGATCATTTATCCTTGTTAATGATGTAACACTATTGCCTTCATCAATAACAGTTGAATGACTGGAAGACACTTGCCAGTCAGTATAAAGTGAAAGTGTGACATACACATCAGTCAAGAAATATAGATCCTCAGCAGTCCCCAACATAAAGCATGAAAGTTGAGGGGTTCTTGTTATAAGCCTAATGCTAACACTAGAGGATTAATGATGTTTATGTCTATTAGATATCTTCTGCTTTGTTACTAACTTTAAAACTCAGTGGGACCTTTTGAATAATAAAGGAGTCAGGGACCTAAAAATTGAACATTGTGAATCCCTGGCAACAAACATCACTTAAAAAACAAATTATTAGCTACGAGAAATTACAATTATTACAGATTGTGTAAATATGGAAATCATTAGCCTTGAGGCGTTTCTCACACTTGCCTATGAATGACAAATTACCCTTGATTCCAGCTTGAAAATATGTTGGTTTTTGTACATGTTTTATACACTTTTGTTTTCAAACAAGTGTAGAACAATTCAACATGCTAACATGAAGACATCAGTTCAGAACAATGAAGCAACAGGTGCATAGAAAGTCAAACAATAACTTGAATGAATGCCCATGCTCATACTGATGCATGCAGACTTTACATAAAATACCAGAGCTAAACACCCCTAGTAACCTGGGCCCTGTTTCAAACATCTATCGTAGCGCTATGACTGTCGTAAGTCTGTTACAGTATAGGATGTATGACAGTCTGTCTAAATGATCTTGACTAATACGACATGTATTTCAGAACACTGTGTGGCACACCTAACTACATTGCACCTGAGGTTCTGTGTAAGAAAGGCCACAGTTTTGAGGTGGACATCTGGTCACTAGGATGTATTCTGTGAGTACATCAACATAATCATTTTTGAGAAATGTGCAATTTTTTGTCATTGGTTGTTCATAGTTTAATACCATTTACAATTCCCTTTTGCACACCCTCAGTTCAAGCTTTTAATTTAGAGGGCTAAAGCTTTAGAATACTTTTCTGTTGCAAGTTGAATTACTCTATGGGTTGTTATACCCAATAGAAAAACCTGTACTTGACAGTTTATGTTGAGTCAAATACATTTTCATTCAATCTTATCCTACCAACAAAATTTGTCAGAGATCTGTGTTTGGTGTTTCTCTAAAATATGCACCCTCAACTTTATGAAATTATATTTGAATGTCTGTACATTTTGATCCTAGGTACACATTGCTGGTAGGCAAGCCCCCATTTGAGACCTCATGTCTAAGAGATACATACATGAAAATCAAGAAGAATGAGTACAACATCCCATCCCGTGTGAGTCTCCCAGCAAGGAACCTGATCGCAAAGATGCTGAAGGCCGACCCTACAGACAGACCCTCCATTGACCAGATTATGGAGGAAGAGTTCTTCTCATCAGGTATGTCTTCCAGCATTATCAGGTTGGGATCTTCCTGCAACTTCACTGTAATATGTAATAAAACTAATTCAGTAAGTGGTTGCTCTTGGTAAAGAAATCACCAAAAAATCCTAAAGGCTGTACAAGCTATGAATGCTGCTGTTTTCCAGGCTACCTCCCCAGCAATCTGCCCACCAGCTGCCTCACTATGGCTCCTCGGTTTGACACGCTGTACAAGTCAGAAGGTCTTCATCGCAAACCTCTCTTGGAGATTAATGGTAAGATGGTTTTCCTTAATTATTTGCCAATATGATGTGAATTTGCCATCTAATGCTATGTTCAATGTTGACTATGATGAATGTGACATCTGCACCTATAGGGTATAGCCCTAGTGATCCAAGGACATTGTGGATAAAGGGATATTGAAAACGGAGTAGGTATTGACAGGATTAAAAGTTTTGTTCATTGCTTTAGGTGGACATCAAACACTCCACTGGAATGCTGTTCATGGATTATACAGTGTGTTCACTATTAGACAGTGTTTATGGATGTTCACCATGACATTCAACAGACAAAACCCCTTTGTTATTTTGGTCCATTTGTGTTTCCAGATATGCGTCCTCAGACTGCAGACCCAACCAAGAGAGAAATGGAGAAGAAAGAGAGTGAGAGGGCACAAATGAAAGGTACGCACAGCTGGTCTTGATGTCACATGAAGTACTACCCATTCCTATTTATTTACTACAATACTGCCATACAAGTGATTCCCAATCACCACTAGTCTCTTCTTCGTGTTGACGTATTTACTGTGTTACAGGTAGCGAGTCTCAGGACAACTGGTTGACTGACTTGTGTGGACAATTGTCTGCTGTTGTGGCAGCTAAGCCAGGCGAGAAGATCTGTATACAGGATGGTAAGCCAACATCAGCTTGTGTTTAGATTTAAACAAATCATGTCGGTTAATATGTTGATGCAACTTTTCTAGTTCAGGATGTATTGCAGTTGTAGTGCATCATAAGTCACTGGATCATTTCTGATTCTGTGATATATTTCTTATTCATCGAAACATTTGTGAAGTAAAATGTGTACTGTGTAAAGTTAATCATCTTAATATCACTGAAATTTGTACAAGAGTATGTTTGAAATGATGGTTTGATTTCCCTTTAGATGATGCCATTGATCCTGCATGTGTCCCTATCTACTGGGTCAGCAAGTGGGTGGACTACTCGGACAAGTACGGCCTCGGCTACCAGCTATGTGATAACAGTGTTGGAGTTCTCTTCAATGACTCAACACGACTGATACTACTGGCTAATGGAGAGTGAGTACTACATGCTTTCTGTCAAGCTACTATAAATTAAATGAGTACACTTCTTGAAAGATTGATGTTTCTGTACACAAAAAATGATTTGATACGTAATTGATTCAGAAAGAACCTGCCCATTTCTGGTGTCCCCTGCCATGATGTTGCTGGAATATTGCTAAAAGCGACCTAAATCTACACTCACTCACTCACTCTCACTAGAAAGAACCTTTTGAAAGAAGCTAATTAACATGTCTCTGTATTTGCATTTGAAGGAATACACAGTACATTGAGAGAGATGGCACAGAACACTACCACACGCTGAGGGCATTCCCAGAGAATCTCACCAAGAAGGTGACATTGCTCAAGTACTTCAGGAACTACATGAATGAACATCTACTCAAAGCTGGAGCCAACATGACCCCACGAGAGTCAGACCAGATTGCTCGCCTTCCATTCTTAAGAACATGGTTCAGGACGAGGAGTGCCATGGTTTTGCAGCTGAGCAATGGAACTGTACAGGTATGGCTGTGGGTTTTCTTGTATTATATCACTAGTACCTGTTTCTTGTTATACAAGTCGCATGTGGGCTGGGTGGTTACTAAACAAGAAATGGCTGATTGTACACGTTCATGCCCTGAAGCCATTGATCCTTGTGTGTGTTCATACCTTGATGACATTGATCTTTGTGTTCATACCTCGATGTCATGCATCATAGCTCATGCTGCCAGGTAAAGGTGCGTTCTCATATTACAACTTGTAGCAGAACACCCTTATTGAAACAATTTTTCATTGCATACAACAAGTTGAAGTTATAGATACATTAACACTAGCTTCTCTTCTTCACTTGATGAATCCATGTTGTATTCATGCATGAGAATATTGCAAGAAACAAGGTGTATGCAACTTAAAAACAACCCAAAAGCCAATGTCGTCATCAAATTGCACTAGGGGTGGTTGGGTAGTCTAGTGGTTAAGGCAATCGTTCGTCACGCCGGATTCGATTCAACACATGGGTACAATGTGTGAAGCCCATTTCAGGAGTTGCCCGCTGTGATATTGCTGGAATGTTGCTAAAACAGGCCTACCAAAGAAAACTTTCCCAACATGCAGAAAAAAACTGAAAAGTTCACATTAATCGTAGAAATAGCAACAAACATATCTCGCTACTGAAACAGTAAAAACGGCAGCTTTAAATTGCTAAAACTGGATAAAGAAACGCAGAGCCTGCAACTTCGATTTTGCGCATGCGCACAGGGAAGAGGAAGTCGCGACCGCACGTTGACATTTTCCAGCTTGGACAAAAGCTACATTCCCTTTTTTAAATATTTCAGAGGTCCAGATAAGCTGCGTATCCGGGTAAAATATGCATAGAAAATCTCAAATTACGCATTGAAAAATAATTGTTACGTACCAATTACGCATTTAAAATGTTAGATACGCAAAAAGTTTAAAACAAATGCGTACAAAATATATTTATAAAAAAAACATCGATTGCTATTGTACTGTCAGTATAGGATGAGTGATTTTTATATGAAATCATTTCCATTGTATTTAAGTTGGTTTTGATTAGGTATGACATAAGGCAGAACATACCTGCTTAGTAAACTTTCTCAATGACATATACATAGGTGAGTAAAATGACTGAAATACGCACATATTTGAAAGCAGTGGGTAACGGAAAATGAAATACCCACTCAACATTCAAAATACCCACTCCAAAAAGTGACAGTGGGTACAGTACCCACATGAGCTAAATCTTATCTGGAGCTCTGGTATTTGTTATTTGGCTCTTGTCATCATGATACTTGTGTCCACACTTCTTTAGTTTACTTTCAATTCGTATGAAATGAGGACAGCAATTATTTCGACATATTCAGTACGTTTTCTACGCGAGGCGATTCACAGTTGCTCAAATATTTTAAAGAAGTGAGGATAGTAATGCGCATGCACAGTAGAGGTCAAAGTTCGCTGATATAAAATTTTTGCTGTTTCATAGTTTTTCGTTGCCGTTTTTACTGTTTCAGTAGCGAGGTAATATGTTTATGTTGTTATTTCCACGATTAATATGTAGGCTTTTCTGCGTTTTTCTGCAGTGGGAAAGTTTTCTTTGGTAGGCCTGTAAAAGCAGCGTAGAACTAAACTCACTCATTTAAATAGTGAATTCACCTTAATGGGTTACTTTGTTCAGATAGTTCAAATACAACACACATGTATTGTCAGATTTTAGGTATAGCTTCATAAAATTAATATTCTTTTTGTTCTTTTGTAGATCAACTTTTTCTCGGACCACACCAAGATAATTCTGTGCCCACTGATGGCAGCTGTGACATATATTGATGAAAAGAGAGACACCACCACATACAGACTAAATCTTATTGAGAAATTTGGATGTTCAAAAGAACTAAGTGGGCGTCTGCGTTATGCTCGATCTATGGTGGAAAGGCTACTCACAACCAAATCAGGCTCAGTTCGAGGCAGATCAGCAGCTTCATAGACATGAGTTTCTGTGTTCAGTCCTTGACTGAGTGACTCGCTATTATCATGACCAAGCTCTCCAGCCCCGCCAAGCAGCATTCCTGCAGCAGTCGGCACATTGATCTGGTTGCTCTGCCTGGGTACCTGGAGACACTGCACTACACCAGGAGATCAACCATGCTTGCTTATCACATAGGAGTCTCAATGTGGATCTGGGTTGCTATTATTGCAGAGTAATGTCATTTGTCAGTTTAAGTGCTTTAGTCACGTGCAGAACAGAGCATGCAGAAAGTGCTGGGATATTGGGTGATTTGTACACAACAGCTTACAGATTCTTAATCAACATGTGAGAAAAGAGAAAAAATATTTTTGAGGTTTTTTGTTTTGGTATGTGTTCTTTTACATAGGTTTTGTGTTATACTTTGTACTTTCTAATAGGAACCTGTTTCTTTCACAGATTTGTATGTAAGAGAGTAACTGGTCTATACATTTGCACATTGTCTTCCATGAACAAAGGGTATTTTTTCTTAGTATGACCCAGTCAATATTTGTGTCCAAATATTACATATTCTGTGCCATGCATCCATTCAATTGCATACAAACATGACATACATTGGCCCCTTGCAGTCCAGGTTTATAGAACACATCTGGGTAGACCTTTTAGCCATGTAAGTGCAGAGGCATCTCTAACATGTCTTTTTGTCTTCTTTATTGCATGGGACTGTGATAAGCCAATAGGATTTGTGATGCCCTACTCAATCAATCAACCACTTCTCAACATGCCACTTTTGGTAATCTTTTGTAAATAATCTTCCAGACACCTGTGCGAGTGATATCTAGCTGCCTTGTGTCACCAGTCTGTACAAACCATTTATCATCATGATAACTTATCAAGTAAATTGCCTCATTGGTGAAGTGTTTTGTGTTCTTTGACTGTCATGTGTTCTCAGGATTCAGCCAGCGCCTGTGGTAGCCATGGGGATGGTCTTTGAGAACATGTTAATTGTAAAATGAATTTTCACTTCATGTCAGGAAAACTTGTATTGGATTGTAACATAGTTCAGATTTTCATCACTGTGGTGTTACAGTGTGTGGTTGTGCTATTCCTGAAGAAACTAAATCATTGCACATGACCCCATGTCCAGAATAAATCTGTTATAATGTTCAACTTTTGTTGTTGTTTCAAACATGTTAATATTGTGATCAATTTATTGGTTCTCAACTATCAATTTTGAACTGTTGTTTGCTTCTGCTCATGGTGTAATAATACTTGTCATAGTTTTCAGAAGGGCTGGTATTGGCAAAAAAGCAGATGAAATTCAATCTGGTTTCTGGGAAGATTAAGAATGGGGAGGGCAATTTGGTTTTGAAAACATCAGACCAACACCTCACCCAAAAGCATGTGAATATTGGAATTCTGTTTTCCCAGGTGACTCTACAATTGACTATAAATGAATGGTAGTGTTTAACCCATCCAGTTAAAAAGATGTAATTGTCATGAAAGCTGGGCTTCTGTTCATGGTCTGCAACTCTGGTATGGAGATTATTTCGAGCCTCACTTTCAGTGATATGGACATTATAGTACTATTGAGGTGTGAGATCCCAGTTCTAGAGCCCCAAAAGACCTTGTGTATTGGGATTGTTTCCACTGTGTGAAATAGTTTACAAATGTTTCTACCCAGTCGGGCTAGCTATGCCTGAAAGTTATTAGCCAACAAGATAATTCATTAGACCGAAATTTCAATGTAGAAACTAAGCAAAAGATTATAAAATATATGAGAATAAGATAGTGTCAGCATGACATGGGTTTCATCATTAAACTGCTAATATGATGAACCTCTTAATCAGGCCATAATCTTGCGTGACTTAAAAGTGTATTATAACTTAACAAGTCGGAGAGAGGGATATATTTACAATGGAAACCAATGGTATCTGAAAGCTTATTTTAATCATACCGCTTCAAAAAGATAAGGCCAGTTGGGTAATCGGAACCACATTTTTTCTTTTTTGGCCCAAGCAATTGTGGCACCAATCAAGCTGGGAGAAATTGGATATCTGCTGTTGTCTGAGGACAAATCACTGGCACTGATTCAAACTCCGCTGTACAGCGGAAGAGCGTGTCATGGTGGACAAACTGCTGGACGTCAAGCCGACACTAGCAGTCTTCGACCTCTTTCTGTTGTACAGATCCATTAAGATGAGAAACATGTTTGATACCTCTCCTTCTTGTTGTAGAGCAATATGCAACCATTAAAGGTTGGGGTTCAAACCAATACACAGATGGGGTGTGGCCTCCTTGCCTTGTCAAAGCTGTCCTTTGATGCAAAGCAATGTAGTATAGTATTCAAGTACATTCCATGAAATATCACAAAACTGACTCATCGGTTCAGGCTGACATTATGTCATAGTATAAAGAAGTATGTTGTTAAGACAAAAAGTATGGATGCAGAGAGTCTACAAAACATACATTTTGAAAATATATTTCTCATTTCTAAATCCAGATTTGAATTTCCCACTGTGTCAGTCAGGTGCGTTTCCATAGAAACAAGCCTTGGAGTGGGGAAATGTTTCATTCAGGGTTTCATATTTCAGGCAGGCTGGGAAAATGTCCCCCTCACCCACTCCCCTGACACCATACTGTGCAGGGCTAGGGTTGTACACTTATCCGAGTTTTAGAGGTTTGCGCCCCGGCCTTTAAAGTTGTTTGGTACCTCTGCCACAGTCTCCCAATAACACTGACAAATGCAGCCATTCATTTGGAGCTTCCTGAATTGTGTCTAAGAAGAAAAATCTGGTTAAACTTCTGAATAGTATAACAGTCAGCTGGCACTATGAAACCATAAGTCTGGACAAGTACATACAGCCACATACATGCACAAGGCTATAGGGGGCACGGTGTGCAACCCCATTTCACCTCAACTCAAGATGGGCAACGTCCAATCAGCTAGAAAATTGAGACCATGAAGGTCTCCAAACATGTTTAGAAGCTTTTGAGAGGCAAGGGGTGTGAGATCTGAACTGCAAAATTGAATAGTGGGCAATGTGTTGAGCAGAGAGATGTCTGTTAGCTGAAACGAGCAGGATCCTTGATTTGTCAAGACCATATCCATGCTTGGGGATTTCACTAACTAGTAAACGTCTATTACCAAAGCCAGCTTAGTATAATCCTTCTGTATCAAACTTGTGATATGAGTGCTGGTGTAGGCAGTCTAAGGGCTAAACTGTTCGCTTGTGTGGAAGACAGAAGAGTCCAATTCCCCATATCGAATCACAACTGACATAACCTACTGGCAAACAAGGATAAGTTGGACCGGTGCAGAGAACGTGTTTATGAGAAGTAGGCGATGCACGGGAATGAGCAAACCCATTTGGTTTGTGAAAGTGAGTGAGTTTTACGCCGCACTCAGCAATATTCCAGCTATATGGCGGGGTTTGTGAAAGGTAGAGCAGATGTAGGCTAGTGCAAATGCAGTGCATGACGATGAAATTGATTCCCCGTGTAGCTGCACACGCCTTGCTCATACGACTCTCACGTGGTCAGTGTACCACTACACTTGATCGTGGACAACCTAGGGCCCCTTTGCTCGCAATGGCAAGCGCCAGAGGGCTGCACTCATACATGCTAATTGTCAGGTCGGTGCTCAACTTATCCTTGTTTGCCAGTAAAGACTTCTGTCAACACAGCGTCAACTTATGAAATCTCTGCTTTAATGAGAACAAACCCATCAACTATATATTCATGGAACTATTTATTTGTATTGTATAAATAATATTGATGGTACCAGCTAATGATTCATAGCATTTTAAAAAGACTGCATATCAGCCCTAACTGATGTTTAAGATAGTGATATAAAATGGCTACATGACCTGATAACAAACATAAGCAGTATTACACAACTACCCATCTAGTAACTGATTACTAATGTGACCATTAACAGCTAAAAGTGTAGCAGATACACAAACATGAAAAATACACAAAATTAAGAAAAATAAATCTCAAAATTAAAATACATGAAACATTCTAGTATTTTAATTTCTTTCAGCCAACATTTTGTCTGAAATCTTATTTCTTCAGGAAATCTCTCCACAGTACAACTTGTCTGACAATCACAATTGCCAGCGTGAGACATAGTGAGGTAGTGTGTGGGTGATACTCTGTCTCAAATACCGTGATCACACACTTACAGAACAGTGCTTTTATTCATTGTTACACAGCTTGTCATGCATGTATATTCACCAGTGAGAAAATGTCATGTTCACAGCTGAATAAATATAATACCCCTGTTCATTGAAAACATAGTCCTAAAAATATTATTTATGCATGAATATTACACATAGTCTTTCTAATATCTTGACCCTCAATGTGAGAGGATATGTGTATCACTTATCCCTTACATATTCTTTGGACAATGACTACCTTGAAGTATTATTACCTGCTTGCCAACATAAGACATGAAAAAACATTAATATTTTTTAAAATTCTGAACTTTGGCCAAACATTCCAAGATGTTGCCTTGTCAAAACAGCAAACTGATTCCCTGATCACATCAGCAAGACATACTTAACACATGGACACATGAGGAACATGACACAATGAACATCTATAAATGAAACAATCATGATATTAGCTGCCTTTAGAATAATGGTCATGTAAGTCATAAACAAATGTCAAAATGCCAGAACACTGAATATCACCAGGTATTACTGGTAAAATGTAGGCATTACATCCATACCTGCAATGAACACCCAATTTATGTGCAGAGTTTCAGCAAGTGGTGCCTCACAGTACAAAATATACTCTTGATATTAAAAAGCACCATTTCAAAATTCTTAACATCGGATTCTTTGACTTTCACATTACAACTGGAGAAATTACTCATCTGGCTTCTGTCCCCATCTGACCATTTCATCCTTACAACTTGGAACAGGTCCTTAAATAACCTATGATGATACTGAATCAGAATTGTGAAAACTACCAGTATTTCCGTTAGGGACTGTTGATAATTTATGGCAAGGGTTGGGGGGATGATTGTTATGCATATCATGTACAATGACACCCCCTATTTTTAAGCATACATTTAATATTTTTATGTGCAAAATTGCACACACTGCACGTGTACACAAAATTGCTGCCCCGACCTCCCCAGAACAAAATGGGTGACCCATTATCACACAAACACTCACACACACCCCAAGCCATAAATTATGAATGGTCCCTTAGGGAGGTTTTTGTATGGAGATGTTATATCTAGTACCTGGGGCTGCAGCATACTTGTACATTTGACCAATATATGGTCAATATCTCAAAATCACAACCAAAGCTAGAGCAAACTAAGACAACATATAACACTCTGTAGCAGCAGTAGAGATTATTGTTAGTGATGTCAGGTTATCATGGCAGTGAAGTAATAGTATTATTCTATAATACATTAACTGTGTAATTATGTCCATGGGAGGAAGTTGGCAAAAGCTGCTGTCCCTACTACAAAGTAACACATGAAGTAGACCAGCACGAGTTTGGTGTTGGTGCTCTGTTTCCAGAAGTCTGAGATCTGGTCAATGAGCAGGTTCCCCTTCTGGGCCTGCTGCAGGTTGGCCCCCGTCTCAATGCGCTGGACTCTTTGTGGTGAGAAAATGTTGTACTTGTTGGAGGAGTTCTGATAGTAGGTCTTGTCCGTGATGAGCTGAGCAGCAAACCAGTAGATCACAGGGGAGGTGGACGCAAGGAGTCGGGTCATTACCTGGGATAGAAATATTCTCAAAATATATGTCCAAAGATTGACTGAAAAATAATAACAAATAAATGAAAGTAGGTTAATAATAAATTCTTAGACCCCACTGTTAATATCCTTGCAGTGATGGGCAATGTCAGGGATGTATCTAGGCATTCTCAGTGGTACACTGAGGCTTATATTCAGCCTTAGTCTGCCATGCGGACAGTCAGATATATTTTATAATAAATAAATATAGATTTAATATGTATGATACATAAATTTGCACATCAAGTTTGATACAAGTTCTGAGTCTATGATTGACTGCCATTAGGGGTGACTACTGAGGGGAAACAACTATTGCAATAGCGATAGTTTATTGCAACATAATACTGCAATAGTGATAGTCTATCGCAACATAATACTGCAATAGCGATAGTCTATTGCAACATAATACTGCAATAGCGATAGTCTATTGCGACATAATACTGCAATAGCAATAGTCTATTGCGCACATAATACTGCAATAGCGATAGTCTATTGCAACATAATACTGCAATAGCGATAGTCTATTGTAACATAATACTGCAATATCGATAGTTTTTTGCAACATAATACTGCAATAGCGATAGTCTATTGCAACATAATACTGCAATAGCGATAGTCTATTGCAACATAATACTGCAATAGCGATAGTCTATTGCGACATAATACTGCAATAGCGATAGTCTATTGCAACATAATACTGCAATAGCGATAGTCTATTGCAACATAATACTGCAATAGCGATAGTCTATTGCAACATAATACTGCAATAGCGATAGTCTATTGCAACATAATACTGCAATAGCGATAGTCTATTGCAACATAATACTGCAATAGCGATAGTCTATTGCAACATAATACTGCAATAACAGCGATAGTCTATTGCAACATAATACTGCAATAGCGAGTCTATTGCAACATACTACCGCAATAGCGATAGTCTATTGCAAAACATAATACCGCAATAGCGATATAGTCTATTGCAACATAATACTGCAATAGCGATAGTCTATTGCCATATAATACTACACAATAGTCTATTAGTCTATTGCAATACATAATACTGCAATAGCTTATAGTCTATTGCGCATATAATACTGCAATAGCGATAGTCTATTGCAACATAATACTGCAATAGCGATAGTCTATTGCAACATAATACTGCAATAATGCTATTGCAACATAATACTGCAATAATACTGCAATATAGTCTATTGCAACATAATACTGCAATAGCGATAGTCTATTGCAACATAATACTGCAATAGCGATAGTCTATTGCAACATAATACTGCAATAGCGATAGTCTATTGCAACATAATACTGCAATAGCGATAGTCTATTGCAACATAATACTGCAATAGCGATAGTCTATTGCACATAATACTGCAATAGCGATAGTCTATTGCAACATAATACTGCAATAGCGATAGTCTATTGCAACATAATACTGCAATAGCGATAGTCTATTGCAACATAATACTGCAATAGCGATAGTCTATTGCAACATAATACTGCAATAGCGATAGTCTATTGCAACATAATACTGCAATAGCGATAGTCTATTGCAACATAATAAATACGAATAGTCTCTATTGCAACATAATACTGCAATAGCGATAGTCTATTGCAACATAATACTGCAATAGCGATAGTCTATTGCAACATAATACTGCAATAGCGATAGTCTATTGCAACATAATACTGCAATAGCTTATAGTCTATTGCAACATAATACTGCAATAGCGATAGTCTATTGCAACATAATACTGCAATAGCGATAGTCTATTGCAACATAATACTGCAATAGCGATAGTCTATTGCAACATAATACTGCAATAGCGATAGTCTATTGCAACATAATACTGCAATAGCGATAGTCTATTGCAACATAATACTGCAATAGCGATAGTCTATTGCAACATAATACTGCAATAGCGATAGTTTATTGCAACATAATACTGCAATAGCGATAGTCTATTGCAACATAATACTGCAATAGTGAGTCTATTGCAACATAATACTGCAATAGCGATAGTCTATTGCAACATAATACTGCAATAGCGATAGTCTATTGCAACATAATACTGCAATAGCGATAGTCTATTGCAACATAATACTGCAATAGCGATAGTCTATTGCAACATAATACTGCAATAGCGATAGTCTATTGCAACATAATACTGCAATAGCGATAGTCTATTGCAACATAATACTGCAATAGCGATAGTCTATTGCAACATAATACTGCAATAGCGATAGTCTATTGCGACATAATACTGCAATAGCGATAGTCTATTGCAACATAATACTGCAATAGCGATAGTCTATTGCAACATAATACTGCAATAGCGATAGTCTATTGCAACATAATACTGCAATAGCGATAGTCTATTGCAACATAATACTGCAATATAATAGTTTATTGCAACATAATACTGCAATATAGTCTATTGCAACATAATACTGCAATAGCGATAGTCTATTGCAACATAATACTGCAATAGCGATAGTCTATTGCAACATAATACTGCAATAGCGATAGTCTATTGCGACCAACTATAATACCAACTAATACTATTGCAATAGGTTTTTTTCTTCTCCTTGAATCGTCTCATTTGAAGTCATTTCTCAAATGAATGTATAGTTTACATGAAATAAAAAAACAGTTGAAGTAGTTTCAGTCTCTTTAAAAAACTGACAAGAAACTTGAAACCAAATTCGAGTAAACACTTAAAACATAACTCAATTAAGCAGGGGCAGATAACTCTAAATCAAAGTGAGCGAATCTGGTACTTTTGCGCTGCACATTTATCAACGGAAGTGTTCATGAGAGAACATGACGAATTGTTGTGACAGTAATAAATCACACCTACTATCGATGCATCGATAGTTTTTCGTTTCTACCATTGATTAATTGGTATCAGAGACTCAATAATTGCAATCCATCGATAGTTCAATGCATCATTAGAGCCCTAGCTGCTATGACAGAGATGGTTTCTAACTGTTTTTCAACATGAGCCCCTCCATGGTCCACACACTTCTGCCGGCAATGATGGAGTGCATGCATCCCACTGATTTAAGGTTCTCTCCTGGTGTTGTGAAAGGTCCTCATCAGTCAGAACTGTTACTACTCACCCTGTATTATTGCAATTTATGTAATGTCAGAAAATTCCAATAACAGAACATGAAGCTGATAAAAAATTCCCAGTTGGGTTAAAAACAAACATTTTCCCAATTTGCTGTTTTTGGCTGCTACTTTGAAATCCTATATCATTCCTTGAAGTGGTGATATGTTTATGCTTCATGCTAACAGCAACTTGTAGATGTAACCATGGTAACGAACATATATCAATAGTTTCACATAGATAATAATCCATGGACACTGTTTCATGCTGTATTTCGATGAGGATGATAATATTTCTTGATGCAAAGAACTGTCTATCTATACTATACCAGAATCATTAACTAACAGATTCTTACCTGAATGTGCACAAAGAAAATCCCAAAGACAGTGGTGAATAGCAGGTGCCCTACATAGATGAAAAGTCTGGTGTTCTTGAAGCCAAAGTTTCCTTTCTGTAGATCCGTCTTCTTGTCTGTCTGCCCCTCCTGCACCATGCCGAGTCTGTGGCAGCAGGATGTGTTGAGTCTGTAGTAGTATATGCAGGCACACACACTCAGCACCAGCATGGGGGTGGCCAGCAAGAAGTTGGGGGCCTGCTTCAGCTCGTAGTACTGGAGAAAACCCACACCCCAGTGCTGCTTCTGGATGTAGTTGTAGGACAAGGGAAGTAACTGTGAACACCATGGTGATGGAGCATCACCAACTAAATGGTACTTCTGGGAGCGACCATAGCGAATTAGGTGCTGTGGTAAATCTGCATCATTTGACAAACAGAATATTCTGTAAATGTAATATTGATACAAACAGAATGGGCCAGCACACAGCACAATCGCAACAATGACTGGAGCCAGGTATAGATTTGTCATTGACACCATCATCATCCCCTTTTCAGTCACAGTCTCAAATCTAGCTTTTGTCACTTGTTGCATACTGGACATAAATCCCTTAACTCTCCTGAACAAGATGAACCCAATTGCTAATAGGCCATTTGATCTTGTACATGTACTTAGTCCAAACCAAAATGCTGCCTTCATTGTGTCACCACTGGCAAAAGCCAGCAGCCCGGAGAAGAAGAGGTAGCTAAAAACACATTCTGAGTAGGGAGCTGTCATGAAGATGCTGGCTGGGGTGATGCAGAACAACAGGGCTGCCTTGTATGCTAATTTCTCATCTTTGAGAACCTGGACTCCCAAGTGGAACAGTGTAGAGGCTGCCTTGGTGAAGAGGTAGACATTCAGTGCCACTCCGATGATTAAGCAGAGGTTTAATTTGGACATGATTTGACCTGCAAATGAGAAGCAGTAACAAACATCGGCAATTTTCCCCACAATGACTGGGTACAGGGGGAAGAAAGCTACAGCGTTCTCATAGATGTAACCATGTTCTGCAACATGGATGAAGTACACTGCATCCCATCTTCTCAATCCACCCACCCCGATGTCCATGATGCTGTCCACTGCTGTCTGGTTGTGGGTTGGGGATGCTGGAGGGTTGAAAACGTCAGCATCATGGTCGGGAATAACAGCATTGAAGATCACCTGGAAGATAGAATACATTCCTGCAAAGTATAGGCTGCAATTTTGTGATTGTATCTTCTTTGATGGGCATATTAGAAGTTGAGTTGATGAAGAATGATGACAATTTTTTATGGATACTAACTTCACAGTCGCTCTTTACAGAATAAAAGAAGTTGTATGTCCATAAATTTTTTTTGTCATCTTTCTTGTGATTGAACCCCAAACATGGATTATAAAATCATCATCATACACTTTGATTAATACACTTACTGATTAATTGACACATACATCATAGGCGCCCGGCTCTGATATATTTATAAGTATGACCTATATATATATATAATAATTATGACCTATATATATAAGATATAAGATCTTATATATATAGGTCATACTTATAAATATATCAGAGCCGGGCGCCTATGACATACATGTTTGTAATTGATATACCGTAGTACAGTCATCCATAACGCGGGTCTTGGGTCCATGGATGACCCCCCGTGTTATTAGACACCCGCGTTATAGTAACTATAGTTGTTGTAGTACTGTTTTGACATTTAAGAAGTGTGGAAGTGCAACAAGTGGTGGTTTAACCATTCTTTCAAATGATAACGGCCTGCGTTGTGCAAGCATGGCAAGGCCGATTCGGATTTGGGCTCTGTCGCCGGTCAAAACAAGCACCTGTTCTCCATCATAACGCAAGCAAATATGGATCAAATCTTTTTGACAAGCGTATACGGATGATAAAAATTTACTTACCTGAAAAAATAAGGTGATCAGGCGTGTTTGAAATGCAAAAGTTTCTACTTTTTGCTCCAACTTCACAAAATAACCCATTGTTGGTGTTTTCTTTGCGTCCACAACGCTGATTGGTGGAATAACTATAGAAGCTTTACTGTCATTGGTTGTTGTGTGCTCAAAATGGCCGCCAGTCCACCTGCAGCTTTGTTCGTGATATGCAACTGTACATGAGAATGTCTGCAGCTATTATACCTAATGATGCTGCTCCTTAAGCAGAAACCGACGCTATAGATATACTCCTATTCATAAACAAATCAGTATATTTGCATGGTACATACATCCTATACGCAATGGAGAAACTGTAAAGTCAACAGTGACACTCCGGTAAGTGATGTCGCTGAGCCAAATGATGAGCACTAATACAGTGATAAGAAGTGGACAGCTGCCTATCGCTTTTAACACGGAATTACACCTTTGATTTCATTAAACCCTTATACAGTAGGCATATGATACTCACAGAGTTAGTTATTAACACGACAAGTTTGTTAATGTTGTGGCTTGCAAGCACAATATTATAGTGACAGTGACTAAACTCGACATAAGCCATGATAAGGAGAAAATACATGTGAAGACAATAAACTATATATCATCAAACTATTTGTGTTTGGACAGCAGTTGTTGCCCGATCTGTATTGAGGTATATTGCGTTACACAAATATTGTAAATACTTGGATGATGGTTTGTTTTTGAAGATATACATATTTTATCAAGGATAAGTTAACGAAATGCTGTTCATGTGTTCTGAGAGAAAACAACAAGTCCATAATATAAGGATGATATGAGCATACATATATGCAGTGCTATTAGTAAATGATTCATGTAAATAAATTATAAAACAAAGGAACGGTTTGTTTGTTGTGCACAATCAACTGTAGTACTGGGGGATCTTACCATAACAATGCATTCTGTAGCATTTGTAATAATTTGCATACTGGTAGTGTAATTGGTGTTCTATTAAAAGAGGGGCTATGCTCTGATTGATAATGTGTTCACATTTCAGTGTTTCAATAGCATATAATGAAAGGTAAAGGAAAAGGCATGCAGGAATCAAAGGGAGATTGCTGTCCTCTTCAATTCCCAGACCTTCAGCCTGTTGACCATACTAAAGACTGTCCAAAGCTTACTAATGGTACAGTATTGATTGTGAGAAACTGCATGATTAAAACAGTGTTAAGGGGTGGTCAATCAACCAGGACCATTAAAGCATTGACTGTAGTCATTCAAAGGACTTTACAACTTCTGGAAGATGAGAGTATGTGTGTCAGTGTCACATTCATGAGAAAACATTCCAAACTGAACTCTCACCTGCAATAGTATTAGCACATACTCATCAAATATTCTATTAATCCCCCTCAATTTTTAGGAGGTATGGGAACACCTCACAAAGCACTGTTTATATCCCTTTACAGTTCTAGAAAGGAGTGAGGAGGATGGGGTGAATATTGATGAGATAAGCAGTATCCAGACTGACCTGGAAACGCTGCTGGCAGCTGCAGGCAAGAGGCTGAAGTTGTTGGAGAGTGAGATTCAGATCCTGGTCAATTGGCAGGATAAGAAAGACAAGAAGCCAACGCCAGGCAAACAGGTAATGGTGAAAGTTTCTGTCACAGGCAAAATCTTGGGATTTATGTCATTATAACACCAACACTGTCGTACCGTTTTTGTAATTCAGATGATGTTTCTCCATAAAATTCACAGACCTGTACAGTAAATCGCTGTAACCTGAATCAAATGTTTATAGATTGTAAATGTGTTGGGACCAAGCAACTTTGATATTGTTCTCAAGAGACTGGTGCTTATAAGAATGACAAATATGTGGCACTTGTTACAATTTTCAAAATGTTTGTTACCTTTGGAAGATGCGATTTGTTTTGTGGGCACATTATTCTCTCAGTACAGCTCGTACCAAACTTTGCTGTATCCCCAAATGAGGCTTAGATTATCGCTCTAGTCATGAACTGGTTCAGTATGATCTCTTTGGCTGTAGCCTTTGTGTAATAAATCGCAACATATGTGGGTTCATATTCAAGTTACATTCAATGCAGTGTAGATGTTTCAAAACCGGTGTTGTGTGCTATAAGGGAATTTCATCTCAATTGATTACTCCCAACCATAACATATAAAGATCCCTTTCTTCAAGTAAAAGCACATAAAGATGTCTTTCTACAAGTGTTGCAATCATATTTGTATATATAATAGCACATGCTTTAAAATGATAACAATGACTGACAATGGTGACTGGTTCCAAAGTAGATGTATATCCTCTCCCTCCAGCAACCAGAGACCCCCACATCCGGGCAAGAGAGGGAAGGGAGGAGGCGAGGACAAGCCCAGCAAGAAGTTCAAAGACAGTAATGGGAAGAGTTCTAGTGTTACCCCACCCCCACCGAGCAGACCTAAGAGTAAAGTCACACAGGTGGGAGGCAGCAAACTGGTTAGAAGTGTTTCATTATGATTGTAGTTAGGCATACTGATAGTAATAATTTTTTTGTATGTATTTTGCATGCGATATCACCACTCAGTGCTGTCATTTAATTCGAGTGATAAAGTTTGTGCTTTTTTAACTCTCATTTTGTTATACATGTGATATTGTATGCCTCGATACATGGTTGTACTGACTAGCAGTGTAAAGAGTTATGCTAAAAGACACCAGTGTATTGTGGTGTACTGCACTTATATCAAAGTATAAGCATTATTTAAATCTTTAATGGAGATCATTATGGTTATGGCATTGGTTTATTTGAAATATTGCGTAGGTTTGTTTCAGACAATAGCAGTTATACTTCTCAAAACAACAAATTTCAAAATTCAAGAAATCTGTTGATGAAAAGATTGTGTGTTTTTAGATGTGGTTAAGCATGAACTCCTATTAAATGTGCTGTCATTGTATTATTGCAAGAATATAATGTCAGTGTGATTCAATGTACCTTTGATGCTGTTTCAGTCCAAGAATCAGGAATTTGATTTTGTGGACTCTCCAGTGGATTTGCCCAAATTGCCAAAGAACGATGCTGTGAACCGCTTCTGGGTGTCAGTTGAGCCTTATTGTGGGGAGATCTCAAATGAGGATTTGAAATTACTGGAGGAAATACTAAAGTCACATGAGGACGAGTCTGAGTACTACAAGATCCCTGCCCTGGGGAAACACTACACTGAGAAGTGGGCAGAGGAGGACCTCAAGGAGGAGCAGAGAGATGGTGAGCTGAGTGGGGGCCTGGGGATTGGGTGCTAGGGGATACAAGATCCCCACCCTGGGGAAACACTACACTGAGAAGTGGGCGGAGGAGGACCTCAAGGAGGATCAGAGAGATGCCGAATGAGTGAGTGAGTTTAGTTTTACGTCGCACTCAGCAATATTCCAGCATGAGCATCGATCTGCGCAATTGGAACCGATGACATGTGTCAACCAAGTCAGCGAGCCTGACCACCCGATCCTGTTAGTCGCCTCTTACGATAAGCATGGGTTACTGAAGATCAATATTCTAACCCAGACCTTCATGGGTAGAGATGGTGAGCAGAGTGGGGGCCTGGGGAGGGGATACAAGATCCCCACTCTGGGGAAAAACTACACTGAGTAGTGGGCGGAGGAGGCCTTCAAGGAGGAGCAGAGAGATGGTGAGCAGTGGGGGCTGGGGATGGGGTGGGAGGGATACAAGATCACCACCCTGGGGAAACACTACACTGAGAAGTGGGCGGAGGAGGACCTCAAAGAGGAGCAGAGAGATGGTGAGCAGAGTGGGGGCCTGGGCAGGGATACAAGATCACCACCCTGGGGAAACACTACACTGAGAAGTGGGCGGAGGAGGACCTCAAAGAGGAGCAGAGAGATGGTGAGCAGTGGGGGGGCTGGGGATGGGGTGGGAGGGGATACAAGATCACCACCCTGGGGAAACACTACACTGAGAGGTGGGCTGAGGAGGCCTTCAAGGAGGAGCAGAGAGATGGTGAGCAGTGGGGGCTGGGGATGGGGTGGGAGGGGATACAAGATCACCACCCTGGGGAAACACTACACTGAGAAGTGGGCGGAGGAGGACCTCAAAGAGGAGCAGAGAGATGGTGAGCAGAGTGGGGGCCTGGGGATGGGGTGGGAGGGGATACAAGATCCCCGCCCTGGGGAAACACTACACTGAGAGGTGGGCGGAGGAGGCCTTCAAGGAGGAGCAGAGAGATGGTGAGCAGAGTGGGAGAGGGGGGTGGGAGGTGATACATATAGGGTACTCTGTGTTAATGGGTATTTATTTGTTTAACATAGAAATTTTACAATAATTACAGATGTAAAATAACTGACAATATAATGCTAAAGTGTGTTGATATCTATACTTTTGACAGTCATTGGATATTCACACTATCATCATCTACATGTTTGTATGTTCCAGGTGCCAAGATCAATGACAAGAAGCGAAATTCCAACTCCAATCACAACAACTCTGTCATGAGTCCCACTGAAACAGCTACATTGCTCAAGAAGGCTGAAGCAAAGTAAGACACTTGTGAGCAAATAAATCTTTGGGGAACCATCAGCTTTATGTTTGAGAAATGAATGATTGCCATTGCATTCAAAACTGATTTGATAAGTTGTAATGTGTGCTTGTAATTGTTGACCAGTAACCTTGATGAGTCCCCATTCGGACACCTGACCCAGCGCCTGGTGGCTGCGCTGATCGAGGAGAACATCATGACCCCTATAGATGACTCCCTAGCGGACATTGCTGGGGGCAAAGGTCAGTACCGCCCTTTTTCTATGTTTTTGTCAGTTGAATTTGGTTACTCTTTTATGTGAATCAACTGTTGTGTCAGAAATTAAACATGGATTGTTTGCGACTTGTCTCTTTAGAATCTGCTGAGGAAGCACCTGCCATCTCCCCACGCATGCTGGCCAAACAGCTGAACATTGTTAACCCAGCCCACTTAGAGAGAAGGATTAAACGAGAGCTTGAAGAACAAGGTCAGTCAACTGCTGGAACAGGAACATTGTTGATCATTTGGTGAAATAATATTCACTCACTCATCTTTGTGTTAGACAGCTAGAGTATCATACCACACCTGTCAGTATGATGACAATGAATCAGATAACGGTATGGTGACCAGTAGTGATGTTTCATTCTAGGTTTGATAGAGATAGATGATAAGGTGGAAGACAACCCAGACGATGAGATACTTGCAGAGCTGCGACGCAAGCAGCAAGAACTGAAGGCACTGAGCCAGCGAAATGTAACAATCACTAAAACACTGTACAAGCTTGCCAAGGAGGAGATGGCGAGACAGGAGATGAGGAAGAAGTTGGCAGCAGCTGATGCAGAGGTCAGTACATGGGGTCTTTCTCCACCTTAGGTCCCAAGTACTACATGTCGAGTGCAGAGACATCTTAAAAGAGTCAAGCTGGCCACTACAGATGAAGAGTGACTATCTCTCAGCTGTTATTTCAAAATAAAAGTTTCCTATGTGCAAAACCTGAGAATATTATGGAATTTGAGTCTCTTAGGATGTAGCACTTTAAATCTTTATATACGATATCTGTATTGTCAGGGTTAAGTATGAATGAAAGAAAAGCATGCATGGACAATCATCAAATTTCATTCAGTCAAAGAAATAACAATTTAAGATTAGTATATTATGGTATATTATACCTGGCCATGTTTATTTTTTACATGCCTGGGTATCAGATGGCTCAGGCCATGTATGACACGAATGTATCTTCAGACTCTGTCCAAACCTATTTTTTAAAGGCCGCTTTTATGTAGGTGGAATATTGCATACTTGAGCATATAACTACATTCACTGTCCCACTGCCTGTGTTTGTGTGTACCTAAAACCATGCTAGTAGAACTGATCTGATCTTCGATTCTGTTTATCTAGGTGATGGAAGCCTATCGAAAGATTCAGGCAGCTAAACAGAAGAAGAAAACACCAACAAAGAAGGAAAAAAGATGGAGCACAGAAAGCTTTGAAGGAGAGGGATGCAATACTGAAAGCCCTTGAAGTGTGAACATGGACACAATTTGACTCCTGTTATTCAATTTTGCAGGAAGTATGAAGAATGATTCTGCTGATTTCTGATTTCATCATCACTGATTCGTTTGACTGCCATGAATGAATTTTACATGAGGCATGAATGGGCTGCATCAGGACTTGATTGAGTCGGTGCCAAGTTGTTCGACAAGGAAGTATTCTGGGGGTAAATTACTCTCAGAGGACATGTATTGAGTCACAGTGAAAGCTGAGAACAGGAAACAATCCTATGTTAGTGTTGATGTGTATTAATGTGTCGGTAACATACTTTACAGCAGTACGTCCAGGTACAGCTTGTGATGTGGTTGGTGGATTAGTCATTTTCATTACTTACCAGTCTATCTTGGCTCATGAACATGTTTGTGTGTGTACAATGTCTTGTATTAATCATGCTAGGTTCTACCACAAGGGGTGGATGTTTATATGGGATTATTTGTGTTTGTATGATTGTATGACTGGAATATGTACATAAATGGTGTATCATACACATGTTGTGTTTCCTCAACATTATTTGAAAGAAAGTCACAAGCTGTGGTTTTGTGGGGGGCAGAAACTCGAGTGATCACAGTCAGTATCTCTTCTTTCTTTTGTCCTGAAATGTGTTGAAACATCACTGCAAAAAGATTCAGAAGGCATGTTGCAAGCCATATTTTATTACAGAAATGCTATGTGTAAAATATATAAACAAGATCCATGTAGAAATGGTAGGAACAAAATGCATTTTTAGAAGCGGTGATTCTAAATATATAGATATTTATATGTTAATTGTATTGCAAATTCAGTATATATAAAATTCATATGTTATAAGAAATGCTCTTGAAAGAATATAGAGCATATAAATGGTCAGAATTATCAATGACTACTGAAAACAATACTGTTAAATACTGTTAGTAGGAACTGATTTGTTACAGCATCAAATCACATCAATGTTAATACTGATTATGTAGACTTCAGTCTAAATAAGAATAATCATGCAAATATCAAACATACATTTATGAAAAATATATCACATGCAATGGCTAGAGTAATCCAATACTGGCTTTCTTTTAATAATACTGTGAAACAGATACTGGAAAACTGTAATACTGGCTAGCATTTAATTTGGTGAAGTAGCCCATGTTATGTAATGTTTAATGGAGATGAACGTTAAAGTTCACTTGTAACAAACTCAAAATAGTAACACTTCAAAACATACTGAAATCACCTAGTCATGATAACTAACAGGAGACGATAACCATGATCAACACTGAATCATAAAAGGAAATAACCCAATTAATCACTGCATTAAATGCACAACCACGGAAGATAATACTGGACATTGTTTTCAGTGATTCTGAAAAATATTTTTGTTGATTTTTAAGACTCTTTTGATTTTGTAAAGAGAAATCCCCCAACTGGCTGTCAGTAAAAATGCACAAATCATAGTAAGATCTGACAGTTATATTAACTAAATTGAAGAGTACCAAGATCTTGAATATTATAGCTGAGTTGTCTCGATTCAATCATTGTAAATTGAAATTGCAACTGTTGAATGTTACATTCAGTTGGACTTTTGGAAGAGACACCAAAACTGTGTGACAGAAAACTGCTGGTAGTATTGCAAGTGAGTGAAGGTATACACTGCAGCAATGTAGCAGTATTGCTATTCTGTATCTCACATCATGACCTTATTTCATCGATACACATGTGTGATGATCTCTGGAGAGTCAAACATCTCTTCAGCTGTCCTTCGAGCTTTAATGCGGGGAACCTTTGACCAGTCAAAGCTTGTGTAAACTGCAATGGACTTGTTTAGGCGGCGTGCATTTACTGCCTCTTCTGGGTCTTCATTAGGAACGCTGCCAATATAAGATAAAACATATTTTTGTTAATTCAGCAAGAAATCTGTATATATTCTTATTATTTCTTTCTAAAGGAAAAACGCTAACTTAGGTAATTAAACTCTGCAAACTTAAGTCCCATGTGTCAGATATCAGTTAGAATGTAGGTTTGTGAGAATCTTATTTACATGTCCTAAAGGGCCTGTAAGTCTCGTGAGGTGCTACTCCCTTTGTGTGCGCCAGCTTGTGATATGCAAGACGGAACCCAGCATACTTCTGGTACCATATTTCTGGTGAAAAGCGTATATTCAAGAACCAGTTCTGGTTCTAAATTGCGCGTACCCGAGAAGGTCCGGGTTAGAATATTGATCTTCAGTAATGCATGCTTGTCGTAAGAGGCGACTAACGGGATCGGGTGTTCAGGCTTGCTGACTTGGTCGACACATGTCATTGGTTCCCAATTGAGCAAATCGATGCTCATGCTGTTGATCACTGGATTGTCTGGCCCAGATTCGATTATTTACAGACCGCCGTCATATAGCTGGAATATTGCTGAGTGCGGCGTAAAACTGAACTCACTCACTCACTCCAAATTGCACGACCACCAAATATGACTTTACTAGACCGGACCAAGTGTACGTTGTTTGTCACAGGAGTAATAAGGTCTAGCGAAGTGCCTTGACCTACTTACGGGGACCTATCAACAAGACTTACCAATCTCTCAAGTAGCTGTTACCAATATCTCCAGGATCTGCAAGGTAGAAACAAAGTCATCATGATGTCAGTGTTTCATTCCTTCAAAAACAGAACGTACATGGGCTTATTTTTTTATTGTCACACTCAGCTATCTTGTGATTGCCAGCAGTCTCTCAATGCGCTGGTCAATGTGTGGGTCAAGCATATGATCTCTAAGACAGTACCTGTGTCCATTCTGATAGCTAGATTATTTAACAAGTACTACTATTTTCTAGGCACATCAACGCATCCAGTGATTATGGTGTTTCTTATTCATTTAATTACATCTTAGTTGAAAATGGGTGTGGGTGTGTGATCAGATGCTGAATAATACTCTCTATCTGTCGTTGTATGTTTTCCAGAGCAGGACTCTCAAACCTTACCAAAATATTTCTTGATGGAAGCTGCAGTACATATCAGTCTAGTGGCGAAGTGGTGCCTTTTGATGATATGGGATATTGAAAGATCCAAACAGCATTATATTTTTCTTCACTAGACTATTTGTATCCAATGGCAATGAACCAAAACTGGGCTATAAGTCGCCAAACTCCACTTGCAATTTGTATCCGACTGGGGGATACGTTTTTTGACAGATGACTCTAGTTTAACCTTGATTCCACACACTATCTTCCAACATAAAACTGTTGTAACTGGTCGATGTGACAGCCCAGTGATCATGTTACCAATCTCATAATGTATGAACATGATAAAAATGATACATACTGTCCATCAAAATCTTATGTTAAAATGAAAAGCCTGTTAGTAGATGAAAAAGTTCTGAGTATTCAGGAGACCAGCTCTTTTGTGCCAGGTGCCTGTAAAAATCTTGTGATAGTGCTAAGACTCACCTGCTCTGACTGGGATGTGGATGTCAAGAGGATTATAGATCGGCAATGGAGGACCATCTGATCTACGACCAAAGGCAATGGTGTCGCGCGGATCTTCTCTTGTTCTTGATTATATATCTTCCTAGCCTTATCACGTTCCAACTTTAAGACCTCTGTGAAAATTAGTTTCTAACATAATAACTTAGCTTGGTTCATACCAACGAAACTCAAACTCTGCTACATTCATCTGGCACATTCATCACAGAACATAAAGAACAGCTTGAATTCATAAATTTATGTCAGGATAATCAAAATTACCAGACCTACAAAAATCAGAAAGGAGATATAGATTTTTTTAAAAATGCATTGACCATTTTAAACCCTGTTGACTCACAATGAGTGCTAGAACAACCAGAACTGAATTTTAATGCTGACAAATGCAGCATATTAACAAGATTCATGATACTTGTTTACAGCAGGGACAAAGAGACACTTATTACCTTTTCTATCCAAGAGCTCCACAGATGGAACAGAGTAAACCACAAACAGCCGGTATCCACTCTCTTGAGCCACTGGATTGTTGAATAAATCTGAGTAACACATGACCAGAAGGTGAAAGAACATTGTAACATATCAACAATACAAACATTGAGTGTTTACTGAGTAAAGATAATGCACTATATAGACCACAAATGGTGAGGTGAAGCCAGGACCTGCTATTCTTACAACAGTTCCGATCCGGGGTTAGAATTGGTCTTCAGTAAGCGATGCTTGTTGTAGGAAGCGACTAACAGGATCGGGTGGTCAGGTTCGCTGACTTGGTTGACACATATCATCATATCCCAATTGTGTAGATCGATGCTGATGCAGTTGATCACTGGATTGTCTGGTCCAGACTCGATTATTTCCAGACTGCCGCCATATAGCTGGAATATTGCTGAGTGCGGCATAAAACAAAAGTCACTCACTCATTACAACAGTTCCTTTTAATTCTAATGAAGTAATGTTACAAGTCCTTGATGGTTCTTAGAGTGTCCTATAGTACCTCCAAGAATGGGAAAGCCACATTAGCTTGGTGTGCCTAGTGGCCGTAACAGTTGTATGATCCCCAGGGAGTTGAGCTTTATAATACAATGTGCCATTTGTGATCGAGGTAAAATCAAAGAACCTTTGTGCAGCTGATATGGATATTGGCGCTATACAAATATGAGCATAATAATAACAAAAATAATAGCATAATAATGGTGAAAAATTAATGAAAACTGTGCTTCCCCTCGAGGCCCACAAAGCCACATCAAGAGATATAGTCCGTTTGACTTCATTTTAGACCGATGAATTGCTCACTAACACAAACTCTAATAACTGCAATAAAACCAACTTTTGCACAGTCACATGAAATCGACAGGCCAACTCTGATGATTTGTCTCATAATTTTGGACAACCGAATAACAAAGTTGTTTAACAAACAATCATTATTTTGTTGTCACTTTTCACTATTTCTTACGAGGTGGGAGCACTTGCTGGTAAAGCAGCCAGGTAATCAACAAGCATGTACAGTAAAATTTCAATTTCACATGTACAACTCGTACACCTGGCTGTTCTACCAGCAAGTGGTGCCCCTTCGTAAGAAATAGTGAAAAGTGACAACAAAATAATGATTGTTTGTTAACCAACCTTTATATTCTGGTGTCCAAAATTATGAGACAAATCATCAGAGTTGGCCTGTCGATTTCATGTGACTGTGCAAAAGTTGGTTTTATTGCAGTTATTAGAGTTTGTGCTAGTGAGCAATTCATCGGTCTAAAATGAAGTCAAATGGACTATAAATGAGACTCATGCAGCACTATTGTTTAAACTGCTGGGAGTACAGTATTGGAATGTTACTGTACTGTGACACAGATGATAACTGCCCTTATAACTTTAGCACTCACTAAGTGTCTTCAAGCTCTGCATCTTGTTAATCTCAGTGAGGATCCGATCAAGCTTTGTGAGCTGGTTGTTATGCAGCATGAGGACCTGCAGACATGTCAAGTGGCGGAGAGCCCCGGTGATATCAACCAGCTCATTGTTGTGAAGGTATAGCTCGGACAGCTGGTAGTTCTCACTCAGACAATTGAGTTGCCGTAGCTGTCAAAGGAATCTTCAGAAAATGATTGGTGACGTAATATATGTACATATAAATAAAAACATTGAAACATTATTTAATTCATCTATCAAAATCTTATGTACCATGCATACAAATATACACTTCATGTAGACTGGAGTTAAATAAGGAAATCACTCTCAGCATTTCTGTGGACAAGTATCTAAATTACCGTTAAATGTGTTTTCTACAAGATATGAAACCTTACAATTTTAGAAACAATTCCACACAATGTGCCATTTACATTTACGTAAGAAGTAAGCAGCTTGTCATTAGACTATAATCACTTTACCTTTAAATTTCCATCAAGACTTGAAAATGATGACTTTACTTCAAGTCTCTGATACTTGATTGTACTGTTTCATACAGGCATTGAGCGGTGGGGTAGCCTAGTGGTTAAAGCGTTCGATCGTCATGTCGAAGACCCGGATTTAATTCTCCACATAGGTACAATTTGAGAGGCCCATTTCTAAAAATAAATACTAAAAATGGGGATTTTTTTTTTTACTATGAAACCTGAATACTTGTAGACTAGATATGCCAGCAAATCCATTGCCATTTACATGATTTAAGCTTTGACACACTGTATGACAACATTCAAATCTAGGTCTGACACTTTCGGGGAATAAAGACAGGAAATGAACCATGTCATCAAGTCTGAGTACTTTTACAACAGGGATGAGAATGGGTATGAGTGAAAAACGAGGACAATGCTCCGGGGATCTTGGGGGACGATATACAAGAATGACCCCAGCACGATCAAATCTGTGGAATTCCACATACCTGTGGAAAATTCTCATCCCGGTTGATAACACGCATAGTTATGCTGGGGACTTCTAACCCAGAATGAGGGAGAGATGGTGTATGTATTTACACCACTTTTCATCACTGGGCTACCACATCACACCACCCTGTTCCTATTGCTGTAGTATCATAGAGGGGCACACCAGAAATAGGCTTCACACATAGTACCCAAGAGAAGAATTAAATCTGCATTTTTTGTGTGACAAGTGAACACTTTAACCACTAGGCAATCCAAAACTCGCAGTCTTTACAGAACATATCTGTCATGGTGGTCAAGGGCTTACCTTATTACCATTGAGCCATAAACATCTTAAATAATGAAAACGCTGCAGATCACATACTTCTGTTAGACTTCTGAAACAAACATCATAAAAAGTTTTATCTCAGAATCTCCTTTATGAAACATTTCCATGTACACCATATTTATGAAACACATTTCCATGGACAGTATCTTTATGAAACACATTTCCAGTTAACATGGTTACTGCATAAACAGTACATATCTGGACTAAATATGAGAAATAATCCCTATCTATTTTGTTATATACATGTACATCAGTTTCTTTAGCCAATTGCACTGGCTTAAGGATGACTTAACAGAGATTTACAACAACAAAATATATAATATTTCAGATCAACATTACTTTCATATACATTAATAAAAAACAAAATCAATTACATCACATTTTTAATGATATATTTTGCTGTTGTTATTTATCAATATCAGTCCTGCATAAAACTCCTAAAGGGTGCAGCTAGACCATGGTGTCAGCAGTATACTTGTCAAGCAAAGATGTGTATTGTGTCTTAGAGTTTTCGAGCCTCTTTATGTCTTTATACCAAACAATGAAAAAAACTGGGGTCCGCGAGAAAATACATGCTTTGTGCATGTACCATTTTGTAAAACAAACAAACAAACAAACATAATCTCACTTGTCAGAAAGGTAAAGCTCTTCTACATCTTTATCTTTCCTTATTCTTCTATTGCTTAAGAGCTGTTTCAAAACCTGCAAAAATTTTGAAAAATGTATATTATCTAGTTGGCAACATATATTTTGCAACAATCAATAAACAAACATTTATTGAATGCAGGGATAATGAGATCACATTGTTTCAATTATCTAGACTAGTAGGATAACTACAGTAGGACAGATGAAACGCACACATTTGTATAAGCCAGGTAAAATATGCTGGCACATTTGACTCTTTACAAAACCCACTTAGGTGTGACTTTGTTTCATAACTATTTCATTCGTTTCTATCTATTTTAGTATTTATTATTTATGGATGATAATAATAGACTCACTTATTGCTGACATATTTGATAACTACAGTAGGACAGAAGAAACGCACACATTTGTATAAGCCAGGTAAAATATGCTGGCACATTTGACTCTTTACAAAACCCACTTAGGTGTGATTTTGTTTCATAACTATTTCATTCGTTTCTATCTATTTTAGTATTTATTATTTATGGATGATAATAATAGACTCACTTATTGCTGACATATTTGGGTATGATACAAAAAACTTGCAATAAATCGCCCATAAGTGAAATGTCAAAATGTAATTGTTTCCAGCTAAATATCGGTATTTAACACGTTATGCACAACTCTCACCTTCTCACTGTCGGCCATGTTTTTGGTTGCTAAAATAACAGAGGTAAAGCTATTTTGAAATCTTTTCGCATTCATACAAAGTTATCGAAAACTGTAAATTGTTTGACCTTTTTATGAAACAAACAATCTAGTGACACTCGTAAAAAGTTATTATAATGAAAACTCGGATCTTTTCATCCATAACTTTACAAACTGTTCTCGTGTTAGAAACAGTCCGATTATTCGAAAATATAGCTCTAATGTCAGTATTTTTCAAGGGAGGTAACCATTTGTGTAAGTATTTTTAAACGTTTTTGGAATCAAACATAGTGTGATACTAAAGAAGTATCTTGTAGATAACCTACAGTCATGACAAATGCACCTAATAATTTTAATCGACTGTGTTTCATCGTTCGAAGTGTACACAGCTAAATACACTAAGTCAGATTCGTCCTTCGCGGGCCTTTGCAGACAGTATCGAGGCACTCCGCAACAGCTAAAATAGTCATACGTTTTATGCAATAAATTATACAGTATAATGATATAAATAATGCTTATGCCGTGCATGTTGGTCCTTATGTCATGACGAAGTAACATCAAAGATTTATAAGACTTTAACCCATGGAGAGTTCGTATGGGTGGGCCTGACACGGTCACGTGATCAGTTGATTTTATCGCGACGCTGTCTTCCGAGGGGAATCCCCTTTTCAAGTTTCCGATTGTGTTTTTCGTGTTGTCAGAAATAACATAACTTGCACACAAGTCGCGTAGTGACTATTATCACCTGAACAAACACCAAGCATATAATATTGCTTGACACGTACGACGAGAGAAAGAAAGTTGGTATTCCCAGTGATGCTAAAATTAGAAATGTAATTTCCTGGAAATTGCCGTGTGCTTCACAAAGCGAATATATTTTGTGTGGGATATATTCATTCTACCAAAGGACTGTATACCCAAGGGATAATACTATCTATCAGGATTTACACTTGAGACAGTACTCAACTGGAATAATAATTCAGCTGTCTGTACCTAGGAGATATGAACAGCCAACAGCGTGTTCCACTTTACTGTGACATCTGTAAGAAGCAATTTACTGGTGCTTTACCAGCTCAACAACATTTTATCAGTGAAGCTCACTTGAGAAAGGAAGACCAGATTAAAAATTCTGTGTTTAATGGAAACACAAGGACATACTGGTGTGACCCATGCAGTGTCCAGTGTAATGCAGCTGAACAGTTTCAACAACACATTGTCAGCCCAAGACACGTTGAGACTGTAAGGAGAAGTTTAGGTTTCACATACCAAGCTGCAACAGCAGTTCAAAGCCCTCTCCTTCCTGGGAACATACAACAAGCAGGTAACGATCTCCCACAAGGGCTCAACCAGACATTGCCTTTCAACCTGTCCAATGAAACAGGGAGAAAGGAATATGACTTTAATGGTTCTAAAGGCTACTGCCATCTCTGTGACATTGACTTGACATCTCTACAACATGCTCGGCAACATCTCAGTGGATCCAAACATCAGAAGAAACTGAAACAGATGGAAGCGGGAGAGGATACCAGCGATGTATTGAAGTGTCAGATTTGCAATGTACCATTTTCTAGTATTGGCAATGCTCAGGAACATCTTGCAAGTGCCAAGCACTTAAAGAAGAAGAGAGAATTAGAGGGACAGGGAAATGTCTCCAACAATAGTTCTCCCCAGTATGGCTTGACAAACATGTCACAGCCTAATAGTGGCACTACAAGATTAGACGTGCCCTCTTCAGACCAAGTTACTGGACTGTTTGCTGATGTTCCAGTCTACAGGAACAGTAGTTCCATGCCTGAAACTAGACCACGTCAAAACATGCCACCATTATTGACACCTAGTTCTACTCCAGTTGGAAACATTTCTGTATCTGATACAAAGAACAATACTACTGGTGATGGTAATGACCAGCTTAATGGAGACAAAGTCCCTTATACTTTTGATGGAAAGCAGGGTTACTGCAATGTCTGTAATGTGGATTTTACATCTCCACAAAATGCCCAGCAACATCTTGATGGATCGCGACATAAGAAAGCAGAGAACCTATGGAAATCAGGACAACCTTCCACTGAGGTGCTGAAATGTGACTTGTGTAATGTTGTATTCTCTGGCCCTGAGAGTGCCCATCAGCACTTTGAGAGTGATCGACACAAGAAGAGGTCACAGCTGCCCACAACGAATTTCACTCTTCAAGAGCAGGAGAAACCACAGCTTTCCCAGAAAATGACCTTGGTAAATAGCCCCCCTGCAACTCCAGGTGTTACCACTCAGACTTCCCTGCCAATGAATATCCTGTCAGAACCGAAAGGGAGTCAGTTTCAAAAAGCTCAAAGTTTAGCACAAATTATGCTTCCAAATGCAAACAAACTCACAGATTCAGCTGGACCAACAAGCAATTTGCCGCAGACTGCAGGTTATCAAACTGAACATAATCTGTGCTTATCCGTTCATGGAGGAACTTTGTCAGATGTTCCAATTCTCGGTAGCTATACACATCTACACAACCTTAACATTCCCAGCCAGCATGTCCTCAACACTAATGACAGTCAGTATTCCTCAAGTGTCTCACAGAATGCACAAATGCAAAGAACTCCTTTAATTCAAGAAGACAGAACAGAAGAACAGGAATATACTTTTCATGGAAGCACTGGACGATGTAACATCTGCCAAATTGAATTAACATCTCGTGAACATGCGAACCAACACCTCAGTGGTAAGAAGCATGCAAAAGCAAAAGGATTACATTCAGCAGATACTGGTAATGTTTTTGTCAACAATGGCCCAGATGTCAGTGAGAGAACAGCTGGTGCCAAACTGTCCACCTGTCCTAGTCAGCCATATCGGTTTGATGGGAACAGAGGATGGTGTAATGTCTGCAGCATTGAGCTAACATCCTCCCAGCATGCACGGCAGCATCTCAGTGGCAAGAACCACACTAAAGCTTTAGGACGATGGCAAGTGTCAAACATCAAGGAGGAATCAAAAGAGTCAGCAGAACAGAGGATATATGAGTTCAATGGAATGAGAGGCTTCTGTAATGTATGCAAGATAGAACTTACCTCTCAGGCACATGCCAGTCAACACTTGGCAGGGAAACCACATGAAAAGGCTGTACAGAGATTGAACTTGGTTGATGCAGTTGATGCACATTCTGGAGCATCAGCCCAGCCTGGAGATGGGGAGGTGGAGCCAGCATATGTGTTTACAGGTGGAAGGGGGCGATGCTTTGTTTGTAACATAGAACTCACATCTTCACAGCATGCTTCCCAGCACCTTCAGGGTCGGAATCACGCAAGGGCTGAGGAAAAGAGGAAGATGGTCAACCAGAATGGAATGTTGGCACTAGAGTGTAAGGTGTGTCTCAAGTCATTCAGTGGACAAGAAAGTGCTGCGCAGCATTATGCTTCTGCCAAACATAAAAACAAGGCAGGGTTGGCCAGCAGTTCCTTGGACCAGGTCAGGACAGAAGTTCTGGGGCGAGATTCACCAGGCAATCAGAACTTGGCAGGCCTGTCCCCACTAAACATGTATGTGTGTGAGGTATGCCAGTGCCAACTGAACTCTTTCGAACAGTTGTCAATCCATAAGAAAAGTCCCAAGCATCTTAAGACTGTGGAAAAGATGCAGCGTTATGTCGATGTGGCTGAATCTGCTAATACTGACAACAGTAGCCAAGATTGTAAGGTTGAAGATAGTCCAAGGGACATGACAGAACCCAAGCATGGTGGTTACAAGGATGTATGGGAAGCTCTTCGTACAGGAGAAGTCACTAAAGTCAAATGCGTAACTCCAAATACTGAAGTGAAGGAAACAGCCACTTCAAGTTTCAAGCCTGTTCCTATCACTCCAGCATCAAATATGTGTTCAGATACTTTAGGAAACAGGGACCATCTTGAATCTGATGGTTTACAGTCCGGCAGAAAGAGTGGAACTGACACAGGGTGAGGATGTCATCAACTACAAACAGTGCCAGCAATATGCTTAGCATGGGACGAGAACAAAGTCCAGGAATGTCTGCTGCAGCAAAGGAAGAGGTTTCCAAGGATTACAGAAGTAACACAGAAATAATTCCTTCAACATATGTTGTTTCCAAAAGCACTACATTGGCTAAACTTGGCATGGGCAGAGGTTCCCCACTTGTCAACCCTGCCATTACCACAACAGATGTGATGCCTTTGAGGATGAAAACAGCAGCGATCACTCAGCCAAAACATACTGCTGCTGGAGACACTGATGACTTCCAAGATAACGTCAAGGGATCAGTTGGAAGTAGGCGGACCAATACCTACAACCCTCTAAAAAACCAGACCACTGTTCGACACAGGGGAAATAAAGTTACCCTGGAGGCATTTGAGAACCTGGATTCAGAAGAAGATGAATCTGATCGAAGCAAGACATTAGATGTTGACATTCCTGGTGGTGAGGCTGAAAGTTTCATCAGTTACAACTCACATGCTAGCAGTGTTCTCAATGATGGACCACATGCTTCTGTGGGCTCCACTACGACTGATCACAATCATTCAGCTGCTCCTAAACAAGAAAGAAACATGTCTCTACAAACAGATGCAGAGTCAAGTATCTTTCCATCCTCTAATTTTGAACTGCTGAGTGGCCATCTTGGTATAGGTGCAATACCAAAGGTGCCACCGAAGAACCCTTTCAGTGGCTATTTCAAATATTACTGTGACACATGTAATCGGCCGATGAACACAGAAAAAGACTACCAAGCTCACCTAGAGAGTAGAGCTCATAGGCAGAGGGCAGCAGAGGTGACTGCTCCCCAGCTCAACCTGGGACAGATAAAGCGGGTACTCGGTATAGACGATGCGGAGGCAGAGGCCTATCAATTGACTAAGACCATACCTCGAAGCTACCAGGTGGATCTGTTTTGCAAAACTATGGACAGTGACAGGGTCATCTTCTTGCCAACAGGTGAGTCTACGTGTTTCTCAATCAACTCTTTTCTTTCTTTGTTAGTTCTGAAAAAGCATGTTCAATTTCAGTTATCCAGTTTCTTGTCAGAAAAATTGTACTCATTTCTGTAGAGTTAAAGCTACGACATACACAACCGTGCAGCTTGATATCCACCATAGATTCTTAAGTGAGGGACTATGCCATCTATATCCCTTTATCTTTAATAGTACAGTATTTGTAACTTTCCCATATACTAGCAGTGATTTTCTTTCATTCAACATGGTCAATTTGTTTTAATGAGCTCTCACTATATTTGAGATAAAATTAGTTTACTTATCAAAAGAGAATTCTGGCTTAGAAAGATGTTTATCTGAACATTAACAGACATAGGGGAGAAATTTTCCAAGTGTATTGGGCAATTCAAGTACAGTCAAATCCTGATGAGTCGAATGCCGGTGTCTCGAATATTATGCATAACTCGAAGTACCGGTCGGTCCCGACCATTCCCTGTTATAGCTGTCATCATTTTATTTCCGGTTACATGAAGTCGTCTCATAAATACACACGATGACTCGAGAAGGAAATTTGGTCCCATGAGATTCAAACAACAGCAATCTTGTATACATAAGCCGAAGTCAGTCAATGAGAAGTTAATTGGTGTAGCTAACTGATCCAATTAACAAACCAGCGCGGCTCACACCTTTCCACCATTGACGGGTGAGTTCAAAAGGCAGATTAGTGATTTTACGGAAATCAATGTCTGTGCTAATCAGACTGGAACTGATAAGGTGCCCCTATTAGTGATAGGGAAATCTGCTAAGCCACGTTGTTTTAAGAACGTCAAATCTCTGCTGACTTCATACTGTCACAACAAGTCAGCCTGGATGACGTCTGATTTATTTGTGGATTGGGTAAAATCATTAGATAAACAAATGCTTAGGCGGAGGAATTAGGACTGGATCATCTTTTTTTTCTACCCTCATAGACATACCTATGTCTCGAATACATCGATAAGTCGAATATATTACTTGGTCCCCAGTGATTCGGCTCATCGTGATTTGATTGTATTGGTGATATTGCAACTTGTTTCAGTTTGGTGATAACTGTGTCATTTTTAGTGTAATGCCTAGTGAAATAGCTTCAAACTAAAGGTTGGTGGCAACTTGGTCCAGGATATTTATGGTAACTCAGATCTGTGTGACTGGATACTGATGGATGTGATGCAGCAATGTGACATGTTTGCTGCTGCTGCAGGTACTGGGAAGACGCTGGTGTCGGTGATGACGCTAAGTTGTATGCTGAATCAGAACCCTCTGCGCCCAGTCTTGTTCCTGGTGGACAAGGTGTTGTTGGTGCTGCAGCAGTCAAAGTACATCTTCAATGAGCTTGGGGATCGGATGTACAAGCGGTAGGTAGTTTTCTGTCCATGACTGTGTATTGTCACAAAAGTCACCTGTGTCCTGACACTTAGCTCCGCTTCAGATAAGCCAGTTTTTCATTACAGCCTCAGTATTTACTGTCAACTTTCAGGTCTGCAAGATTGCTGGTTTACCTATCACTGTGGTGTGAGACAAGACACACTACCCATACAAAATGGCCTCCATTATGTAGTAGACACAAGGAGGTTCAGCTAGAGAGGCCGCAACCTGTCTGCACTTGGCTGTTGTGTCAGTAACCACATGATAGTTGGGGAATGTTGACTTTGCATACTTATTGAACTGGCACCATGATACACTTGACAATAAATTTGTCTTTAAGGCAAGACCATTTTTTATTTCTTCTTTTACGGATTTTTGTCGTCAGAAAACATAAAGGCAGGAGGAAATTTTAAAAAAATGAAAAAAATCACCAGTCAAAGTAATATTCCTTTGAAGTACCAGAAATATTTTACTTTTGGCAATTTATGAAGTGCATATGGGCCAAAAAACAAAACAATTTTTTTTATGTGAGTTTACATTTTTGATCAATAAAAACATTTGAATTATATTTTTTGAGCAGGCAAAATTCATTTTTAATTTTTTTTTCTTATTTTTGAAAAATTACGACAGGCAGATTCGTAAAACAAGAAATAAAATTGGTCTGGCCTAATATGAATTTACTTTCTAATAGTAAAATTTAGCTACGATGTGTAAATGTTTTATGTTACTGTCTACCTTGAATACCATGTTTCTCAGTGGAATGTTGTACATTAGTATGTGTACTCACTGCTTGGTCAAGTTGTTGATACATATTGTAGACCTGAAGTTTAGGATGTATGTAACTGTTGTAACTGCTGATCACGACCTGAGTGTAAATATAGTTCAATTCAGTTCCATCACCATTTATTTGACATGAGTGTTTACAGTAGCCAGTTTGTCCTTTAGCTTGTCCATGGTCATATGATCATGAGAATTGCCATGTAAGCACATCTGTTACTGATTACTTCCCCAGAAACAGAAACAGAGGTGATATATGCCTATAAGTGCTAAAGTCATGATAAGGGTCAGAAAGTACCCTGAAACGTTAAATAAACCCAAACTGTGGTAGTCTACCAGCAATTCAATGCCAGAGACTTTGTTAGCATATATCAGTGTTTGTTATGTACCACTAGTCCAAAGCCACAGCTCTGTGAAACATCTTTAGGCCCTGTTATCTCAGCTGCTCATTGTCTGTATTTGAACTTTAAAATCTACAGAAAATGATGTTGCAAAAGAAGGCAGTAATCAATATTACAGAATACTAAACTAAATACATAATTATTGATGCCTGTTAGTTTGCTAGTAACTATGGCTGCTTAAAAATACAGTCTTGTTCTTCTCGACATAAAATTAGATCAGAAAATGTTATTAAAACTTTAAATATTCATTAAAATTACGTTAAAAGTATCTACAGAATGAATTTGATTTTTGAGGAAACTTGGATAATTATAAAAGCCTTTAAACAAATAATGGTGCTTTATGTGCCTAAACATGATTATTTTACACATATTGTATCATTTTACAAAACACATCCGTAAATAGAAGACATAGAAAGTGTGTAGCACACCTACTTTGTAAGCCGTCATGAAGTGAGCAACCATAGAGAACAGTAATCAAGCGATGCAAGGTTGTTTCTCTGCTGCGTATCACCATTATAAAGTCACACCTCTCATCGTGATACAGAAAGAATGATAGCTTGAGAAAAGGTCCAAAGCTCTCACAGTCTGATGTCCCTCAAACTTGAACTACAAACTCTTAATTGATCTCTGCCATGTTCTCTTCACAAAATGTATTGCCATATACCATGTATGTTATCTACAGTTGTCCATATAGTGGTTTAGAACTGCCCCCCTGACAATCACTGAGAAATGATGTACTTTTCTACTAGTGGTCAGCACATCAGTTATGTCAATCAGAGGCGGTTGTTGTCATTTGAAACCTCTGACTGACCAATCAGAATGGAGTATGTCCATAATTCATTGTAGAATACTATGTTACTTCCAGCCTGACAGTTGATGGAGAGGTGCAGGAACGCCAGCTGAAGATAGCCACGCTGTGTGGGAACATACTGCCTACAGACAACACACCTCTCTACAAGCATGACATCATCGTCAGCACAGCAGGTACTTGCAGAAGTGGAGACACTTAAAGTACTTACGGAAATGCAAGAAAAATGCTTTTTGACTTATATTTAAAATTCAGAGATATTACAGTTACTTAAATAACAAATATCACTTTAAGAAACATCTACCTAATGTAGACCGAGGGAATAAATTTTGAGACATGCCCTAAAATGTGTTTTTACTGATGAAAATATCAAAAACTTAGAAAAATAAGGGGTAGTGGGACGTTATTTGATACAAACATTAACTGCCTGTGTTACATCATCAGCATGCACGGTATCGACAGGTGAAATTGACAGCTGAGCACACGCTCGGGCGAGGGGTCATCTCAATAGATGTTTTGTTCAAAATGTTGAATATGTAATGCATTATAGTATAAGTATTGGTTATGTAAGGGATCATTTGTGTATGTGTGTTTGTTTTGAAATAAACATACGAATTACTGTACATTGGAAAGAATCCTATCACTTGTGTTATCTTATCGATTGATTGTAGAAATGTGCAATGTTTTAATAAATGTTTTGCATGTCAACAGTATATTTCATTGCAAAAATATGGATGTAATTCGGTCAGTTTAATCTAGTTGTGAACATTGGCCAAAGATTTAACGAAGTCACTGGTGTAGCTTCTTTAGAATATATATATTCTTCTTCTCATAAAGTTTGTAGACCGCCCGTCTAAGTACTCCCTTGTCAAAGTTGTCAAGGATGGTTTTACGTCCCGGTTATGCTTTATATTAACATTTCTTCAATAAAGAAACGATAATTAAGTAAAGTAACACCAACATTCAACATTTATTTGTTAATCCATATTTTTACACCACCTGTATTATTAGCATAAATGTAAAGACTATTTCAGATTTCTGTTGTTGAACTCTGAAAATATCTTGAGTTGTTGTTTTGGTACCAAATTCTCTCCAGTAAACTGCCCTTTAAATGCATGGGAATGTTAAATCAATTGAAATAAAAATTAGGTACACTATAGGTGAGTTGATATATTGACAACATAGTACATTTATCACCTTTCTAAAGATATTAAGGCTAAAAAGCATTTTTCTAGCATTTCCGACAGTACTTTAGTTATAAATCTTTAATGTGTGGAGTGTTAGAAATCAATTTTTCCAAAATAAACTGTTTCCCAGTTGCAAAATACCAAATAGTATAGTAGTAGTGGAAGGAAATACAACCCACTGGTCATTCCTGAAGTTTAGGAATCTACTTTTTGTTTATTAAAAAAATCCTATTCCTTCATACATATCAACCTATGCTAATTGTGATATAACTAACTATGTCATTGTTGTAGCTTAACTCTGAAAAATGTCTATGTTCTAGCATGACAGTATTATATCTGTGTTATAGCCTAACTGTGACATATCTGTGTTATAGCCTAACTGTGGCATATCTGTGTTATAGCCTAACTGTGACATATCTGCATTGTAGCCTGTGATATATCTATATTGTAGCCTAACTGTGACATATCAGTGTTGTAGCCTCTGACATATCTGTGTTGTAGTTCTGTGACCTGTGACATATCTGTGTTGTAGCCTGTGACATATCTGTGTTGTAGCCTGTGACATATCAGTGTTGTAGCCTGTGACATATCTGTGTTGTAGCCTAACTGTGACATATCAGTGTTGTAGCCTGTGACATATCTGTGTTGTAGCCTAACTGTGACATATCTGTGTTGTAGCCTAACTGTGACATATCTGTGTTGTAGCCTGTGACATATCTGTGTTGTAGCCTGTGACATATCTGTGTTGTAGCTGTGTGTTGTAGCCTAACTGTGACATATCTGTGTTGTAGCCTAACTATGACATATCTGTGTTGTAGCCTAACTGTGACATATCTGTGTTGTAGCCTAAATGTGACATATCTGTGTTGTAGCCTAAATGTGACATATATGTGTTGTAGCCTAACTGTGACATATCTGTGTTGTAGCCTAACTATGACATATCTGTGTTGTAGCCTGTGACATATCTGTGTTGTAGTCTGTGACATATCTGTGTTGTAGCCTGTGACATATCTGTGTTGTAGCCTAACTGTGACATATCTGCATTGTAGCCTGTGACATATCTGTGTTGTAGCCTAACTGTGACATATCTGTGTTGTAGCCTAACTGTGACATATCTGTGTTGTAGCCTAACTGTGACATATCTGTGTTGTAGCCTAACTGTGACATATCTGTGTAGTAGCCTAACTGTGACATATCTGCATTGCAGCCTGTGATATATCTGTATTGTAGCCTAACTGTGACATATCTGTGTTGTAGCCTGTGACATATCTGTGTTGTAGCCTAACTGTGACATATCTGTGTTGTAGCCTGTGACATATCTGTGTTGTAGCCTAACTGTGACATATCTGTGTTGTAGCCTAACTGTGACATATCTGTGTTGTAGCCTAACTGTGACATATCTGTGTTGTAACCTAACTGTGATTTATTTGCATTGTAGCCTATGCTGACAATCTACTGCAGAAGCAGCAGCTCCGCTGGGAACACTTTTCGCTGGTTGTGTTTGATGAAGCTCATCACTGTGTCAAGAATCACCCCTTCAATCGTCTCCTAGAGGGGTATCACCGTCCATGCCCGCCTGAACTCAGACCCAAAGTGCTCGGTCTGACTGCCTCTCCTGCGGGGCGGGATAGTGTTGAGAACACAGTCAGCATGCTGCAGGAGTTATTCCACAATCTAGGCGGAGCCAGCATTGCCATCGTCCAAGGAGATTGTGTGAGAGAACTCAAACGCTATCAATCCCATGCCAAACTGAAGATCAACTATGAGCCATTTTCTGATGAAGAAAAAGCTTTCCGGAAGACACTTTTGATGTACATTTGCCAGTGTTACTTGAAGCTGTCAGAGTTGTGCAATATTGATGATGTCTGTCAGTGGGGAGTGCAGAGGATGCAGAGAGACTTGGCTGAGTATGTAGAGCACCTGGACAATGTTGCTACTGGAAAGTTTGTCCAAGCTCTTGGGAACTGCCAAGCAAATTCAGAGGAGCCACAAGTCAAAATGAATATGGAGTTTGTTGTCAATCATTCCTCGGTAGTTTTGATTGCATTGTCTGATTTGGATGGTTCTGGGATACCAACAGCTGTAGCTGACCTGCAGACTCTCAACCAGAATCAGGCACGAAGTGGCTTCCATCATGCTCAGGGGATCGGTATTGAGTGTAAAGAGCTGCAAGATGCTATGAAAAGAGCTGCTCACTCAGCTCATGTTCAGCAGGAGTTTGATGACAACCCACTTCACATCTCACTTTACACACAGTTACTCAGTACTCTCACCAATGATGAATATATCAACTGGAAAACTGGGAGAAATGCAATGGCCTTGATTCTTGTCCGGGAGAGAGCACATGCACACAGACTGAGCAACTTCCTGAAGCAGACAACATTTGCATCAGCAAACAGTCTGAAGATCACATCAGTGGTTGGCCATGGGTCTGGTCCAACTGATGGTGGGATGAAGGTGAAACATCAGAAACGTGTGCTTGATGGAGTGAAGAGCAAAAAGTATCACATCATTGTAGCCACATCTGTAGCAGAGGAAGGCGTGGATATCCCTGAATGTGAGCTGGTCATCTGCATGAACCCACCAAATACAGTCACCACCCTGGTACAGATGAGGGGTCGGGCCAGGAAGAAAGACAGCCACTTTGTTATCCTGTGTAAGAGCAGTGATGAGGAAAACAGGATCCAGAATATTCTTCGGCGGGAACGGTTCATGATGGAAGCTGCTCAGCGTTGTGTGGAGTTGTGATGCAGGATTAAATTTTGAGCTGATGTGCTATTTAACATAACATTCATGGAATGGGTTGACACTAATGTTTATATCCACATACTAGTAGCTCATGGCTCATCTTGCACATATGAGTAACATTAAGTAACTGGCTTATATTCTTGGAATAATGGACGAGTATCTGTCCCCCTGGGATAGATATACTGATCCTTCTAACAGAGGCATTTTGTTAGAGTCAGGTCTCTGGGGTCTCTGCTTAAGTCAGAAACAGATGTTTTCATTGCAATTGGTATTTACATGACTGGTGTTTGTCATGAGAGCATTTAAAGTGACTTATTTGTTGATGGCATTATTCGTTTTTGCACTTGGCACGGAAAGGTCAAGGTCACAAAATAAAGGTTTAATGTATGTGAATATGCTTTATCAAAACTGAGTGTATATTGCTTCTCTTGGATTGGTCCCTGCATCTAAAATGTTCTGGTACACAGAAGGCTTTGGTCAAAGTAAGTATTAAATGTCCGAACATGAAACTTTGTATAAATTTGCTTAGATCTTAACAAATTCTTCAACGTCAAGGGCTGATAGGCATGAGTGTCAAAGGTGATTTTTGCAGTTGATTTAGCCAGTAATTTAACCATTCATTAGTCTTTACTGTTGCACCTTTACTTATGCAGTTCTACAGACTTATGCTTGCATCATATCAGTCTGTGATGATTGCAGGGATGATCTGGAAGTAATGGTTCAGGACTGGAAGTGAAGGGAGTAGAACAGGAGGTATAGTACAATGTGTGGGAATAAGAGGCTGCATCTGTCTGGGGCATTCATGTTGATGGTGTGTAGTCCTGTGCATAGAGCTCAGGTCACAAATCAGTTGAAGTTAAGTATCGTTGAGTGTGGAGAGTCCTTGAATGGATGACCGTTTTGGGCAGCTTGACTCGTGACTCCAGTCCTGCCCCTCAACGAAGCACATGTGATACATGTGGTCTCACCTTAGGCACGTGAGTTTGTCCAAACTTGCCTCTGTTCACCCAGCAGAAAATGGGTACCCGGTGAGATAAGTCATGTGAACAGTAACCTCACTGGCAGCTTAATGGTTAATAATAATCAGTTAGTGATTACAGTGTCCAGTTAGCAACTAGTCAGATAGATACTAGGTGCCATATAAATGAATTATTATTTGTATTATTTTGTTGAACACTTATATATAACCCATATTTATCGTACATTTGTTTTTGTATCAGTGTGTTGGATATGCCAAGTGTTGTCATCACAGGACCGCTAACTAGATTAGCATGACAACTGAGTGCTTCATACAATCTGTCAGCAGCTTGTCTGGTGAAGATTTACATCAGATGCAAGGTCATGGCTGTGATGTGTGATTTTGTCATGTATATTATTCTGAAGAATAATGACAATTATTCTTCATCAACTCAACTTCTAAAATGCCCATCAAAGAAGTATATGATTCTGTTTGAATAACTACTGCAGTGGGTTTTATGTTCCCAACCAAATGTTACTTTTCTTGTTTGTTATCTCTGTATATTATGTTATTGTGTTATGAATATATATTTGTTTGCTTTTGGTCTGGAAAAAATGTATGAAATCTACAATCAGCAGTTTGGTAAATTATCTTTGTTTGAAGTTGCTTCTCCTGTTATAAAGTGATTTTGGAAATATCTGTGTTGTGTTTTGCAGATGGTTCTACTTTTAACATTAAAGATTATTATGGTGTATTTATCTAACAATCTCTCTATCATGGTCAACAGATCAGTGTCTATTCTCATCACAGTATCCACATGGAATATTCACAGAATACTGTGTTTGTTTGTGTTCGTGATGACGTCAGCACGCTCATTTTGAATTAGAATGACATTGTACAGAGAGGAGTCTTGTACCTGTTGTAGCAGACGTCTACTCAGCCATAGACTGTCAGGCTGCATGAAGGGATGTTGCACTTAGTGGAGGCTCTATATACAGAGGCCATCACCATGTAACTGTTGCAGAAGACGTCTACTCAGCCATAGACTGTCAGGCTGCATGAAGGGATGTTGTACATGGTGGAGGCTCTATATACAGAGGCCATCACCACATAACTGTTGTAGCAGACGTCTACTCAGTCATAGACTGTCAGGCTAAATGAAGGGATGTTGTACATGGTGGAGGCTCTATCTACAGAGACCATCACCACGTAACTGTTGTAGCAGACGTCTACTTAGCCATAGACTGTCAGGCTATATGAAGGGATGTTGTACATGGTGGAGGCTCTATATACAGAGGCCATCACCACGTAACTGTTGTAGCAGACGTCTACTCAGTCATAGACTGTCAGGCTATATGAAGGGATGTTGTACATGGTGGAGGCTCTATATACAGAGACCATCACCAAGTAACTGTTGTAGCAGACGTCTACTCAGTTATAGACTGTCAGGCTGCATGAAGGGATGTTGTACATGGTGGAGGCTCTATATACAGAGGCCATCACCACGTAACTGTTGTAGCAGACGTCTACTCAGTCATAGACTGTCAGGCTATATGAAGGGATGTTGTACATGGTGGAGGCTCTATATACAGAGACCATCATGAAAACTAAGTTTACCACATAATGGTTGATATAATAACTTGATACCATGATCCAATAAATAAGTATAACCTCTTATAAATAACTTGACCAGGCATGATACTGCCAGAATATAGAAAAACAATGCGTGTTACTCACTCACCCACTGTCTCACCCCAATTCACTCACCCTTCCACCCACTCTCACGCACGCACTCACACACACACACACCAGTTTCCTTATCTGTGTTACCTGTTCTCTGCCTGCAGGCAGACATGGCCTCTGCCACACCAGAGAGTGAAGATGCTGCTGAGTGCGGTCTGGAGGAGCTTGATGACATCATCACTCAACCTGCTGGTGGAATGACCATGCTGCCCAACACAGCGTATGACGAGGTGTATGACAATCTCCTTGTTGGGGATGAGTAAGTACACTCTTCAAGACATTCTTTTATTCAAATACAACTGAAACATTGAAGTAGCCTCTCAATGTTCGTCATTTCAAGAATGCCATAGTTTTGTGAAAAATGTATGAAGACTGAAATGTTCATTGATTTGGTTGGGAAACCTACATTTTGCTGCCATGTCACTTGGCTCTTGTCCAGAGGAAAGCAATATATCATGTAAATATATACATTGTATAAAAAATACTTGTGTTCTGTGATACTTCTATTTCACTTTTGTGGTATGTTGGAGGCGGTGGGGTAGACTAATGGTTAAAGTGTTCGCTCATCACATTGAAGACCCGTGTTTGATTCCCCACATGGATACAATATGAAACCATATGTGTAACTCTTATTGCTGTTTAATAATTTATGCAGTATTTTATTTTCTTGAAAATGGATTGGCCGACAGGTGAAATGCCTACTTACAAAAAAACCTCTCCAAAATGTGTTATAGTCACCAAAATCATCTACTTCTTTTTCAATTTCAATCATTTGTTTGAAATTCTTAATATATTTAACAAAGATATTCAGGCCACTCTTGTGGCATTAACTGCTGTACCGGGTCAGTTAATTTCGAGTCTCCAATGTGTCCTTAGTGGTTGTATACCACGTATACATTCCAGAAATTACTAGAATCAGAGGATGTCCAAATGGATTTCTTCCACAGTGTCCTGTAAAATTGTTTTGTCAAAGGTCAGATTTACATATCCATCTTAAACAGTGAGGTTCACTATTTGCAAAAATGAAATATTAAAAGAAATATTTTTAATCACAATTTTACTTACAGGATCCATTGTTGCAATTTTTTTTATCATATGATGTTTTGATGGGTAAAGTCAGCCATCTCAACAAGAGTCACAGTCAAGAATAGATCAAATGTTCAGATAGGATATTACCATACCAGTATAGCTAGCAGGACACTTTATGTGTCACTTAAACCAACATTAAACCAAGTCTTATTGACCTCCATGTGAATGAACATTTACCCTTTGTTGAAGGTCGATTGCTCGTGATCTGATGCAGCTCCGACGGCTTGGGTCACTCACATCCTCAATGCTGCCCACGGTGTCGATATCCATCATGTAAACACCAATGAGGACATGTATAGGAAGCTCAAGGTCACTTTCAAGGGCATTGAAGCCATTGATCACATGAGTTTTAACCTTTACCCTTTCTTCCAAGAGTCAGCTGACTTCATTGAGAAAGCATTGGACAATGGGGGTAAGTTGTGCACCCCATGGAGAAGTGCATGAAGTACACCGTACCATTCTACAATAACACAGTAAGTTTGGTGTCTAGCAGTTCTGAAGGACTTGTGACAGGTGACTGCAGAGGAATGGAAGTTTGTCACTGATTGCTTCCTTTACTCATGCTATCGCCCACTGGTTTGCCTATAGCCCTGGATCCATTGTTAACAGGTTGCATCTCAAGTTTTTGTTTCTCATCTTTGTCCTAAATTACTGACCACACCGACCTCCAAGCTTTTGTTCAGTATCTGTCCATTTGCCTGTGTGATCATATATCATTCTCTTTGGTAAAATTCCTTTAACTCTTTTCCCATCTCATATATCCGCCATAATTTTATCCTCTTGAGCCATGAGTCTATTACAACAGACAAGTGATGTGATGAGTTGATGACATGTAGTTGGGAAATGTTGTGCTTCTTTTAAATACCTAGCAGACATTTTAACAATATATTAAGGGACTGTTCATAATTTATGGCTAGGGGGAAAGTGATGATGAGTTTTATGGAGAAGCATGTACAATGTGAATGACCCCCCTAAAATGTATGTACAAAGTAAGTGCAGGTGGGCATGTCATGTACAAAATCAATGACCCCCCTAGTAAATGTGTAGAAAATTTATTAACCCCACCACCACCACCACCCACCTCTCCCCAGAACATAATTGATGGCCCTCCCTTAATATCACCATCACCCCCCTAGCCATAAATTATGAACGGTCCCTAATATCAACAAAAGATTTTGCTCTCTTTTGATTTCATAATTTTTTTCACAATGGATGGCCCTGTACACCTTGCGGATAATGTTTGCCTGCAAATCTGGTTATGGACACATCCGTTGTAAGGGAGACATTGTGTCTGCATGTGTCCTGTACATCCCTTGTACTGAATTCCCCTTTATAATGGAGGTCACCTTACCTAAATTGGGTCAAATTACTGTTACTCATGAAATATATGTAAGAATGAAGTTCAGGCTATCATCAGAATTTTGTTCAAAGACATACAATTGACTTGCAGGAAAAGTTCTGGTCCACTGTATACAGGGAGTAAGTCGATCTGCCACTTTAGCTGTGGCATTCCTGATGCTCAAACGTCACATGACAGTCAAAGATGCTCTCCGATTGGTCAGGAGCCATCGAGAGGTGTGCCCGAATACAGGTTTCCAACAACAGCTAATTAAACTGGACTCACAGCTTAGACTGCAACGACATGATAAACTACAAACAGAGTGATGAAGGGCCAAGTTTAAACAACTTAATTCTGCATCAAAACAATCATGGATGGGTTTGTTCTCAGTACTGCTCAGATTCAACAGTTCAAATGTGAATAAATGTAATAGTCAAGACAGCGTTACGAGTTGAGTCCTTTGTCATGTTACCAGGCAAATCCAAGTCATCAGGGTTGTAGACAGGTGCTTGCTGCAGTTCACCTTCTTAAGGATGTACATGTTTAGGTGCTCCCCTTGTGGGGACCTTGGTTAGCAATAGAGGAGATTAAATTGTTGTGTGTCACTGTAGTGGTGATATTTAATGGTTGTCACACTATCAACCATTGGTCGGTGTGGCTGCAGGGCACTAATGGGGTAGTGGAGATCTGGTGGTTTTGTGTCCTTGTTCAGTATGACATCATGACTTGACCGATACTTGTGCCGTCATCCACTGGTGTGCCTGGCCAAGGCTGTATTATCTGTTGGTGTTTGTACACTTAGAACTCTGCTAATTTCTTTGAAACCATGAATCACTAAGCCTGGAGAGTAAGATCTATACATGATCACACATGTCCTTCATTAAACACTGACAAACGTCTACATGTATAAGATAACATGGTTTATTTCTCAAAACAAAAAATGATCACTCCTTTAGACAAACAGGACAAAGAGAAAGTAAGCATCTGCTAGGTTCAGATGGATTTCTTCAAAGTGGTGATGATTTGGTACAAAACATAGGCATATGAGCTCACCAACAGTATTGCCGATAGGTACAGTCCATATCACACTCTCTGGTTAGATAGTGTAGGCACAGTCCATAACCACACTGTCTGGTTAGATAGTGTAGGCACAGTCCATAACCACACTGTCTGGTTAGATAGTGTAGGCACAGTCCATAACCACACTCTCTGGTTAGATAGTGAAGACACAGATCCATACCACACTCTCTGGTTAGATAGTGTAGGCACAGTCTATAACCACACTGTCTGGTTAGATAGTGTAGGCACAGTCCATAACCACACTGTCTGGTTAGATAGTGTAGGCACAGTCCATAACCATACTGTCTGGTTAGATAGTGTAGGCACAGTCCATACCACACTGTCTGGTTAGATAGTGTAGGCACAGTCCATACCACACTGTCTGGTTAGATAGTGTAGGCACAGTCCATACCACACTCTCTGGTTAGATAGTGTAGGCACAGTCCATAACCACTCTGGTTAGATAGTGTAGGCACAGTCCATAATCATAGTGTAGGCACAGTGTATAACCACACACTGGTTAGATAGTGTAGGCATAGTCCATAACCACTAACCGTCTGGTTGTGTAGGCACAGTCCATACCACACCCTGTCTGGTTAGATAGTGTAGGCACAGTCCATAACCATACTGTCTGGTTAGATAGTGTAGGCACAGTCCATAACCACACTGTCTGGTTAGATAGTGTAGGCACAGTCCATAACCACACTGTCTGGTTAGATAGTGTAGGCACAGTCCATAACCACACTGTCTGGTTAGATAGTGTAGGCACAGTCCATGACCATACTGTCTGGTTAGATAGTGTAGGCACAGCCCATACCACACTGTCTGGTTAGATAGTGTAGGCACAGTCCATACCACTCTCTCTGGTTAGATAGTGTAGGCACAGTCCATAACCACACTGTCTGGTTAGATAGTGTAGGCACAGTCCATACCACACTCTCTGGTTAGATAGTGTAGGCACAGTCCATAACCACACTGTCTGGTTAGATAGTGTAGGCATAGTCCATAACCACACTGTCTGGTTAGATAGTGTAGGCACAGTCTATAACCACACTGTCTGGTTAGATAGTGTAGGCACAGTCCATACCACTCTCTCTGGTTAGATAGTGTAGGCACAGTCCATACCACACTGTCTGGTTAGATAGTGTAGGCACAGTCCATAACCACACTGTCTGGTTAGATAGTGTAGGCACAGTCCATAACCACACTGTCTGGTTAGATAGTGTAGGCACAGTCCATAACCACACTGTCTGGTTAGATAGTGTAGGCACAGTCCATACCACACTCTCTGGTTAGATAGTGTAGGCACAGTCTATAACCACACTGTCTGGTTAGATAGTGTAGGCACAGTCCATGAACCATACTGTCTGGTTAGATAGTGTAGGCACAGTCCATAACCACACCTCTGGTGGTTAGATAGTGGCATAGCACAGTACTCTCTGGTTAGATAGTGTAGGCACAGTCCATAACCACACTCTCTGGTTAGATAGTGTAGGCACAGTCCATAACCACACTGTCTGGTTAGATAGTGTAGGCACAGTCCATAACCACACTGTCTGGTTAGATAGTGTAGGCACAGTCCATACCACACTGTCTGGTTAGATAGTGTAGGCACAGTCCATACCACCACTCTCTGGTTAGATAGTGTAGGCACAGTCACCACTCTGTCTGGATTCCATATAACCACACTGTCTGGTTAGATAGTGTAGGCACAGTCCATACCACACTGTCTGGTTAGATAGTGTAGGCATAGTCCATAACCACACTGTCTGGTTAGATAGTGTAGGCACAGTCCATAACCACACTGTCTGGTTAGATAGTGTAGGCACAGTCCATACCACACTGTCTGGTTAGATAGTGTAGGCACAGTCCATAACCACACTGTCTGGTTAGATAGTGTAGGCACAGTCCGTAACCATACTGTCTGGTTAGATAGTGTAGGCATAGTCCGTAACCACACTGTCTGGTTAGATAGTGTAGGCATAGTCCGTAACCACACTCTCTGGTTAGATAGTGTAGGCACAGTCCATAACCATACTGTCTGGTTAGATAGTGTAGGCACAGTCCATAACCATACTGTCTGGTTAGATAGTGTAGGCACAGTCCATAAGCACACTGTCTGGTTAGATAGTGTAGGCTTAGTCCATAACCACACTCTAACATTACTGCAACACTTACATTGTTTCACAAAATACATCAGACTATAACTTACTTCGTGAATGATTTAAAATATTTACATCCATAATGAAATAATTAAGTTAAAGGTATATGTGTTCATGATCAAGGTAGAGGTTCATTTCCAAGCCACATACCAGACAGGGCTTCATGTCATGGCCTCATCAGCTCCTGGTGTTACCATAGCAGGACAAACACAGGCCAGATCAAACATACACTACCCATACAACTTACAGAACATTAAACACAGAAATTGATAATGGACTAACAAAGAATAAATTTTAATAGTTTTCATTAACCTCATTATATTTGTTAGGACATGCAACAATAGATCCCAGAACCCTTTCATCGGCAACAGCTTGTGGGTTTTTGCATACATGATAAAACAATTTCAGGAACATAATACTTCTGATTCCTTGTTCCACACCAGTTCAAGCTATCTTAGTCATCTTTTAAAACAGTGAAGCATAAAATCTGATGATGTAAAACGTAAAAAATTCATGTGAATTGTAGAGACATTATAATTGATAACGTGAGAAAGTAAGAAAGGGATGATGACATGGAAGTGAGTGAGTGAGTGAGTTTAGTTCGATGCCACAGTCAGTAATATTACAGCTATATGGCGGCGGTCTGTAAATAATTGAGTCTGGACCAGACAATCCAGTGATCAACAGAATGAGCATCGATCTAGGCAACTGGGGTACGATGACATGTGTCAACCAGGTCAGCGAGCCTGACCACCCGATCCCGTTAGTCGCCTCTTACGACAAGCATGGGTTACTGAAGATCAATTTTAACCCGGATCTTCATGGGTGATGACATGGGAGCCCAAGGGTGGTTATCTCTATGTATCAGTGTTTAACAATAATGACCAAGGGTGAGTGTTAGAACATTTGGGGTAATATAGACTGAAAGAAAAGGAGAAAAAATTACATAAAAACAATATCTGTGGCACTAAAATGAAATACCCATGATGGTGTCTTGAACAAACTTCCCATCTAATTATAGCCAGTATTACTAAAAGACTGTTGCAGCTGTCTATGCCTTGTGGCTTTTGAGGATATTATTTTTTAACTTTCTGTCACCAGGTACACTGGTGAGTCATGCAACACATATGAAGGTAATTCATGTTTTGTCATGGAATGGCTGAATACTTGGATTGATACATTCACATGGTTTGGACCTATGTACATAATCTGAATATAAATTGAATAATAATTTTTCTGCCTATCTGCATGAAAAAGGTCAAGGTCAAGGGCATGATGGCACATGAGGACATCACTCAAAACACACACTGTTTTGCTGTCGCCAAGATTTGAGCAGAACACAACCATCCATTCACCAAAACATCAACAGAGTACATGGAAATTGCACTTGTGTGAAAAATTTTTCAACATGGTCCATTATTCATAATGCTCAGTCTTAATTCTGTTTTCAAAAACCCGAGAAAATAAAGCAAATCCTGTTACAGCAGTGAGACTGTCCAGAAGCAGTCGAGCTTGGTTCCAGAAGTGGACACCGCGACGTGTCCAGTAGTCAAAGTCAAGGTCCATCACTACGGTAACAAGGATCAACATGACCACTGCACAGACGCTCATGTCACGGATGAAGTAACCGGAGAGGAAGCACAATGCACATGCAACAATTGCCAGGGTGATGAAGTATCTCAGCCAATCGCTGTCCAGGAAGTGGTGCAGGAAGCCACGCTTGTACTCGCTGCTGCTGTTCAGTATGTAGGCGTACGCGAACAGATAGATGCCAAGGATGATCTCACCAACACGTCGAAGTGGCTCTGATCGATTCTCCTTCTTGGTGTGGATGAAGGCCACAAGGACGTAAATGCCCACACAGCCAACTTGCCGCACTGCCATCTGAAGCTAAAACCCAGACACACTGACTCACAATCAGACTGTACTGGTAGGTGTACTAGTAACTACTAGTCATCATGGACATCCCAGCTACCAGGTGTCTACCATGAGAAATACCCCCTCACTACTGCAGTAGTACTACACTACACTACTACCTCAAAATTTGGCTTATCTACAGTAATATACGGTACCTCACCATACCCCAGGAGTTATTAGATAGCTGTCTTAGATCATTTTGAATTTGGCTCACAATTATACTATGGTAGTGAATGTAGGAAATGATAAAGGATATCCCTGAGTATTATCAACATTGTGACAGCTGCACTAGAAATGTTTACTCATGATAAATTTGGAGCATATCATTAATCTAAGGCCATGTATAAAAATATTCTTGTTTCTCGTTACTGCCCGGACCCAAAGATTTATTTTATGTTTTACACTAAAGAAAAGAGATCTTTGACTCTCAAAATATGCATGAATTTTTCACACTTCTAAGTTTTAATTTTCTATCGAAAAAAAGGTGTACATTACCACAGAAATCAAGGTTTTTTTTACATAAAATAAAAATAAATTGTAAAAATAAAATCTGCTCCCACATAGCCGAACTTACAATAAGTGTGACATCTTCCCAGCCACTATGCCCACACCATCATAAATTTCTGCAATAAACAACAATAAAGGTGGGTAACTCTGTCAGCTGCTCACCCAAATCCCTATAAGCTAACCCACTGTGTCTTACAATTTTGTAAATTTACCCCCAAAATTTACCCCCAAATCATGAACCATTAGCTCTTTACCCAGTCAAGAGTCAGGTGATAGTTGGCCTCACCAATATTTATCCTTATATGTTCAGGAATATAAATTAGGACAATATGCTGATGATACTGAATTATTTTTGGACGGTTCAGATGAAAGTTTGTATGCTGCTATTGATATCATTAATACTTTTTACAATATGTCAGGGTTAAGAATAAATATCGATAAGACTAAAGCAATCTGGATAGGCTCAAATGCAGGTAGCAGAGATATGATTTGTGAAGATTTGAATATAGAATGGCAAAGAAAGGAATTTGAAGTTTTGGGTATTGAATTCACACCTGATTTGAATGACTTATGGGTAATCAACACAAAAAAAAGACTTGAAGAAATTAATAGATTATTGGCAACATGGAGAAAAAGACATCTCACACTGATTGGCAAAATCACTAATTAAAACATTGGCTCTTTCAAAACTGGTTCACATTTTCAATTCTTTACCTAATCCACCTGATGAATTTATCACTTCCTTGAGAGACTATTTTTCAGATTCATTTGGAACGACAAAAATGATAAAATTAAACGGAGCACTTTGAAAAAGGATTATACAGAAGGGGGTTTACACATGATAGATATTAAAACCTTTGTTAATGCCATGAAATTATCCACACTCAGACTCTATTTGAGAAAAACAAATATGAGTAATCCATGCAAGTTTCCATTAAATGATATACTAAAATATGGAGCAAATTTTCAGAATATTGTTGAAATTGATAATCCTTTTTGGAAAGATGTTTTATTGGCATGGAAATTATACTGTAATAAGAATACCATAGAAGCAGACAACATTAAAGGAATTTTAGCACAACCTTTATGGCTGAATAATAATTTCAAAAACCCAAATCACTTTATCAGGCATTGGGCTAAAAATGGAATTTTAACAATTAAGGACCTTTGTAATGAAGATGGTTTTATGCCTCTTGAAGATCTGAAGTTCAAATTTGATATTAGAGGTACATATATGGATCTTCGATATGTTTTCTATATCATACCTGAATCATGGAAATTGACCATAAAACAATACAGAAATATACATTACAATGATCTGGATGATAACTTTCTTTATAAAAATTTTATGGATTTGAAAAAAGGTTCAAGATTATTTTATGATAAACTCTTATCTGACAATATTAAACCTCATATTTGCCTAAAATGGGAAAACTTATTTTACTGATATTGATTTTGATTGGCGATGATTTTTAATATTTGCAGAAGGAATGTGAAAGATGTAAACTTTTAGACTTTCAATTTGAATTTTGCACAGAATTATTTATACAAAAAGAACTTATGAAAATGAAACTGGTTGACAATGCAGTATGTAGCCTTTGTAATGTTGATAGTGAAACCTTATGTCATGTATATTGGGAATGTGTTGTAACCCAAACCTTCTGGAAGGAACCTTAAAAACTGGATAATCCAAAATATACAGAAATTTGAAATAACAAAGACCTTGGTTTGGTTTGGAATTTTGGGTAATAAGCCATTACTAAATCATATAATCTTATCTGCTAAAAAATATATATATACTTGCACTTTGAAGAAAATAATTCCAAAAGTTAATAATTGTTTAAAATTTTTGAAAGACATTTATACAGTTGAAAATTTCATATCCAGAAGGAACAATAAATTAGATCAATTTTCAGACAAATAATTTCCTTTATTCTCAATATTTAATTTCTGACGTAATCTTTAATGAAAGGGGAATAATTGTTACTGGAGTATATTCTCTCTATGCTATCAGTTGACCAGACATTTGTGTTGAACCCAATGAACTTTGATCATGTATTTATGCATTTATTGCTTTACTTTATATGCTTGTACTCAATTATGGGAACAAATAAAAAGATTTTAAAAAAAATAAATAAAAAAAAATATTTATCCTTATTCAGATTTCGACAGTGGTCTTCACCAACACTTGTCACCCACATGAAGAAACTGCTGCTGTGAGCACTGATCTACACAGTTAGGATATGCTGACCACCCGATCCTCTTAGTTGCTTCGTATGACAAGCATGGGTAGCTGGAGACCAAATCTGACACACTGTATATTATATACACGGTTTGCAGTCACACAATATGTATGCAATTTGAAAAGTTAATACACTGATTGTCCATATATCAAAGAAATAAAGTTTGCTTTATATAATTCAAACTATTATGGTTATTAGTGTTGGTTGTTTCAGCTACTGGTGTTGACAGAGCAATAGTTTAGCTACTGGTGTTGACAGAGCAAGAGTTTAGCTACTGGTGTTGACAGAGCAAGAGTTTAAGCTACTGGTGTTGACAGAGCAAGAGTTAAGCTACTGGTGTTGACAGAGCAAGAGTTTAGCTACTGGTGTTGACAGAGCAAGGGTTAAGCTACTGGTGTTGACAGAGCAAGAGTTTAGCTACTGCTGTTGACAGAGCAAGAGTTAAGCTACTGCTGTTGACAGAGCAAGAGTTTAGCTACTGGTGTTGACAGAGCAAGATGTTTAGCTAATGGTGTTGACAGAGCAAGAGTTAAGCTACTGGTGTTGACAGAGCAAGATGTTTAGCTACTGCTGTTGACAGAGCAAGAGTTAAGCTACTGGTGTTGACAGAGCAAGAGTTAAGCTACTTGTGTTGACAGAGCAAGATGTTTAGCTACTGGTGTTGACAGAGCAAGAGTTAAGCTACTGCTGTTGACAGAGCAAGAGTTTAGCTACTGGTGTTGACAGAGCAAGAGTTAAGCTACTGCTGTTGACAGAGCAAGGGTTAAGCTACTGGTGTTGACAGAGCAAGATGTTTAGCTACTGGTGTTGACAGAGCAAGAGTTGAGCTACTGGTGTTGACAGAGCAAGATGTTTAGCTAATGGTGTTGACAGAGCAAGAGTTGAGCTACTGCTGTTGACAGAGCAAGATGTTTAGCTACTGCTGTTGACAGAGCAAGAGTTAAGCTACTGGTGTTGACAGAGCAAGAGTTAAGCTACTGGTGTTGACAGAGCAAGATGTTTAGCTACTGGTGTTGACAGAGCAAGATGTTTAGCTAATGGTGTTGACAGAGCAAGAGTTGAGCTACTGCTGTTGACAGAGCAAGATGTTTAGCTACTGCTGTTGACAGAGCAAGAGTTAAGCTACTGCTGTTGACAGAGCAAGAGTTTAGCTACTGGTGTTGACAGAGCAAGATGTTTAGCTACTGGTGTTGACAGAGCAAGATGTTAAGCTACTGGTGTTGACAGAGCAAGAGTTAAGCTACTGGTGTTGACAGAGCAAGGGTTAAGCTACTGGTGTTGACAGAGCAAGAGTTTAGCTACTGCTGTTGACAGAGCAAGAGTTAAGCTACTGGTGTTGACAGAGCAAGAGTTTAGCCACTGCTGTTGACAGAGCAAGGGTTAAGCTACTGGTGTTGACAGAGCAAGGGTTAAGCTACTGGTGTTGACAGAGCAAGGGTTAAGCTACTGGTGTTGACAGAGCAAGAGTTTAGCTACTGCTGTTGACAGAGCAAGAGTTAAGCTACTGCTGTTGACAGGGCAAGAGTTTAGCTACTGGTGTTGACAGAGCAAGGGTTAAGCTACTGGTGTTGACAGAGCAAGAGTTTAGCTACTGCTGTTGACAGAGCAAGGGTTAAGCTACTGGTGTTGACAGAGCAAGAGTTAAGCTACTGGTGTTGACAGAGCAAGAGTTAAGGTACTGCTGTTGACAGGGCAAGAGTTTAGCTACTGGTGTTGACAGAGCAAGATGTTTAGCTACTGGTGTTGACAGAGCAAGATGTTTAGCTACTGGTGTTGACAGAGCAAGGGTTAAGCTACTGGTGTTGACAGAGCAAGATGTTTAGCTACTGGTGTTGACAGAGCAAGAGTTTAGCAACTGGTGTTGACAGAGCAAGGGTTAAGCTACTGGTGTTGACAGAGCAAGATGTTTAGCTACTGGTGTTGACAGAGCAAGGTGTTTAGCTACTGGTGTTGACAGAGCAAGAGTTTAGCAACTGGTGTTGACAGAGCAAGAGTTAAGCTACTGGTGTTGACAGAGCAAGGGTTAAGCTACTGGTGTTGACAGAGCAAGAGTTTAGCTACTGGTGTTGACAGAGCAAGAGTTTAGCTACTGGTGTTGACAAAGCAAGGGTAAAGCTACTGGTGTTGACAGAGCAAGGGTTAAGCTACTGGTGTTGACAGAGCAAGAGTTAAGCTACTGGTGTTGACAGAGCAAGAGTTTAGCTACTGGTGTTGACAGAACAAGATGTTAAGCTACTGGTGTTGACAGAGCAAGGGTTAAGCTACTGGTGTTGACAGAGCAAAAGTTTAGCTACTGGTGTTGACAGAGCAAGAGTTAAGCTACTGGTGTTGACATAGCAAGGGTAAAGCTACTGGTGTTGTCAGAGCAAGAGTTTAGCTACTGGTGTTGACAGAGCAAGAGTTAAGCTACTGGTGTTGACAGAGCAAGAGTTTAGCTACTGGTGTTGACAGAACAAGAGTTTAGCTACTGGTGTTGACAGAGCAAGAGTTAAGCTACTGCTGTTGACAGAGCAAGAGTTTAGCTACTGGTGTTGACAGAGCAAGAGTTAAGCTACTGGTGTTGACAGAGCAAGAGTTAAGCTACTGGTGTTGACAGAGCAAGAGTTTAGCTACTGGTGTTGACAGAGCAAGAGTTAAGCTACTGGTGTTGACAGAGCAAGAGTTTAGTTACTGGTGCTGACAGAGCAAGAGTTAAGCTACTGGTGTTGACAGAGCAAGGGTTTAGCCACTGCTGTTGACAGAGCAAGGGTTAAGCTACTGGTGTTGACAGAGCAAGGGTTAAGCTACTGCTGTTGACAGAGCAAGGGTTAAGCTACTGGTGTTGACAGAGCAAGAGTTTAGCTACTGCTGTTGACAGAGCAAGGGTTAAGCTACTGCTGTTGACAGGGCAAGAGTTTAGCTACTGGTGTTGACAGAGCAAGGGTTAAGCTACTGGTGTTGACAGAGCAAGAGTTTAGCTACTGCTGTTGACAGAGCAAGAGTTAAGCTACTGGTGTTGACAGAGCAAGAGTTAAGCTACTGGTGTTGACAGAGCAAGAGTTAAGGTACTGCTGTTGACAGGGCAAGAGTTTAGCTACTGGTGTTGACAGAGCAAGGGTTAAGCTACTGGTGTTGACAGAGCAAGAGTTTAGCTACTGCTGTTGACAGAGCAAGGGTTAAGCTACTGGTGTTGACAGAGCAAGGGTTAGGCTAGTGGTGTTGACAGATCAAGGGAAGCTACTGGTGTTGACAGATCAAGGGTTAAGCTACTGGTGTTGACAGAGCAAGGGTTAAGCTACTGGTGTTGACAGAGCAAGAGTTAAGCTACTGGTGTTGTCCCTGTGTGTTTACATTGACAGAGCTAGAGTTCTGCACTAGTATTGTTTTATATAAACTTCAGTACTGATTGCCAAGTCGATGATGTTCTGGTTAGAGCGATATAGATTTTTATGGAAAATAACTCTTAACAATGTCTGCAACAAGGAACCAAGAAGTCTTACTCTCTGCCACTGGCCGTAGTTGAGCTTCTTGTTGGTGTAGAAGTTGTAGGAAAAGAATATGAGCTGGCCTGCATACACCAATGATGCCTCCTTCTTCGCCATGTGGGCGGACATGAGGAAACCACAGATGAGGAACACTCCCATATGAGCGTAGATCAGCTGAGGGGGTAACGGGGGCACACTGAAACAAGAGGAGAAAGTTTTTCAAAATTTAATTTTATCTGATCTCTTTTTCTAACTATAAACATCCTTAGCTATTCACCACCATAGATTTGTCTCATCTCCTCCATCACTAACTTTTCACAAAATGTTGTTTGGTTGGTTGGTGGGTTGGTTTATTGTTTAACGCAACACTCAGCAATATTCCAGCTATATGGTGGCAGTCTTGGGCCAGACAATTAAGTGGGGAAGCACTGAGAGTACACATCCTGATACACAATTGGTACAATACACTCTGTAATCATGGATGTTTAGAACAGGTAGGAAACTAACAATATTATAGACTTATTTGATACGGCAGTCAGCATGGAAATACTAAAAGACAAGATAAAGTTCAGGTGAGTTTGTGTAACCAAACATGGATGGCATCAGGATGAGAGAGGTGATTATTTGATTGATGAAATATACAAGTTTGCATTTTCTCTCACAATTCACAACAGGTGCTCTAGATTGGATCATATATGGTCTCAGCTTCACATATCTTTCTAAGAAATATTTCAAATAATACCCCTTGCCAAACATTTCACTGTCATCAAATGCAGAAAGCTCACATAGACATATTTATGGAGTACTGAGTGATGAAATGCTTTATTTAAGTTGAGTTAGAAACATATTTAGTTTCTCCCACAATGCTCAATGAGATATAATTATCACAATAATTTTAAGAATTCATAAATAATATTGTGGAAAAGTTTCATAACAAAGTGTCAGATCATTATATTAAAGAAATATTTACACATATGCAGATTAGGTAGCAAATATATAAATGACATGATTTCATGTCACTATTTGCACTCCCAAGATTGTAAACACTGTGCATATTCTTTCTGGACACTGTGTAAGCTTTATATTTACCAAATGTGTCAAAACGTAATATTAAAAAACCCTCATCCATCCTACACACCCACATGATGCAATTTTAACACCCCTGTTGGTGAATACTGTGGCATTTTCGGCCTCCATTGAATCAGACTATATTGACAGTGTATGAAATAAGGCCCGTCCGACCGCCCGAGACAGTCTAGATTTCTGACGGATGGTCTAAATTTACAGCTAACCAGCCCGATGGTCTGGTAAAAGTTTTAGATGTTCCATACATATGAGTAAATCACCATATTTGGTCTGGTTAAATCCATTTTGGGCTGGTAATATTTTGAAGTTACCAGCCCTGAGGTCTGGCTGCGGTTTTGGCGTATTTCATACACTGATATTGATATACAGTAGTTTGCCATAAGTGAGTCATCATTAGTGAAATTCCCATAGACTTGCAATTAATTTGTTAATTAACTCTTGCAAGAATAGTTTTCATAAATTTAGTTTCGGTCAAATTGGTTTCAATACTTATCTACCAGCTGGGAAATCATCTCTGCTACATACACATAATTTCCATTCAATTTTCTGATGAAAATTTTATTAAGAAAACTGCAACTATTTAAACAAGACATATCAGACATACCAATCAGGTTTAACATGACTGTCTATGGGATAGATTAAAAGTTAAAATACTTGGTCCTTAACCAGATGTCATTCGATAACTAATCAACAGAAAGATGACAGAAAATTATGTATACGTAGCTGAAGATGATTTCCAAGATGTTTGCAAAATATTATAACAAAATGACTTCGACTCATTTTATGAAAATTATGCTTGCAACAGTTGATTAACATGTAAGTCTATGGAAATTTCACTAATGATGACTCACGTATGACCAATACGGTACTGATAAAATTAAAAAAATATACATGTTTATTTTCATTCTTTCTGGGATAAGAGATTTTATCTAAAGGGGAATCCAATATTAAAACCTCAACGGAGTGTTTTTGATCTAGAGTGATGAATGATTTGATCCTATGATAAATGGCGTGTAATTTCCCTAATGCAGTACATTACTACAGAGTACCGGTATGTCTGTGTTGACGTAGTACAGAACAATAATCACAGTTGCATTATGCATGTGACACAATAGTTAACATTGGTAATACCTTTCACTTTTTGCTCTTTCAGCAAGAAGCATAAGAAATGAAAGAGCATTAATGAAGGGGACTTTCCCCAACAAAAAATCAGCCACCCTCGCTACCCAAGTGTTGACAGTGGCCATGTTGGATGTTCAGCAATGCGAGTTATCCGCCCCTGAACTTTGCACAGGGTTGTAACAGAAGTTGTAAACAGTAGGCTACGTGGGATTGGTCTTTGGACTGTATTGATCAAATATTCACCTGATGACCTGACGATCCCGCCCCCGCGAATTGGAAATGAAATAAAAGGAAAATAAATACTATATGTGAGTAATGGAAGCGCTGAAGGGACCTCATAAAAATAAAAATTATCTTGATGCTGAACGACATAAGTGTATCTGAATTGGGTTTATGTGCTTGTGCATAACGTTATACGCTCAACATTAACAATGACTCGCAATAAATGTCAAAATGGATTTTCTTCTATGACGTCAAACGACGACAAAGAGGTCATACACGTATAATGATAAGGGGCATAACTCCGTTATGCGTTTTGCTACGGCTAACACTGAAAAATCATGTAGAGTCAATGTAACTCATATGCCCATATTCTCCTGTTTGTGTATGTGAGTGGTCGAATGAACTGGGGAATATCTGTATTCACCCATGCTTGACGAAGTCATTACTGGTGCAGTTGTTCTTTTTGAGGACTTTTCTGTGGCCGTATGCACATGTTGGGCGTAGCTAACGTCAGGCGTAACACACAGACTAACCCCCTTGATGTCGAGTTTTTTTTCTGGCGCACATTTTCAAAAGGTTTGAAAAGTGAACGTTGTGCGAGAATTGCGCTCGCGTGGTCCTGGATCTACGTACGGCTATAAAATTACACAGAAATGTAGAATATTAAATTTCCTATCTGTTGGTATAAAGTGCAACTACCTCGGCGGTTTGAGAAATAGACACAGCTAAATGTTGTCCAAAGTTTGTTATGCGTTAAAAACTGTCAATTTATCCGATCATACACGTATAATGATAAGGGGCATAACTCCGTTATGTAATTTGACTCAAACCAAACTTGCATCATAATTTACAAGAAAAATGACAACGTATTACATGTGAAAGCACGTAATAGCGATTTGGATGGCCCTATCCGATATATAAGTTATTGTAATTTGACTACCAGAATTACTACAAGCCATATCTTCAAATGTAATGAAATTGCTGAAAATAATACAACATTTTAGTTGACGTCATTGCTTGTTTTATGCATTTTGCGACGTCGGAAAAAGACGACATTGGTATGCTGATTAGTATATATCTCACCTAATTTCCATTAATTGTTTAAAAGGTCTCGGCTTCTACGTCAGAATTTAACACTCTTTAGACAAAACATAAAATGACTGATTTTTCCATTTAAATAGTGTCCTGAATATATCAACAATTAGACAGTTTGACAGCGTATCTTATTTTGAACAACACGCGCACCTGTTTGGCATCACTTTAACGTAAATAAAAATAATATTTCACAACACCCGAATATTTTATTTGGGATAAGAATTTTGTTTGTTTATGATTATGTAGCTATTTCTCTTCATACGTATGCAATGAAAGATGCAAAAAGATAGCTTTTTATATGTGGAACTATATATTAGAATATGGATGTAAGATTTGTCCGAATTAACACATGAGATGGTATATATATTTTTCAACAATTTTCCTATGAATGTAGTTAGAGTTTGATATCCTGTCATCACAATATTATTTAGTCGAATATGAATTGATTATATTATCGAAAACAATGATAGAGAATCATAAAACGTTTCCAACAAACGCGCACCTGACCGATCAGTATGCATCATTCTTTTGTCTATAAAACGACACAAATTATGCAGTGAACAAGACAATTCCTTTAAATATGTGTGCATATACATTTCATACCATATATAAATCATTTTCATTAATATTATCAGTTTTACATATAAGGTTGAATTAAATCACCGTTCATTTACCTGTTCATATGAAATTGCAATATTAGTCCAAATAAATTGAATATTGTACATCATAGGAACTAAAGTAGTTGCAGTTATGGCTACGTTTGATCTTCTAACACTTGTGTAAAGGTTTAGAATATGGTGTATTGCACTAACTGTGTCAATTTCTTATGTAAATATGATTCAAACAATCAAAAACTTTCAAAGAATAAAACACCGTAAACCCTATATGCACGTATGATATGATATTGAACAAGGCTAAATGTAGATACTGAAGTCAGTTTCATGAAAAAGTATCTGAACTATACGCAAAATATACACTGTAATACTGACAGTGTAATCGGAAGGATTGGGCGATTGTGTTTACCCTTGTTCAACCGACCTTCACCTCAAATAAATTGCATAATATGTTGAACAATGTTGACGTATGACATCACTACCGCTGACCGATTTCTCACAAAATGGCGGCTTTGCTGACAAGCGTACACAGGAAATGCAGATAATTACCGTTGTCGTTCTGCGTGATTTTGCGTCAGTCATGACGTCACGCTGCACGGAAACTTTGACAATTTCTTATGAATTATCAAATCATTGCATTGTATCTATTTATAATTTCCTATTTCTTGCTACGATACTCTTTCCATGAACTGTTTGAAATGTAAACAAAAAAAATCCGATTTTACACTACGTACTAGCATTTTCTGAAATTTTCCGACATCCAGCCGTCTATTCATTGCTTGCAATGGCTCAATATCTTTAGAATATGCCTAGAAAGAGTATCGTACGTAGCAAGAAATGGGAAACAGATACAATGCAATGATTTGATATTTCATAAGAGAGTGTCAAAGTTTCCGTGCAGCGTGACGTCATGACTGACGCAAATTCACGCAGAACGACAAAGGTAATTATCAGCATTTCTGGTTTCTTCTCTTACTTACAATGAAAACGATAAAACATACAACAATACACAGATAGTCAAAATCATTCTGATTACTTACATCTCATATTTATGTACAAACGATCCCAGAATCAAGGGAAGGGTCCTCGCAAAATCCTGTGTATCCTTGTCAGCAAGGCCGCCATTTTGTAAGAAATCGGTCGGCAGTACTGATGTCATACGTCAACATTGTTGTACATATTATGCCATTTCTTTGAGGTGAAGTCCGATTGAACAAGAGTAAACACAATCGCCCTATCCTTCCGATTACACTGTCAGTATTATGATGTATATTTTGCGTATCGTTCAGATAATTTTTCATCAAACTAATTTCAGAAAATACATTTAGCCATGTTCAATACCATATTATACGTGGATATAGGGTAGGCGTTTTTTATTCTTTGAAAGTTTTTGATTGTTTGAATAATATTTACATAAGAAATATGTACCTCGTTAGCATGAGTAAGCCACAATAACTTGGTGCGCCTAGTGGCTGCAAGAGTTGTATACTCCACAGGGAGTTGAGATTGATAATAAGATGTGCCGTTGAGATTGACATCCAATGATCGAGGGAAAAAAATACCAGCGCCTTGAGCAAGCACTAGTTGCGTGGATATGTGCGCTATATAAATATCCTATAATAATAATAATGAAAAAAAAATAAGAAATTGACACATTTAGTGTAGTACACCATATTTTAAACCTTTACACAAGTATTAGAAGATCACACGTAGCCATAACTGCAAAATAAGTATTCAGTCAAACCGTCAAACCGTCTAATTGTTGATATATTCGGGACACTATTTAATTGGTAAAATCATTCATTTTATGTTTTCTCTAAAGAGTGTTAAATTCTGACATAGAAGCCGAGACCTTTTATACAATAAATAGAAATTAGGTGAGATATATACTAATCAGCAAACCAATGTCGTCTTTTTCCGAAGTCGCAAAATGCATAAAATAAGCCATGACGTCAACTAAAATGTTGTATTATTATCAGTAATTTCATTACATTTGAAGATATGGCTAGTACTGCGTTAATAGTGATGCAAAATTAGTCAAATTACATCTACACAAACAGGAGAACATGGGAATCTAAGAACTAACTTATATATCGGATAGGGTCATCCAAATCGCTATTACCTGCTTTCTCAAGTAGTACATTGCCATCTTTTCTTATAAATTGTGAAACTACCAAAACGTATCCGCTCACATTGTTGAACTTTGAATTGGAATAGTTTGGTTCACCTTGAAGTGATCTGAGTAACATTGACCTAGTGTTAAGCATAGCAGAGTTATGCCCCGGTATATTTATACGTGTATGACCTCTCTGTCGTCGGTTGACGCCACAGAAGTAAATCCATTATTGGCACTTATCGCGAGTCATTTTTAATGTTGAGCGTGTAACGTTAAGCATTAGCACATAAACCCATTTCATATACACTTATGTCGTTCAGATATCAGGCTGTATTTTCTTCTCTCACACTTTCTGTAAAGATGCCACATTAAAAGATTCGTAGCAGAGTGCACTTATCGGTGCGCGATAAAAAGCGGATAAATTGACAGTTTTTTAACGCGTAACAAATTTTGGACAACATTTAGCAGTGTATATTTCTCAAGCCGCACTTATATTTATACCAACGGATAGGTAATTAAATATTCTACATTTTGTGTAATTTTATAGCCATACGCAGATCCAGGACCACAACAGTGCAATCCTCGCACAACGTTCACTTTTCAAACCTTTTGAAAATGTGCGCCTGAAAAAAACTTCGGCATCCAGTGCCGCCATTACAGGGCTACGCCTGGCTTACGCCTGCTGGGTAGGTGGCGTAAATATAGAGCGCTACGGCTGGCGTAACTTTAACTACGTTTAATATGTGCATACCGGTCTAACGTTACGTCCGGGCGCACATTTTACTTACGCCCGGACTAGAATTTACGCCCGACATATGCATACGGCCACAGCAGAATAATCATAAATAATTACTCCCCAGGGGTGCAACCCACGGCAAACGGGTTGCCCAATTCGGTCTTACGACCAGCAATGAGGTGCTGTGGACCAAATATTCCCCCGGGTCCTCACGGGGGGTTGAAGAGCTCTTAGCGTTACCCAGCACCCACTACGAGGAGGTGGCTCTTCACGGGTGCCACGGACGGATGAATGAATATGATTTCCAAAATTGGCCTTAATACAGACAGCAACATCATATTTATGAAACGTTTCAGTGATGTCCATTTCTTGAGGAGTGTTTATTGTTTCTTAATTTTTATTTTTACTTTTATTATTCATTCGTAGCATTTGACTAGTATTGCGTACAGCTGGTTCTGGTGAGATAGATTCAAACTGGTGCATGCATTTTACCACGAGCCCGCCCATTGAAATGCTTTGGTCAAGTAGCTCTCGAAACATTTTCTTATATTTCATTCACATTTCAGTTATTACACAGACTCGGACATAGGTATATAAAACTTTTGCACAAGCTGATCAAGTAAAGAGAAATTTGGATAATCAAGGACGCCCGTAATCGGGATCGGTCGGAATCAAGGATGCTCGTGATCGGAATCGGTATACTTGGTAAGTAACTGTAGGATGCTGGTGATCGGGGTTGCTTTACTTCGTAATTCATCATAGGATGCCGGCGATTGGGATTGGTTTACTTCATAATTCAGGAACAGGTTGAGAGAGGCTGGTTTACGTGCCAGAAGACTTATTTTGGCCCTGTGCTTCGACAACAACATCGTCGACATCGAATTCAATGGTGCACCAACGTTCAGGCCTGGAACCTACCGAATTTGCGTAGAATCTGGTTCAGTGATGAATCACGATTTCTATTGGAACGACACGATGGAAGTACGATGGTGTACAGACGTCGACGTGAACGTTTCGCCGGCGCTTGCGTTCCCCAGGTGGACAGATTCGGCCGGGGAAGTGTTATGATGTGGGGAGCGATCACCTGCCGTAGGAGAAGCGATTTGGTGATGATCCAGGGCAACCTGACAGCTCAACGGTACTGTGACGAAATCCTACGCCCACACCTCCTTCCAATCATTGATCGCCAGAGGGAGTTGTTTCAACAGGACAATGCCAGGCCCCACACAGCACGTCACACTAGAGACTTCCTCCAGAACCACAACATCAATGTGCTCCCCTGGCGCTCAAGATCACCGGACTTAAACCCGATCGAACATCTGTGGGATGCCCTGGACAGACGGGTGCGACGCCGTAACCCTCAGCCCCGGACACTTCAGCAACTCGCACAGGCACTACAGGCAGAGTGGGCTGCGATTGGGCAACACGAGATTCTGAGACTTATTCGTTCGATGCCGATGCGATGCCGTGCAGTTGTGGATGCCCACGGTGGTCACACGAGGTATTGACTTCAGCGCCACCACACGTCTCCATGTGACACTCAAACTGACTTTCCTCGAATTGGTGCCAAGGACGGATAAGTCTGCATTCCCAGTGCAATTTCGCTTTATTTCATTCACTCATAAAGCCTACAGGATGTTTCAAAATAAACATTAAAATACAGTTGAAATTCCTATATGCGTTTCTTTTTTGGGAGAGTATATTTCGGTTACTGTTACTAGTTGCTTATTACATAAAGAAATTCGTTTCATTCTTAAATTTTAGGGGGGCTTATCCCCCGACCATGGACGGGGAAGGTTTTTTTTGTTTATATTTTTATATTGGTATTTCTTTCTTTTCCTCCTTATACTGACCAAGTAAAGAGAAATTTGGATAATCAAGGAGCCCGTAATCGGGATCGGTATCATCAATGGGTATACTTTGTAAGTCACTGTAGGATGCTGGTGATCATGATTGGGAGATGCTTTACTTCGTAATTCATCGTAGGATGCCGGTGATCGGGATCAGCATACTTCGTAATTCACACGATACCGGTGAATGGGATCGATATACTTCGCAGTTCAGCGTAGGATGCGTAGATACCGTTTGACATTCTGACCAACCCAAACTCCAACTTTGTGACAGTGTTAACTCCCAGGATCGACCGAGAAGTGTCTTAAGTAATTGATGGGTTTATGGGTGGGGAAAGAGTGAGTGAGTAAACTGTTCCAGTTATATCACTGTGTCGGCTGAATATGGGAGAAAAGTGATGTAGGTCTCTGAGACGTTTACCACTTTGGAGAAACGCACGAGCACGGGTGTGGTGCTGGCAACATTTGTAGAAAGACTATCGTGGCGAATAGGCATTCGAATCCACAATCATTGCATTCGTACCTACTCGTGTCATTCCGGCAAGCCGGATGGTCTTCTTGAAAGTCACGAAAGAGGCGAGTAGTTACGAATGCAATCATTGGGTTCTGGCATGCCCAGGGACGCAACTCTTCAACTGAGGTGACCGGTCCGACCAGTGCCAGCCAGCCCCCAACCCAACTTCCCACTTTTAACCGTCCTAAGATATCCATACGATATCGCCACAAAGCGAGAGCACTTCGTACCCTCAAACTGAAACAGTGATAACACACAGCGACAAGGTGATAACCCCATTGGAAAGACGTGAACACGACAAACACTGACCATTTGTCCATCCCGATACCACCACGGACACGCGAAGAAAGATTAGCGCCATCGGAAACATGGCCGTGAGATGTAGGTCGATATGGTGATGGCACTAATCAGCCACCACATATATGTTTCCTACACTAACATTATGGTCTCTGATGTGTCATGCCGATATAATGGACCACATGATGGTCGTGATTTCAGTGTCAGTGACCACCAGATATAGATCTCTGACACGGACTGGATACAAATCTTGTTGTCAATGAATAACTACTAGACTAACATCTAGTCTCTGAAATGAACATATGTTACAGAAAAAACTATTCATAAAAATTAATTATAAAATATACTGAGAGAAACAAATAAAGGAACACAGGAAAATTCAAGTGCTCCTTTAATATTTTCAAGTTTTCATCACCAACTTTCAATAGCGCTGTGGGAGTAAATCTAATAAGAAATAAAGGAACACTGCCATGAAGTAATGTTCCCTTATTTGTTTACCTCAGTATATAATGAAAAGGAGTCCTGCGACTTTCTTCATTTTCCCGAAACTGTGGAAATCTACACTTGCCACATATTCTAGACTTGCATGGGATTTTTTGATATACATATGTATTTGTTTTAGGGTCAGTATGACTGAATAACTACCTGTATCCCCATCTTGAAGTTATTGATGTAGCCGTTTTGGTCGTTCTCCTCTTACCCCGGAACACAACAAAATAAGAAATACGAACAAATAATAAAATAAAAAATAACAGCATATCTCTTTAGACATAGTATATATGAATATATTGTGTGGTTCGTTCCTTTGCAAGTCAAAACATTGATTATACAACAGTCTCGTTTCCTGTTGACTGGAAACTATTGCGCAACACTTAGTACAATAACCAGTCGAGAATTTTGAGACCAATTCATTTAACTGGATACATAAATATTAATCAGTACTATTTGATACATCTAAGCACTTGTATATTGCACTACGCTCCTTCTAATCCTTGCAAACTCGTCGCGCAGAGTGCTCTGTCGTACAGCCAGCTCTGACAAACGGAAACCTGGAAAGCGTGGAAATCTCAAAACGAGGCTCTGCCGCTAGAACAGTTTGGCGGTCTGGTACGGAATAGATATTATATCAATCACATTGTGCGTTATAGAACTACACTAAATAGGCATAAAAAAACACATAACAGGTGTAACCAGTGAGCCAGATGCATTGTGAATCATTTTACGACCTCGTCAAACAGGGGCAGTCTGTGACGTCTTAGTTAAGGTCATGCTGCCTACACCTCGCCATAAAATATAGAAATACGATGTTATTACAGTTTAAAATTAACATTCATTTGTAAACACCATTTTCATATGAAACAAGGAATTGGAATTCACTGTAACCATAGTTGTTTGTGATGTCTATTTTCACTTTCACACGAGGTTAATGAGACTCATGTTTCGGTTTGAAATAATCAACATTTTAGTCAAATCTGATTTTCAGTGTTTCTGCCATGACAGCTATACTGTAAACCAGCTATACTGTTTATGACCAATACACTCATATGTCCAGAATGTGATGAAATTTACTGACGTATGCTTAGTAGGCAGTGGTATTGAATACCCATTGTTTTCATTTTTATACCATGAAAAGATCATACACAAATTCGTGTTTATCTTATACTCTTGCCGTTGTTTGAACGAACTGAATGGAGAATTCCATATTGGCATATGAAAACAAGAGCTACACAAGCTTTATTCAAAAGTAATATGCTGGTTGGTTTGTTGTTTAGCGTCGTACTCAGCAGTATTCTAGCTATATGGCAGCAGTCTGTAAATAATCCAGTCTGGACCAGACAACCCAGTGATCAACGGCATGAGCATCGATTTGCGCAATTGGGATATGATGACATGTCTCAGCCAAGTCAGTGAGCCTGACCACCCGATCCCGTTAGTCACCTTTTATGACAAGCATGGGTTGGTGAAGACCAATTCTAACCCGGGTTATTCACGGGAACAAAAGTAATATGTAAGCATTACATCAGTACGCACTTATTCCCGTTGTAAAAGTAATAAACCTCTCTTATACAGAAAACAGCACTTGTTGATATGTATTTATTAATATATTCTATATTGTGTGTGGTTAGTAGATTTGGTATACTTATAGATTGGTTGATGTCTTCAGGATCAGAACCAAAGAAAGAACATTCAGAAATATGTAAGGCAGCAAGTTAAATTTATTCTTATGTCATTTTGAACAGAAGTGTTTCAAAATATTTCAACCGATCCAAATCCTTCCTTTGATTTCTCTTCTGAGTATGGGGATATTTGAGGTGAGCATTTTTTAATGTATCGGACTTCATATTTTTTCAACTAAAACAGGAGCTGAAATATTTTTAAATAGATACAATGTAAAATAATAAACTGTATTCTTTGGACAAGAAAAAAACATACTATAGACAGACAGATTGTTTATTACAGCAGAAGGTTTATGTACATTTATGAATAAATATAAAACCGTAACGAGCCACTCTTAAGGGCATCATTTTTTATGTGTTTCACGTAGCCACCAAATTCTGAACATGGGTCGGTCGGTCGGTCGGGAAAAAAAAATTAAAAACCAAAACCTTAATAAAGACAAAATTATCTGAATAGTGTTCTTCATTCTCATTTATTGTAATTCTTATAACAGTTTCTCGCGTTCTCTGGACTTGTGGCAGCGACTGATGAAGAGATAAACATTTTACATGACGAGGCGGTATGTTTTAGGTTCGCGTCGGCGGTGTTAGAATGAAAGATAAAAGTTGTTGTTTTGGGGGGGTTGTTTTGTTGGAGTTTTATTGTGTGTTTTTTTTTTTTTTTTGTTTTGGGGGGGCAATAAAATTGATAAAATGAGAAGGGTTGGTAGGGCGATGAGAAACGGAAAATAAAAATGCCGCCCTAATAGAGTTATGGGGAGACATGAAAACATGAAAAATATGCATAAAACATCTGGAACACCATATATAAACAACTGAAATATAAACAATATACCACTAAAAGTGGACGTAAATTACAGATTTATAGTGAAGTATAGTAAAATATAAATACACAGCCTTAAGAAGCATTAAACAGGAAGGATTTTCTACGTTTTTAAATATCACGTCTGGTTTTAGGCAACAGGGGCACATTTCACAGGGTTTGCTAAAATATAACCCAAGACGTCGATATCCTGGCGTTCTGGGAAGTTTTCCATCATATTATCACAGACAGACAAAATATCGCTTCGTGGGTTTTACTATGTGTGTTTCTCAAATGCAAGTCATGAGTATTTGTCTGCAGTGAAATATCGACTTGATTACATTGTTAGCCGTGCCGGCATATGGGCCCACAGCAACACGATAGTAGCACGAAGCCGACACCACGACTTACGAAGGAGACACGGCGATCTCGAGTTCGCAAGTGGCAACCAGTCCGCGGAGGAACACAATAAACGGTTGTCTTTCATGTTAGGCAGTTGATTTACCTTACATGCATTGTATCTATACTCCGACATTGTTTTATCAGAACCTCAGTGTTATATGTACATATCACATTGTTTTATCAGAACCCCAGTGCTATATGTACATATCACATTGTTTTATCAGAACCTCAGTGCTATATGTACATATCACATTGTTTTATCAGAACCCCAGTGCTATATGTACATATCACATTGTTTTATCAGAACCTCAGTGCTATATGTACATATCACATTGTTTTATCAGATCCTCAGTGCTATATGTACATATCACATTGTTTTATCAGAACCTCAGTGCTATATGTACATATCACATTGTTTTATCAGAACCCCAGTGCTATATGTACATATCACATTGTTTTATCAGAACCTCAGTGCTATATGTACATATCACATTGTTTTATCAGAACCTCAGTGCTATATGTACATATCACATTGTTTTATCAGAACCTCAGTGCTATATGTACATATCACATTGTTTTATCTGAACCTCAGTGCTATATGTACATATCACATTGTTTTATCAGAACCTCAGTGCTATATGTACATATCACATTGTTTTATCAGAACCTCAGTGCTATATGTACATATCACATTGTTTTATCAGAACCCCAGTGCTATATGTACATATCACATTGTTTTATCAGAACCTCAGTGCTATATGTACATATCACATTGTTTTATCAGAACCTCAGTGCTATATGTACATATCACATTGTTTTATCAGAACCTCAGTGCTATATGTACATATCACATTGTTTTATCAGAACCTCAGTACTATATGTACATATCACATTGTTTTATCAGAACCTCAGTGCTATATGTACATATCACATTGTTTTATCAGAACCTCAGTGCTATATGTACATATCACATTGTTTTATCAGAACCTCAGTGCTATATGTACATATCACATTGTTTTATCAGAGCCTCAGTGCAATATGTACATATCACATTGTTTTATCAGAACCCCAGTGCTATATGTACATATCACATTGTTTTATCAGAGCCTCAGTGCTATATGTACATATCACATTGTTTTATCAGAACCTCAGTGCTATATGTACATATCACATTGTTTTATCAGATCCTCAGTGCTATATGTACATATCACATTGTTTTATCAGATCCTCAGTGCTATATGTACATATCACATTGTTTTATCAGAACCTCAGTGCTATATGTACATATCACATTGTTTTATCAGAACCTCAGTACTATATGTACATATCACATTGTTTTATCAAAGCCTCAGTGCTATATGTACATATCACATTGTTTTATCAGAACCTCGGTGCTATATGTACATATCACATTGTTTTATCAGAACCTCAGTGCTATATGTACATATCACATTGTTTTATCAGAACCTCAGTGCTATATATGTACATATCACATTGTTTTATCAGAACCTCAGTGCTATATGTACATATCACATTGTTTTATCAGAACCTCAGTGCTATATGTACATATCACATTGTTTTATCAGATCCTCAGTGCTATATGTACATATCACATTGTTTTATCAGAACCTCAGTGCTATATGTACATATCACATTGTTTTATCAGATCCTCAGTGCTATATGTACATATCACATTGTTTTTATCAGAACCTCAGTGCTATATGTACATATCACATTGTTTTATCAGAACCTCAGTGCTATATGTACATATCACATTGTTTTATCAGAACCTCAGTGCTATATGTGTACATATCACATTGTTTTATCAGAACCTCAGTGCTATATGTACATATCACATTGTTTTATCAGAACCTCAGTGCTATATGTACATATCACATTGTTTTATCAGAACCTCAGTGCTATATGTACATATCACATTGTTTTATCAGAACCCCAGTGCTATATGTACATATCACATTGTTTTATCAGAACCCCAGTGCTATATGTACATATCACATTGTTTTATCAGAACCTCAGTGCTATATGTACATATCACATTGTTTTATCAGAACCTCAGTGCTATATGTACATATCACATTGTTTTATCAGAACCTCAGTGCTATATGTACATATCACATTGTTTTATCAGAACCTCAGTGCTATATGTACATATCACATTGTTTTATCAGAACCTCAGTGCTATATGTACATATCACATTGTTTTATCAGAACCTCAGTGCTAAATGTACATATCACATTGTTTTATCAGAACCTCAGTGCTATATGTACATATCACATTGTTTTATCAGAACCTCAGTGCTATATGTACATATCACATTGTTTTATCAGAACCTCAGTGCTATATGTACATATCACATTGTTTTATCAGAACCTCGGTGCTATATGTACATACCACATTGTTTTATCAGAACCTCAGTGCTATATGTACACATATCACATTGTTTTATCAGAACCTCAGTGCTATATGTACATATCACATTGTTTTATCAGATCCTCAGTGCTATATGTACATATCACATTGTTTTATCAGAACCTCAGTGCTATATGTACATATCACATTGTTTTATCAGATCCTCAGTGCTATATGTACATATCACATTGTTTTATCAGAACCTCAGTGCTATATGTACATATCACATTGTTTTATCAGAACCTCAGTGCTATATGTACATATCACATTGTTTTATCAGAACCTCAGTGCTATATGTACATATCACATTGTTTTATCAGAACCTCAGTGCTATATGTACATATCACATTGTTTTATCAGAACCTCAGTGCTATATGTACATATCACATTGTTTTATCAGAACCTCAGTGCTATGTGTACATATCACATTGTTTTATCAGAACCTCAGTACTATATGTACATATCACATTGTTTTATCAGAACCCCAGTGCTATATGTACATATCACATTGTTTTATCAGAACCTCAGTGCTATATGTACATATCACATTGTTTTATCAGAACCTCAGTGCTATATGTACACATCACATTGTTTTATCAGAACCTCAGTGCTATATGTACATATCACATTGTTTTATCAGAACCTCAGTGCTAAATGTACATATCACATTGTTTTATCAGAACCTCAGTGCTATATGTACATATCACATTGTTTTATCAGAACCTCAGTGCTATATGTACATATCACATTGTTTTATCAGAACCTCAGTGCTATATGTACATATCACATTGTTTTATCAGAACCCCAGTGCTATATGTACATATCACATTGTTTTATCAGAACCTCAGTGCTATATGTTCATATCACATTGTTTTATCAGAACCTCAGTGCTATATGTACATATCACATTGTTTTATCAGAACCTCAGTGCTATATGTACATATCACATTGTTTTATCAGAACCTCAGTGCTATATGTACATATCACATTGTTTTATCAGAACCTCAGTGCTATATGTACATATCACATTGTTTTATCAGAACCTCAGTGCTATATGTACATATCACATTGTTTTATCAGAACCTCAGTGCTATATGTACATATCACATTGTTTTATCAGAACCTCAGTGCTATATGTACATATCACATTGTTTTATCAGAACCTCAGTGCTATATGTACATATCACATTGTTTTATCAGAACCCCAGTGCTATATGTACATATCACATTGTTTTATCAGAACCTCAGTGCTATATGTACATATCACATTGTTTTATCAGAACCTCGGTGCTATATGTACATATCACATTGTTTTATCAGAACCTCAGTGCTATATGTACATATCACATTGTTTTATCAGATCCTCAGTGCTATATGTACATATCACATTGTTTTATCAGAACCTCAGTGCTATATGTACATATCACATTGTTTTATCAGATCCTCAGTGCTATATGTACATATCACATTGTTTTATCAGAACCTCAGTGCTATGTGTACATATCACATTGTTTTATCAGAACCTCAGTACTATATGTACATATCACATTGTTTTATCAGAACCCCAGTGCTATATGTACATATCACATTGTTTTATCAGAACCTCAGTGCTATATGTACATATCACATTGTTTTATCAGAACCTCAGTGCTATATGTACATATCACATTGTTTATCAGAACCTCAGTGCTATATGTACATATCACATTGTTTTTTATCAGAACCTCAGTGCTAAATGTACATATCACATTGTTTTATCAGAACCTCAGTGCTATATGTACATATCACATTGTTTTATCAGAACCTCAGTGCTATATGTACATATCACATTGTTTTATCAGAACCTCAGTGCTATATGTACATATCACATTGTTTTATCAGAACCCCAGTGCTATATGTACATATCACATTGTTTTATCAGAACCTCAGTGCTATATGTACATATCACATTGTTTTATCAGAACCTCAGTGCTATATGTACATATCACATTGTTTTATCAGAACCTCAGTGCTATATGTACATATCACATTGTTTTATCAGAACCCCAGTGCTATATGTACATATCACATTGTTTTATCAGAACCTCAGTGCTATATGTACATATCACATTGTTTTATCAGAACCTCGGTGCTATATGTACATATCACATTGTTTTATCAGAACCTCGGTGCTATATATGTACATATCACATTGTTTTATCAGAGCCTCAGTGCTATATGTACATATCACATTGTTTTATCAGAACCCCAGTGCTATATGTACATATCACATTGTTTTATCAGTGCCTCAGTGCTATATGTACATATCACATTGTTTTATCAGAACCCCAGTGCTATATGTACATATCACATTGTTTTATCAGAGCCTCAGTGCTATATGTACATATCACATTGTTTTATCAGAACCCCAGTGCTATATGTACATATCACATTGTTTTATCAGAACCTCGGTGCTATATGTACATATCACATTGTTTTATCAGAACCTCAGTGCTATATGTACATATCACATTGTTTTATCAGAACCTCGGTGCTATATGTACATACCACATTGTTTTATCAGAACCTCAGTGCTATATGTACATATCACATTGTTTTATCAGAACCTCAGTGCTATATGTACATATCACATTGTTTTATCAGATCCTCAGTGCTATATGTACATATCACATTGTTTTATCAGAACCTCAGTGCTATATGTACATATCACATTGTTTTATCAGATCCTCAGTGCTATATGTACATATCACATTGTTTTATCAGAACCTCAGTGCTATATGTACATATCACATTGTTTTATCAGAACCTCAGTGCTATATGTACGTACATATCACATTGTTTTATCAGAACCTCAGTGCTATATGTACATATCACATTGTTTTATCAGATCCTCAGTGCTATATGTACATATCACATTGTTTTATCAGAACCTCAGTGCTATGTGTACATATCACATTGTTTTATCAGAACCTCAGTACTATATGTACATATCACATTGTTTTATCAGAACCCCAGTGCTATATGTACATATCACATTGTTTTATCAGAACCTCAGTGCTATATGTACATATCACATTGTTTTATCAGAACCCCAGTGCTATATGTACATATCACATTGTTTTATCAGAACCTCAGTGCTATATGTACATATCACATTGTTTTATCAGAACCTCAGTGCTATATGTACATATCACATTGTTTTATCAGAACCTCAGTGCTATATGTACATATCACATTGTTTTATCAGAACCTCAGTGCTATATGTACATATCACATTGTTTTATCAGAACCTCAGTGCTATATGTACATATCACATTGTTTTATCAGAACTCGGTGCTATATGTACATATCACATTGTTTTATCAGAACCTCGGTGCTATATGTACATATCACATTGTTTTATCAGAACTCAGTGCTATATGTACATATCACATTGTTTTATCAGAACCTCAGTGCTATATGTACATATCACATTGTTTTATCAGAACCTCAGTGCTATATGTACATATCACATTGTTTTATCAGAACCTCAGTGCTATATGTACATATCACATTGTTTTATCAGAACCTCAGTGCTATATGTACATATCACATTGTTTTATCAGATCCTCAGTGCTATATGTACATATCACATTGTTTTATCAGAACCTCAGTGCTATATGTACATATCACATTGTTTTATCAGATCCTCAGTGCTATATGTACATATCACATTGTTTTATCAGATCCTCAGTGCTATATGTACATATCACATTGTTTTATCAGAACCTCAGTGCTATATGTACATATCACATTGTTTTATCAGAACCTCAGTGCTACATATCACATTGTTTTATCAGATCCTCAGTGCTATATGTACATATCACATTGTTTTATCAGAACCTCAGTGCTATATGTACATATCACATTGTTTTATCACACCAAATGTACATACATTGTATCATTGAATATACTACCGCACTGTTTATTTACAACCTCAGCAGCATATTTACATACATTTCTCGATTCACTTCCAGACTTCTACATGCATAAGTACATAAAGCTAAAACCGGACGTGTCTGAGATTTTGTACTATGGCACATACTGAAGAATGTTGATTCTGATTGGTTAAAAAGACTGAAACCTATTTTATGTCTTTTCACATAAAATCCGTGCGCATGAATACATCAATATTAGTCTACATTGATCCCACACTCCGGCGCAGTGATGACTACACAAATTGTTCTACTCACTAGAGGTTTATCTTTCATCATGAAACTAATCAACTTTTAGCTGATCCCAAATTTCCTTGACACATAACACTAAACAACAGCTTAATCCCTCCCTTGATCTCATCTGTATACTCTATGCACTAATCTCTCCTTGGGTCAGTCCATTATGCCAGACAGGTAAATGCTGTGTGTTGTTTTAACTAATTGTAGGGGTACTGGGGTGTAGGGGTAATGGCATGTAGGGGTAATGGGGTACAACCACTTAGCATAACATCACTGCCACAGGCTAATTTGCATATTACGTGACCGGACTTTCTCTTGTTTGTAAACAAACGCATATATTCGTAAATCAGAAGGGACTGGCCAAATGAAAGCTTTTCGTGCACTCTTCATATTGTTTCACAATGTCATATAGATGTTCTTCTACAACTGCGACAGTCAGGTTTATTACAATACATATTTATACACCAAAGTCACTGCATCGTTTGCTCTCCGCAACAGTACGTGGAACCGCACAACGTATGTCAACTAAGGATCGCTACGCAAATCAAAATAGTATGATACGTTTTAGGATATTTTCTCAGTGAAAGTAAACCATTCTAACAAAGATGCTTAATTAGATCGTAGACTCTTAAAAAATACAATGATTAAGAAACATACAAAATATATTGAATGGACTATGCAAGGTGTGACGAATCGTCACATCTCTCTGGCCTGTGGTACTATGTGGTCGCATGGAACTCTTTACGCCCTAGTTTGATGATGACCAAAGCGCCCGGCTCCAAACAGAAATCGGATATCTACTCTACAATGGGACATCATCAAATTTGGTAACTGTTGCCGTGATCTTATGCGAATAGGGATCTTGTTCTACTGGAAAGTTCATCACTTTCGAAGGAGCGATCGACGGGACTTGCAGAAAGAGCTGAATTTTGGATGTCAAGAATCCGATTCGATTGAGTAGACATGTGTGATACACAGGAGCTTGTCCATTTACACATGTAAATACAAGGACCATGTGCAGTATCCTGTCGGCCTATACTGATGTCCAAAAGAAAGTTTACAACGTTTTCAAAATAACCTCGAAGAAACACTAAGACAAACCATATCAAAATGAGTATTTATTTCGCAAGAACAATCCTGTTACTACAAGCGTAGTTCCTTTCATCAAACTATAATGTAATAAATAAGAGTGATTATAAAGCAAAGTGACATGGGGTCCAAAATTGACGAGTTATCAGTAGCTCGTGTACAAGTAGAGTCACAATATGATCTTTATCACGACACTAACGTTTTCTCGGGTAGAGCTAATCTGCTGGAGCTCAATGGACGGTGTGTTAATACTGAGTATGCCATCCTTGGGTGTCAATACATGCCTGGGCACGACGACGCATCGACATTGTCAAACGTCGAATGACGTCAGGGGTGATCCTTTGCCATCGTGAAGGAGGCATTGTTCCAAGTCTTGGAGTGCAACTGATGCCTCTGGTCGTTGTCTATATTCAATAGGAATCATATCCGGTGAACAGGCTGGCCATGGTAGAGTCTGAATATTGTTGTTGTTAGGGAAATGTTGGGTGATTGCCGCTGTATGTGGTCTTGCTGGAACATTATACCACGTTGCTGCTGCTGCATGAACGGAACCACAACAGGTCTTAACACTGTATCGGTGTACCTCTGGGCAGTGAGATTGCCTTGAATGACCACTAGCCTCGTTTTCGTGTCACCACAAATGCTGCCCCATACCATCACGTTTCCACCGCCGAATTGCTGACATTCCTGATTGCAGTTTTTCACTCTTAGCCGTTCCCTTCTCGCCTGTACACGCGTGCTCTACCATCAGCATACGTCTAGGAGAACCTGCTTTCATCCGAAAACATGACTCGCTGCAGTCATTCTTGTGTGTACTTTTTGTTGCTGTGTTCTGAACGTGTCGCTTCAGTTGTTTTATACACTTTTATTCGCGTGCATTTCGTGGCATGAGTTTGTAGACCGTTACACGACTGCATTGGAAGGTTGTAGCAATGGCGGCATAACTTATTCCTTGTTCAGCCATTCCTATGGCTTGCTCTTTCGACACGGCAGTCAATCTCGGACATTTCTGTGTGTGCTTTTTGTTGCTGTGTTCTGAACGTATTTCTTCAGTTGTTTTATACACTTTTCCTCCCGTGCATTTTGTGGTTCACGACTTAAAAGCATGTTTTCATGGTTCACGTTTTCTCTACACAAGATATTGAATAAAGCGCGTTTTGTCGATTGTTTTCGTTTTCTAGATGCTCGTAATATGTAAGAAGTTCCATTTTATTTGTCTGAAATACCATCATTTAAAATAAGGCAAATTTTCAGATTGTAAACTTTCGTTTGGACATCAGTATAGTTGTTGAATAAGGAAATGATATCGCCACACGTACTCTTTCTACTTAAACACATGCTGCTGCGATTTTACAATTTGCAGGTTCAGCAGCAATCGGTTAGGGAGACGAAACTGCTTGCTGATGTAATATATGTTAGTTGGTTGGTTGGTTGTTTAACGCAGTATTCAGCAATTCGAGTCTGGACCAGACAATCCAGTAATCAATAGCATGAGCATCAATCTAAGCAATTGGGATGCGCTGACCAAGTCTGACCACCCGATCCCGTTAGCCGCCCCGAGAACCAGCCACGATCACTCGATTCAACAATTCTGCAAATGTTTAGCCCACTAGTCGACCGCTGCTTCGTGCATAATGAATATGAAACGACATAGTGTAGTAGAGGTAAAACACTACTAAACTGTCGATATAATTGGTATTTCTGACGTGAGTATCAAAAGCCTTGCTCTAATTAACCCCGTAATGCATGACGGGAGTTTCAATGACACCGAGCGAAGAAGCCACCACTCAACAGAACTCCCATGGACCTGCAAAAGCTGCTACCAGGGGTGGGGTGAGGTGAAATGGGGTAGAGGAGACCGGGGTCAATTGTAACACGGGTCAATTGTAACAAGGGCGATTACTCTAAATGTTTTCGCTCAAGCATAGTGTAGGTGAGTAGAGTTATTTCCCTTTACTTTCCTGCAGTACTCATCCAGGCGTTTTTCATCTGCTCGCTTATGGCGAGATACAGTTGACGAAAAATCGTTTTTCACATAGGTAAGTAAATTTTTCACAAAACGTATTAAACCGTTCTTAATGCAGTAAATGGTGTTTGGTATGAAATTAACTTTTCAAGTGTAAAATTTAGATATTTCGACATATTTGGAAATAGAAATATTTGAGAAGCTCAAGGTTGTTAACGTGTGACGTGGCATGAAATATGGTCATCAGGGGCAATTGTAACACTGTGTTACAACTGCCCCCATGTAATTTCCCTTGTGTTATGATAATAAAGCAAATTATGATGAAGGTTTTATGTTAGTTCTTTACTAGGTTTATCATAGTACAACATTTTCAGTGTTATGTTGATAGTTCTAGCCTCGGGTGAAAGTTTTTGGTGTAAGTCTTTGTATTATTTTTTGGGCATACCAATACATGAATTTTAAGCGAAAAACATTTTAAATGTCGGTGGTGATAAAGGTTTATTGTTAATCCATTTCCACCCAAACTGATCAAGATAACATCTTTCCACATTTTATTTTGATTTTATTTGGAAAATAAACAAATTGTTACATCTGAACCTTCTTTGTTACAATTGCCCCATCCACCTGTTACAATTGCCCCGTGCTAGGGGTCAATTGTAACACTTGTAGTCATTGCATTTGATACGTAATAACTTTGTAAAGACATGATAGTGAACTTGAAACGACACTGAGGTTTAAAGCCAAGAAGCCAATGTACTAGTTAGTACCGATTAACTTTGTGAGGGGTCGGCGCAGGCGCTCAAAGACGACCTCAACAGCATCATCGGCGACGTGGACTACATGTATCATGTCGCTGATCTCATTCACCTGCAGTAATCCACGGACAGGCAGTCAGTCAATCAAAAAGACAATCATTGTGATTCCCCAATAAAAGAAACGTGCTTCATAATTGAAGAAATGAACACTGAGATTCTGTTACTTAACAACCTACGTAGTTATTATTACACAATGCCATTTTTAGAAAATGGTCAAATGTAACATATGCTATATTTGGGATTACACTTTCTTAGTAAAGTACAAATTCTAGTCCTTTTTTGGTTAGAGTCCCATCCGAGATTCGAACCCACACCCTCAGAGTCAGACACCTCATCGCCAGCACACAAAGTCAGCCGCCTAACCCGCTCAGCCACAACGATTTCCACAAAAAAAGAAGAAGAAAGTTTAACCGCTTTGTCCAAAAAAGAAAGAAGCACATGTAACGTATTTACTTGTTATTTATCTGTTAAATGTTTTTAATTTTACTGTCACTGCGGTATTTAATGGAGACACAAATTTCTTTGTTTTTCTTGTGTATTGCGAGTGCCAGGACAGCTACATCCAGCGTTCACTGCAGCGTGACCAGTCCCGCTAAAGCTACATAGGTCTTGATGAGTTTTTGTTCAGGTTTAGCTTTTCCGGGCCATAACCGCTTGTACTAGCTCAGACTTAAGCTGGTTTTATAGTGCTAGTTCACTGAGATACCATGCCGCAGTTAAGCATGAATACCCCATATTTAAGTACCATATTTTAACGTCTTTTGGTCTGACGCGGCCGGAGACGAACCCGCGACCTTCCACTCTCCAGGCGGACGCTCAAACCACTACACCAAGGAGGCGGTTGTTGCTGCGGGGCGACATAGATAGGTTTGGAGCAAAGTGAGTGATGGGTTATGTGGTTGTTAATAGCAGCTGCCTACCCATATATACCGGGTTCCGTGCCCAAGTTGCTTACACACGCGCTGGTACGCACGTACGCACGCACACACGCACTTTGAAGAGGACCTTCATGCTCTATCAGACCATCATCACGTGCAGTGCTCTATACCGTGACGGAGATCGGATGATCACACACACTGTCACAATACATAACTGCCATGCAGACATCCATCCATCCTCTTGCCTTATATCTTAACATGGCGGCTTTCTGGCACCGACACATCATCAAAAAGTTGACAGAAAGCAGGAGCCATTTTGTATTGTGTTAATCGGAATACATTTGAACTTCATAGCAATATATCAATATATATGTTTTCAACGATGAGTCGGCTATAGAAATATGCGCCGAAAGCCCCATAATGCCCTGGAAGTACAGTGTCTCAGGTAGTCACCCCTGTCCTCGGTAATGATATTGTAACACGCCGGTCCCAGAACCCCATGTGGGAAGAGGGTCACTTCCGTAACAGGCGGCTTTAGCGAGTAGCGTGGAGAACAAAAGGAAAAACCATTGTCTTCTTGTCAGTCAAGCCCACGTAAGGATAGACCAAGCAATTAGCTTTCTAACTGTCTACCGTCGCCGTAGAATTCCGATTAGTTATTAAATTAAGACGGTAAAACTTCGAGGCAGGTCGTACTGCCATGACCTGTCATACATGTCCTCTACATCCTTTAGCGGGAACCAAGATATGATTATAATGACATTAGGCTTGAATGTAGACTAATGCTTAGTCTCTGAATACTTACAATTTGATGATAGTAACAAACAAGCCCATTTAAATTGAAAAGGAGCCCCAGGAGACCAGAGATTCCAGAACCTGAGGAAATCTAGACTTGCTTTTATTTAGGGCTTTAGACTGCAGAGAGGGGCTTAGCAGTAGGGAAAATAATATGGTTCAGGGACTGTGAGACAGACTAGCTTGAATGGTACGTCCCGTACAGTTGTTGTGAAGTTAGGGTTTGAGTATTTGGACATGGAAATGGAAAATCCATCACAGTTCGCGTACCATACATGTCCTCTGTTGTAGAACCAAAACCACCTACACAAGTCTGAAGCAACAATCAGAAATCTGTTTGGTTGGTGTTTAACGCCGCACTTCAATATTCCAGCTATACGGAATATATAGATCGTGTCCCGAGGCAATCCACTGATCAACAGCATGAGCATCGATCTACGCAACTGGGATACGATGACATGTGTCAACCAAGTCAGTGAGCCTGACCACCTGATCCGTTATCTGCTACGACAAAGCATGGGTTGCTCAAGACCAATTCAAACCCGGATCTTCAGAAATAAAGCTTGGTAACATAAAATCTACTGTAATGGCGATAACGACTGTATCATATTACAAATGTGAATTATCTATAATCAGCTGTGTATTGCTCCATGCACGCTTTTCGTCCCTATTCACCTTTTCAGTTGGTGTATTAACTATATCGTCACGCATCGGTAATTTTGTTTCATGTCCATTAGACAGTAGCCCACAAAATGGCGGCTACGTACCGTTTACTATTATTAAAGGACTATACATCTTTCAGACGTTATTCCAATTTCTAGGCAGCTACGGGTAGAGAGCAACTATACGTACAAACAAATTTGAAAACAAACGAAAATACTCGAAAATGACAGTTGTGGCACATGAAAACATTGTACCACACACGGGATCAAAAACAGGACTTTTTTCTATTGAAACAAACGCAATACCGTAGGTAATAAATGCTATGACCGGATTTGCGTATTTTTTTTGATATTTACAAGCTTTTAGCATTAATTTCGCATGAAGCATGTATGCTGTGTCTGGATTTGCAGACATTTTTAAGCGCGAGTTCAAAAACTGGTACGTCGGAAAGTGCTTGATCATTCCTTTTAATTGCAATAGGTGCTGAAATGTCCCAAATGTTATCATGCCTTAGGAACCTATGCTTCATTCCTGATGTCAAGGGTGAGCAGGTTTTTTTCTTGTTCATGTTACCGGTACTAAAGTCTGATGATAACATATGTGTCCACCCATCTGTTGATGCAAGGTTCACATTCTTATATTTTGTCCACAAACGCCGAAACCTTTTCCATTAAGGCTCCACAGGACCACGTTAAGCTTACTAACTTTAGGGATCTGGCTGAAATATTCTTAATATTCAAGTCAATGTATCTGTTCAAATTGTATGTGACGTACATACACATAGATACAACAAATGCATTGCGATGATGCTGTGAATCCCATCAGGATGGAAGCTCCTTATATACTCCCCAACACACCTGTTTTGTCGTGTATCACCTTAACTATATAGTTTGTTGAAGGTGCATTATTAACCAAATATCGAGCATATATTATGGAGACAAGAACAGACATGTCTTCGAAGCCATGGGCGAGTCATATAGTCTCAATGTTTTGCACTGGACGTTTTGGCAGTGTGTATTTTCAGAAAAACAAAGATCTAGGCCAAACAGAAGCTTTCCCCATCATACACGCGTTATGTTGGCCACTCCCCAATCCGTGTGGGAAAATGTGCAGTTGTTAGGTTCTACTAATAAACTGGCAGTTGTTTGGGAGATACGGTATGTAGTGATATGGAATCTAAGTTGACACACAGGACTATTTTCACATTCCTGCCGAAGGTGTGAAAAACTATGTTGGAATGATGAATATGTTGATATACGTGATGTAAGGGAGTACACCTGGACCGCTATTTACAGCGTAGTAAAACAACTATATGTGAAGGAGGTTATCTCGACAGAGCAAGCGTTGTGTAAGATTGAAACTGCAAACCCTCTCAGCTGCAAGTTGGTGTCGGCTGACCAGATATATAAGGGCTGTAGAACGTAGTCCTGGAACTATTTGACGATGTGCTTGCTTCACTTTAGACATAGCTCTACTTCGTATTTTCTCTTTATCACCTGACATCTGTCTTATACGTCACTGACTATTGCCACTTTAAATTACAGGTGCTCTACCTGTTGGTGCAGAATGCATTACTATCGACGTACGTGTTACTTTCCATCTCTCTCAAATTTACATTTTTCAACCACAAGGATGAACCATTCGAATGTCTGTAACATACAACCACCTATTGCGCGTCTTCTACTTAACGTACTGCTGCGATTTTACAGTTGCGGTTTGAGCGACGTCCGGTTAGGGAGACGAAACTGCTTGCTGATGTAATATATATGTTAGTTGGTTGGTTGGTTGTTTAACGCAGTATTCACCAATTCGAGTCTCAACCAGATAATCTTATAGTAATCATTAAAACATCCAGCCCATCAATCTTAGCCCAATTAATATGCGCGACTTCAAGTCCTGACCACCCGATCCCGTTAGCCGCCCGAGAACCAGCCACGATCACTCGATTCAACAATTCTGCAAACATGTTTAGCCCACTAGTCGACCGCTGCTTCGTGCATATCCGATATGAAACGACATAGTGTAGTAGAGGACAAAACACTACTAAACTGTCGATATAATTGGTATTTCTGACGTGAGTATCAAAGCCTTGCTCTAAATTAACCCTGTAATGCATGACGGGGTTTTCAATGACACCGAGCGAAGAATCCACCACTAACCAGAACTCCTGCCATGGACCTGCCAAAGCTGCTACCAGGGGTGGGGTGAAGGTGAAATGGGTAGAGGGAGACCGGGGTCAATTGTAACACGGGTCAATTGCTTAACAAAAGGGCGATTACTCTAAATGTTTTCGCTCAAGCATAGTGTAGGTGAGTAGAGTTATTTCCTTTACTTTCCTGCAGTACTCATCCAGGCGTTTTTTCATCTGCTCGCTTATGGCGAGATACAGTTGACGAAAATCGTTTTTCACATAGGTAAGTAAATTTTTTCACAAAAGCGTATTAAACCGTTCGAAAATGCAGTAAATGGTGTTTGTGGTATGAAATTAACTTTTCAAGTGTAAAATTTAGATATTTCGACATATTTGGAAATAGAAATATTTGAGAAGCTCAAGGTTGTTAACGTGTGACGTGGCATGAAATATAAGCCTGGCCATCAGGGGGCAATTGTAACACTGTGTTACAACTGCCCCATGTAATTTCCTTGTGTTATGATAATAAAGCAAATTATGATGAAGGTTTTATGTTAGTTCTTTACTAGGTTTATCATAAGTACAACATTTTCAGTGTTATGTTGATAGTTCTAGCCTCGGGTGAAAGTTTTTGGTGTAAGTCTTTGTATTATTTTTGGGCATACCAATACATATGAATTTTAAGCGAAAAACATTTTTAAATGTCGGTGGTGATAAAGATTTATTGTTAATCCATTTCCACCCCAAACTGATCAAGATAACATCTTTCCACATTTTATTTTGATTTTATTTGGAAAATAAACAAATTGTTACATCTGAACCTTCTTTGTTACAATTGCCCCATCCACCTGTTACAATTGCCCGTGCTAGGGTCCAATTGTAACACTTGTAGTCATTGCATTTGATGCGTAATAACTTTGTAAAGACATGATAGTGAACTTGAAACGACACTGAGGTTTTAAAACCAAGAAGCCAATGTACTAGTTAGTACCGATTAACTTTGTGAGGGGTCGTATGCAGGCGCTCAAGACGACCTCCTCAACAGCATCATCGGCGACGTGGACTACATGTATCATGTCGCTGATCCTCATTCACCTGCAGTAATCCACGGACGGGCAGTCAGTCAATCAAAGGGACAATCATTGTGATTCCCCAATAAAAGAAACGTGCTTCATAATTGAAGAAATGAACACTGAGATTCTATTACTTAACAACCTACGTAGTTATTATTACACAATGCCATTTTAGAAAATGGTCAAATGTAACATATGCTATATTTGGGATTACACTTTCTTAGTAAAGTACAAATTCTAGTCCTTTTTGGTTAGAGTCCCATCCGAGATTCAGAACCACACCCTCAGAGTCAGACACCTCATCGCCAGCACAATAAAGTCAGCCGCCTAACCCGCTCAGCCACAACGATTTCCACAAAAAGAAGAAGAAAGTTTAACCGCTTTGTCCAAAAAGAAAGAAGCACATGTAACGTATTTACTTGTTATTTATCTGTTAAATGTCCAGTTTAATTTTACTGTCACTGCGGTATTTAATGGAGACACAAATTTCTTTGTTTTCTCTTGAGCTTGTGTATTGCGAGTGCCAGGACAGCTACATCCAGCAGTTCACTGCAGCGTTGACCAGTCCCGCTAAAGCTACATAGGTCTTGATGAGTTTTTGTTCAGGTTTAGCTTTTCCGGGCCATAACCGCTTGTACTAGCTCAGACTTAAGCTGGTTTTATAGTGCTAGTTCACTGAGATACCATGCCGCAGTTAAGCATGAATACCCCATATTTAAGTACCATATTTTAACGTCTTTTGGTCTGACGCGGCCGGAGACGAACCCGCGACCTTCCACTCTCCAGGCGGACGCTCAAACCACTACACCAAGGAGGCGGTTGTTGCTGCGGGGCGACATAGATAGGTTTGGAGCAAGTGAGTGATGGGTTATGTGGTTGTGTAGCAGCTGCCTACCTATATATACCGTTCCGTTGCCCAAGCCCCACCACACGCGCTCTGGTACGCACGTACGCACGCACACACGCACTTGAAAGAGGACTCGCCATGCTCTATCAGACCATCATCACGTGTGTTCTATACCGTGACGGGAGATCGGATGATCACACACTGTCACAATACATAACTGCCATGCAGACATCCATCCATCCACCCTGCCTTATATCTTAACATGGCGGCTTTTCTGTACCGACACATCATCAAAAGTTGACAGAAAGTAGGAGCCATTTTGTATTGTGTTAATCGGAATACATTTGAACTTCATAGCAATATATCAATATATGTTAACGATGAGTCGGCTATAGAAATATGCGCCGAAAGCCCCATAATGCCCTGAAGTACAGTGTCTCAGGTAGTCACCCTGTCCTCGGTACGATATTGTAACACGCCGGTCCCAGAACCCCATGTGGGAAGAGGGTCACTTCTTAACAGGCGGCTTAGCGAGTAGCGTGGAGAAACAAGGGGAAAAACCTACCGCCTCTTGTCAGTCAAGCCGTATGATAGACAAGCAATTGCTTTCTGACTGTCTACTGTCGCCGTAGAATTCCATTAGTGCGATTAAATTGGACGGTAAAACTTCGAGGCAGGTCGTACTGCCATGACCTGTCATACATGTCCTCACATCCTTTAGCGGGAACCAAGATATGATTATAATGACACAGGCTTGAATGTAGACTAATGCTTAGTCTCTGAATATATACAATTTTGATAGTAACAAACAAGCCCATTTAAATTGAAAAGGAGCCCCAGGGAGACCAGAGATTCAGAACCTGAGGAAATCTAGACTTGCTTTATTTAGGGCTTTAGACTGCAGAGAGGGCTTAGCAGTAGGGAAAATAATATGGTTCAGGGACTGTGAGACAGACTAGCTTGAATGGTACGTCCCGTACAGTTGTTGTGAAGTTAGGTTTGAGTATTTGGACATGGAAATGGAAAATCCATCACAGTTCGCGTACCATACATGTCCTCTGTTGTAGAACTAAACCACCTACACAAGTCTGAAGCAACAATCAGAAATCTGTTTGGTTGGTGTTTAACGCCGCACTTCAATATTCCAGCTATACGGAATATATAGATCGTGTCGAGGCAATCCACTGATCAACAGCATGAGCATCGATCTACGCAACTGGGATACGATGACATGTGTCAACCAAGTCAGTGAGCCTGACCACCTGATCCCGTTATCTGCTACGACAAGCATGGGTTGCTCAAGACCAATTCAAACCCGGATCTTCAGAAATAAGCTTGGTAACATAAAATCTACTGTAATGGCGATAACGACTGTATCATATTACAAATGTGAATTATCTATAATCAGCTGTATTGCTCCATGCACGCTGTCCCTATTCACCTTTTCAGTTGGTGTATTAACTATATCGTCACACATCGGTAATTTTGTTTCATGTCCATTAGACAGTAGCCCACAAAATGGCGGCTACGTACGTTTACTATTATTAAAGGACTATACATCTTTCAGACGTTATTCCAATTTCTAGGCAACTACGGGTAGAGAGCAACTATACGTACAAACAAATTTGAAAACAAACGAAAATACTCGAAAACAGATTGTGTGGCACATGAAAACATTGTACCACACACGGGATCAAAAACAGGACTTTTTTCTATTGAAACAAACGCAATACCGTAGGTAATAAATGCTATGACCGGATTTGCGTATTTTTTTTGATATTTACAAGCTTTTAGCATTAATTTCGCATGAAGCATGTATGCTGTGTCTGGATTTGCAGACATTTTTAAGCGCGAGTTCAAAAACTGGTACGTCGGAAAGTGCTTGATCATTCCTTTTAATTGCAATAGGTGCTGAAATGTCCCAAATGTTATCATGCCTTAGGAACCTATGCTTCATTCCTGATGTCAAGGGTGAGCAGGTTTTTTCTTGTTCATGTTACCGGTACTAAAGTCTGATGATAACATATGTGTCCACCATCTGTTGATGCAAGGTTCACATTCTTATATTTTGTCCACAAACGCCGAAACCTTTTCCATTAAGGCTCACAGGACCACGTTAAGCTTATAACTTTAGGGATCTGGCTGAAATATTCTTAATATTCAAGTCAATGTATCTGTTCAAATTGTATGTGACGTACATACACATAGATACAACAAATGCATTGCGATGATGCTGTGAATCCCATCAGGATGAGCTCCTTATATACTCCCAACACACCTGTTTTGTCGTGTATCACCTTAACTATATAGTTTGTTGAAGTGCATTATTAACCAAATATCGAGCATATATTATGGAGACAAGAACAGACATGTCTTCGAAGCCATGGGCGGTCATATAGTCTCAATGTTTTTGCACTGGACGTTTGGCAATGTGTATTTTCAGAAAACAAAGATCTGGGCAAACAGAAGCTTTCCCCCCATCATACACGCGTTGTGTTGGCCACTCCCAATCCGTGTGGGAAATGTGCAGTTGTTAGGTTCTACTAATAAACTGGCAGTTGTTTGGGAGATACGGTATGTAGTGATATGGAATCTAAGTTGACACACACAGGACTATTTTCACATTCCCTGCCGAAGGTGTGAAAAACTATGTTGGAATGATGAATGTGTTGATATACATGTAAAAGGAGACACCTGACCGCTATTTACAGCGTAGTAAACAACTATATGTGAAGGAGGTTATCTCGGACAGAGCAAGCGTTGTGTAAGATTGAAACTGCAAACCCTCTCAGCTGTGTTGGTGTCGTATTGATATAGGCTGTAGAACGTAGTCCTGGAACTATTTGACGATGTGCTTCACACTTTTAGACATAGCTCTACTTCGTATTTTTCTCTTTATCACCTGACATCTGTCTTATACGTCGTTGACTATTATACTAGTACAGTGGTGCTCTATTTGGTGCGAATCATACTATCGACGTACGTGTTACTTTCCATCTCTCTCAAATTACATTTTCAACCACAAGGATGAACCATTCGAATTGTAAATACAACCAACTGTGCGCGTTCTACTTGGGTTAAAAATGTATATGCAGATGTAATTTGTTACATATTATTTATCGGCGCAACATGAAATTGCAATTACCTCTCTTTCATAAAAGGTTTGCAATTCATACAATATACATTCAGCAGCTGTTCACCAATATTCCAGCTATGTGACTTTGGAAGTGCTCGATACTAAAATACAGACAGGAATTGTATTATTTTTTATATAATTAGCTGTGGTGATAATAAAGATCAGGTCATGAATGAATTTGAACACACAGTTATGGATTTCCAAACGATACAGTGTCTGGCACCTTGACTTCAATGGCTGCAGCCAGCAAACATTCAGTTTTAGTGAATGAGACAAGTTCTGATCTGCTTTGACTTCTATTTTCCGAGCTATTCTTGAATTGCATGGCATAGTAGTTTCCTTCGCTGTTTCAGTATCCCAGTGCTTTCAGTGGACATTTCAGTAACTGAAAAGAATGGGATATTTCACAAGCACACGTAGTGTGTAAAGTGAAATTATAATAACATTAGTAAACATAGTATATGTGATAATGGTATATTCATCATGATATCCGGAAGTAGGCCATATTTAAAGCTAGCGAAGTCTCGCTATGCAAATTACCCATAAACCCTTCTTCATAAGGGCCGAAATTAGAAAAGAACACAGAGTAAAGGAAAAACATCAGATCATACAGATGATCTATTGAACGCGAATTCAAACTTCCAACGAAAAAACCCTAGATGGCCAGTGACCACACAAATCATCCAGTGGAGCGCCCTCCTCTTCCTGGCCAGCTCCGCTCTTGTCCACACCCACATCACTCAACTGCAAGCAAAGAGCATAACACTATGACTTGGTTGAATCACTTAGATCAATCCATAACTGTAATGTGTTTTAAAATCCATTACGATTGACATCAATTCAATAAAGTTCCTGGAATGAAACTAAGTCTTAGCAATGGAATAATTCTGAGAAATGCAAAACAATCTTGGCAATTCAGGGTGGGAGACAGAGTAGGGAATGTCACATCTACTATGTTTACTAATGAAATTATAATTTCACTTTACACACTGCGTGTGTTTGTGAAATTTCCAATTTCATGTCATAAACATAGTAGATGTGATATTGGTAGTTCAAAGCCTGTTAGTGTCAAGTATCTTTGACAAGCAGTTGTCACTGGTGACTGTATTTCTCAGATAGAAGGTTCTGAAAGTAGAGGCCTTGGTCCTTCAAAATGTCTGTGACAGAAGCACCTTTGGCAAATGCCTTTGAAGCGCTAGCTCTTCTGACAGAAAGAGCTTTGTAGTGTGAAGTGTCAATATCCGCCTCGCTCATAAAGTTTGTCACCCATTTTGCAATACTTGGGGATGAAACCGGTTTATGCGGTTTCACATAGCTCAAGAGAAGGCCAGACCTACATTCACCTCTCCAAGGATCTGTGCGTTCTAAGTACACTCTAATGCACCGAACTACACAGAGTGCAGGGTCCTTCTCGTAGGCACTGAAACTCAAGGGTTTTGTTCCTGTCTTAGTCACAGTGGTTGGTTTAATCAGAGTAAATTCTACTTCAGTGCCCCTGTCGACCATGTGTCTGATATCCAGGGAAGATAACTCTGAAGACCTACCAGCAGAGGTTAGCATCCGAAGCATTGTCAACTTCTTAGACAAATTTTGTCCGACAAATAAGTATTACCCTTCAATTTTATTCAAATATTGCAGCACCAAATGTGCATCCCAGGCCACGGAGTATCTGGGTTGAGGAGGATTCTGATTAAAAATCCCTCACATTTATTTCCTTACCAGTGGGTGCTGACCCACATTACAGCCCTCGATGGTTGGGTGAAATGCAGACAAAGCTGATCTAGCTGTATTCATGGTCCTGTACTGATTATTCTCGTGGTACAAGTGAGTGAGAAAGTCTAAGATAGACTCCACAGAGGCTGAAAAGGGATCAAAACCCCGTTGATTGCACCAACCAGTCCACCTATTCCAGGAAGCATTGTAAGCGCCTTGTGTGCCAGGTCGCCATTGGCAGGAGAGCAGCTGTGTAATCGCCTCTGAAATTCCTCTGGTCTTGATGCTACGCCGGAAACCTTCCATGCCGCTAACACCAGAGTGTTGTTTTCTATCAGTGGATGAGGCAGGTTTTGCGGGGAGTTTAACAGATCCCTCATCTGTGGGAGGAGGATTGGTTGTGTGAACGCCATTTCCAAGAGGAGTGGATACCAGGATGGACCTTGCCACACTGGAGTGATTATGACCAGCTCTGCTTTGTCCTTTCGTATTTTCCACAGACACCTGCCTATCAGTGAGAACGGGGAAAAGGCATAAGGAATCCCCTGGTTCGAATTCACTAGAAACGCATCTGTTGATTGCGCAAGGGGGTCTGGCCTCCAGCTGCAGAACGGCTTCATTTGGAAAGTTAGTCTCGATGCAAAAAGGTCCATTGAGAAAGGACCCAGTATCTGGTTGCACTGAGCAAAGATGATTGGATTAAGCATCCAATCGCTCGAGTCGTTGAAGTGGCGAGACTCCCAGTCCGCATGAATGTTCTCTACCCCTGGCAGATAGACTGCTGTTAAGAACGGACGGTTCTGGAGACAGAATCCCCATATCTGCTTTGTGACCTGCAGTAGACTGACTGATTTTGTCCCCCTAAATCGGTTCACATAAGCCATGGCTGTCTGATTGTCGACTTGGACCATAATGGATTGATCTTTGATCCCCTTGCAAAAGGTCAAGAGTGCCAGATGAATTGCCTTCAGCTCTAGAACATTTATGTGCATACTCTGCTCTATCTCTGACCAGCGGCCTCCTGTTGATCTCTGGCCGTGTATTGCTCCCCATCCCTTTTTTTATGCATCTGTCTGGAGAATTACATCTGGATGAGCTGCCATGATTGGCTTCCTGTTGAAATTGGTGAGGTTGGTCATCCACCACTTCAATTCCTCCAGACAATCTGAAGGCAGTGTAACTCGTAACTCTGGGCACTCGTAAATCTGGGAACGCAAAAGCTCCTTGCTCGAATGCATCTGCAGGTAACGACAATGCAGTTGAGCTGGTAAGATTGCACTCATTGAAGCTGACAGTTTTCCTTTCAAACTTGCCAGTTGTCGAATCCTTACCTGTTTCTTTCTCATCATGTGACGACAGGTTGCTACAATGTTCTCTACCTTCTCCTCTGGTAAGATCAAAGTACGATCCACCGTGTCTATCTGAAACCCCAGGAAAGTGATCGACTGGGTTGGTGACAGAACTGATTTCTTCCAGTTTATGACAAAGCCTAGGGACTGGAGAAGAAAGAGGAGGGTATCCTTGTGTTGACTCAGCAGGGTCGGCGATTCCGCTATACACAAGATATCGTCCAGGTATATAATGAAGCGGATGCCTGTTCGCCGAGCCAAACTTACCACTGGACGAAGAAGTTTTGTGAATGCTCTTGGAGCTGGGGCAAGTCCAAATGGCATGCATCGGAACTGATACAGAACACCCTTCCAAGAGAAGCGGAGTAGCTGAAGTGATGTAAGCATCCTTTAGATCCAACTTGCAAAGATAGTCCTCTTTGCGGATCAAGTCCCTTCGAAGGTGTAGTCCTTCCAACTTGAAGTGTTTGTAAGGAATGTGAGCATTCAGGGCCTTGAGATTAATGATTGGCCTCTGCCCCCCATCCTTCTTGGGAACCATGAACATAGGACTTAGAAACTGATCTGAGTCCATCGAAACAGACTGGGGAACAACCTCTATCACATGTTTGCAAAGCATTGATTGGATCTCCTGGCTCAAAGCTATCTGTCTTGTGAGCTTTAGTTTTGGTTGAAACACACTATTCTGAATAGGTTTTGACAACAGAGGAATCTCGAAACCTGAAACTGTCGGAAGTATCCATGGATCTGAAGTAATCTTTTGCCAGATTTTAAAAAGTGTTCCAGGCGACCCCTAAGGGGATTCCTTGTGGAACAAAAAATCCAGGTTTAGCTTTTGAATAGCTGGGATAACCTGTAGATATAGCACTGAGGAAGGAGGAGCATTGTGGGAACAGGCGTTGCTGACATTTGACCCACCTGGTATATGAGAGTCTGCGATTCCGACTGGGCTGACCGGCTCTTCCTCTGCCTCTGGAAGAGTTGCCTCTGAAACCTCTGTTGAAGGAGGGCTTGATGTGGAAGTAGCCCCAGAAGATTGACTTCCTCCTGGGGGCATTCTCTGAAAGGGCTGTCTATCAGGGTGACTGGGCCCTTGGTGCCTGAAAGTTCTCAGCATCAAATATCAATTTGGCTTTGGTCTTACGTTTGACCTCATTCAGCATGATGTCATGAAAGGCATCCCCAAAGAGTCTGCCCTTAGCCTCTGACAAAGCTGTGTCATGCTTGAGAATGAGGCGTTAAGCCTTCTTGACATCCTTAGAATGTTTTGCCAGAATGTTTAACCTTCTGTTGTAATTCATGGAGACATTGGCCTGACCCATAAGACAGGTAGTTTTCTCTACCAATTCCAACAGTTCAACAATATCTAAATCGACGGGGGATTCACCTCTGCGGATCTTATCAAGATTATGCCACAAGTGACATAGTGGCCCCAGGGAATTCAGAATCCGCTTCTGAATAAACTGAGGGGGTTGATCAAACTTCTTCTCAAAAGACTTTCCCTTTGCCTCTAAGAGGTCATCTAAATAGGGATCAAAAGAAGGTGTCTGCAGACATTCCTCTGAAGGGACAGGGAGATCTTCCAGAATATTCTCCTCCAGTTTGGGCGGTGGGTAATCCTCCGCTCGCACGAAGAGACTGAAATTTCTTTCTGAGTTTGTCGGCGTGTCAGTCTGTCCTCCAGTTTGAATGATGAAAGTTGGTCGAGAACGGGAGACGTAATCATCAAAAACGTCGTAATTAAACTACCGGTTTAGACGGAACGACCCCCTTATCCCCACGTTGATTCGTAGCAGGCTCAATGTAAGCTTCGCCTGAGCATTCATCGCTTGAGGGGGAAGATTCTGAATCTGACTCAAAGTCAGAAGCGGAAGCAACACGTGCGTATATTTGAGCACGTCTGTGCTGTTTTGAGTGGCTATCCGCCCCCGAGTCTCGTTTGTTGCCCGACCCCGATGGTTGGGGTTGATGGGGCTTGTCCAAACCATCCACGTGGTTTTGCGACATATCATCAGCTGCAGATGGTGGAAGCCGCGGTGGCTGAGCGGTCTAGGCGTCTGACTTTGTGTGCTGGCGATTAGTCGCCTGACTCTGAGGGTGTGGGTTCGAATCCCGGATGGGACTCAACCTCCAAAAAAGTACTAGAATCTGTACTTTACTGAGAAAGTGTAATCCCAAATAAAACATATGTTATCATATTCCTGAACTGGTCGGCGACGATCTATCCGGCCGGGTGAAAGGTCGCAGTGACCCCAAACGGGTTAAGTGTTAAGTGCAGCAAGAACTAAGATCTAATTTTCATGAGATTGTGACATAACTAAACTACTGTTCAAAAAGACCCTAAACCAATTCACTTGCCTCCATAGCCCTAAGCTCCAACACACGTTAGCCATTAGTTTACTGCTACAGACAATGTTGACTGTTCAGTGTTGTCAGATCCAGGTCTCCATCTGTTGCTGCCTGATAACTGAACCCTAATTAGCATGCTACACTGAACTTACTGCCTTTGTGTCATGTATAACCAAACCGACAACTCAAGTCCAGCTATTCAGATATTCATTTGTGTTGATTTTCGTCTGTCTGATTATCAACACAAGGAACGACTATTATATGCATGTTGCACACACACACACACACGCACGCACGCACGCACACATATGCAACAACATATCACCCACTTGCATTGGCGATGATTAGAGATGACAATCACACCAGGCCTGATCTCAAAAGAGAAAGACGAGATTAAGTGTGATGAAGGTGCATGTCTCTCAAGCATGATATTTTATTCCTGTAACAAGTGTTCGTGTGTGTTTGTGCGTGCGAACGTGCATGCGCGTGTGTGTCATAACGGCCTTGTTGCGTGAACGGAACGTGATGAGGGTCTGCCAAAAAACGCAACATGCAGCGATGTACCTGGAAGCGTTACTAATATTCTTGCCATCGGCAGACAGCTGGCACTAGCATAAATCATAACATCAAAAAGGATAGCATTTATAATTGCATAACTATTCGTCATTCACACATGTCAGCTTGTTTGAGGTATTGTGGCATCAGTGTTTCACATGGGAGAATACTGTGAATATACTCGTGATTTGAACATAGATAACACATTGATGTTAGAACAAAAGTAATTTCTCATAGCTTCGAGTTAGTCTTGGATCTTCTTCTTGGTTTGTTGGAAGGAATAATTACTTCGATAAGTTGAATGCTTCGTACACAGGTTGAGGGGTGGTCTTCCTATTGATCCTGCCAGATACAGACCATCTGCGACCTAAGGCGTAATGGACATCATGTGATGTAGTCAGAGATCCATGTGTATTTGGGTCAAGTATCATAGAGTGATGGAAGCTGGTTCCGCCATATCTGTTTATGTGCCTCGACTTACCTCTGTTTAAATCCAATAACAAATCCAAGATTTAAAACATATTGTTAAATCAATATCTATGAAAACCCGTGTGCAGATAACGTATTTCCTATTTCAGTTATTTATATTTCTCCAAGTTCTCGCCATAGATGATGTTGGACGTCTTCTATGGTGAACACCAAGTACATAACACGAGCGACACGTTTTCCAGTATGTTTTGATATCAAAATCTGAATGTTTGATTCAAGGATAACCAAGCGTCGTTTGTCTTCTATAGACAGGCCAAAGGTACAGTTAGTCAGGGACATACAGAGCCGTTTCCAGAAACGTCAGTAAATATTCAGTAAATAATGGAAATGCATCTATAAAAGGACCCAAGAGACAGGGCAACAGCCAGTATTTCGACAGCACATACAATATGTGCAAGGTAGTGTTTCATAAGTTGACCATGCTCGCACAGACCAAAGGCAAACTAACTAGCTTCAGATATAATCCGTGATCCTTTTTATTGCCATTTCCAGTCAAATGGAATGTCATTGTATCCCAGTTGCACAAATCGATGATCATGATGTTGATCACTGGATTGTCTGATCCAGACTCGATTATTTACCGCCGCCACATAGCTGGAATATTGCCGAGTACGGCGTTAAACAACAAACATACACATGATGAAAGTGTCATGAGATCAGACACAAACAAATCTACCTTGAATAATCATTTGCAGGTTGAATTGTCAGTTCCCAGTGCATCTAGCACAGTGGTGTGTGACGACACTGATGTTTTCGTGCTGATACCACATCTCTACCTGGGCCAACAACTAACGTGTCAGCTCTGCATGGAGACAACATCCTAGTGAACAAGAAGTCCGCTCTCATTAAAGCCACAGTTGAGAAACATTCTACCGTTGTTCCAAACGTCTTGCAGCTCATGCTCTTATTGCCATTTTGCCATTACCACCTACGCAGGAGGCATTGACGGCTTATCTGTAAACCTGCATCTGGAAACATACATTAGGTGACAACACTCCGGCACTAGATCCTCTCAAGCATGACAAGATGAAACACCAGACTTTGCTTCCAAAGTTATGCTTCCACCAGGGACCCCATCAGCGACCGACTACATTCTCAAAATGTCGAAATGGTATTGTGAAAACTGTACCTCAGCAAAGAGTGTTGCTCGACTTCCCTGTACAATGTCCTGTGGATTGTGGAGGAAGTGATGAGTGCTATAACCAGCACACGAGAGCTGCCCTGAGAGTGTCACATGGAAGTAACACACTGGAAATATACTCCCCATCAAAAGTTTAGACTCACTAGTGTAAATGTAGACACTTACTTCAGTCAACTGATCTAAACTAGATTTTGCAAAATATTCTATACAGTTTAAGGGTACTGTTTACACATGAACTGATGTATTGTAAAACAAATTCGTAACGTTGAAAAGTTTATTGTCATGAGTTCAATAAATGATGAAACTCAGTGAAAATTGGCGAATTCTTAACACAACTTTACTTCAAAATGCAGCTGTTCACATGCATGATATTTGCACATGCTTTTCAGCAATTTGATGCATGATCCTCGTGCAATTCATCTGCATAAGGTTTGCAGTTGGTTCCCCCAAGTTAGTGGAGAAATTCATCTTCGATGTAACCACATGTATATGCATAACATATAGTGAGTGTTTTAAGTGAGTCTAAACTTTTCATGGGTAGTATATAATGTGTCAAGAGACTATAACAGACTTTGCCTATGATTCTAATGAATGAATACTGTGACTCAAACTGATTCAAGAATGGAGTCCTGACTGGCAATCCCGGATAAAATTATCTGTATGATGCAAGATTTTCACCTTTGTAGTATTGTAAATAACAATCAGTATATAAAGCATACACTTTGGACATGTTTTTTAAAGGGATAATCATACTTCTAGTTCATGCATTACACGTGTCTGCTGAATGAACCAATAATATAAAAGACTTTTAAAGACGTTGTGAAAACACTCTTTTATCCTTTTAATAATGAACATCTAAAACGTTCTATGTAATATGCTTACATGTATTTGTCTGTTTTCTTAATATAAGTCTAAGGAGTGAGTGAGTTTAGTTTTACGCCGCACTCATGATTATTCATGCTATATGGCGGCGGTCTGTACATAATCGAGTCTGGACAAGACATCTAATGATCAACAGCGTGAACACCGATCTACGCAATTGGGATACGATGACATGTGTCAACCAGCTCAGCGAGCCTGACCACCTGATCCCGTTAGTCGCCTCTTGCGACACGCCTAGGTTACTGAAGATCAATTCTAACCCGGATCTTCACGGGTTAAATCACATAATTAAGTTCATATTAGAAATGTCAAAACTAATTGCCTTTTAGATGCTTATATAGCATAATTTAAGAGTAAAATGGTATTAATTACATATTGTCTGGATAAAAGGGTTTTTACGAAATACCCAATTCCCTGTCTTTATACAGTAAAGAACACACATATCTTGTGTGGGCAAATGTTGTGAAAACATATGTTGTATACCAAGTGTATTTTATATCTATAATCACTGAAAAGGTCATGAAAGGTCAGTGGTTCTTTGAAACCTCCAAAATGTAACCGATTATCAAAAGAGGGTATATCTTTAAGACCTTTTTGGTAAAAACCCTCAAGGGCACCCAAAGTGAGGTGAGGTGAGGTGAAAATTGGGTTTAACGTTGTGCTTGAGAATATTTCACTCATATGACGACGTGCATGCGTGTGTATGTGTATGTGCTTGTACTAGCCCAGACTTCAACTGGGTTTATAGTGCTAGCCCACTGAGATACCATGCCGCAGTGAAGCATGAACACCCCACTCACACACATTATACTCCGACTCCGAGCCGACCAGTCCTTGTTGTACCCATTAATGCCGAGCGCCAGGCAGGGACCAACAAGTACCATATTTTAACGTCTTTTGGTATGACGCAGTCGGGGATCGAACCCGCGACCTTCCGCACTCTGGGCGAACGCTCTAACCACTTCACCACGGAGGCGGTCCCTATCTCTTGGGTCCTTTTATAGATGCATTTACATTATTTACTGAATATTTACTGACGTTTCTGGAAACGGCTCTGTATGTGTAATGGGGGCCATGGCCTTATATACTGAAATAAAACTGTCTGTCTGTCTGTCATATTTTAACGTCTTTTGGTATGACGCGGTCGAACCCGCGACCTTCCGCTCTCCGGGCGGACGCTCTAACCACTACACCACGGAGGCGGTCTCCAAAGTGGCATCCAGTAGTATACTAGGCACATAAAGAAACTGTGAATACAAAAATTTAAAATCTAAATTTATCAAACCTGTGTAGACACATAAGGATTTAAACTCAGAGATTAGTGACATCTATCCAACATGCATGCACGTGCCACGTTCTGTGACGTCAGTGGGTTCGTCCTTGAGACGTGCAATACGTTGTTGCACGTGCATTCCGGGGAAAGAGAAACGGAGCCAATGAATGCCACACAATACTGTCACTTTGGAAAGCTCAACCCTTGCCCTTGCGATCGTTCAAAAAATTAAACGGCTATTGAAACGCATAGCATGCCAAGGCTCACGTCTGCACAGCGTCATGAGGCCATTGGGATGGTCCGTGGAGGAAGTGGCTGCACATTTCCACTGCCACCGGAACACCATTTCCGCACTGCCGAGACGCTACCAGAACACAAATGACGTCATCGATCGGCCACGTTCTGGACCTCCACGTGTAACAACGCCAAGACAGGACATATGGATAAGGGTGACCCATCTTCGCCACAGGTTTCAGACTGCAGTGATGACTGCCCGAACCATCCCAGGACATCGCCGTATCCACCCCAACACAGTTCGACAACGTTTACGTCATCACGGGATCAGACCACGACGTCCCGCCCTACGGCCTATCCTGACACAACGTCATCGACAAGCTCGCCAAATGTGGTGCCGAAATGATGTCCGCAGACCCTTGTTTTGGTGGGGAAATGTTGTTTTTACAGATGAGTCCAGGTTTAACATTTCCCATAGTGATGGACGTCAACGTGCCTATTGACGCGTGCAGAACGTTATGCACAGGCCTGTGTCTTGGAGAGGAATCGCTTTGGTGGTGGTTCCGTGATGATTTGGGGTGGAATAACAGCACGCCAAAGAACTCCTTTGGTGATTGTTCAGGGCAACTTAACTGGTGTGGGCTACATGGATCAGATTCTTCGACCTGTGGCAATTCCTTTTCTGCAACGTCATGGCCCTGGGTTAACATTCCAACAGGACAATGCCCGCCGTCATACGGCAAGGGTTGCTATGGATTTCTTGCAACACCACAACGTTGACTTACTGCCTTGGCCTGCAAATTCACCGGATCTCTCCCCGATAGAGCATGTTTGGGACGAGATGGATCGAAGCCTACGCCGTCTTCCTCATCCGCCAGATAACGCCCTTGACCTTGCAACAGAACTTGAGAGAATCTGGCGTGACATCCCACAAGCCTTCCTTGCACGTTTGATAGGCTCTATGCGTCGTCGATGCACTGCTGTTCTCAATGCCGATGGTGGACATACCCGTTATTGAGCTTGTGACATGGTCGTTTGACCCCTGTCCCGCTTGTGGACTCGTGACGTCATTGTGATTGACTTTTCAATTGAAATTCTCCCGACTTGTTATGGTCTCATGATCCCTCCATTAAAGTTTACCTTTGACATTGTTATCGTACTTATCAACTGGGATAATATTTTGACAATGCACAGTTTCTTTATGTGGCTAGTATATATTCGTCTGTAGTGTCCGAGTTAATGAAAACATGCAAAAACTATTGTAACGTCGTGACAAGGCCGCGTCACAGTGTTTGTTGACATTACATCGTCCTCAGTGCAAATAACCTCGAACTAATCACACATCCGATAGAATCGTGTTTCAATGAAAATAGAAAAAAAGACAAAACATAAAGTGGGAAAAAAACTGTGACACTGTATACAGTTAGCAGCTTCATTATCACATCTATTTTCATGCATAATGTTAACACTGCTATTCAATATAGTTTTTTTACAGAGATCTAACAAACACACACAACAGGTAATGACAGGTAAACAAACTATGTTTTCCGGTCACTGAGCTATGAATATTTACTGGATATGTTAGTGTTGGGGTATATTTTCACATCTTCCTATACACATATTTATCTGTTAAGAGTGAGTGAGTGAGTTTCGTTTTACACGGCTTTTTGCAATATTCCAGCAATATTACGACGGGGGACACCAGAAATGGCTTTCACACATGGTACCCATGTGGGGAATCGGACTCGGGTCTTCGGCGTTACGAGCGAACGCTTTAACCATAGGCTACCCCACCGCCCCTTATATGTTCAGATACCTGAGACATGACCTACATATCTTTCTGAAAAACCTGTTAGGATATTCACAACAGCAATTAAAATGTTGGTGGAAAATGCAACAAAATAACATAAACGACAAAACCATTTCCACATCCATACAAATAAACAGACTTACAAAAGAAAGTACACACCTGACGTTTTGGTAAAATGTTTTCCTGAAAACAGCGTAATATTTAGAAAAGTGTTTTGTTTGTGACTCACAAACATTGTGTACATGTTGCAATAACACCATAGATATCGTATCCAATTGGAACATTGCTAGTAAAATATTTACGTTTTTTAATAGCCTCAAAACACCAGGTGTGTACTATCTTTTGTACATCAGTATATTTTTACAAAAAGGATACAGAGTCCATTGTACGATTGCGCCTATGTAATTTGTTTCGTATAATATATACTCTATATGATTGTGCACGTGCGGAATGATTTGATAACCTATTTGTGTGTTCTGTACAATATATGGTTTTACATGTGTTAAAGACATGTGAAAGATCTGGGTTCTTTTAGCACAGGGTTGTGTACTGTACACTAGGGGTTGTGACAACACGGAAAGAGTCTGCACAGAAAGTTGACTCCAAGGTTTTTACACCCGGTCACATGTGGGCTTGATCCCAGCACCTCAACCTCGCTGGATCACTAGCCTGGCGCCTTAGCCAGCTCGCCCACCGCGCCGACGTGGGACACTTTGGATCAAATTCCGGATTGCAGCCCGTGGAATAGTCTGCCACTCCTCTTGGAGAGCTTGGAACATGGCGTCACTTGTCTGTGGCTGACCATCGCGGGATCTGACACGACGTCCAACAACGTTCCAAAGATGGTCAATGTGGTTTAGGTCTGGACTTTTCGATGGCCATGGTAGAACCCTGATGTTGTTTTGCGCCAGAAAATCCCTACATACGCGAACTGTATGTGGACGAGCGTTGTCGTGTTGGAGCTCGAAATTCCCACCTGCACTTCATGTCTGTAACGCACACCTGTTACCCTTCCATCTAATCGCACTAGATCAGTTCTCCGGTCGTAGGTGATCCCACCCCACACCATTGCTGATCCACCCCCATATCGATCATGCTGTTTTACAGTACATGGGTGATGACGTTCGTAGAGACGTCGCCACAGACGGATACGGCCATCTGCAAAGTCCAAATTAAAGCGGGACTCATCGCTGAACATGGTATACCGCCAATGTCGCTAATCACACGGTGCTGTCTAAAGACCCAATCTCTTCTCCAACGTCTGTGTTCTGCAGAAAGCTGAATTCCCTGATTTGAGCCGATTTCTTACTGTGCGGTTACTTATTCGTAATTGCGTTATTGCTCTGAACTAGTGGTTATTTTCGAAGCTAATTTGAACCGGTTTCCTAAGGAAATGAAAAGTTAATGACGATCTTCACGTGCTGCTTTTTTCTTTATTGGGACCACGACCACGGCTTATCTTTACGTCGCCTGTCCGGAGGTATACGTTTCACAGTCGCGATATCACACTTTCTGACTTGTTAAAATCTCTTGCTGTCTGACAAACTGATGTCCCACTGTTGATGCTCCAGATTGCCTGCCACTTCTCATTTTCAGAAAGGTATCGACGTGGTATGGGTTTCTCGTGGCTCTGTAGTGTTAAAAATTGTTCCCACTCTTTTATACTCCTTATGCTTAAATTGCACGTAAAACATCACCCCTAAGGATGCGTTTGGGTGCAATGTTTTCAGTCCGTTATGGTTAAATCATTCCTCAAAATTTAGAACATCATCGCTTTTTCACGACTGACTGACTGACTGAGTATGGTTTTACGCCGTTTTTAGCAATATTCCAGCAATATCACTGCGGAGGACACCAGAAATGGGCTCCACAAATAGTACCCATGTGGGGAATCGAACCCGGGTCTTCGGCGTGAGGAGCGAACGCTTTAACCACTAGGCTACCCCACCGCAAGTACCACGAACAACAATATGGTAGATACTCTTAAAACACCAAATATGTAACATTTGGACTCTGGTTTTGTAAAATGAGGCATTATACAGACATGCTCAGAGTCTGGTCCTTGTCTTTCACATGACTTACAATATAGTGTTTATACGGGACAAGGAGGAGAAACAGGTTTGACAGTAAGTGATTATGATTGAAACCTGTACTATACCCCTGTCTACAAGATAAGAATAAAGAAGCAAAAACTATACACGTCTCACAATGACACCAATTAAACAATTAAACTGCCATTGTATGTAAGCAAAAAATATGCAAATATTCTAAAATTGTAAAAGCTTAATGGTGAGAAATGTAAATGGTGACATCACTTAACATTGATACCTTTCATTCACATGATCATTTCTTGTTACTTGTCAACTTGGGTTGGATTAGCCTCGGGTAGTCTAATTTTTGGACTCTTAGTCATTCCACTGGGAGAATTATTGGATAATGAGCACTGTCGACTGAAATACTACCGCTAACATGTCTGTTTAGGCATTTCTTGTTCATTGTGTGAAGGTACAGATAGTTCAGCAGCCGTGGGTACCCCTAACAGCTGTTCAGTTCCCTGGCACGCAATTATCAAACGTCTGTAGGTCATCGACAATGTGTGTTGAGAATATATTCAATTAATCACAGGGGCTTGTAATGCTAAAAACTGACATCAAGGCGTGTACTGTCACTGACGGGGCCTTAGCTCATGTATGGACACATAAGATATACTTTACATCCTTAATACGGTAGTAGTGAACTTAATAATGGAATCTACGTCTGTCTAAACAGACTGAGTTTTTCTATATGTATTTTTATGGCAATGAATGTATATGTATTCTAATGTATTAACATGCTGACCACAATGTGTATTCTTATAGTTTTAGTAATTTGCGGTAGCACTGAATGCAACGCTCTGGTTTCGTTATGTTATGGCTATCGTTATGATGTTCTGCGATGCTAGGGAAAGTTGTGTTTGTCATAATTATTTTCGTTTGTTATAGTTCACACTAGAAACTGTTGAATTAAGGATGATTTTTACCAATGAAACCTGTCCTGAGTACTGCAATGTTTATGGCATGTAGAATGCCCTAAGTGTAGGATGTATTATTCATGTATAGGTGTACATGTACATAATTTTACCAGAAAATGGAATATATTGCCTTAACAGTATATTAAGCCTTCTACACTGTAATTTACCGCAAAATTAAACGCATTTTTGTCCTACGTTTTTAAACACCGTTATGTGTTTATTATCTAAACGCTGTTTATGTTATAAACACGTGTTTACCAGCTAAACAACGGTTTAGTTTCTAAACGGTATTGGTGTTTACAATCTAATCACTTAAGGCTGTTCAACAAATGTCTCACCTTTTTAAACGCAAAACCCTGTTTACATTATCACTTGTGTTTAGGAACTAAACATCTTGCGATTAAACAAAACCAATGAAGAACTGACAATGTTGTACCTATGAATTGTTGTAGATATATAGATTGGTCTGTCTCTGCCCCTTCATACAGCAGACTGTGAACGTACCTTTTCACATAAAAACCAAATACTGACAAAATTGAGGAATAGGTTAGGCAGTGGCATCTCAGACAAACTCCTTCAAATAATACGGCACCATGGAAAGGGTTTACAAAATCACTTTCAGAAAACTTTGAACACATAGCATGCAAAGAAATCTCGCAAGATACCCTGGAAGCGTGGAGTCACTTAGTGGTTGATTGAAATAAAAATGAACACCCACGATTTGCATGAATTGTTTATTTTACCTTGAATAAAATCTATTGCCTATTGGCTTTGCAATATCGGGAAGTTGGGCCCATATTTTCAGATGGCTTACTTTGTTTCTAATTGGAACATTGGCCAAATTGTCTTTCCCAATCACTGAACATGTGCAGAAACTGCACATACTTTTTGGACTTTTGTTCGGTGAAGGCTTCACCTAAAACCAATTGTTGTAGCCAAGAATATGTGAATATTGTCTTGGATAAGATAACCATGCAATGTAGTACACAGCTAGCAAATGGAAGACTGACTTTCTGAATGTTGGGCATGATGAGAGGTTAACACTATCAGCTTTTACAAGAGCATGTGTTACTGCATCATTGTTCACAAACACCATCAGACGTGGGGAATATTCGTTTGACACACTGTTTACAGCTTTGTCTACCTCGTCAGGTGAAAGATCCTGAAAAAAATGATACAAACAATACAACAACCCCAATGAGTTTGTTTGGCATAGTGTAAATTTTCCAAAATATATAAAGCGTATATGTATATGTTTGCTTTCATTATTATGACCCCTAAATATGAGAGGACATGGGCATTCCTCGTGTCTAAGTGTGCCTCAATTTGCTGTGCAGAACTGTATAGTTCTTAGAACACAAGAATTCTGTGGATTGTAATCTGGATTCACACTGAATACATTTCTAGGTTTGTCAGCCCCAATCCGTGCTTTTGTGTTTAATCCTACTCCCGAATAAATCCGACATTCCCTTATAATTCGGATGCTGTTCAGCATGGGGTTAAACTCACACTCTTAAATATGATGGTTAATAAACGGGACAACAGCTGAAGTATATTATTACTTACGCGGTGGACTGTTAAAATGGAAGCAGTTTTTCTTCCCTTTCCCCGGTCATATGAAGTTTCTTTTTCTATCCAAAGAAAGGAAGAGATATCTGCCTCCAGACCCTGTGAAAGGAAGACGTATTGCCATTTAGAACTTTTAACAAGACCATAGGGTAAACACATTATACGACAATACTCACTGCTAAGATGTCCCATTACCTATCTGCTAAAAGGAATAACCAGAATGTGGCGATCTGAAAACCACAGATAAAAAGTCAGATTTTCCTTTTACCATCAAGTTCATTATGATCATTACCTTTGGAGGTGCTGGGCTACTGATTTCATTAACTTTCGTACATTATACAACACACTTTTGACATACCTCCCTTTTATCTCCCTTCTGAAGTGACCTACTGATATCAAATAGAGAGTCCAAGTTTTTCTGGGCATTTGTCCATACGTCTTTGCCCTTAATGAGCTTCAGTTCAGCAAAGACCTGTAACAGAGTTCACCTTTAATACTAACACTATGATATTGAGTGATTGTTCACCATACAGTGGTATTTTCAGAATTATTTTCAGTCGTACCTTCTAATCTAGTTAAAATGAAAGAAGCACAGATTTAAGGATAGTAGCAGTACAGCCATTGACTATACAAGGTACAAAATGTTTTTAGTGTGTGTTTTCAGGAAAGATGTTTCTTTCCTTTTACATTAACATTTGGAACCCAACTACAAAACTGATATACATAAACTCACAAAGATGGGATTGGTGAAACATGGATAACGGTCTGTAATTGTTTCACGCTTCCACTCTCCCTCCGGGCTTCTATCCACTCTCGTCTGTTTGCAAAGGTTTCCTTCAACAGAATTCTGACATCCTTGGCAACTCTAAGAAGCCTTTCATCACTGACATGTTTCTGTTCTATCTCTTCACTGAGTTTCCCCAGTTTTGATAAATGCTCTTCCATTTCCTCTTCCGGTATTTTTCTAAGCTTACTGCTAGGAGACCAAGTATCGTGTGCCACACACAATAACTTCGCTGGTGATGGATTGTAGTCTCCAGTGTTGTCAGAGTTTGGCAAAAGGGACTTCCTATTTTGAGACTATCTCACATGGCGTATTCTACTTGAAAGGCCCTTTGCAAATGCTGACTGCAACATATAGATTATAATGCATAACACTAACTAGTCAGAGTTGGCTGTCCCTGTAACAAACTGAAGTATGTTAACATTCTTTCAAGTAAAATCAAGTAACATATTATGAATATGTGTACATAATTACCCATGGGTGTGGTTCATCACGGCGAATCGCAGGGTATTGTCCATACATACTTCCACCAATAGTTTGATATTCTGACTGGTTACTCTTTCCAATATTTGGATATTGTACCAAGTAGTAGCAAGCTGCTTCACGAATACACTGGCCCCAAACAAGATGTGACTCTTTGTTGCTAAGCTTCATATGGACGTAGTCGCTAAACGTGGGTAAAGGTGTCCGTGTTGTAATGCAGGTAGTGGAAGGTGATGGCAATTTCGGAACTTCAAGCACTGAAGCATTTTAACCAAGGGTTAGAAATTCTTACATCCATTATTGATAACTTCTACAAACTTGTAAACAGAAGAGCTGCCATGGACACTGTCATATACCTCATCAAGTACAAGATAATGTTGCCGGATGTTCAGTGCATAACTCAATTATAATTACAAAGTTTAAAGTGCCTTTACGGTTGAAAACTTCCCATTCCTGTTATACTCAAGGTACACAGAAATTTGTAATATATCAAAACATGCATTACCTTTCATTCTAGGACTGTCAGTACAGGCACCTGTAGAACCCAAACAAGAAGGCACTGCACCTTCCTTACACCACTCTGCTCCAAATCATGGGACAGGTTCATTATCACACATAATTTACCCTTTCTGCAAAATATACTTAGTGTGTGATATTGTTTGTTCTTGTAATCTTTACAATGACCAGTTATTGTTGTGACAATGTTCTGAAGTTTAGCAGCTTGTATATTTCAAAAAGAAGATACGCTAGAAGATTGTTATCCAATTAAGTTTACCATTAACACAGCCGGGACAAGTCCAGTGTAAAAGGAACAGAATCCCCGATTTGAGGAATATGGTTCCCTGTTAACCTTTTGTTTACCTTCACCCAGAATCATGATCTTGTCCTTCAAAGAGAGTACTGCAAGAACCTCTTCATCTTCAATCTCAGCTCCATTTTCCTCAAGAACCATCTTATCTGCTTTGCAACCTAATTTGTCGGCTGCTGCAAATAGGAATGATTAAATCAACTTTACTCCATTTAAATCCAGAAGACAAATTGTATACACTGTCTCACTGTATAAATTCATGTTTCATGCCTCACAAAGCATATATGAGTTAAATTTCATATGTCATAGCGTGAATAACATATAACTTTTCGTGGCACATTGTATAGGAGAGTAATGTTTTAGTGGTACAGTTAAAATTGTGATGATAAAATGTGCAACTCACCGGCCATCTTTATCTCTCCAAGAGATCCTCCAGCTACAAGCTTGCTCATACTCCGAGACCAGTTGCATATGGTATACGCTGGCATACTGCAATGTGTCTCCTCTGCCTATCCCAAATATTTTACAACCATGAGATTGACCATGAGAACAAGATCTGTCTTCCGTCTTGTAAAAATGTACATTTTATAAACTACTACTGCTCTCTTTGTTACCAAATCTACTTTTAAAGCAAAAAAGAAAACAACCCCAAAACAACTAATCGCCTACAATCATGTCTTTTCCTATTCTTAAGTTTTATCCTATGTTTATGAGGATGGCTGTATTGTATATTTCAGAAACTGCTGCATGTACTGGAAAGTTTGCCGTGTGAGAATGATAGTGTGTGTGTATACATAAGAAGAAACCGAAACAAGTTCAGTGATGACTGGAATATGACTAAGAACAGGGTAACTTGGCAACAACATCCAACAAACACTTGACCCCTTGGCATGACGAACGAAATGCTTTTAACACAAAATTAGTTCAGAGCTAAGTACTCTACCAAACATCTGACAGTAACACGAAACTGCAACAGTGATTGTAACATCATTACTGCAATTCAATGACGTAGCAAAAGCAAATAGCCCTACATCAGCAAGAAAGATTCATAGAAATGAGTGCACTTATTGGCGATAAACATCCTTTCACCAACAAAGGGAACTGACTAAGGACAGGGGAATTGCAGTTCCTTGAAAGCAAACGTGTTTAGTTTCGGTGGAACGAACACAACAAGATAGGAAATGCGAATCATAGTACAGAATTTCAAGCCTTTGTACGAGAAAGTATTTTTCATTCTCAGACACAAAAATATGTTCTTTAGTTCCAAAGTCTGGGATGTCGCAGTGATAGCCACTAGTATTGACGCATCATCCTCTTCTGAAACTCATACGGTGTACATCAACCTGTTGACACTCATATACATTGTTTTTGCCATAGAATATATCTCTGTGTGCCTTGGCGTGTTGGCAGGCTATCTCAAACTGTGGATATCGTATCTTTAGTACAACCTGATCTCCTTTACCAACATCATCTCCCATGTACAGGAAATTGTTAGTTGGGTGACCTAGAAACCCAAGCTGCATGTATGACATCATTACCTGGTGTTTTTTCACAAGCGTCGGTAAAACATTCTTTGAAATATATCAGCTTTAGGTTCTTATAGAAAGCATGCCTAGCTTCAAAACGCATACACCACTGGCTTCTTCCGGGTCCGAACATTTTCATCTGATTGGGTAGGTGTACCATGAAGTGGAATTTGGGGGTGAAAGATGCTTTTGGATATTGTTGAATGAACATAGAATGTTGTTCTAATCTGGCAATAGCATTCAAACCTGTGTATGGACTTGTTACAATGTGTTATTGTGAAAAGGCTCAAGAGACAATACCATTTCATGTCTTGGGAGGGTACCTGTGCGCCAATAATAAACGGTAATATTGAGCACAATGTAAGCACCGGTGCAGCGGTTTGCTTAAGCTTTGTTTCAATCAGCAAATCTTTGTGAAACAATGTTTCTGGATTTTCTGTGTCGAGGTAGGTGAATGGAAATGATTGGATTTTCATACTTAGCCAGTTCAAAGTGAAGTACTTTTTCACAACTATTGCATGATGCAAAAACAGCTGCAATTCATACTTAACGACATCTTCTAACAACAGGTGCATAGGGTCACGGACAAGTGTCAGTACCAAAGGGTGATTAGGAACAGAACAAAGGCAGCTTCTCTGATTGATACCCCAATGTTTGCTCCAATACTATTTTGTTCCCTTTGATGGCAAGGTTTCTAAATCGTGGCATCTTTCTAAATATCGCTGTACATTTCTTGGCTCGAACCCTGAATGCAAAAAAGATTTTTTCATGTTTCCATTGGTGGCCTCGCATGAACGACAGGGCTTTTCAGCAAAAGACACACCCTCTTTAAACCCGCCTAGCAAGTTTGATGGGGGAGTATGTCCTTGAATCATAATTAATGATCCTTCAATATTGTGAACAGATCCATTTATTGTCATTTCAATGCCCCTATTTTCTAGTTTGGTAACACACTCAAGAAAATCTCTGAGAAGTTTTCCCAGTCCACATTTGCGAAGATGCACTGTTTTACCCATGCCATCTAACCAAATTGTGTGCAGTTGTGATCGAAATTGTGGTGGAATATTTCCCAATGAGAAGTAAAAAACTGTAATTTTGTGTTTCACATGCGTTCCGATAGGATTGGTAAGTTCAATGTCATCTGTGTACAAAACAATCTGCAATGCATTCGTTTTTTACTAAGCAGTGGGTGTGTTTTCAAAAATAAGCCGTCGCATATGTCATACATTATATCTGATTTGGACACATGCGATTGTTGTTGCCATTTCCAAATGTCTGGTAATTCAAGGAGTGTATTCAGTTGTTTTTGAAAGGTAAAAATATAACCATATCTTGGTTCTCCTAACATCCTGCACCGTTTCACAGATGTAGTAGTGCGTAAATAGACCCTTTCTGAGTGTGTCAATCTGCAATGTTCTTTATAAGATTTGTCCCTACTATGCTGATTTGTTAGTGCCTCAAAATGCATGTCATTTTCAATAGTGTCTAAGATTGTGTCATTGACGCCATGCTGAACCAAGCATTCTTTAGCCTTCTCCATGGTATGCTTGTCATTATCTTCCAAAAGATGGTACGTCTCACCAATAACGGCATCTACTTCTTTGTCTGATAGATTATGCTTTGCCTGTAGGGACATTACAAAACTTAGTTCAGTGTAACATTTGTCTGATAGAGTAGAATGTGAGTAAGGTATGTCTGGCTCAGGTATCATAGTCTCGGACTCGGACTCGGACTCGCACTCGGAGTCGTTAACATCAACATTCTGCATTTCATTCTGTGAATGCTTTCTGAAAACATGTTTGCGAAATGCTGTCATCCTCTTTGTGGTGTAACAACAGTCATTCCATGTACAGTTTACAAGACACAAAGAAATGTGGATCATTTTTGTGGTTTCGTATGATGTGTTTCAAATATTGCCTGTCACTGTCACAATGAAAATAACACATGGAACAGTCCATCTCGACACAAAGACTGACGGGATTAAGACACTTTCAGCGTGGTATGATATCACTATACCTATGAACAATATTTGATAAAAGGACAAATAGCAACCATTGCAACCATTGCAAGACGTCGGGAGAAACAAAATGGCGTGCAAGCATGACGTCATAAGTAATGACGTCATTGACCACGGTCCTACCCAGAGCTCCTTCCGGTGAGTGCGCCGAGTCTAGCCAATATGCATTATATTACATGACATCGTAAAATTCCGACTAAACACAATTAAATAAATGTGTATAGACAGCGAGGGTAGATCTAAACATCTGTGTTTAATATACACACATTCCATGTTCTTATTTAACTTAGGTGATCATATAAGTGCTGAAGCAGTAAGGCTTTAGATGTCTTTATTAGTTAGAGGTATTACTAAAACGGTCAGCAAGCAACGTTTGACGTGTGTGAGAAGGCCACTAACAGCAGAACTATAACAATAAACAGATAAATTGCGTATAATAACCTACTGTGTCATCAAAAGGTTAAAACATTGCGTGCAGACTCATTTTACCTAGCAGGTTCTTCACATTATGTGTGTTTTAGTGCTCTCTTACATTACAAGTTATCAGTGTTTAAATTTTAAACACTGAGTTATTAAACAGATGTAAGCGATCTAACTAAACGCAAGTCGTATAGTTCATGAGCAGTGATGTGTATAAAATGTAAACACGTCATATGTAAAACATTAACACTCTAAACACCTAATGTTTTCAGTGTGCTATTGATATTAGGTCGAATTGTCTAGAGATTTGCGCATTATTCATACAACATAGTGGGTGGGTCAGTTTAGTTTTACGCCGATTTAGCAATATTCCAGCAAGATCACGGCGGAGGACACCAGAAATGGGCTTCACACATTGTACCCATGTGGGGAATTGAACCCGGGTCTTCAGCCTGACGAGCAAACGCTTTAACCATTTGGCTACACCACAGTTCCTCAAGCAACATGGTTATCGTATGCTAATCTACCGCAAGTTTTAAAGGGACAACGATCTAGAGCAAATCCCAGGGACTTGTTGTTGCTTTTGTTATTGCCGTTTTCACGCGAGTACCCGGATGATATCTCAGAATTCTTGACTAGGTTGGGATCTCCGCTGCGCCACCCGCAAGCGCCATTGGTAGTACAAGGGCGCACCCTTACATAAATCAACGAAGATGGAATAGAGTTTCCTCTTAGAATTTAAAGGAAAATATAGTAATCTTTTTTACCCTTTAATATTTCCATTGTGATTATTATGATGACAAATCAAACATTTTGAAGTTCAACTTCATATGTCTGCTATGGTAACATCTATCATATGATAAGTAGACACACGCATGCCCCAATGTTGTGAATTGTCGTGTGGTTCGAGAGAGTTGTTACTCAGAACAGCCGAGTAACCATTACTCCCAAATAGATATTATTAATTTCAAATATTGTTCCGTTACATGAGCTCGTCTTCCGAAAGATATATTACCTAACAACTACTTCAGCTGGTCCCACATGTGAAATACAGCGACTGCCGATAAGGGGTCGCTGTCTAGCCAACCCAGTGATCTCAATCCATAGTCGAATGTGACTAAACGATCAATGAAAACGTCAGAACTATCTTGAAAGCATTTTGAACCGGTGACGGTGTGAATATGTTTCCACAGGGTGTATTTTTTGTCATCAAACAGATTAACGTTGCTCCACATGGAGTAACAATTAGCGGTTAAATGTGCCGGGGTATAAGCGACGCTGGTGATTGTATACCTTAATATAAATATATCGTCGAGGTGAAGTATGTTTTATGGAGAAGGTAAGTACGGATGCACTATATAGTATGACTACGTGGGTGTTTGCATGTGTGCGGTGTGTGGGGTTTGTGTGTGTGTGCGCGTGCGTGCGCGTGCGTGTGTGCTAGTCTTCACCAAAATATTCATCAATGTGAAAATTTTAACAAAACCCACGACCACGTATGGCCCTAGTAAACCAAGTGTAACTATCGGGAGTTTATTACGGGATTCGAACCAACTGTGGACAGCAAAATCTATCACCTTAGACTATTTAATCAGCCATACCAAAATACCACAAAAAATACATGACAATGGGTATACTTTTAAAAAGAACCGATTAAATAGAATAGAATTGTTATAACAGAAAAAGCATTTGTTTAAAGAATGTAAACTATTAAAAAGGGATACCCGTGACGATCCAGGTTAGGAGTGATCTTCAGCATCCCATGCTTGTCATTAGAGGCTCGCTGACTGGGTTGACACATGTCATCGTATCCCAATTGCGTAGATGGATGCTCATGCTGTTGATCACTGGATTGTCTGGTCCCGACTCGATTATTAACAGACCGCCGCCATATAGCTGGAATATTGCTGAGTGCGGCGTTAAACAACAAACCAACTGTTACAAACCTTTCAAATCTCGCGTTTTGGCGGTAAGTCTCACATTCTCTAAATGAAAATCCCGTTCTCACGGCCAGTATACTAAATCTCACATTCTTTCGTAAACGCGCTTTAGATAGCGCTATTATGATGTTTTCACTGCGTCCGATTGCTTGGAGCTTAAACCTAAAGCATTACCTCTCTTTAATATTTTGTCTGTTTTTATCAATGCAATTGTAAAGAGTAATATCATATGTATTAACTTGCAGAAGCTTCCTTAGATACATTTTTGATTGACAGCTATGCAAACCTTAAAAGGAATAATCCATATTGTAGTTATACGAGTTCTTTAAACCAAGGCGAAATTCATTTTCAATTTTACTCTTTCCTTCAGGAAAGCAATCGATTGAGTATTAATTAGTATAAAATGTATTTGTAGCTTTCCACGTGACAACACACAAACGGCAGTGACCTCCTGTGTGTTCTGATCATCGCGTGTTTTCGAATTTTCTCGACATGTTGTCTCTCATCCATTTAGGTGACGTGGGCGCTCTGAGTTGCTGGCCAATCAAATTGCACCATTGCCGGTCACGCTATATATATAAAGCCATTCAGGCGAATGCACCGGGATGCGAACAAATCTGAGAACCTGTGGTGTCAGCTTGTTAACAAACTTGTTTATAGAGCCAACCCTCCACCGCGAGCCCAAACATACAATAATTCTTGGGTAAGTATTCGGCGAGCGATTGCAAACTGATTTGTCATCGTAGAGTGCACGTGTAGCGACTGCTGCTGTTCTCGTTGAGAGAATCAGCTTCATCCATGTATTCCTCCCGAATGATCAGGACCGAGTATTTGTAGGCACATAAGTAAGCAGGTTGGCTGTGCTTCAACCCGCAATATAACGTATCCGATTTCTTGCCCATCGAACGTCTGAAGTGTGAATTTCTCTTGCGGACCGGTAATATCGGAATCACTTGCACGTGGAAGATATGAAGGTCATAAGAGTTACTTCCCTTGTCAATACGTTGTAGTTGATTGGTGGCGATGGATGTGTGTATATCAGTTATTTCTTTTACTCGACAGGTATATTTAGCAACGGTAACAACACAGGTGTATTTGCCCCACATTTTATAAATACGACATCAAATAAAAATGCGTTGCCACCTACGCAGTGGGGCAAGATATTGTTACGTGTAACTAATTTGTCGTCACAAAGTGTGACTCGGTTTGAATCAGCTGGCACAAATATAGCAGACGACTCATGAGTCACCTGTCACACAAATAAGCAGGAGACCAAATGTTTTCAAAATGACACCATCTAAATCAACTACTGAAGAATGTGGTGTCCCCCGCCATGATATTGCTGGAATATTGCTAAAAGTGGCGTAAAACCCAACACACACACTGAAGAATGTCCACATACAATTTAATTTATTTAAATCCCCCTTCATTGGTCTTTAGTAAAGCTTTTGTATGTTCATTGTAAATTTCCGAATTTAAAAGTACTCTTCTACATCCCTGTTTATCCGAGAATGATGTTAGATATGTAGTCATTTTTTTTAATGAAACAGTTCTCCATCAGTGGTGTAGTTTAGATCATGTTTCAGTTAAAATATATGTTAATTTCTTCTTCAGAGTTTGAAAGATCTACTAGTACTACTTTTTGGTTTGTTGTAAGTGACTCATTAAGAAAATATTCTCAATTACTGAAACATTCTTCACTTTCTTCAACAAAATAAGCGTCACTTGTATATCCAATATTAGTTTCTTAAAGGGGCACTGGTCCACAGCGATCCATGTTTCGCGCCAACAGTCTACTTGTGTCAGCTATAGCTGTTAGGTGGTCAGTCCCTGCTCCCTCGACTGTGAGGTGGCAGCTGTCCACCTTCACAATGAGACAATAAGAATGGTGGATGCCCATCAGATGCCCGCTATTTAAAAATATCCCCAGTTGTTCTTGTCAGGTTGTAACAAAGTATCCCAGCAGTGTAGGCTTTTTCGGATATTGTGATGCATAGATGGTATGATGACTGATCCAATCTGTGTTTTTATCCCACCGGCATGTAATGCGGTGGGATATAGTCGTCGCCTCGTCTTTATCCCACCGTCTGTCCGTCCATCCGTAATCATTTTGTTTCCGGAGCATAACTCAAAGACTGTTCGATATTTTTTAACCAAAATTTGGAGATATGTCAAACATAACCTAAGGTGGTGCCTTTTGCTATTTACAGATTATTGTCATTTTTATTTTTCTCGGTTTCCATGGAAACGTTTTGGGCTTAGTCTTAAAGAAGGGTAGGCTTCGTTTCCGGAGCATAACTCAAGAACCGTTCAGTATTTTTTAACAAAACTTGGTAGATATATCAAACAGATCCTAAAGTGGTGCCTTTTGCTATTTGCAGATTTTTGGCATTTTTATTTTTCTTGGTTTCCATGGAAACGATTCGGACTTAGTCCCAAAAGTGAGGGGTGGGCTTTGTTTCCGGAGCATAACTCAAGAACCGTTCAATATTTTTCAACAAAACTTGGTAAATATATCAAACAGATCCTAGAGTTGTGCCTTTTGCTATTTGCAGATTTTTGGCATGTTTATTTTTCCCGGTTTCCATGGAAACGATTCGGACTTAGTCCCAAAAGTGAGGGGTGGGCTTCGTTTCCGGAGCACAACTCGAAAACTTCTCAATGTCTTTCAGCAAAACTTGGCAGATATGTTAGACAGATCCCAAAGTGGTGCCTTTTGCTATTTGCAGATATTTGTGATTTATTATTTTTTTGGTTTCCATGGAAATGATTCAGACTTAGTCTCAAAAGGAAGGGGTGGGTTTCGTTTCCGGAGCATAACTCAAGAACCATTCAATATTTTTCAACAAGACTTTGTAGATATATCAAACACAACCTTAAGTGGTGCCTTTTGCTATTTGCAGATTTTTAGCATTTTTACTTTTCCGGGTTTCCAGGGAAAAAATTCGGACTTAGTTGCAAAAGTGAGGGGTGGGCTTCGTTTCCGGAGCATAACTCAAGAACCATTCAATATTTTTCAACAAAACTTGGTAGATGTATGAAACAGAACCTTAAGTGGTGCCTTTTGCTATTTGCAGATTTTTGGCATTTGTATTTTTCCCGGTTTCCTTGGAAACATTTTGGACTTAGTCTGAAAAAGTAAGGATTGCTTTCGTTTCCGGAGCACAACTCAAAAACCGTATAATATTTTTCAACAAAACTTGGTAGATATATCAAACACATCCTAAAGTTGTGCCTTTTGCTATTTGCAGATTTTTGGCATTTTTATTTTTCCCGGTTTCCTTGGAAACAATTCGGACTTAGTCCCAAAAGTGAGGGGTGGGCTTCGTTTCCGGAGCACAACTCAAAAACTTCTCTATATCTTTCAGCAAAACTTGGCAGATATGTGAGGCAGATCCCAAAGTGGTGCCTTTTGCTATTTGCAGATATTTGTGATTTATTATTTTCTCGGTTTTCATGGAAATGATTCGGACTTAGTCTCAAAAAGGAAGGGATGGGTTTCATTTCCGGAGCACAACTGGAAAACTTCTTAATATCTTTCAGCAAAACTTGGCAGATATGTGAGGCAGATCCCAAAGTGGTGCCTTTTGCTATTTGCAGATATTTGTGATTTATTATTTTCTCAGTTTCCATGGAAACAATTTGGACTTAGTCTCAAAAGGAAGGGGTAGGTTTTGTTTCCGGAGCACAATGTGAAAACTTCTTAATATCTTTCAGCAAAACTTGGCAGATATGTGAGGCAGATCCCAAAGTGGTGCCTTTTGCTATTTGCAGATTTTTGTCATTTATTTTTTTCATGATTTCCATGGAAACGATTTGCACTCAGTCTAAAATCAAGCTGGACTTTAAGTAACTGTCAGATGATTTGTTCTTTCAAAGATGTGGAGGCCGGGGGGATATGTCATCTTCTGATGACTCTTGTTTACCTCAGTCATAGTCTGTCATTGATTTTGTACATGACATGCAGGGGGGTCACTTATTTTGTACATAAATTTTAGGGGGGGTCATTGACATTGTACATGCTTCTCCATAAAAATCATCATCACCCCTAGCCTTAAATTATGAACGGTCTCTAATTTAACAACCAATCCAGTTCAATTTCATGAAGTTGAAGGCACCTTCTAGGACTGCAAGAATACTAGTGAAGAACAGATCATTTATCACATTCTGGTTTTTTCACACAGATAAACAAATTCTTACAGCACAAGATGGCTGCTAAAACAGTGCAGGTTGACAGCCCAAGAGTGAAGTACTCGGACAAGTACATAGAGAGTCAATACAGCTACGACACAACCAGCGTGGAGCTGAAGGGGAACCAGTATGTGGCCATGCCTGTCTCCACCCAATACACATTCCGGACCAAGAGGCAGGTGCCCAAAGTTGGGGTGATGCTGGTCGGCATAGGAGGAAACAATGGCAGTACTGTGGTTGCAGCCACCATCGCCAACAGGCTGGGTCTCAGCTGGCACACAAAGGATGGCCTAAGACTGGCTAACTACTTCGGGTCCATCACCCAGGCCAGCACAGTGTGTCTGGGGACAGGACCACAGGGGGAGGTGTATGTCCCACTCAGCCAACTCATGCCTATGCTCAACCCTAATGACATTGTCTTTGATGGTAGGTGCAATGCTTTAGTAACGTACTAAGTTGTGCATAATTCAAAACCAGCCTTTCAGATTTATTTCTTGTACTTTGACTGATTGTCAGTAAATTGTCCTTAAGATTTCTTTGAAATTAGGGAATTATTTGGAGAAATGTTCAATCAAAGGTTTATGAAATCACTGAAATGGCCCTGTGTCACTTGTCTGTAGCACAATCACTGCAAAATATGGGAAATATCTTTCATTGGTAAGGGAAAATGGATTTTGCAAATATTCGTAGGAATTTTTTCTGTATAATTTGACAAGTGATTCCTGTTAATACAAGTGCGAGTGACAATTTTCTTTTCGTCTTCAGGTTGGGACATATCTTCTATGAATCTGTCCGACGCCATGGCACGAGCCAAGGTCCTGGATTACAACCTTCAGACACAACTTCGCCCACACATGGAGAAGTACAAACCCCGACCCTCCATCTACATCCCAGATTTTATTGCAGCCAACCAGATGGACCGTGCAGACAATGTCCTTTCTGGAACCAAACAAGAACTCGTGGACCAGATCCGCCAGGACATCCGAAGCTTTAAAGACAGTAGCGGAGTTGATAAAGTCATTGTATTATGGACAGCCAACACGGAACGTTTTTGTGACATCCGCCCAGGTCTTAACGACACGACAGAGAATCTCCTCAACAGCATACGGAACAATGCAGGTGAAATCTCTCCATCCACCCTTTTCGCTGTGGCGTCCATTTTAGAGGGTGTCACGTACATCAACGGCTCCCCACAGAACACTTTTGTTCCTGGGGTGGTGGAACTGGCAGAGAAGAAGAGGGTTTATATCGCTGGGGATGACTTTAAGTCTGGCCAGACAAAGCTCAAGTCAGTACTGGTTGACTTCTTGGTAAGTGCAGGGATTAAGCCTGTCTCCATCGTCAGCTACAACCACCTGGGCAACAATGACGGCAAAAACCTGTCTGCTCCGATACATTCAGGTCTAAAGAGGTAATAGTTCCTTCTTATTTTGACCTTTTAGTGATGTTTTTGTCTTAGCAGGTGGGTGAAGGGGTTGTCGGGTAGGGAAAGAGAAGAGATTTTTGATTGAAGTTTATCATCCAAAACTGTGTTCCAATGGAGATATCTCCTAGGAGATATTGTTTTGTGAGAAGATTTTGTACTGTGGCCTGACAATGCTATGATGTCATGAACTTGATGGCGTCACAATGCTATGACATTTGCTATACTGCAAGTCTAATGGCAGTTCCGTGTTGTGAAGAGTGATTTTTTATGAGAAATAGAATCTCACGCTTGTGTCTTCTGATACTGGTCGGCTCGGAGTCAGTATGATGTGCCTGAGTGGGGTATTCATGCTTCACTGTGGCATGGTATCTCAGTGGGCTAGCTCTATAAAACCAGTTTCAGTCTGGGCTAGTACATGCAGCCGCACCTACACATACACACATGCACGTCATCATATTTACGAAATATTCTCACGAATGACGTTAAACCCAATTTCACCTCACCTCCAGCAAACAATTATTTTGGGGGATGACCTGAATGTAGTTTATTTTTTTAACATTTTCTGCAATGAATTGTTGTGTTCAGTGACCTCCCAGGTCCAGACTATCAACATGATGCACCAATAGACTGTACAATGATGCAGAAACATGTATGCAAGATGAAAACTTAATCCCAATTGTGTTTTTTATACAGAGTTGGAAAATGTCAGTCTATTTACTGATTTGGTAAATGTGATATTAGTTCTTACCAGTAGATTTTGCTTCAGATTACCAGCATTTAAAACATGGACTGATCTCACCGAGTACCATGGTTTTGCTGGCTACATGGTAACAGTATTCTCCTGTGCCCATGCAGCTGGACTAATGCTCCAAGTCTAACACAACCTCATTCAGCCTCATGGCCAGTAGCTCCCTTACTGGATATTCCCTTATTTATGCTAATCCCTTATATTTGATGAAATATAATACCTGCCTCAGGGCTTCAAAAATCCCATCGCCCGGCCCCGACAAGTCAGTTTTCATTTCGGGCAATAAATAATGGTATCTTACTTGTCCATGGGCTACTAAATAATTTCCACTTATGGTTTCAAACTGCAAATAAACTTGGATTTAATTTCATATCTGCTCAAAATGTAGCTATTAAATTTTGCAATGATAATAAAGTAGAGTTATCTTTCTTTGCTATTTATCACTTTTCAATAAATAGTCCAGTAAACATTAACATCAAATACCATGTTGATTTATTCTTTCATAGTTACATCATCATGATTATGTCATAAAATCAGGGCAAGTGGAAAATTAGTAAGGACAGGTTACTTTCTTAAAGTCACTTGCCCTGTGGCAAGTGGCTTTTTAAAAAATTTTGAACCCCTGTGCCTCCTTGCCCAGGATGTATGTATGGGGAATCGGTAGTTGCTCAGATAATGTAGATGGGAGGATTGAGAAGTGCAGTAGTGTTATGAAGTGCATGTATACTACCCATCAAAAAACTCACTAAAGTAAATTTAGCCACTTGCTTCAGTCAACTGTTCTAAACTAGATTTTGCAAAATATTCCATACTGTTTAAAGGTACTGTTTACATAGGTACTGATTGTATTGTGTATTGTAAAAACAAATTCGTAACGATGAAAAGATTATTGTCATGAGTTCAATAAATGATGAAACTCAGTGAAACTTGGCGAATTCCTAACAAAACTTTACACCAAAATGCAGCTGTTCACATGCATGATATTTGGACATGCTTTTCAGCAATTTGATGCATGATCCTCATGCAATTCATCTGCATAAGGTTTGCAGTTGGTTCCCCTAGGTTAGTGGAGAAATTCATCTTCGATGTAACCACATATATATACATAATATATAGTGAGTGCTTTAAGTGAGTCTAAACTTTTGATGGGTAGTATCAATGTATAATAGAAAATGAGAATTGGGCAAGTCTGTAGCACGGCCACTCCATGTTATCTCTTGGTTCCAGATCTCCAAGAGTAACGTTGTGGACGACATGGTTCAGTCTAACCGTCTGCTGTATGATGAGGAGGAAAAGCCAGACCACACAGTTGTAATCAAGTACGTGCCATACGTGGGAGACAGCAAACGAGCAATGGACGAGTACACGTCTGAAATTATGATGGGCGGCACAAACACCATCGTCATCCACAATACCTGCGAAGACTCGCTGCTTGCCACACCTCTCATCATTGACCTCATTGTTTTAGCAGAAATATGTGAGCGTATCCAGTTCAAAGTGGAAGGACAGACAGAGTTCCAGAACTTCAATGCCGTTCTCTCCATCCTCAGTTTCCTGTGCAAGGCTCCGCTGGTGCCGCGAGGAACCCCTCTGGTGAATGCTTTGTTCCGACAGAGAGCTTGTATTGAGAACATCTTTCGAGCTTGTATAGGACTGTCCCCAGTGAACAACATGTTAATGGAGTACAAACATGAACACATCGATGTGCCGTCCAGAGTTGCTTCTCCTTATTCTAACTTGGCCTCCATGAAACTGAAGGCTCGAGATCAACTGAACGGATTCTCACAAAATGGTGTTACAAGTGAGGAGAAAGCTAGCAGTGATGAAGGGGAAAAATAACAATGGACATCTTGTTAAATATATGATTACCTGTGAAATGTTTTTTTAAGAATACCGTTCCCAACATTTTGTATCAGTTTACTTTTTATGTTGATAAAGGATGCTGTATGCATGCACAGCTCTGTAACCAAGAGGCACATAACCAGAAGTAAGTTGGAAGCATTCAGTCATCAGTGCAGTATTTATTTAAACAATTGACCAAACAGTGTATCCTACTGTATTAGATGTTAAGTGCAGGATGTCTGTCAAAGTTGGTATTTCAAATGTTTGCATCTGCTCACTGTCCTTGCCATTTATTTATAGAAGTGATCTGTATGCTTTAACTGCAACATTTGTGTGTCAAATACTGACAAGGAAATCCTTCAAACTGTAAACACAAGTGAAATGACAAATCAGTGACAAGTCACATTTTAGCAGTGATGACAAGTCAGTCAGTGAGATGAAACATTCTCAGTTCGGTCTCAACAATAAGAATGGATTGTACAAAGACTTGCAGAAGCTTGAAAGTGGTTGTGTTTTCAACACCAGCAATATTCGTGCAAATTTCTCTCCATGAGGGGGGGAGGTTGGGTAGCCCAGTGGTTAAAGCATTTGCTTCTCACGCCAAAGACCCAGGTTCAATTCCCTACATGGGTGCAGTGTGTGAAACCCATTTGTGGTGTCACCTGCCGTGATATTGCTGGAAAATTGCTAAAAGCGGCGTAAAACTAAACTCACTCACTCTCTCCATGAGGTATGTCGGACATTGCAAACATCGATGCAGTGGTGACAATTTGGTCACCTTGTAGAAAGATAGTAAAACGTGGACACCAATGACCATACAGATTGTGAAGGCCATGTTTTGAAGTGTTCAATGCACGGATGATGTACAATATTCACTGTTATACTGCTGACTTAAACAACGGACTGACATTGTTGTCCTGCGGTTTAAATCTTTTGGTCATGTTTCTAGTGAATGGAATTACAGAAAGCATATCACCAGTCAAAATGTCCCTTCACAACCACAAATCGGTTTGCTTGTCATGTACAATGAATGCCTCTTCTCGGACACCACCCTTCCCTTACCAAATCTGGTGAAGAATTGTTTCCCTGGCAAAATCATGATTCGTCTTAAATCATTGTGTAACACTATTGATTTGCTGCCCATCACAGGTGCTGCCTCGCCCAATCTTTGCTGCCTGATGTAAGTAATAAAAGGCTGCTTCCAGATGGCCTGCACAGAGATGCCCTTTATAGTATTTTTAATTTTTTATTATTATAGGATATTTATATAGCACACATATCCACGCACTAGTGCATGCTCAAGGCGCTGGTATTTTTTCCCTTGATCATTGGATGTCAATCTCAACGGCACATCGCATTATCAATCTAAACTCCCTGGGGAGTATACAACTCTTGCAGCCACTAGGCGCACTGAGTTATTGTGGCTTTCTCATCCTAACAAGGTACCCATTCACAGCTGGGTGGACTGGGACACATAGTCACAGTACTTTGTCCATGTTCACTGCACGTTGCTGTACCCGCAACTAGGTGTTTGCACGTATTCATGTGGCCACCATCTGGTCAAATACCAACGGATTCGTGGGTTCTTTTAAGTGCACAGGGTTGTGTACTGTACACTAGGGGTTGTGACAACACTGAAAGAGTCTGCACACAAAGTTGACTCACACAAAGTTGACTCCAAGGTTTTTACACCCGGTCACGTGTGGGCTCGTTCCGACACCTCAACCTCGCTTGATCACTAGCCTGGCGCCTTAGCCAGCTCGCCCACTGTGCCCCATATAATAGTATATGCTAAAATTTGTCTTATTTATAACAGGAGCAAAATGTGAAAATATAGTCGAGGTTGCCCCGGCTGTTAAGTTTGCTTTGTTCTCGGCCCAGTTTTATTGTATTTTGTATATTTTGTAGATATATATTTTTCAGTAAGACAACTTTATTTCTAAGACTAAATGTTAGTATAATGTAGGGCCCTGTTTCATAATTAAAAAATGTCAAGAAAGATAGTCATAACAGTAAGTTAAGTATAACTTACCATTTACAACAACTGTTCTTGTCAGCTTGGCAAGACAGGCATGGGATTTCTGCATCTTTGAATTGTATTTTTCAGTATGTTTTGCATATATCCAACTAGACGGGCTTGTTAGGTGTTTGTGTTCATATACCTGTTGTGAGAGCTATGTTTCCATTTGAAAAAAAATAATCCCAGGAAACAAAATGAATGTTTTTCAATCAACATAATATTATTATGTTTTATTGATATGTTGTGGATCAAAAGTTGAACTCTTGCTTTGACTCTGGAAATAATTTTGCCAAGTGCTTGTTAAAACCCTGGGATGTGTTGACATTTTCTGTTTATGTACTGACAGTATGGTGTAAGTTGTATGCTCACTAGTAGCAATGAAAGCACATCACTTGTATCTATTTATTGAGATCAAATGTTTATATTATTTGTTTTAATGATACACTCGTGAGAATCTTTTGATATGTTCACTGTTGAATTTTTATTTATTATATTTCTTTGTGTTTAGAGATATGTTAATGTATTCCTTGATAGTGATGAACAATGGCTTTTGAAAAATACCCATGCAAGAATATACCTGAGGCTGGGCTTGCTGTGAACTGCCCCAATATGTGCAGCTGACTTTAATGTTGAGCTCAGACAACACTTTTTGTTTTTTTATGGGTTTACAAATGTTATTCTTAGCACTTAACTTGGTTAGAATAAAACATTATGATACATTTGTGTGAATGTGATGGTATTCTATAAGGCATATGATTGTGTCAGGTCTGTTCAGTACAGTGACCAGGTAGCCTTCTGGCTAAAGTGTGTTGTCAAGCTGAAGTGGCATGGGAGAGGAGACGTGAAAGAATGGTGCAGGGTTCTCACAGCTACTCACAACTGTCAAGTGGTGAATCATGAAAAGTACTGGGTGGAGGGGTGGGATGTGTGTCAATGTCTTTGAAACCTGCGTTGGTTCTAGAGCAACCAGATGACAGCATTCTTATTATCCCCCGGAACGCGTTTTGCGGGGGGTATTAAAATGGACTCAGTCCGTCCGTCCGTGCACATTTGTCTTTTCCGGAGCAATATTTCTTCACCAAATATTCAATATTTCTTCACCAAACTTGGCACATACATGGATCTGGTGGTGTACTGGTGCCTTTTGGTAGTTTTGGAATTTTTAATTAAATATTTTTGGCGTTTCCATGGCAGCAAGTTTGACTTAGCCTGAAATTGTCGTAGTGCTCTTTTCCGGAGCTGAACTCTAAAACCGTTCAATGTTTCTTCACCAAACTTGGCACATAGATAGATCTGGTGGTGTACTGGTGCCTTTTGGTAGTTTTGGATTTCTGAATAAAATATTTTTGGCATTTCCATGGCAATAAGTTTCACTGAAATTGGTGATAGTGCTCCTTTCTGGGACCAGAACTTTAAAAACCTTTCAATACTCTCCTTCCACTTTTCTATATACACACCTAAATATTTGACATAATCATAACTCGTAGACATAATCATGAAGAGTATGTTGCCATTGCGGGGGATATTGATGACTTTGTCTTCTTGTTAAATTTGATTCTCTTGTTCAGTTTGACACACAGTTTCATTGGAATCTTTGATTTTTTAACAAAGGTTGATCTATTCTGCCTGTTGGGTGTAGGAACAGGGATATAATGGCACTGCCGTTAGTATTTTCATTAAATTAATAACTGGTCATGCAACTTTGTTTGAGGAGTGAAAATGTTGTTGTTGAAACATTGACATGGACTCTGGTTAAACTTTCTAGAAAATCAATGTGACATGACTATTTAGAGGCTCTCTGGTCTTCATGTAGTGGGGCATTGAAGTAAAAGATGTCATTTTTTGAGGTTGAAACAGTAAGGAAGCTCCTGCACTGTTTGTTATATTGTCTACTGAACCAGTATTGTTTGTTTCATAACTTGTTTATTTGTCAGTTCGGACACGTTTCATAAGTCACTGTAACCTAGTCCTGCCCTTATCTGCTCGTCATTGGGACTTTTTGCATGAACATCCATCTCGCAACGCTGTACTAATGAATCGGAAACTTCAGATACTTATTCAAGAGTGTCAGATCAGATTTTCATTCTGAACCAAATATATAGTACTTTTTCTCAGTCATTTTTGTTGGGGTGTAATGAAGCTGGAGTATGTATGTAGTGGTTATCAACACATGTTATATTTCATTATACATATTTTAACTATGACTTGTGCACCTTGACCATTTACCTCATGTCCCTCAAAATGTATTTTTACAAACAAACAGACCTCTAGAACTGAAATATTACATACTAACACCTTCACTTTTAAGATGTTTAAATCAGCACCCATGCTATGCTATACTTTGGAAACAGTTTTCTTTTTTTCAAGAGATGACGTTGGGATTATTTTACGTTTTTAGTTGTTTGCAATGTTTTTTTGTAATGTGACACCTAATTTTGAAATATTTTACATTGCAAAAACGTGTTTTAGAAATATAATACCAGCATTAGTGAGTGAAGATCTGGGGACTGGTTCGTGATGGGGGAACCAGATGGGATATGATAGAGCAGGGTGTGTGAAGAAAACTATTTGAATGATGGTTCTACATTTTTATGGCATATTTGAGAGTATTAGATTTATTAGAACAAAATGCATCAAACTGATTTATGAAAAAAGAACCTATTTTGATAGAGTTTATATAATAGTGTTGGGATTCTATATTGGCTGCTTTGTCGTTCCCATGTAATGAATTGTCGTCACATTTGCTGAATAAACACCTGTTTCCTATAAAGAACAGAACAACCTCTGTGTCCGAGTCTTCACTGGGTGGGGTTAACAAATATATGTACATCACTGGATCCAGGCTTAGAACAACGTCTGACGGTTTGTGCCTAATGGTGTGATGACTCCCAATCTTTTGTAAGTTGGATTCCGACTTCGGATTGTATGTGCATACTCCTTTCACATATTCTCTCCATACGACCGCCTCCGTGGTGTAGTGGTTAGAGCGTCCGCCCGGAGAGCGGAAGGTCGGGGGTTCGATCCATGGCCGCGTCATACCGCAAGACGTTAAAATATGGTACTTGTTGGTCCCTGCCTGGCGCTCGGCATTATGGGTACAACAAGGAGTGGTCGGATCGGAGTCAGGATACTGTGACTGGTATGTTAGTGGTATATAAGAACTATAAAACCAGCTTAAGTCTTAGCAAGTACAAGAAGCCACACACACAAATGCATGGTCATCGTCATATGAGCAAAATAGTCTTAAGAACTCCCAGCGACATTAAAATGGTTCAGTGCACATTTCACCACACCTCACTCTGTCCATACTCAGTTTTGATTCATTGTGAGTTGATTAATAAAACAGATTATCCGAATCTTGTCCTGGGTTGTCATAATTTATTCAACTTTAATTATGTCATAGATGTTTCTATGAAAAGTACTTACATTTATAGAATAGTTTTTATCGATTCTTCATTGTAACACCGTACATTCAAGGACATATTGTGATGTCATTAGCTAATATCATCTTTTACGTCAATATCAAATAGATATGTGATTTGTTATTGTCCCCTGCCACAGCGCGAGAACGGGGACTATGTATTCAGAAAATTTGTCCGTTGTGTCTTGATGATATAATCGTCCCAACTATTCTTGTACACAAGATAAATCATGAACTGTTGGTATCCAATGTCTTCAAATTTGGTGACAGCCTACATTGTAGGGATTTTCACGCTGATATCGACAAGAGCAACAGTCGATTTGCGTGACCTTCGACCTTTATTTTCAAGGTCCGAGCCTGAGGCGGCAGTGAACGACAAAACAAAACAAGAGCCATAATTTTTGTAATTAGGTTTTAAATTCTGTAAGACTGACCACTTTTCCAACTCTTGTTCACGCGATATCTCATGAAATTCTGGTGTATTTCAATGTCTTCAAATTTGCGTGTTTCGAGACGGAGTACATTGGGGGTATTACGCAAATGTCACGAAGTTACCTAGTTTATTTGACCTATGACCTCTATCTTCAAAGTCACCACGATTCTGACCGCTTTTTAAAGCGGATATCTCTAAAACATTACACTGTCTCAATGTTTCAAGTATGTTGACAGCCTACATTGGGTGATTATGCAGACACCAGTCATTTCAGGCATCTTGTATGTGACCAACGTTAATAATGTTTCATGAAAAGTAGTAAATATAGATATTCCATTCTTTAGCGGCGGGGGACATTGCCATATCAGTGGCAAACACTTGTTATGACAGTACTCATATAGTTTCGTCTTTGTTTCCTTATTCTAAACGGAAATGATTTTATGAAATATGCTAACGTTCATCAGAGTGCATATGTTTAGTTGATAATACGAGGGAGAGTAACCAGTTCCCTGTATCACCGCTGAGCGTTATTGCGTTCTACATGTACATACAGTACCAGGATCATTTGAACATAATACCCTTCACATATAAAATATAATTCCAATTATTCCTGTTACATTACGTTATGCATAAACTATATTGTACTTTGTTTATCTCCTGTCGTATTGAATTGCACTGTGTGTTATTGTTATTTATGTGTACAAGTGCACGGCTTGAAAGAGAGAGAAATTAAGATTAATGTGTGTATGTTCTCGTAAACCAAGCCTGAAATAGAAATAGGTTGTATGCACATTTAACCAGTCGACCGGTATTTTGGTTAAAACATTCCCAGGACAAATTGTATTCTGAAACTTGTTTTTCAAAATTAATATATTCCAATGTCGAACTAATGTAGTTATCTTTTTGTGTTACCTGAGATGTATTAAGCAGTTTTCTTGTGACCATGAAGCAAAATGTGTGGCCATTTCAAGCTCACACCAATATCAGGACGAGCAGAGACTTGCTGTTGCCATGTGAGAATTACTACTGCGTTGCTTGACTTGGTCGCAGCAGATGTTAACAGTGAGCATTCAAAACGTATTATCAGCATGCATTATCATGTGTAAAGTTGTAACCATGCTATATTTCAAAATATAAACATCCATACAAGAACTCCGATAAGCTCTCCTTTGTCTGCATTTCAAAATGATTGGAAGATTATTTCTACATGACAAAATGTCGGTTTGAGTTACAATTGAAAATTCTCGTCATGTGTGAATAGCCCGAGAACTTTACTTCAGTCTCATGCCAATACCCAGACTAGCATTACCAGGGAGAACGCTCATCTAAGAAACACATAGGGAACACCTGCATGCAATCACATCATCTACAAGCCTGGCAATACAAATTGATTTCCCGAGAAGAGAACTTGCCCAGCGAAATATAACTTAACATTTACAAGAAATGATCTTGTCAGCTTTGGCTAGACAGGCATGGGATTCCTGCACCTTGGAAACAGTGTTTTGCAGGATGTTTGCATATGTCCAACTTGGTAGGCTTGTTAGTATATACGGGTGTACAAGAAACATCTGAATGCATACAGAAAGACGTGTGCCATAAAGGCGTACCGAGTTTTAAGCTTTTGTCTAATTTGGCTGTGAATACCCATTTTGTCAAATTTAGGTTTGTCTACCATTTCTTCGAGAGAAGAAACCGCCGGACGTCCCGGTGGGAATAATTGAAATTCAGAGGCAGGGGAAAACGTTACGGAGTCATACGTTATTGCATACTCTATAAGTTAATCTGATGGCTTCTACCACTAATTACCCATGTAATAAAGTCATTAATTATCACCCATAACCTACACAGCTGTAGGGTTGTACCATGAAACCGGGGGACAAGAAGGGACGAGTAATTGTTGTATTACACACATAGAACATAGCATCGCGACACCCCATATTTATCATAGTATCAACATGTCACCATTTACAATAACAAAGGAGCTTATCCCAAGTTCAATTTAATTTACTATCTGGATAACTGACCCTAAATGGCAAATCTAAACGCAAAAAGAGCGAGATTCTGTAGTTTATTCAGAGATGTAAACATGGTAAGACTTGATTCATTTTGTGGTGCTTATAAGTATATACGTATGACGTGAGTGCGTTCATTTTCAAGATTCCGACATACAATCCCCAAGACATGCTGTAAGTATCACTGCCCGGGCACAGTGTCAATATCTGGTGTAACCTCCGCCAACTGCAGTAACATCCCTGACACTTCTCCTCACTCACTGTATCAGACGTTGAATTTGACGTAGAGGTATTGTGTTCCATTCTGGATGGAGAACTTGCTCCAATACATACCGAAGAATCCCTCTGGCATATTCTGCCATCCATAATGTCCCAAACATGCTCCATGGGATTGCGATATGGACTCCTGGCACGCTAAGGTACTGTTGCTACCGATTCTCACGAACGGCACGTGCACAATGTACTTCAAATCCCTCAAGAACTGAAACTTTTTGAACTTTCACATCAATTTTTAGGATGTTTAAAACAGCACCCACATTGTAAAGTATAAAACTTTGTTGACATGCTATGCTGTTGAAACAATTTACAATTTGTATGGTACTTTTTACAAGTGACATGGTTGGGAGTATTACAGGTTTTTAGAAGTTCGCAATGCACTTTTTATAGAGATTGGTAATATAACACCTAATTTAAAAAATGTATTGCAAAAGCGTGTTTTGATATAAATACCAGCATTAGTGAGTGAAGTTTTGGGGACTGGTTCGTGATGGGGAACGAGATGGGATATGATAGAGCAGGATGTGTGAAGAAACCAGTTTGAATGATAGTTCTACATATTTATGACATGACTGAAAGTCTTAGATTTATTAGAACTTGCAAAATGCATCTCACTGAAATATGAAAATAAAAGAACCTTATATGCTATTGTTGTGGTTCTGCTAGTAACCAGGATAGTGGTTGGACGTTAAAATCCAGGAAACTGGTTACGGGGGTGGGAACTTTATTCCAGTTAATAATAAGACACCCTGAAACAATACATGATTCAATAAATACAAAGTCATACTATATGCATAAGATTTAAAATCAGTCTTTACATCTTTCAGATGAAATACTATACTCATACAGATATATTAACTACAAGGGGCGATCACTCTTGATTTACTGCTGACATATTATTACATAAATATGGCTAAGGTACAGGCATATGAATTCAACAAACACGTCCAGAGAGAACATATGAAGTACACAGTACTACTTAAACATTTACAACAAGCACAACATAATGTCTACCCGGTGTATGGCACAAGGGTGCGGAATACAGCGTCACCAAGCCAGTCAATTTTCATAATTATCTTTATTTCCGATACTGAAAGACCACAGGCCTGTAGTACAATACATTTACAAAACAATATTTACACGCACATGTAATATACATAAAGAAGAGAAACTAATCAAGGGTAGGTTACATTGTGTTGTGAGATATACTCTGTTCTAAACAACATGACATGTTTCGGAGTATTGTATGATTTTTGTTATTTAACAATGTTGAGAATTCATAAAGGTTTGGATGGACAAAATAATATTTCTTAATATACAACTTTCTCAGGGAATTATACGCAGGGCAAATTAAAAGTAAATGATATTCATCTTCTATTTGGTTAAGATCACATAGTTTACAAGTTCTATTTGCTTTTTTGACGTTTTTAAATCTTCCACTTTCGATAAATAAATCATGTGAAGAACATCTCAATCTGCTTAACGCTATCCTATACTTTTTTACGTTAAGACATGAAAGATAAATGTCGGCGTCAAAGGTACATTGAAACATCTTAAAATACAAACATTTACTGGAGAGTGATATCTTTTCAAACCATTCTTGCAAATAGATATATTTTAATCTTCTTGTTAGTTCTAAAATAAACTTACCGTCAGAGTCAACATACTGATCGTTCCACACAAAACCTAAACCCTTTGAGAACAGAAAATTTCTAACAGAAGAAACCCAATTTGTGTGTCCATTGTTATCGAATAGCATCATCATATTGTAACATTTCTTTGGTAGCTTATAAGAAGGCATCTTCAGTAATTTTAACCAGTATTTTATAGCTTTGATATTTGTAAGTAAGTGCATCTGATATTTACCACATTCTCCATACACCATTATATTCATCGTATTGGATTTAACACCAAGAAATCTTTTACATGCTTTCAATTGAACTCTTTTCGATATCATTGTAATAACTCAAACCCCATATTTCGGCTCCATGCAACAAAATTGGCTTAATGTAATGGCTTAAGTATGAACTTATATTTATGTCTCCGAGTACATTTAATTGTTTAAAGATACCTATCATTACCTTTTGTGCTTGCAAGCAAGCGTAATTAACACGTGTTGTCGAAAATAAACGATTACTGAAGAACATTCCCAAATATTTGTACGAACTGGTGCATTGTAATTCTTTACCTTTATACAACCATTTCTCGTTTTTTTGATAAACTTCTCCCTTTTTTAAAGAACCACTAAACTTTGTTTTTTGTTACTCTTTTAACCATTACATATGAAAGATTCGTGGTTAGTCGTATGTGGAACACCAAATTTATTCTTTAAAAACTTGAGGTTAATTAATACCGAGCGATTAAAAGTGGCAAAAAAGGCGCCTGCTTCCCCTCTCGCCCGCCAACGAAACCACAGACAGGTTACGTAACTCTGTCGCCAGAGCACTGCAGTGACGTCATATGAGGAACGATTTTCAGTTAGTTGTATAGAAAATGTGTAGCACGCTCATCATTTTGATGATTTCTCGACATCAACGATGACATGCCGAATCGTTGCTTTGTCGTCAATTGCTCCTAGGGGTCGGGCGATGGTGTCCCCATGCACAGATTTCCACAGGACCCCGCAGTTCGTGCTAAATCGGTTATGTTTGTGAGTGCGAAGCGAGCGTTGTGGAAGCCTGAAACGATATCTTACTTGTGTTCAGATCGCTTCACTGAAGTTAAAGAATCAAAACTACTTACTAGTTGTTGTAAAATATGTATATGATTGATGACCATAAAGATTTTCTATGACACAACTTGTAACATAACGATTTCTTCCTCGGAAGTGAGGTTGTGGTCGAAGTAACAATAATATTGTAAGTAGTATTATATTGACACCCACCTCGCTGCCACGAGAGAAATTGTTATGTTATACGCTATGTCATGCAAAATCCTATTGGCCATCAATAAAATACATATTTTACTACCAGTAGAAAGTAGTTTTGATTTGGTAACTCGGTGAAAACAAACCTAAATACCATTTATCCTCAGACTGGCGGATGTTCCCGACAGGGCGCCGCCATTTTTAAAAATAAAAAAATCTGTTAGAATTAATGAGATTATAGTTTGTTTTCATCAAGTTAGATAATCAAGACTACTTTCTACTCGTAGTTAAATATGTATTGGAATCATAACCAAACGGATTTTGCATGACACAACTTATAACATAACGATTTCTTCCACAGAAGCGAGATGGGGGTCGAAGTCACAATACTGCGCGATAAATTTCTTGCTACATTCCCATGGTTAATGTCCACTCACCAGTATGTAGATACTAGTCAATGTGCGTCTTTATATTTGGTCTTATATTCCTAATTAGTTTATTATCATACTTGTATGCATTTTGAAACTAAATAAAAAGCAGACGATCTGCTGATACTTATAGTGGATTTATAATAGAACTGTAATATCTAGACATTTTATAGTTTGCCAATGTGAATCATAATTCGCACACACACCCTAGTGCATGTTGTCTGACTCATTACACTTCAAGGCGAAAACAATGATTCTGTTGAATGCTACGACAAATGAATAAAATCAAAAAGCAAATATTAAAATTAAAACAGATTAAAGTTATAGGAACAATATCAGGCCATTACCTTGTTCGAGGAATGTATCCATCAATATCCACAAAACTGTTCCAAATGATGTGTCTTTTAACAGTTTAATTTACGAAAAAGTGATAAATCTTTTCAGGTATTGGTGTATAGTCTCATTGGTCACCCAAGATAGCACACCTGGCAACTAATTGCGTAATGTCCGCCTTTCTTTAAAAACAGTAATTTAGTTAGCCAATAATGGGCAATCAATCAATGTATTGCCGGTTAATCCTTTGAAAGAAGGACGTTGTTTTTACGCAGAGACCGACACGACAGAGTGTATTCAGTATAGATTAGTAAATCTACATACATAAACACTACCTTTTGACAATTCCGCTGTGTAAGATAAAAGTAATTAATCAATCAGCGTGTTATCGGTTAATCCTTTGATCGATGTTTATAATGTTGAATATTTACTCCAGACACAAGAAATGCCAAATGGGAACCTTTGTCGGGTAATCTAAGTGTGTTACCACTAATTATACCTGTTATAAATTCATTAACTGACCATCAAGTGAATGATGACAAATAACATGTGTAGGTTTATACCACCTAACACGGGTTACAACAAGGGAGTATTAATTGCTGTATTGCATGTGAAAACTTATGGGCCAACACTGTTTTGAGAATACAAACAGATTTTTACATGACATGATTAAATAACGAGGTAAAGAAACACAGAAATGGGATCGATTTGGATCAGTCATTATACAAATAGGGCCTAACAACACCAATCGATTTTGACAGAATCGTCTATGAAAACAAGTTGTAACTCGGAAACTAGGCAAAGCAGGAGACAAAATTAAATGACAGTAGATTGTGAGAACATATAGCTTTTATTTTCCACAACAATTGTCACGATTTCAGGTTTATACAAGCCTGTAAACAAGATAATTTAACCCCTAAAATGTAGATGAATTCTGCATCGGCCCTCAAAGCTATTCCTCATATGACGTCACAGAGGCGCGCCGCTCTGATTGGTTGAAATTTCGTTCGCGGGTGAGAATTGTGCACTGTTGTAAAAAAGGTCGATTTAAGTCAATTAAAGGTCGAAATGAGTAGTTTTAATGACGGGGTTTCATTTATAACGATGCCAGTTAGTGATTTATGTATTTGTACCCCCTAGGGTTTATGTGACCTTTAAAGACTACTACTTTAGTTTTGTTTCTATTTACAGTTAATTTGTACTTGTCACAATAATTCTCAAGCTCTTGTATAAGTCTTTGTAAACCTGCAACAGTGCTTGAGAATAGCACGATATCTTCTGCAAAAAGCAGAAGAAAAATATGTACTAGGTCAGGGTGTAACTGTATTCCATACTCACAATTGCTTTCAATTTGGGTTGCAAATTCATTTATGAAAAATGAGAATAAAAATGGGCTAAGTATACAGCTTGTCTTACCCCGAGTTGTAGTTCAAAAGAGTCTGAAAACTCATTGTTATTCTTAACACAAGCTTTAACATTTTCATACATATTATGAATCATTTTTTTCTTTTAGGACTTAGACCATGGGTGTTAAAAATAGACCATAGCTTTTGTCTGTCAACTGAGTCAAATGCTTTTTCGAAATCAACGAAAGGTCTGTAGAGTTTACCACCTTTGATGTTGAGGTATCTCTGTCTAATACTTTGTAATATAAACATATATTGTCCGTAGTCGTATATCCATGTCTAAACCCTGCCTGAGATTCGTTTATTTTATTCAGTGCATCTCCCCAAGTTTACTAATCTTTTGTTAATGATAGAAGTGAAAACCTTACTAAAAATACTCAAAACAGTAATGCCTCTGTAATTATTGGGATTATCGAGACTGCCTTGTTTATGAAGCGGGACAATAATACCGACACCAGTCAAGCGTACCTATAATCTGTATAAACTACACTCAACGTTACGATAACTCCAACTGTATAGGTATACACTTCTATCATTTCTAGACCTGGGACATTATAAAACCAGTTCAAGTTAATATCACATTCATACTTACATTCACATATACACTATCCATTCTTTCATTTATAAAAATATATTGATTATACCTAAATGGGTGTCACTCAAGACGTGATGAGGTAATTTTACGACGATGTCGTATTGGCCACAATCGGTTTACACATGACTATCTGCACAAAACGGATGGGGATGGACCTCCTATGTGTGTCTCCAGCGATGAAGTGTTCACCATCAAGCATATTCTGCTTGACTGTGTGGACTTTTTAAGTGCGAAGTACTCACATTATGAAGCAAGGAATCTGAACGATAAATTTGCCAGCGTCAGCGAGCACCTCATCTTGAACAACTTTAGGGAAATTGATCTGTATCATAAATTGTAACCATGTAATGTGAATGGCTGATTGCTTGTGTTTAAATTTGCTGCTATGACATTTTCTGTTTGTAAATAGTAATGAAATAAATGTATATGGTTTTGGTTTTAATTTTTTTTTTTAAAAAGCATTTGGACTTTGAACTTAAAATGTGTATGAATGCACACTTGATCTCGTTGCTATATGGCTGAAATAATGCCGATTTATGCCGATGCGACCTAAAACCCAACTCAACTCAACAACTCATTATAAAATCAATCAATCAAACTAAGTGACTTTTTAAATCTAATACGTATATTTACACACAAGATGCACTTTATATTTACACATAACATTAAAATATAGCATTTAAAGGTAATCGACTTAGATAAAAGATGACACTGATGTGCGAGATATTACTAGATGAATTGACTCCAACACAGCATTGACGTCCTGCTGGTGCAAACAGTGACAGTGAAGTGCAGATTAGGAGTTAGTGAGTCAGTTTAGTTTTACGCCGCTTTTAGCAATATTCCGGCAATATCATGGCGGGGGACACCAAAAACGGGCTTTACACATTGTACCCATGTGGGGGATCGAACGCGGGTCTTCGACGTGACGAGCGAGCACTTTAACCACTAGGCTACCCCACCGCCCATTTAGATTAGGAAAATAATTCAAGAGTTTGATTGATGCAATCAGATTGGATCAAATCAGGGCACATAATAATGTAGTGACCCTACCTAACCACCCTTAATTAAACTAGATAACACTTAATATATAGCTATTAATAGACATTTGTTAAGGTGAGCATAGTTTGTTTCAAAATGACCAGACCTGTTGCTAAAAAGAGCATTCATTAGTATAAATAAGAAACGATATTCCTGCAACGTAAAGTAACTTTTAATACACAAAGAAATGATATCCCTGGTACTGCAATTGAACTGGTAATATTCATAAAATGGTTAAATGAATTATAACTAGTGTGTACATTACTGTAAAAGTACAATATAATGTATCTGCCACATATATATTCTGCTTTGTCGTTGTAATGAATTGTCGTCACATTTGCTGAATAAACACCTGTTTCCTATAAAGTTCAATTCTGACCTTGGATGGTATGTGCATACTCCTGGGTAGTCTGACGGGATGCTTCCCCTCGCGGAACAGACTATGAATATTCACTTCACTTTGTAGACTGCCGTCCTGAAGGTATGGACTCCACCACACAAGCTACAGCTTACACTTACTTAGTAATGTCCTATACTGTAGAACATTCCACGACTCGTATGTTTTAATTTCCCCCTCATACATGTTTCCAACGACCATTTGTGGAAAAGAACAAAGGATGTTTGTATCATGAGTGCGGAGTGACATTCTGTTCAGCGGGGATTGCGTCAGTGGCATCAAAATGGGCACTGGCAGTAGATTGAAGCTGCCAGTTTGTTTGATGATGATCAGATGCCAACAGGGATAATCAATAAACGACAGTCGTCCGTGATTCAGATGGATCTGAGCAGCAGCGACAGTTTGGACATAGTGACAGTGGGAACTGATGAAGATGAGCTTGGAGTGCCGTGAAGATCTGAACCGGACATACCATGTCCCCTCCACTGCATGCAGAGAAACTCCTGACAATACATACACAGCTCAAACAGCAACGCTTAACAAAATCCTGACTTTTACAGAATTGATTTAATGTATGGCTTCCTCCCTATGTGCAAAGTTGGGCGGTGGAAACATCTCAAGTACGCAATTCTCGCACAACGTTCACTTTTCAAAGCGTATGAAAATGTGCGCCCGAAAAAAACCTCGGCAGCCAGGGGGTTAAAGAAGCATTTTCACCATGTCCAAATGATTATAGTGGCGTTTCACCACACTTGATAAAATAATGGTATTTTATGAACGCGTCAGTTTGACAGTGGAGCTGGGTATGTACTGGTTGACAGTGGTTGTATGTTGTATGCGTGTGGGCATGGCTGGTTGTATTACACGGCGTTCGTTATCAAGCCAGCTGAGGGAGACGCAGAGTTTGGAATCGCTTATTGTAGAATCAAGGTCAAAATTGTTCTAAATATATTGAACATCATTGAAAACGCACCAGTCTAAAATTGTCCATATTTTCATCAAGATGGATTTCGGCATGACAATGATCAATGAATATAACTAACATGAAGTCGAAGGGCATGTCCAGTTGAAAAAATGCTTTAGAAACAAATTCCTGTCCACAGTATGACACTTAATTCCAAAATGCATCAACATGCAGCCACGCCATGAAAAAAGCGCGAATTTCATTCTGAAATCATACTGACTGTGACATTAAAAGCAGGTGTATGAGAACCGATTCTCATTGCTTCACTAACGATTGTGAAACGAGGACAGAGATGCCGAGGTTAACACCTCACGACAGAGAACGTGCACTAGGCATGGTTCAGGTTGGCACCAGCAGCAGGGATATTGCTCGACAACTTGGACTTGGCCACTCCACCATCGTTAGGCTTCATAGACGACATCAGGAGACAGGCAGCACCCGTGACCTTCAATGACCTTGGCAACAACGTGTTACGACGCTCCATCAGGATCGCCATATTGACCTTGTCCATATCAGTGATTGAACACTGCCGACTGCCAGGACTGCTGCACTAGTTCAAGGTTGACGCGGGGGTCAGCAGCGTTGACTCCATGCGACGCCGTCTACACGCTACAGGGCTCCATGCTCGACGTCCCTACGTTGGACCAATTATGACTGACAGACACCGTAATGAACTTTTACAATGGGCTAGCAGGCATTTTCAGTAAAGGTTACAACAATGGCATGGTGTGGTAGTCACTGATGAGTCACGTCTTCATCTACGTAATGCTGACGGCCGATTACGTGTTTGGCGTAGACGTGGTGAACGTTATGCTGATGAGTGTGTGGTTCAGACAGACCTTTGGGTGGTGGGAGCGTCATGGTCTGGGGTGGAATAAATTACAATCACAGGACTGCCTTCATGTCTGTCAAGGGAGAGTTAATGTCCTTTATTACCGTGAGCAGATTCTTCAGAATCACATCGTATCTGTCTTCAATCACCACCAAGATGTCCATACTTTTCAACAGGACTACGCACGGGCACACACAACAAGACTTTCCATGCAGTATCTGGCCCAGCAACACATCCAGGTTATTCACTGGCCAGCACAGTCGCCAGATGTATCCCCCATGGAGCACTTGTGGGACGAAATTGGTCAAAGTCTTTCGCGGCGACAACATATGCGAAACATCCGGGAACTTGAGGCTGCACTACTGCAGAAGTGGAATGCCATCCTCAAGAACTCTATTCGGACGCTTATTGACTCAATGAGGAGACGTTGAACTGCATGTGTCAATGCAAATGGCGGTCACACGCGATATTGACGATTTGACCCCACGTGTGTTTGATCCTTTCTGACTGTGGAACATTTCAATGAATGAGCGTCTTTTCTGTGTTGTTGTTTTTGTCAGTCGACCATCTGTTATTATCTACTCAAAAAATATCAATTCCTTACACGTGCTTTTAATAATCTCAACTTTTATAAGTGGTGCGTTTTCAATGATGTTCAGTATATATACGTAGTTAATTTTGTGGGATTCCCTGAATATATGCAGTGATAATTTAGTGAGTTTATGGTTTAATTTCTTTTCTGTACATGTGCAGGGCTAATGAGCTGCTCTGAAAAGGTGCGAGGTGCTATGTTAATACAGTTCTCCGCTCTGTATACATGGGTGTCCTCCCATTTGTGAGAACTCCCAGTTGTGAGACACATTAATTAATGGTTCAGTGCACACAGGTGGTGCTTCCCCATCCCTACGATGAAAGTGGGAACAGCCCTGTTGCTGAAGAGTCCCGCAGGAGGCATAGTTCATTAATGAGTTGATTAACACAGAAGACATTGTTCGTTGAAGAGCATTTATTGTTTTCAATAGATACTGAAATACTGAAAAAGCTTATCGTGAACTGGTGATATATTCTACTTGATGAAGGCCAGCCATAATGGTGATCGGAAAGAGCAGTGAAAGGTTAATTAATACATTTGGATTAATTATAGTAACAACAGTTATTGCTAGATTTTTCAAACACGTAAATCTGAGTAGGTAAATTAATTTCTCTTTCAAATGATCACGAAGTTACCTACACAAAGTGTTTATTTTTTAAAGCCGTTTATCTGAGTAGGTTAATTACTTTATCTTTTAGAGTTTCATTAAGTTACCTCCACAAGATTCAGTTAAATAGCTAATCCATAATTAGCAGGGTTAATCAATTCTATCAGATAGGGGAGTAAGGTGTGTTTTCTTTGCTAATTACCTACTCCACTGTCTCACAACTGGGAGTCTCACAACTGAGAGTTCTCACAAATGGGAGTAGACCGTATACATGTATATGCTGAGCTCATACAATTAGCTGTAATGAGCTGTTCTGTATATATATGTGATTATATATGCGGGGTTATTTTAATGAGCTGTTCTGTATATATGAAGGGTATTGTAATAAGCTGGTCTGTATATATGCAGGGTATTTTAATGAGCTGTTCTGTGTATATATGCAGGGTATTTTAATGAGCTGTTCTGTGTATATATGCAGGGTATTTTAATGAGCTGTTCTGTATATGCAGGGTATATATGCTGTGTATGTATATGGGTATTTTAATGAGCTGTTCTGTATATATGCGTAATGAGCTGGGTATTTTAAATGAGCTGTTCTGTGTATATATGCAGGGTATTTTAATGAGCTGTTCTGTATATATGAAGGGTATTTTAATGAGCTGTTCTGTGTATATATGCAGGGTATTTTAATGAGCTGTTCTGTATATATCGCAGGGTATTTAATGAGCTGTTCTGTGTATATATGCAGGGTATTTTAATGAGCTGTTCTGTGTATATGCAGGGTATTTTAATGAGCTGTTCTGTATATATATGCAGGGTATTTTAATGAGCTGTTCTGTATATATGCAGGGTATTTTAATGAGCTGTTCTGTGTATATATGCAGGTTATTTTAATGAGCTGTTCTGTGTATATATGCAGGTTATTTTAATGAGCTGTAACCCCAGCACTTAGCCTTGCAGCACCCCACTCCACCTTACCCTCCCACCCCTCCTACAGGTAAGTGGTTGCCGGTTAGGTGTCAGGTACCTCATCGACCCTCGACAGTAATCGCAATAAACTACCTATGTAGAGATTTACAGCCAGCGAGACGCGATAACCTGATGGTCGTTGCTTGAGGGGAGGGAAAGGGGCTCGGAGTGGGGTACGTTTTCTTGAATCGAGGAGTTAGATTGAGAAGTGCCTCCATGAAGCAGGGGGAGCGGGGTGAGGGGTGTCTTCGGGAAGCAGTGGGGTGGGTGAGAGGTGTCTTCATGAAGTAATGGGGCGGGTGAGGGGTGTCTTCATGAAGCAGTGGGGGCGGGTTAAGAGGTGTCTTCATGAACCACTGGGGTGGGTTAAGAGGTGTCTTCATGAAGCAATGGGGCGGGTGAGGGGTGTCTTCATGAAGCAGTGGGGCGGGTTAAGAGGTGTCTTCATGAAGCACTGGGGCGGGTGAGGGGTGTCTTCATGAAGCAGTGGGGTGGGTTAAGAGGTGTCTTCATGAAGCAATGGGGCGGGTGAGGGGTGTCTTCATGAAGCAGTGGGGCGGGATTAGAAGGTGTCTTCATGAAGCAGTGGGGCGGGTGAGAGGTGTCTTCATGAAGTAATGGGGCGGGTGAGGGGTGTCTTCATGAAGCAGTGGGGCGAGTGAGGGTGTCTTCATGAAGCAGTGGGGCGGGTTAAGAGCTGTCCTCATGAAAGCAATTGGCGGGTGAGGGTGTCTTCGGGGAAGCAGTGGGGTGGGTGAGGGGTGTCTTCATGAAGTAATGGGGCGGGTGAGGGTGTCTTCATGAAGCACTGGGGCGGGTGAGGGGTGTCTTCATGAAGTAATGGGAGCGGGTGAGGGGTGTCTTCGGGGAAGCAGTGGGGTGGGTGAGGGTGTCTTCATGAAGTAATGGGGCGGGTGAGGGGTGTCTTCGGGGAAGCAGTGGGATGGGTGAGAGGTGTGTCTTCATGAAGCAATGGGGCGGGTGAGGGTGTCTTCATGAAGCAGTGGGGCGGGTGAGGGTGTCTTCATGAAGTAATGGGGCGGGTTAAGAGGCGTCTTCATGAAGTAATGGGGCAGGTGAGGGGTGTCTTCATGAAGTAATGGGGCGGGTGAGGGGTGTCTTCATGAAGCAGTGGGGCAGGTGAAGGGTGTCTTAATGAAGCAGTGGGGCGGGTGAGGGGTGTCTTCATGAAGCAGTGGGGCGGGTGAGGGGTGTCTTCATGAAGCAGTGGGGCGGGTGACTGGTGTCTTCATGAAGCACTGGGGCGGGTGAGGGGTGTCTTCATGAAGCAGTGGGGCGGGTGAGAGGTGTCTTCATGAAGTAATGGGGTGACTGGTGTCTTCATGAAGCAGTGGGGCGGGTGAGAGGTGTCTTCATGAAGTAATGGGGTGACTGGTGTCTTCATGAAGCACTGGGGCGGGTGAGGGGTGTCTTCATGAAGCAGTGGGGCGGGTGAGAGGTGTCTTCATGAAGTAATGGGGTACTGGTGTCTTCATGAAGCAGTGGGGCGGTGAGAGGTGTCTTCATGAAGTAATGGGGTGACTGGTGTCTTCATGAAGCACTGGGGCGGAGTGGGGTGTCTTCATGAAGCAGTGGGGCGGGTGAGAGGTGTCTTCATGAAGTAATGGGGCACTGGTGTCTTCATGAAGCACTGGGGCGGGTGAGAGGTGTCTTCATGAAGCAGTGGGGCGGGTGAGAGGTGTCTTCATGAAGTAATTGGGCAGGGTGAGGTGTGTCTTCACGAAGTAATGGGGTGACTGGTGTCTTCATGAATCAGGTTTCACTGTACATGCAGTCACGTGATGTGTGGAGAGGTTTCACTGTACATGCAGTCACGTGATGTGCGGCCAGGTTTCACTGTACTTGCAGTCACGTGATGTGTGTAGAGTTTTCACTGTCAATGCAGTCACCTGGTTTGTGGCGTTGTTTCACTGTACATGCACTCATGTGATGTGCGGCCAGGTTTCACTGTACTTGCAGTCACGTGGTGTATGGTCAGGTTTCACTGTACATGCAGTCACGTGATGTCCGGTGAGGATTCACTGTACTTGTTGTCACGTGGTGTGTGGCCAGGTTTCACTGTACTTGCAGTCACGTGATGTGTGGCCAGGTTTCACTGTACATGCAGTCACGTGATGTGTGGAGAGGTTTCACTGTACATGCAGTCACGTGATGTGTGGAGAGGTTTCACTGTACATGCAGTCACGTGATGTGCTGCCAGGTTTCACTGTACTTGCAGTCACGTGATGTGCGGCCAGGTTTCACTGTACATGCAGTCACGTGGTGTGTGGCCAGGTTTCACTGTACATGCACTCACGTGATGTGCGGCCAGGTTTCACTGTACTTGCAGTCACGTGATGTGTGGCCAGGTTTCACTGTACATGCAGTCACGTGATGTGTGGCCAGGTTTCACTGTACATGCAGTCACGTGATGTGCGGCCAGGTTTCACTGTACTTGCACGTGATGTGTGGCCAGGTTTCACGTGATGTGCAGTGATGTGCGGCCAGGTTTCACTGTATTTGCAGTCACGTGATGTTTGGCCAGGTTTCACTGTACATGCAGTCACGTGGTGTATGGCCAGGTTTCACTGTACATGCAGTCACGTGATGTCCGGTCAGGATTCACTGTACTTGCAGTCACGTGATGTGCGGCCAGGTTTCACTGTACTTGCAGTCACGTGATGTGTGGCCAGGTTTCACTGTACATGCAGTCACGTGATGTTGTGGCCAGGTTTCACTGTACTTGCAGTCACGTGATGTGGAGAGGTTTCAGGTTTCACGTACAGTGTGATGTTCAGTCACTGATGTGTGGGCCAGGTTTCAGGCAGTTTCACGTACTTGCAGTCACGTGGTGTGCGGCAGGTTTCACTCACGTGAGTGTGCAGTCACGTGATGTGTGGCCAGGTTTCACTGTACATGCAGTCACGTGTGCACGGCCAGGTTTCACTGTACTTGCAGTCACGTGGTGTGCGGCCAGGTTTCACTGTACTTGCAGTCACGTGATGTGTGGCCAGGTTTCACTGTACATGCAGTCACGTGATGTGCGGCCAGGTTTCACTGTACTTGCAGTCACGTGATGTGTGGCCAGGTTTCACTGTACATGCAGTCACGTGATGTGCGGCCAGGTTTCACTGTGCAGTGGTTTCACTGTACTTGCAGTCACGTGATGTGCGGCCAGGTTTCACTGTACATTTGCAGTCACGTGATGTGCGGCCAGGTTTCACTGTACATGCAGTCACGTGAGTGTGCTGCCAGGTTTCACTGTACATGCAGTCACGTGGTGTGTGGCCAGGTTTCACTGTACATGCAGTCACGTGGTGTATTGCCAGGTTTCACTGTACATGCAGTCACGTGGTGTGTGGTCAGGATTTCACTGTACATGCAGTCACGCGAGTCACGTTTCACTGGCAGTCACGTGATGTGCGGCCAGGTTTCACTGTACTTGCAGTCACGTGATGTGTGGCCAGGTTTCACTGTACATGCAGTCACGTGATGTGTGGCCAGGTTTCACTGTACATGCTGTCACGTGATGTGTGGAGAGGTTTCACTGTACATGCAGTCACGTGATTTGCGAGCAGGTTTCACTGTACTTGCAGTCACGTGATGTGCGGCCAGGTTTCACTGTACATGCAGTCACGTGGTTTGTGGCCAGGTTTCACTGTACATGCAGTCACGTGATGTATGGCCAGGTTTCACTGTACATGCAGTCACGTGATGTGCGAGCAGGTTTCACTGTACTTGCAGTCACGTGATGTATGATGTGCGGCCAGGTTTCACTGTACATGCTGTCAAGTGGTTTGTGGCCAGATTTCACTGTACATGCAGTCATGTGATGTGCGGAGAGGTTTCACTGTACATGCAGTCACGTGATGTGCGGCCAGGTTTCACTGTACTTGCAGTCACGTGATGTGCGGCCAGGTTTCACTGTACTTGCAGTCACGTGATGTGCTGCCAGGTTTCACTGTACATGCACTCATGTGATGTGCGGCCAGGTTTCACTGTACATGCAGTCACTTGATGTGCGGCCAGGTTTCACTGTACTTGCAGTCACGTGGTGTATGGCCAGGTTTCACTGTACATGCAGTCACGTGGTGTATGGCCAGGTTTCACTGTACATGCAGTCACGTGATGTGCGGTCAGGATTCACTGTACTTGTAGTCACGTGGTGTTTGGCGAGGTTTCACTGTACTTGCACTCACGTGGTGTATGGCCAGGTGATGTAGGTTTCACTATACATGCTGTCACGTACTGTGAGGCCAGGTTTCACTGTACTTGCAGTCACGTGGTGTGCGGCCAGGTTTCACTGTACTTGCAGTCACGTGATGTGAGGCCAGGTTTCACTGTACTTGCAGTCAAGTGATGTGTGGCCAGGTTTCACTGTACATGCAGTCACGTGATGTGCGGCCAGGTTTCACTGTACTTACAGTCACGTGATGTGCAGCCAGGTTTCACTGTACTTGCTGTCACATGGTTTGAGGCCAGGTTTCACTGTACATGCTGTCACGTGGTGTATGGCCAGGTTTCACTGTACATGCTCTCACGTGATGTGCGGCCAGGTTTCACTGTACATGCTCTCACGTGATGTGCGGCCAGGTTTCACTGTACATGCAGTCACGTGGTTTGTTTCCAGGTTTCACTGTACATGCAGTCACGTGATGTGTGGCCAGGTTTCACTGTACTTGCAGTCACGTTATGTCTGGTCAGGTTTAACTGAACTTGCAGTCACGTGGTGTGTGGCCAGATTTCACTGTACATGTAACATACGTTATATTGTGTATTTCATTCACTGTACATGCAGTCACGTGGTTTGTTTCCAGGTTTCACTGTACATGCAGTCACGTGGTGTGCGGCCAGGTTTCACTGTACATGCAGTCACGTGATGTGCAGCCAGGTTTCACTGTACTTGCAGTCACGTGGTGTATTGCCAGGTTTCACTGTACTTGCAGTCACGTGGTATATTGCCAGGTTTCACTGTACTTGCAGTCACGTGGTCTGCGGCCAGGTTTCACTGTACATGCATTCACGTGGTCTGCGGCCAGGTTTCACAGTATATGCAGTTACGTGGTCTGTTGCCTTGCCCCTATCAATATACACGTACGTGATTTAGACATATCTGAATAGCAAGCAAGATAGAGTGCTGGGATAAGGTTGAAGGATATTGCCGAATTCCTGTCAACAGCCAGTACTTGGAAACACGCTGTTTTGGGAAGTACTAGCATTAATTGCGAGTCTGGATTGGGGTCAAGCTGTACCCAGTGACACTTCTCCAATTTACATCATCCCTCCCCTCTCAACCAACTGATGACCCGTTAGCCATGCATACATGTATAGAGATTATGTCAGTCAGTGACCTCAGTGGCGGGGATTCTATGATTATAAGTCATACAACCAATAATTATGCCTCATATAACAAGGTGATATGTAATAACTGTAGATATTTCAAATATGTGACAATTCCGGTTAAGCGTTAATATTTGATTAAAATCGTCTTGGCAAAATCCCTGGGCAGTTTTATGGGCACACACGGGAAACGCCTATATATAATGGTTATCTTATATTTACAGCTGCTGTAACGATATGCTCTTAGGCTGGATACAGATACGTACTGGACTTACTGACAGTTTTAAGACGAAGGATAGATTTGTACAAATATATTTATATATGACGTAGCATGTGCTTTTGTTTTTCTTGATTTTTTTTATCGATAACTGTTTCACATTAACGCTGTTCCCGCACAACTGAGTGACAGACGAAAATGTGTTTATTTCAATTACAGCTGTCTTCAAGAGTTACTGACCTCAGTACCTAGAGAACTTGACCATCAGTAACATTAGACACTTAAAACACGCGGCAACGAAACGAATACGTTAATATTGATATTGTTTGCAACACATATTGCGTCACCTACTGGTTAATATTGCAACAATATTATTCAAATAAGATCTTAGTCCTTGCTACTGTTTCCCAAGGATTTGAGAACATCCTATTATGGTCATGTTAGAACGATCTCTTTGACCAACCATTAGTCATCAAGAAAACAGGTTTCTCGAGGTATTAGAATTGATCTTCAGTAACCCATGCTTGTCTAAGAGGCGACTAACGCGATTGGGTGGTTAGGTTCGCTGACTTGGTTCACACATGACATCGTATCCCAATTGCGTAGATCGATGCTCATGCTGTTGATCACCGGATTGTCTGGTCCAGACTCGATTATTCACAGATCGCCGTCATATAGCTGAAATATAGCTGAGTGCGGCCTCAAACTAAACTCACTCACTCACTCGAGGTATGTGGCGCCGGTTAAAAATGGCGACTTCAATTTCGCTTTGAAAAATATTTCCACAAAATTCTCTATCCAAAATTGAAAACTGAACAAAAGCAAATTCCGCCGTGACTAACAACCGGATGAGATTGAATGGGTTCCGTTGTGGATGTGTATGCCACTGATGGGGAGATAGACGATGCTTTGTTCGAAACAACCAGTGTGTACCTTTGCCAGGTTTCATGATTGTTAATACAGTTTCGACTTTCACTTTCGCGATTTCGTAGGCAACGCTCTGATTGGTCGGATGAGAAATGCTCTGACGTGAACTGTTTTGGGATCTCATCAAATCTTTGTGTCCAGTAGGGAACGCGAGGATTTGATCTCAATGATAATGATACTGTAACAATGGAAATAAATGAAACATGATACATACTAGTATTATAAAGGGTATGTAGGCCTAACAATGTATGATGTGGTTTTAAAAAGTAACCACAAGGGTTTGTTGTGTATCGAAACTTCAGTTAGGCTGTGAAACAACCTCTTCATCAGTAAAGAGCATCACAGCTACTGTCTAGATTGTTTGTTTGTTTGAGTCAGGTACCTAGGTGCTTTTCACAATCCACTGGCTTTCCTTCATTAACTGAACAACAAAAACGAACGCCTTATGCACTTCGGATTTCCAGGAATTTGATGTTAGGCATCAAGCATGTTAAAGTCAAAGGGCATATTAATGTTGGTTGGATGTGACCAGTTTGGGCTGAAGCATACCTGATAAACATTTCTCATGATTATTGTCACGTATGTACTTTTAGCATTATTATATAATTATAAACCATTTTTTGTACTTTACACAGCCCAAAGAGTTCTCACTATGCTGAAATTGTCTTCCTCCGAACATGACAGTTTAATCTTATTGTTAAAAACAGTTTTGTAATTGAATTACATGTTTTCTGTTAAGACTGAGTTGAGGACAGTGATGTGCTACCAGTTACTTCACTAAGCATCAAGAACAGACCTATCCAGCATAGACCTATCCAGCATAGAATGGAATCTTCTTTTTAGCGACTATACACGGGGCACGGCTAGGAAACTTGGCTACTGTCGCTGTCAGTTGATTATTATCACTGACCTTATTGCTATAACCACTGCTATATTCTTTAAAACTGCCATTTAAATTTTGCACTGCCACTCTATTGTACACTGCTATTGTAATTACTTTGCAGTAATTTGTGTGGGTTTGCAACCCAAGTTAATCTTACAATACAGTTGTCAATTGTACCACATTTCTTTTGAGATTTTGGTTTCACGTTGAACCCTTTCTGTATACACTTCTGAGTTACGTATCGGTGAACGTATTGGGAAATCGACAGGTACGTGTATGGAGCTTGAATCACAGCGAAAGTTAAGTTTAATATATTTAAAAGCTAACAATCCTATAAACCACCATGACAGCTCTAGATAACCGAAATCTTCACTTACTGACCTGTCTCTTATCGTGAGGCCAATTTCACAAACCGTGATTCAACGAATTACAATTCGTGGTCAATATTTCTTTTGAATTGCTTAATTCTATAAAGGCTAAATCGAAGGCCTCGGGGTATGAAATTATGAATTATAATATGACAGGTGTGGGTTCAAGGGACACACGGGGGCTCGCTGGCGCCTCTTGGCGGGGGTTCTGTGGACGAACGCGCTCTGGTAAACAATCACACACAGTTTAGTTCATAAATCAAACACGAAACAAATATTGAAATGACTTTAGACCTTTGTACATTAAAATTAACTTTTGTCAATAAGCATACAGCTTGTAGTGGACGATTTAAAAGATTCAAATGCTTCCTGTTTTTTCTCGGCGAAAGCTATGTAAGTGTTACTCAACAACAATCTTTTTGGTATATTTTCTTTAAAGAAACGGTATATGCTTTATTGTTTGTTACTGTATGTTACCGAGAATATAGACAGTGTTGATATGTATCATGTCATGAATAAATGGATTATATGTAACCTGTCGGGCAAAAGAAAGATTATGCTTAAAACAAAGGATTTTCCCTCCAAATTACAAACGTTATGAAATGTTACTGGGCTGAAAACAACCACCCCACACCCCAGACTTAAAACTTAGCACCATCGGATAACCCATCTTGTCTGTTCTAGTTTAGCCGTCAATCATGGATGTCCACTCTCTTTCCCTTGTACTTCTATAGATATAAAAGTTAACGCCCAGTTCGCTTGGAACTCAGGTAAACGCCTGAATTATTAACGAAATACATTTAGAAAATGGACAACTAATGGTTTTATTGTAGCTATCGTATCTTTTTATAAAGATGTATATATATGAAGCCGAAGCTTCTTTAAACAGACACGTGTTTGTGTTTGCGCCCAGGTTTAGGCAGTAAAATATACATGGTGTTTAAAAAGTAAAACTAATTTATCACTCTCACTACACTGAAAACATACCCTCTCATTCACATTCACATTTGTATATCTGCCGGTTTCCAAATGCATAGGAGCAGTTCCTCATATGAATTTGGGGAAGGCAGGGCGGTATGGAATATGTGAAATGATTGTATCTTCAATTCTTTATAGTTACTTATACACATCCCTGATAGCAATGTTCGTTAGGCCAACATTGGCCAACGTAGGCCCAATGATGGCCAATGTTGGTCCAACATTGGCCCAACGGACATTGCTATCTGGGTAGTGGTTAAACACACTTAAAATTGTAAATGTCTTGGAAACCTCGTCTTTCCAAAATTCGAAATGACTTGAAAACCTCATCTTTTCGAGACATTTCCAAGCTGGTAAATGTGGACTTTTTTTCTAGTGAAAGAGACGGCACATCGTCCTGAATGTTCAGGCTTGATCCACCACATGGGCACAATGCATGAAGCCTTTCCTTATGTCCACTATGGCGTATGGCTCGAAGTCTTCAACAAGTGACTAAAAGTCAACTCAAAACACACAATAATCAACTGTAGTACCGTGTTTTACTACAGTACCAGTAAACCCATTGAATCGTTCTTTTCCTTGCACATATATAAGGCGTATTTATGAAACACGTTTAAACTTGTCACACAATCTACATACCTACTATAATGCGACTCCATGGTGAACTTTAATCAACAGATATCTCATCATATTTTACCTAATTAAAACAGTTGTCGATCATCACCATCGCGCATGCCTGAGGTGTACAGCTATGTCGTCGGACGCTTCACCTGACATCCTTAATTAAGTACAACATTTATTTCAAATTTCTGGGAGGTAATTTTTTAAGTCACGTAATTGTCTTTACAACTACTCACAATACATGTCCAAAATAAATCTGCTCGCTAAAGACTGAAAGTATGCATGTTTTATCGTTAAATGCATGAGGCTGCATGGCCGAAAATTCTTTGAGATCTTTCCGTCTAGGTGCCATGACACTTTGAGCAGACGTCATACTAAGCATTTGAGAGTTATTCCCCTTGTAACAGGTGTAACAGGTGTTAAGTCAAATTTGTACCCCCTAAAATTTCATACCCGATAACTATTGCTAAGATGAAATAAACTTTCATTTAAAAGAACCAGCTACTGCTGGCAAGAATCACAGCGGCCATTTTGTGAACTTTAATATGGCACATGAGTGTATCATCGTGGTCAAGCACATCTATTTTCACAAAATAAATCAACACCACGTTTATCTATCGGGCAGGAGAAAACATCATTTCTGTCACACTAAAACGATGATTCGCAGTGCAAGATAAGTGGATGTAGGTATATTATGTATGTACCAGCTGTATGTGTCTGCACGTCTCTCTTTATGCATTATCTTACCCGTGACGATCTGGGTTGGAATTGGTCTTCAGTAACCCATGCTTGCCGTAAGAAGCGAACCGGATCGTGTGGTCAGGCTCGCTGACTTGGTTGACACACGTCATCGGTTCCCAAATGCGTAGATCGATGCTCATGCTGTCGATCACTGGATTGTCTGTTCCAAACTCGATTATTCACAGAACGCCGCCATATAGCTGAAATATTGCTGAGTGTGGCTTAACACTAAACTCACTCATTAAACATTATCTCATGTACCATTCCTCAGCTTGGCACCTCAGCTGTTTAAGTTCCTTGGGTATTTCGAGCTGTGCTTACAAGCATCAGTACCAATATATATGGCTACATTCGACTACACGACAATATCTAACACTTCAGTGATTAGCCATGACTGTTGAAGTGTTAGATTATCATCTGTAAACAGCAGTGTTTGCTATTGACGATGAAGGCAGTGTGGTGGAGGACTCGCGTATGTAGACCAGGAGTTGAGTCGACAATAAACCTGTCACAAACCACGTCACTATAGTCAAGTTGCAGGCTATTCACATGCGACTCTAGATACCCACATCCCTAGTCTGATTGACATGACGCAGGTTGTAGATTTCACTCTGTAATCTACAAGCTGTATGTCACTAAGTTGGAGGTAATCGCTGTCAGTAATCACAACAACTTGCTGCAGTTACTTCTCCTGAGAGAGGCTGAGTGTCCGGGGTTGAGTCGTTATTTGGATGACAATATTCAAAAAGATCAACCATTATTAAAGTGGGATGAACTTTTATTACGAAATATAACCCTGACATAAGGACCAAACAAACCCTGCCCCTAGATGTTTACTAGTGCGTGAGTACCCTGCTTGCTTGGCTCGGCTTCAAACCTAAGTTGATGTGTCTGTCCCAACTTGTGTTTATGACATTTAGGACTATACACTTGACGGACACACTCACGCACACGCACGTACGCTCGCACACACATGTCTGTGTAAAGATTCTTCAGTTTTCTTTTCCTTCTAGTTATTGAAATAATTAATACTATTTTTCCGTTTTCTAAATGTATTTCGCCAAGTGCAATAATTTAGGTGTGTACCTGAGTTCCCGGAGCTCTAGCTGTGAACGTTGATATCTCTGGAATGGGTGTGTCAATGAGTTCCTGTGAAAAGTGATTTCACCGCCTTACTCAAAGACACAATGCCACACTTTTTCGACAATATTTTGACCTCTATTATATATATGGGGCATATGCACTCACTTTAGCTTATGCAATGAAAGACTTATTATCACTTACGACTTGCATGAAATTGATAACTGAAACTTCAAGGCGAACAGTTTCCAAACAGGGAACACTTGCCATATATGGAATCTAAACCATTGAAAACTGTCGCACGCGATGTTGTCGGTATTTGCCGAACTGATATCAATCACAAGTTGTGCGTAGGATATTCGTAAAGAGTGCTCCAAGGGACATAACACTATGGGGTTCGCTTGGAATAATGCTAGTTAGCGCGAGAGTCGATTTAATACAACGTTGCATTAATTCATTCAAACTTAATAAATTAATATTGTGAGCTAAATACTTGATTTAAAAATAAATAAATTACAAGGTAGCTTCCCTGAGGGGTGATAGTTAGTATTATTGAGAGAAATGCATTATGTATTTTTAGAGAAGTGTGGTGTGATATAGAGCCTTTAAATATGCTGTAATAATCCACAGTATTTAAAGCTTAAAGGCGATGCAAATGTACCATGTATGTAATGACATATCTATGTTCCCTATTTATTATTCTGTTTTCCTGTATTCATATCAGTTTTATTTGTTTAATTGTGAATGATTGCTGTAGAGTTCAAATTTCCTTAGCTGGATAATATGTCTATATTATGGAATAAAATATGTTTACATCAAACCTATCCCATCTTTGAATTACCGATCATTTTGAGGGTACAAGTCCTGACTGCCACTTGGTTGGAATACAATGATGTACTTGAGCTAACCACCTCAATAAAATGGCGTAAAATGCTCCCATGAAAGTAATGTATCTAATGTTAAATGTGAAGGACTATTAAACTTGAGTTCAAGATGTATAAGAATATTGCAGTAAAGCTTTGATGTTTCCACAACCAGTGCCAGATCGCACTCAATATCTATAACTGTTGCAGTCGTGACGTAAGTGGTCATTGTCATTGCCGTGAAACACGTCCAGTCATATCTGACACTGAGCAGGTGGCAAGTACCCGCCATTTTGTATTTCTGACTTTCGGGGCACGCACCTGTCAATCGTCCACTTATTCACGGGTGATAATTGCTCGTGCCTCCCGATTATGGCTCAATATACCCTACCGTACCCCACAAAGGCTACCGAGTATCGCCAATTCAGCTTTCATTATAGATAAAAACAATAAAATGTCACCCCTCAAAGGCACCCATGACATCGTATCGTTTTGTAGAAGTGGACTATCTGTCTTTCGGAAGATACTCAGTATGCTGTATATTACAAATTCGGCCCTGTAGATACTGCTCCCCTAACAAGGTATTCCATTGTCTTTTACAAATAGATCTATAGTGAGTTATATACACACTTTGATATATTTATGGCCTGTATGGTAGGTCCCAACAGAGACAACGAGCACCTTGATATATAATATCTGGCTCAATTACCTCAATTTCACTGGCAGCAACAATGAATGGGACTGATAGCATGCGTCATATTTCCCTTATGACAGGTTATAGTTTAGATAAGCTTGTTGAATCAACCTTAGACGTGAATTGGCATGCTCGATTTCTCCAGTTGATGACATCATTAACGTTCGGATAACGTCGTAAAACGTCGTGTATCTCCGGTAATAATGTTTTCATCGGAAACAACCGAAATATTCAATTAGCGACAGGTGCAAAAAGTAAAAGGGGAATACAATACTGTTGAGTGGCACATTAAGTATTAATAGCACAGGTGAATACAATCTCATCAAGCATTTAAGTTTGAATAGATGTGGGGGGTTGCCTGCACCTTCACTCACATGGGTGTTGCCAGAATGTCGCTCCACCTAATTAGAATCTGTTAAGATTGATTTGCCTTTAAAAGTCAGAAAAATAAGAACAGGAAAATGATTCATCTGTCAATTTGATCCTATAAATAATTCATTACAGCTATCTAGTCCGTAACGACAATTTCCTTTTTTGACAGGATCTGTTTAAAATGTTATTGTGTACAACCAAGACGCGTCTACGACTTTGAACGACCTTAATTTTCAATATTTTGACACGTTGCATTAATAAACGGGAGCAGTTTTCCCAATCAGTGAGCTCGACTTATCCATGAAACTGAAAGAGAAGATCGAAAAGTACAAGCTTCAAAGACGCTGTAGACAAACAGAGAATACACCATGGCCAATTTCAGACACGATAATGACATACAGAAAATTTAATTTTCAGATTTAAATAAGAACTATGGCCTTGAACGTCAATACGTGCTCAAGGGTTTATCTGTTCAAGTGCAGCCAGGGACTAAATTGCTTCACCATTGCACACAATGAATGTTTCCGCCTTATCCCTCTTCCACCCAGACGGCCGAGTAGTTTTGTCCACACCAAATGCACAGCATAGCTGTCATTCTGATTTTAAAGATTTTTCAACCAATTTGCTGTTCACGCTGTGATGCGCCGTACCGTATGGGCACACTCTGTTTGTTTAGACAAATAAATGGGCGAATGTTTTGAGTTTTAGTGTACTTCCATCAACTGACTGGGAATAGTTTAGGGTGAGTGGCCATTTAATCATGTATGGCAAAACTAACGACAAAAAAATCTGTCATTTATCAAGCGTATACAATTAATCTGAACCCTCGCGTTTTGATGAATCATAGCATCGCGTAATAATGAGGTATTTAGGAGAACAAAGCATACATAAGACGAATAAAAAACTATAACCACAAACCAGAATAAAACCCAAAAGGAAAAACAAAGATATTCATCACCGTGATGAAAATAGATACGACAGAATTACTCACCATGAAAGTAATTATTAGAACATCTCTCATTTCCTGCCCTTCCTGAATTTGAGAATAGGATGGCAGCAAGGAAATATTTTGCTTCCTATCTTTTTTGTTATGCATATATGTGTCATGAACTATTGCGTTACGCAACCCTTTGATTCCCTGAGGGACTGAGGTGTCATAAGGTCCGGATTCTCACATACAATAACACCCAAGGACAAGTATATGTTATACCCTTAAACTCCAAACTAACATTGATTTCTTCTTATTTGCTGCTGAACTTCCACAGATCTATCCGCCGTGATCTTGCTGGAATATTGTTAAACTAACTCTCTCATTCGCCAAAGCCCTAAATGATTCGACTATGTATACGTTACAAAAACAGCATTAATGTGTATGTACGCATTAACGTGAAGACCCCTCTTACATTCATGTTTAACCGGCATTATATATACCGAGGCTCTTTATTCTCCTTACCGTCTTCACACAATTCATTAGATATCCTTAGTTACATGATTAATTCGGAATTATTCAAACTAAAATGATTAAAGACAGTAAGCATTGTGTATTTGAAAAGACTGTTCTAGTGATCATATAAAGGCACCATATTTTTCATTCATAAAGAGCTGCGGTTCGTGCTTTGTCTGATACTTACCAAGAGATTATAATTCAGGAATATACATTAAGGTCACATTACCGGGGACAATGCTGCAACAGCTTACACAAATTCTGCCCAAGAAGATATAAGGAGTAATTTCTCACGCCACCAAGCGTTGACACGGGTGTATACAAGCCGCATTAATATTTTAGCACATTTCGCACGTGCATGTTTTCAAGCCAAATTTGAATTCAGCTTGGTCAATAGAAGGTTTGTGGAGCATAACCAGAGCCTTAATGTACGTGTGCTGCTTCATTACCATCGCTGCAGTGACTAATTGACTTGGAAATAATGACTATGTCATCATATTAACGCCATCTAATTAACAAAGAGATCAATGCCATCTATAACAGACCGAGAAAAAAACTTCCCCGTAATTTTCGCAACAACATATTCGTAAATGATACTTTCTCCTCCAATTATGGGCTGTTAATAGGGATGTGTGTTGATCCTCATGGCAACCAGCAGCCAGGTATGTCACCCCAACCAATTATCCAATTAAGGTGATTAGCACCAGCACATGTGACAAAGGCGCGTCGATAAACTAATCAATTCCCCAAACCATCTAATCTACTATTGATAATAAGTTCTACACCTGAACCCGGTAATCATCTTCTAATTATTATTGTAATTATTTATTACCTGGGACAACGCTCTGCTGCCTTCTATTGTGTATGGCATATGACAAATTGCCCATGACTGCGTCGGGCTCTACAGACTAAGCTTTGATGTAGCGAAGCCAACACAACACAGTGTGTGGAGCTCACCCTCATGTCCACCCAATAGGAACTCGGGAACGACTACTGTCTTATCTCAAGCAAATAAAATCAAGGATTAACTTTGGGTGATCGGCCGTGATAGCCGTTGTCACAATCGACAGGAAGACGGCGTATCCGTGTTGTAGCAGACGACTCGGAGCAGACGATACTTGTCATCAGACGACACCAGCAGTCGATTACACATCTCGGCTTTACATTCAACTGAAGTAGTCTTAAAGAGTGCAGTTACTGATGATTTACCAGCAAGTCAGATATTGTTGTGAAAATATGGTCTTCTACGGGATGCAGTACTTCTTTTGTCGTTAAAGTGGCAATCTTGCAGGAACTTTCAAAGGACCAGTTTGCAGCGGCTTGAGAGACGAAGACGAGGTCGCAATTAGAACTGATCTTATTGTTGGTGAAGACTTTCCAAATTGAAGATATTACAGTAAATTCAGTGGGAACAGTCTTCAGTATTCAGTGACGGGACAAGTGTTGGATGCCTACTCACCATTCTTTGACTCCAGTATTTTTTATTTCAAGAATGGACCCATGTTGCAATCACGGCACAGTTAGTTTGATTTAACCTGATTTACACTGAGTGGAAGCGGTGCCTTACGAGAGCCTAGCACGCGATGGATCTGTCCATGTCTAGAAGAAGCGTAATTTCTGAAGGAAAACCGCCCTTCAAGCATTCAATTGACAATATCCTGAAGCGGCAGGAAGAGGAGAACCTCTGTTCGTCAGAAGATAAGGCAGACGAGAGAGACAGCGACCCCGAGGTCGACCCTGGTGTGTCAGGCACGGAACTAGCAGGTGAATAATGCACTCTGTTGTAAACATGAGAGGGTAGGGTGGGAGTAACGTGGTGGTGTACGGGCCCAAGTAGAAGTGGGTTCTTTATTCATGGGTGGGATGGGCGGTGGTTGTAGACGATGCAGGGGGTGGGGATGATTGTAGATGGTACATGAATAGGGGTGGGGATGGTTATAGATGGTGTGATGGATAAGTGTAGTTGAAGATGTTATAGATGTAGTTTCGTGGTGAGGGTGTGGGGTGGGGAGGGATGGGGTTTCGATGGTGTAGAAGTTCAGTATGGTAGTTTGTAAATGGCTTAGATGTGGAGTGGGGTAGTTTGTAGATGGTAGATGTGTGTGGGTAGGTTGGAAATGGCGTAGATGTGGGGTAGGTGTAGGTTGTAGATGTGGGGTAGGTGTAGGTTGTAGATGTGGGGTAGGGGTAGGTTGTAGATGTGGGGTGGGGATAGATTAAAGATTGTGAAAACCCATTGGTATAATGTAATTACGTGTGTAATCTCCCGAACTCACAGGCCACATTTTATCGATGCCTACTGTCACAGTTCTACGCCGCTCCTCAGGTCAGATGGAGATACACCAGTAGGGAGATATTTACCCACCTCTTCAAAGGAAACGGCTGCATTTTGTATTATATTTTACCGAAAACAGAATAGGCTCTACAATACCGGGCAGCAGAAAGTATACGCTTGGTTAATGGATTTGATCAAATAAGCACAAACGTTGTGGAAATGTTACTGGACTTACACCTGCCGTATCACTGCAAATCTAAGGCTCAAAACACAATTATCATACCCGCATCAAATATACATCGACCCTCGACTGTCCGTTTTTTGTTTTGCCCGGCAAATCATGTTCTGTATGCCTTCTTGTTACGCACTGCATATGTTCCACGTACTAAGTATATACCAAGTTTAACTGGGGCAGTGTGTGTGAAACTGGGAGAATTATGTATCTCAACTGTTGATACACTGCAGATGTTGCTTTATTGGCGACTGTATATAGAGGTTTTGAAATTTTTGTACCATCATTTTGATCCATCTAGACTTGAGGATTTGCAAACCCGTGCCCGTAGATTTAGAATAATCCAGTGATCACTGCCTGCAAACAGACATGTACAGCGGCCTGCGTCTTGCTGTCTCCACCATAAAGGAGTGCGAGTTACGTGCACCCTGTATCTCGTGCTTGTGACCAGTCCCATATATATTTTTGCAGATATGATTTAGAATACACCAGGTTTGTCTCTCCCTTGTTGATAACGATACCTGTGATGGTACGTGTGGAATGAGGTGCTGTACACGTGGAAATATGTTACAGAACTCCCCAGACCAGTTCCATGATACTCTTGAATGTGCATATGTTACGTCTTCGTGCGTTAACGTTACAGCCGGGTAGTAGAATTGTTACACGTTACGGCCGGGTAGTAGAATTGTTACACGTTACGGCCGGGTAGTAGAATTGTTACACGTTAGGGCCGGGTGGTAGAATTGTTACACGTTACGGCCGGGTAGTAGAATTGTTACACGTTACGGCCGGGTAGTAGAATTGTTACAAATGCAAAACCATAACCCAAATGAACACCATTAGGTCTGTCTTTTTTATTACATCATTACTTAGTTTATGGATTAGTGTTTTTAATTGATGGGTGTGCGGTCGTAATATTAAAAAACATGTATAAAAAGAATAATTAATTTCGTTTATCTATCAGTTATTGATGTTCATGTTTTATTATGAAATGAAAGGTGTTTTTTTAAATGACAAGTCGAAGTGCCCTCCCAATAGTGATTTACTTTGATGTTTCTAGTTAACAAACACGGCACAAGACAAAGCAAGTCTCAGAACTCCAATCAATATTGTTGAAGTGTTGGACTGACCTGTCAGAAAGTAACGTGGCAACGTTTTATTATGCTGCACTAAGGCTTTATTAATATGATTAGGTAGATATACATACATATATGTTTTATTTTACAGTATGTATCAGAGGAAAACGGTTCATGTTTGGATATGTCTTAGCAACTGCCACCGCCCTCACCCTAAATTCTTATTAAGAAATTAAGGTCGCATTTCTATTAGATCAAAACGGCTTTTCTTACATATGTAATAACCTCGATGTGTTTTGAAGAAGTATATGCGAATATTCTAGTTATCTTCTTGTATGCCAGTTTGGTTTCATTCTCATTGTCTTAGTAACATTACATGTCATGATACGCCTTTGTTACTCATTGTGGATTGAAAAGCTGAACTTTTTTTGAGTGAGGGGTGAGTGAGTTAAAATTTATCGTCACATCGGCAATATTTCAGCCATATCGTGACGAGAACATTTTATAATTATATGAAAGGTGAATAAAGTTAGAAATTAAAAAACCTGTTGACGAAGAACAGTAAAACTACTAGTGTATCACAGATATCGATTTAAAACTAGCAATTAAATCTAAAATATTGGAACTATAAATGACATACAATATAAAAACAGGCTGTAGATTGCTAACGACTGAAGGTAGATCACCATACTAGAGACCATGGGGACTTATAGTACATTTGCTTCCTGCATGGACCCTAGCTGGATTTACACCATCCCTTCAGCCGTCAGCAAGTTTAGACGATTTAGCCATAAGTTAAAATAACACATATTCTACGCTTAAAAATAATGGTATGTTTAAATTTACTTTGAATGTTTTGGGACTTACGTACCCCCATTTGAGTGAGGAACCTCTGCTGGCGAAACTTATCCGCAGGTGGGACAAATGTTTTCATAATGCTTACAGTTTGTCAAAATATGTTGCAAATACGTTATGCGTCATGACCCTTTTATACCTGTATGTTTTCACATTGCAAATATATTTCACATATATCTCAAAGTTTTGAGAAAGAAACAGTTAGAAAATTGGTTTAATATTTTAATTTTCGAAAAAAATATTTTTCTCCATAGTATGTAGCTTATTTCTCAAAATAAATAGATATTTTTCCTTTTTGTAAGCTTTATTAACTGATAAATAGGAGGATGGATGACCTGAAAGCAGCCTGCAATGTTTGGTGGCCAGTCCAAGAATGAATCACCTTCACAAAATGTTTTACTTCAGTCATTACTCAAGTTGTAGTGTGAAGGGGCAAATGGGAACATTGAAATCTATTCCATTTTTGTGATACTGTAGGCCGTCGGATGCTTGGTCAAAATCAAGTTTAGACAGACAGCAGCGAAATCACGATCACTGTTCAATTACTGTGTCGACTCCTCATCTCAATGCATACGTTATGGCGTAATACAAATTAATCTAAGTAGAGACATTAGACACCATATTGTAAGAAACATTTTTATCTGAGTATATCTTGTCAGAAGTGCTGAAATATTTAGATATAATTACTCAATTAAATAAACATTACTTGTTTTGTTCAGTAGTTGATGGGTTAAAACAGAATGAAGGTGGTTTGATAAATATAAATGAACCAGTTTATTCACACGACCACGTATATTCATTTCAAGTTCCCTGTAAGCCAGTGAAACAATATCCAAGGTAATTTATACCGCTCAACCGAATGATAGACTATCTATGTAGACATGGGCACGTGTATTCTTGTTACATTCGGCTGAACACGTCTGCTCCATAAATAATCTATGTACAATAATTAATCCATGTACCATAAAAGGAATTCAAGTCGGCTGAAACGTGTGCTCCATAATTAATCTATGTACCATAATTAATCTATGTACCATAATTAACCGATGAACCATAATATGAATTAAAGTTTGTTGACACGTATGCTCCATAATTAATCTATCTACCATAATTAATCTATCTACCATAATAAATCTATGTACCAAACTTAATCTATGTACCATTATATGAATTCAAGTCGGTTGACACGCGTATTCCATAATTAATCTATGTACCAAACTTAATCTATGTACAATAATGTGAATTCAAGTCGGCTGACACGTGTGTTCCATAATTAATCTATGGACCATCATTAATCTATATACCACAATTAATCTATGTACCATAATTATTCTATGTACCGTACTTCATCTATGTGCCATAATTAATCTCTGTACCATAATATGAATTCAAGTCAGTTGACACGGGTGCTCCATAGTAAATCTATGTACCATAATTATTCTATATGCCATAATGAATCTATGTACCGTAATGAATCTATGTACAATAATGTGAATTCAAGTCGGTTGACACGTGTGTTCCATAATTAATCTTTGTATCATAATTAATCTATGTACCATAATTAATCTGTGTATCATAATAAATCTATGTAAAATAATTAATCTATGTACCATAATTAATCTATTTAATTATTTAATTCCATTTAATTGTGTACCATAATAAGAATTCAAGTCTGTTGACACGAGTGCTCCATAATAAATGTATGTACCATAATTAATCTATGTACCATAATTAATCTATGTACCATAATTAATCTATGTACCATAATTAATCTATGTGCCATAATCTATGTGCCATAATTAATCTATGTACCACAATTAATCTATGTACCATGATTAATCTATGTACCATAATTAATCTATGTACCATGATTAATCTATGATCCATAATATGAATTCAAGTCGGCTGACACGTGTACTGGTGTTAGTCCCAAATAGTTCCGAATTCTCAGTGAATGTCTCCTAAATCATCAGTGGAGCAGAGCTGTTCGAAACGATGTGTACTAAAATTAACAGCAATGCCATGTAGATTTCTCTCTCGATATGACCACGACATTTAATAGGTACTAACTTACAGTAACAATGATCGCACACATCGTCCTATGAGTTGAGCACGGCCTCAAACATTACTGATTTTATTTGTTTTATTTTATTGATATTATTTTCCCCCAATCCTAAGAGTTAGTTAATTTCATTTTCAAACCCTTGCGTGTCCATATTAAGATCTGACAAATTCCAATATTTTCTGTGTTGTGTGTGGTTGGTTCTGCCGACCAACAGTGTGACTCAGGGGAGATCAAAGCGCACAGAAAAATGTTAAGATGTATTGAACTGTACCATGGTGTCCCAAATAATGAAATAAAGACATGTGTGTACAGGACAAAATAACAAATAATAATAAATTGATTTAAAATACTTATTTCCAACTGGCATTCCCAAATATAACTTGTCTAAAACAATCTTTCTTCAGATAGGGTTTGGACGCTGAATCCGTTCTATATAACCTTAGCAGGCAGCAGCAACAATCTTTGGTTTAATTTCATTGATAGTTCACTCGGTGGACAAGATAAGGTGGACTTTGATGGCAAATATATTTGATTATCGGAGGATAATAGACCACTTTTCATGTGACAGATTCACAGACTTCCAGTTTGTTATTGGGGACTATAAAGTCCTTTAGAGGGATGTAGCGTATCATCTGAGCGAGAGTGACGGGCCGCCCCCGTATTTCCCCCATACCACTGGGACGCGTGTGCTAAGTCTTTGCTTGTGTCCAACACCAAGATGATATGATATTTTTTCTTTCTTCAAGAAATCGAAATGCCTCTCTTATATATAGAATTGTTCATTGTATATGCCATTTACACTGTGAGACTAAATATCTCTTATGCATGTAACTGATACACGCTACACGTCACTGATATACGTCCGTCACTGATACACATCCGTAACACAGATATACATCCGTCACTGATACACATTCGTCACTGATACACGTCCGTCACAGATACACGTCCGTCACTGATACACGTCCGTCACTGATCCACATCCGTTACTGAAACACGTCCGTCACTGATACGCATCCGTCACTAATATACGTCCGTCACAGATACACATCCGTCACTGATACACATCCGTCACTGATACACGTCCGTCACTGATATACATCCGTCACTGATATACGTCCATCACTGATATACATCCGTCACTGATATACGTCCGTCACAGATATACGTCCGTCAGAGATATACATTCGTCACAGATGCACATCCGTCACAGATACACGTCCGTCACAGATACACGTCCGTCACTGATATACGTCCGTCACAGATGCACATCCGTCACAGATACACGTCCGTCACAGATACACGTCCGTCACTGATATACGTCCGTCACAGATACACATCCGTCACTGATACACATCCGTCACTGATACACGTCCGTCACTGATACACACGTCCGTCACTGATATACGTCCGTCACAGATATACACATCCGTCACTGATATACGTCCGTCACTGATATACGTTCGTCAGTGATATACGTCCGTCACTAATACACGTCCTTCATTGATACACGAAAACCGATACACTCCGTCACTGATCGACGTCCGTCACTGATACCGAAAATTGATAGAATCCGTCACTGACACTCATGTATACATGTCAGTGTATAGCAGGCGCCGTTTCTTGTCACTCTGTTCCTCATATTGATTTGGTTCCACGTAAGACACATGTTGTACTGTGTTTTGTGAACGTGCCCAGGTCCGGGACATAGGAAACTAATGAACTAATTAATATAAACTGCTGTTTACATCTGTTTTGAATCTTCCCCTTTGATGCATCCACCCAACCTAGTCGCTAATTAATTAACTTGGGAAATTTAAAATTAGAGTTATACACATTATCGACACATACTGTCAATATGTGCGATGTTGCGTTGGTATGTTTATACGTGTGTATTTTAGCCGTGCATCAAGATCCACGTGTAGCCTCTGTATGCATATTTCACACACCATCAATCGATCCAAAAAAATGCACACAATAGCTCTGTGGAAATCTAATTAGCTAATTGACTCTAATTACTAGAAATAGTCAGCTGATTTTTTTTCAAGTACGTGTTTACTATTAGACGATTAAATACTAGTGGATATAAGTCAACATTCAGTAATGAATGTCTCAATCCCTCATTGTAGAGGCACGTCTTCGGGAATAATCGGCCAATTGCGGAATCAAACGGAATAGGAAATGTGCGCGTCTATGTGTCTGCCGATATTAGTTGAAGAGAAACGGAAGGATAGGTGCTTCAACCCCATTTGATGGTAAACCCGGATGACTTCGGATGTGAATGAATTCAGGAATTAAATTACAGCTTCAAGATAGTGAGTCTGGTTTATAACTCAGCTTCGAACATTGTTGAAGGTAGAGACCGGCCTCTATTACAGAAATACAGGTATAGGGATGGGGGTTGCCATCCGATAATGCATGGTATATTTTGGATGAACCTCTGTATGTCCTCCCCTAGAGACCACGCCCATCATTCCCCACTCCATGGCGTACATGTTGCTGACAAAACCAGAAACATTACCAACGAATATTAGAGATACGACCCCAGAATCACAGGTTCCTGGTTTGTGTAAATAAAAGAAACGCAACTACTTCATTTGACGATGTAACAGAATTTCGAATGTGTAACTTGAGGTTATGACCTATTCATAAACCAACGTGACATGACCACTTTGTTGCAAACATTTTGCGATGTCCAAAACAATATTCCAGAAATAAATGGACGATTAATGGACTGTTTGGGGTATGTTTATAAGAAGCGACCGCAATTCTATCTGTCCTGTTTCAATGAAATAACACATCTTTTCAGTGAATTACGTCTTTTGCATCACGTGTCAGTATCTAGGTCAAACTAAACTGGACCATCTCTCAGAACACTACGTCAGACGAAGTTATCTTTCCAGAACATTTGCAAAACGTTTACAAAATAGTTCTGTCTCCACCGAAAACTGTAGATCGCCCATTGACAGTGGTAAACGTTGGCAGCACTGTAACCCAGGCTTAGCGGCTGGACAGGGGAAGTGTTGGCTGGAAATAACCAGGCAGAAAATTAAGTGCACATGGATCATTAAAATGATAATTTGGGTCTAATGAGTAGCAATGGCGTGTTCGATATCGGTATAATACATCGGAAAACCTGATGACAAATTAATTTGGCTTGTTCCGGAAATGACAGAGGACCACGAGAAAGGTGCTATAATCGATAAATTGCAATTAGGGACAGGGCAGCGTTCACATGGACAGGTATGCTGGGTAATTAATTAGCGCCAACCCTGACTCTAAGAGGAATCAATGCAGCACGAAAACTGCGGTACTGTCACATCGTTCGTCTCCGACTGCGGCGTACAATAAGCCGTCTACAATGTGATATTGATGTGTGATTGTTGGTAATTGGTGACAAGCAATCTACGACAGACTCTATGTAGAAGGTGACTGTCGTTGTGTTGTCCGTGCCTGGTAACTACTGTCACACTGTGGACACAAAGGCAAACCACTTGTAGAAGTTTTGAATTGTTTTCCAGATCAACTGATTTGAAAATATTTAGCTGTGAAATGCCCAGATTGTCTCCATGAATGTTCTCGCATGGTGTGATGCAAATAGTTTCTAATGGTGACGCTTACAAGTTAACGACTTAATTGTGTAACTGACTTGGATCTGTGGGAAAACAGAGAGCATCGAATGGGCCATTGAGGAAATTAATTTACGTCTTCCTTCCCAAGATATATTTGTCAACTCATTCATTTCCTGTAGATGCATTTCAAGGTCCTTTATTATAATATTGACAAAAGCAATTGTTTGTTGACCGACAGGATGTGTCTTATACAATCGGAAGTAATATTTTTAACTGACCAATGGTGAGCCTGTGTATTGATGTCCCACTGCGGAAAGCAACCTTTCTACCAAACACTGTGTCGGTGTGCTGTGTCATTGTTTTAGACATCTGTCCTCGTATGCAGGTAGAAACGTGTGGGGTAGACATCTATCCAAGCATACAGGTAGAAACGTGTTGGGTTAACATCTATCCGCGCGCCGAGGTATCAACTTGTTGGGTAGACATCTATCAACGCTCCGAGGTAGAAACCTGTGGGGTAGACATCTATCCACGCATACAGGTAGAAACCTGTGGGGTAGACATCTATCCACGCATACAGGTGAATACTGTGGGGTAGACATCTATCCACCCATACAGGTAGAAACCTGTGGGGTAGACATCTATCTACGCAAACAGGTAGAAACATGTTGGGTAGACATCTATTCACGCATACAGGTAAATAATGTGGGATAGACATCTATCCCCGCATACAGGTAGAAACGTGTTGGGTAGACATCTATCCAAGCATACAGGTAGAAGCTTGTTGGGTAGACATCTATCCTTGCACCGAGGTAGAAACTTGTGAGGTAGACATCTATCAACGCAAACAGGTAGAAACTTGTGAGGTAGACATCTATCCACGCATACAGGTAGAAACGTGTGGGGTAGACATCTATCAACGCATACATGTTGAAACACGGGGTGGAGACATCTATCCACGCTTTAAGGCTAAACATGGGAACAAGCTAACCACAGACATAATGGTGGCAGTTGAGGTCACATGACATTTAAATAGACTAGAGTTTAATAAATACAGGAGGATGGATTTCACGATTTATGTATTGTAGATTACCATCAGACTGCAAGCATTTTCCCCGCAAGATAGCTGGATAATGTTAGACAGCGTTCTACTTCTGGGTCTCGGCTTGTCAACTACACTCTGCTTCCATGGGTCAAGAGCACAATCTCAAAACACTCTTAACCTTATATTTTTTACCTCGTTTTGTGAAGTAGCTGGGCTATGCAGTGTCAGTGTTTACTCAATAATTAAGATTTGCTTGTTCAGGAGCTTTAGTATCTATTGACCCGTTAGAATGGCGGTGGTAGACGGTGTGGTCCGTTTAACAGTTATCACAATTATTACAGTGTTAAATCAAAACGTGTCAACAAGCCTTCATAAAATGCCGAGTTTAAAGCTTGTTTTCCCACCACACGAGGAACGATACAGGAACCTGAAATCAAAGGAGGAATTTTTAAACAAAGAATAAATCCAACTCCAAATTGAGATAAGGGACAACCCGAAAGCTTTATAGCTCCAATGAATGTCCCTATTTGTACGGATTATAAGAAGGTTCCACCAAGCGTGTGTGCTGCTTGGTAACACGGCAGTACGAAATGGCGTTCGATTGTGCCGAATATTTTCTCTTTTATCAAAATTATGACATGTTTATGATGAGTTCCGGTTAAGAATTTTGTAATTAAATTAGAGCCGGCTTTGATCGCTGAACAAAAAGCGATCATCTCACTCGATCTTTGAACCATAAAACATTGTACGACTTTGAACCTCAGCCGCTGACGTGAAAATCAAGATGGCGGGTTGATGAATGGCTCGGATGAAAGAGGGACAGAAAGACTCATAGTGACGCTAAAGATACCTTAAATCTCGCGAGGTTTTGATTGGACAGGCTGAGATAATCGCTCTAATAACGAGATAATGAAAACAGAAACATATTGTGTTGTTCACATAAGCTATGAGGTTGTTAGGACCAGCCGATTTGACTTGTTATCAGGTGTGAATTGAATACCGGACAGATAAACACGCCCACCGCACAAATCTACTTGTAGGTCAATTGAGGTGAAATAATCTCAAAATGCACCGTTTACAATACATATTACCCCTCTGTTATAGTAAAGGATGGGCATAACAACCACAGTGACACGCTTGTACTGCAATGATAAATCGTTAATAAGGTTATGTTCGATGGCCCAGTGGTTAGAGTGTTCACTGGTCAAATAGGTACAGTCACCTCTGGTCTTGCAGGTTAAATATACACTGAAAACCAAACACACTGTCAACTGAGACAACAATGGTAAAGGTCTGATAGAAGAACACAGCTATATTAAAGGGAGGCAATAAAGTAGAAATGTGTTGTGTTCGGATAATTCTCGCCCTGATGTAGATCAGATAGCCTCTGTGATGTGTATGGACGGAAGGATTAGCAGGTAGCCACGGATTACTGCCATATTGGGCAGGGATTATCAATACGATATCGTTGAAGTGCTGTACAATTCAGGACTAAACAACTCCAATTCAACGAGCTGTGTTCCTCGAGTCAATGATTTGGACATCGGTGATTCTTCCTAAGATACGCGCCAGTTTAAATTACGTAGATAACAAGTGACAGCTGAATTTGTAGGATCTGTGCCGGTGTTCTGGGGCGCTGTAGTTTAAATTATGTCTCCCGTAATTGCTGTTGAGAGAGGGATTAAGAGAGACAGGTTTACGAGATTTCGCTCAATCTACAAGATTTTATAGAATTGTAATAACGTGCTGTCCCAGAATTATATTGTTTTATTGCAGTTCATAATTGGTATTCATTAATTTCTGCATGGTATAGTGATTCAAACAAATAATAAATTCCAAAGTGTAAATCATCCAATTTTGTTTAGGCCAATGAGAGCGTACGTTATATGTAAATATACATATTCTATCACAGATGTTCACAAGAAAATAGTTTCAGTATGTGTGTGTTGGGAACTAGAAGACCCAGAATATCGCTGACGTCACTGCTCTACTTCCAGATTCGGACACTCGGAGATGTTCCTCCCTCCGTTGTTCGGCGAGTCCCGAGGGCAGCCCAACCAGTGGTGGCAGCAGCCTGCCCCAAACCCACGGTCTTGGAGACCCCCTGAACACGTCCCTACCCCAGGGGGGCACCGGGGAGACTCGGATGGGAGCAGCAGGGGACCACTATCTGATGAACAGGGAGACCAAGAGGAGTCCCGATAGTGGTGAGTGCTGTGTTTACTGATGCATGACTAGAACCTCATAACACTGACATATGCTGAGTGTCCAGTATGCGCATGTTGCTCAATGTAACGTCGATTAAACCTTACTGCAGCAGGAACAGAGGGACCAGTGTCTAAGAAGCGACGTTTTCGAACGACCTTCACCTCGGAGCAACTGAAGGCCTTGGAGCATGTGTTCCAGGTGACACACTACCCCGACATCAACACGAGGGACGACCTGTCCAGAAAGACGGGACTGTCAGAGGAAAGAGTGCAGGTGAGGGGGTAGGGGGATGTGGTTGTGTGTGTGTGTGTGCGTGCGTGCGTGCGTGCGTGCGTGCGTGAGCGCGTGCGTGTGTAAGCACCGATGAAGGAGAGAGAGAGCAAAGTTTGTAGCAGTCATGAAAGAGAGAGCGGGTCTGCATGGAGCATTCATGGATGAGAGAGTGGGGTCTGCATGGAACATTGATGGAGGAGAGAGTGGAGTCTGCATGGAGCATTGATGGAGGAGAGAGAGGAGTCTGCATGGAGCATTGATGGAGGAGAGAACGGGGTCTGCATGGAGCATTGATGGAGGAGAGAGTGGAGTCTGCATAGAGCACTGAAGGAGGAGAGAGAGCGGAGTCTGCATGGAGCATCTGCATGGATGGTGGAGGAGAGAGTGGGGTCTGCATTGATGGAGCATTGATGGAGGAGAGAGAGTGGAGTCTGCATGGAGCATTGATGGAGGAGAGAACGGGGTCTGCATGGAGCATTGATGGAGGAGAGAGTGGAGTCTGCATGGAGCATTGATGGAGGAGAGAGTGGAGTCTGCATGGAGCATTGATGGAGGAGAGAGTGGAGTCTGCATGGAGCATTGATGGAGGAGAGAGTGGAGTCTGCATGGGAGAGAGAACGGTCTGCATGGAGCATTGATGGAGGAGAGAGGGAGTCTGCATGGAGCAGATGGAGTCTGCATGGAGCATTGATGGAGGAGAGAGTGGAGTCTGCATGGAGCATTGATGGAGGAGAGTGGAGTCTGCATGGAGCATTGATGGAGGAGAGAGTGGAGTCTGCATGGAGCATTGATGGAGGAGAGAGTGGGAGTCTGCATGGAGCATTGATGGAGGAGAGAGTGGAGTCTGCATGGAGCATTGATGGAGGAGAGAGTGGAGTCTGCATGGAGCATTGATGGAGGAGAGAGTGGAGTGGAGTCTGCATGGAGCATTGATGGAGGAGAGAGTGGAGTCTGCATGGAGCATTGATGGATGGAGGAGAGGGAGTCTGCATGGAGCATTGATGGAGGAGAGAGTGGAGTCTGCATGGAGCATTGATGGAGGAGAGAGTGGAGTCTGCATGGAGCATTGATGGAGGAGAGAGAGTGGAGTCTGCATGGAGCATTGATGGAGGAGAGGAGCATTGATGGAGGAGAGATAGGGTCTGCAGTCTGCATGGAGCAATGATGGAGGAGAGAGGGAGTCTGCATGGAGCATTGATGGAGGAGAGAGTGGAGTCTGCATGGAGCATTGATGGAGGAGAGAGTGGAGTCTGCATGGAGCATTGATGGAGGAGAGAGTGGAGTCTGCATGGAGCATTGATGGAGGAGAGTGGAGTCTGCATGGAGCATTGATGGAGGAGAGAGTGGAGTCTGCATGGAGCATTGATGGAGGAGAGAGTGGAGTCTGCATGGAGCATTGATGGAGGAGAGAGTGGAGTCTGCATGGAGCATTGTTGGAGGATTTGCGGGGTCTGCATGGAGCGTTGTGTAAAGATCTACGATGATGATCTGCTAGATCCTGCCCTATCCATGCAGTCATGTAAATCCATACTGTCCTCTCCTCAGATCTGGTTCCAGAACAGGCGGGCCAAATGGCGGAAGCACGAGAAACTTGGCAACTTCGGGGGCTTACAGGATTTGAAGGAAGTCAGCTTTGTCCCTGCACCAAAGACCGTCATCAGACTAGACGAGGAAAAGGTACAGTACACACGTAATAATAATAATGAGGGTACTTACACCGCACCACAAAGGGGTATGCTCAAAGCGCGTACAAACAGCACAACATTATTACCCCGGATAACCCAAGCTGCCTGTTAGGCGCTAGAAGGCTTTAGTCACATGACTTATCCAGCCGGGTACCGATTTTTCTGCTTGGTGAACAGAGGCAAATTTGAACAAACTCACTTGCCTAAGGTGAGATCACATGTATCACGTGTTTCGGTGTGGGGCAGGACTGAAGTCCTGGAAACTCAGGAATAAAGCTGCCAAACATGGTCAACCATCCAAGGCTTATCCGCAGAAAGTATAAACTGTCCACTCTACACACGTGCAGATAGTGTAAACTGTCCACTCTACACACGTGCAGATAGTGTAAACTGTCCACAATACACACGTGCAGATAGTATAAACTGTCCACTCTACACACGTGCAGATAGTATAAACTATCCACTCTACACACGTGCAGATAGTATAAACTGTCCACTCTGCAGATACACTGTGCAGATAGTATAAACTATCCACTATACACACGTGCAGATAGTATAAACTGTCCACTATACACACGTGCAGATAGTATAAACTGTCCACTCTACACACGTGCAGATAGTATAAACTGTCCACCACACTACACACGTGCAGATAGTATAAACTGTCTACCATACACACGTGCAGATAGTATAAACTGTCCACTCTACACACGTGCAGATAGTATAAACTGTCCACCATACACACGTGCAGATAGTATAAACTGTCCACCATACACACGTGCAGATAGTATACACTGTATATCACTATTGATGTTTGGTTTGTTCGTCCATCTAAAGACCGTTGACTACAGCTGCAGTTAAGATTAGATATTACATTGCACTGTTAGCAGTGGATCCAAACGATATAGCGCATTTTGACAATGAAGATCCTTTTGTTTCAGAAACCGTCCAGGAAAGTGGATTCTGGAGACAAGTCCGGCGACGAATCTCCTGATCTTGAGAAGTCCCCATCTCTCAGTATAGTGCCGCCGCCATACACCCTCCTTCAGCCTCACTTTGGAATCCCGCCTTTCCTTTATTACCAAGCATGCCTTCCTGGAACCGTTCCCAACAGCAGACGAGCAGACAGTCTGACATCACTGCGTCTAAAGGCGCGGGAATACGAAGCTGCCTTAGAGATGCAGTATTTATACAAATAGACTGAATAGAGAATTCCGGCAGATGCGTGTATATATTACAATCTTCAGACTGCACGTGCAACAGGTGCGTCGTCTTGGTGTTTTTATAAAGTCTGCATATAGTGCACGTGCTTCAGGTGCACAGTCGTTGTGTTTGCATAAGTTACAAGCAGGCTGCACTTTCTTCACGTGTCTCAGCATGTACGGAAACTGATATTAACCCGCACGTGCTCCACGTGTCTCAGTGTGTACGTAAACTGGATATAGACTGCACGTTTTACTGGCGCACTGTCGTAGCCTACTGTGGGGCCGACACAATATTGTACCCGGACATTCTTGAAAAGAACCAATCCCTGACTGTGTTGCAAGTGCTATAACCAATTGACAGTGTGTTTCAAACCAATGGTGCTGGTTCAAGACATCGTCCAAGCATCTGTGTGATAAATCATCAAATAATGCATAAACAAACACCATCCCTTGCAGCCGAGCTTTTAAGCTCCTAGTGTGTAGCAGTATCGAATCAAATATACTGAACAAAAAAGAAGCTTCACATGTGTTACGTTTTGCCCCAAACATACCCACATAGAACAAAATGTGTTGCTAGTGGACAAATCTGGTTTATGGACGTAATATACACTAAAACAGGATTAGGCATTAAGGTGGGCTTGGTGCACCCTCCACAGTCGACAATAGCACGATGGGGTCATTCTTTTATTTCACGGGACTAGCCATCTGTATTGGAGCTTGTTCAGTACTGCGTATACCCCACTCACGCATTCACAACAGCATGTCAACGTTGTCTCACTGACTGCTTAACACCCGCGAACACGGCATTAGACAACCTGCTCCATTGCTGTACAAACATGGCGTCCACCTCTTGAACATTCTGGGAGTGACGTCTCAAGGCACAAAGCTTTCTTCCAAGAGCATACGTGTTCGATGGAATCGAGGCCAGGTGATCTTGATGGCCGCCCAGTGACGTCAATACCTGCAGTTTGCAGGCGCAGTTGTGACCATGCAGTGCAGACGTTAATTACGGTTTACTTGTGTCAGCATCAACCCCCCAAAAATTACTTTGTGCACGAAGATGGGCAGCGCACAAGCGGTTTCCTTTGGTCTTGGCAGTTTAGCGACCCTAAACAGTGCGTTACTGGTTGACGTTGCGGTCGTAGAACGATAAAATGACGCAGCCAAACTTGGTTGACGTCACACGTGGCCGTTCTGACCTAGGGCGATCATATGTCGTACCTGTTTGGTGCACAGGGTTTCCACAGGTTGTGTGTCTGTCTACTGCATCATATGGCACGTGCAACAGCCACTACAGACTGGCCAGCCTTGGGACATGCACGTTCACGTAGAACATTTGTAAGGCGTGGCATGAGAATTGTTTATCTGTCAAGGATCGTCGACGTGTTTTTTTAATGACAAGCACATTCTGCAAACGTGTTGTTGCTAGACACATGGAATTGTGGTCACGTGACCCCACACATGTGCAGGTTCGCGTTTTCACAAAAGTGCGTTCTGCTTTCACCCCACGTAGTTCACCACAGTTGAAATGGACGGGTGCGTCAGGTTATACCTGGCCATTATATGGTATTCGCCCATAGTAACTGCCTTGTGCTATCCAATTTCAATACAATTCATTTCCCCAAGTGTGTAGTTTCTTTTTTTGTTCAGTATATGCTCTCTCAAATCGACACACATGTATTTGTTGGTACAACGTGTTGCGAGGATGTCTTGCTACATCCCTCGCATGGAAGAGTCCATACCCATAGCGGACCTCGTCATCGGACACTATGTTGTCATCGTTATCGTTATGCTTGTATATCACAATAGAAGTGATTTCTGGATTTATCATTTATTGTATACTTATCTTCAACCTTGAAACACCAGTGATGAATAAATTACACTGTAAAAACCTTACCAGTGGAATATCTATTGGAAAGACACTTTATCAGCTTGAATTTACAACTGTGCAATTATTGAAGAATGAGGACTATGTTAATGGATATACAACCTCTTTATTCTGTATAGGCGACGTTTCGACATAGATTCTAATGTTGTCAACCACTTGCTTGACAACGACGTTAGAATCTATGTCGAAACGTCGCCTATGCAGAATAAAGAAGTTGTATATCCATAAAAATTGTCCTCTTTCTTCATCTTCCAAACTTCTAGAATGCCAATCAAAGAAGCGTGCAATTATTGCGATTGTGTAGCAGCCGTCGAAGTAAATAGTTGCGGATTTGGGGCAAGTGATCACCCAACCTTAAAGGCGGTGAGAGTGTATGAAGGGTGTATGATCATTTTGATGACGCTCTCACCGTCTTGAAGGGGGTAATCGTCTTGTTGATACTCTCACTGTCTAGAAGAGAGTGATCGTCTTGTTGATACTCTCACCGCGCACACACATAGACACGCACACTCACGCGCACACGCACACGCTCTTGAGCCTAGTCGCATCAGTAGCATACAGCTTCCAATCTTACCGCTCATATACGTTTATAACAAGCCACAAGCACGGGCCTGTGTTACGTTTATCGGCGAGTTCAAACAACTATAGTATGACCAGAAATTATTGAGAATTTTAGGAATATGTTGAATTGGATATCTAGTATAAACAACCTTGACCAGCTATCAAGTGCTTGGTTTAATTCAAGAGAGACAACTCCGTTAATCCTTTTTCATTAGTTTGTGAAGAGTTATCCCCCTTTGTTTACTTGCTAGCAGACGACATTTTCAGTGATCCTCAGTATGGATGATTTAGAGAAGATGAAGTTGATTTTAGAGTATTATAACAAGGACATCAGATCAGCTAAAGTGATTTCAAGTAGAACAGGGCCCCGTTCCTCAAAGCGATCGTAGCGCTACAACAGTCGTAAGTCTATGTTAAAGTATGGGAGTTACGATCAACTTTGCGCTACGATCGCTTTGAGGAACGGGGCCCAGGCATCCCTTTGTCCACTGTTTATCGTGTTTTGAAAAATATTGCAAATGGATATGGCACTGAGCACCAGGGAGGCGCAGGTAGGCCCAGAAAATTGACTGTCGGTGACAGGAGGCGGTTGGTATTCTTGTTTCTAAAAACAAACGAAGGAGTTTAGAAAACTTAAGGCTGGATATGATTGATAGAGGAACTGTGGCTGTCTGTAAGGAGACAATTAGAACTGAGCTGCATGCAATGGGTTGGCAGAAAAGTCGAGGAATTCCATCACCGATCATGAAACCTGAACAAAAGGAGTGAAGGTTGAACTGGTGCTTACAGCATAGAAATCTTAACTGGGACAATGTGATTTTCTCAGATGAAAGTTCTGTGTGGCTGTTTTCCTAATACACTGAAATTCTGGACCAAACAACTGAAAAACCTTTATATCAGCGCCCAAAGTACAGTCCGAAATTTAACGCGTGGGGTGGCATATCTGTGTTAGGGGCAACGTCCCTCTTTGTATTTGAAGGGAATATGAACAGTGAGCGGTACACAGATATTCTCGAGGGACATTTACTTCCATCTGCTCACGTGTTCTATGGAAATGTTTAGATTTTCCAGCAGGACAACGACCCAAAACATCGTTCAAAGCATTCACAGGCCTGGTTTCGGACCCAAAATATGACATTATTAGATTGGCCAAGCTATAGCCCTGACCTAAATCCAATAGAAAATGTTTGGGGACTTATGAAGGAAGGTGTCAATAAGAAAAATCTGACAAATATTGCTGAAATGACAGAAGAGGTGGTCCGATATTGGGACAGCATGGACCACGCCTTTCTAACTTCTTTGATCAGTAGTATGCCCCGCCGCGTTGAAGCCTGCATTGCTGCCCATGGTGACCTGACAAAATACTAACTGTTCACCTGTCTTTGAATCTGGAGTTATGTTCTGCTAATATTTACATTTAATACGTGAGTAATGAGTGAAAAAAATATAAAAATTACAATCTTTAAATTCTCAATAATTTCTGGTTGTACTGTATATTTACTGTGTATACCTAACTCGACATTATCTGATGCTGCAACACCAGGTCACGTCACATGATGGTAAAGAAGACCAAGGACTCATCTCGTTACATTTATTACACACCCAGAATACATGCCGACCATGGAATATATTTCCACAGTCAGACAACTAGAAAATACATGGAATAAATACAGTTTGGACTATAAAGATAAACAAGTATATAAATCTGTATATTATGTGTAAAAAGACACGGCGACATGCTCTAACCACTCTACTTAGACTGTAAAGGAGGCAGCGAGTCTTTGGGCAGGGCCTTGTCAGGGATCAGCACCTGCAACAGGGAACAACTAGATGAAGATGGGAATACCGTAAATGTTTAAATAGACAACAGATATAATGCTAACTGAGCTTTTAGCAATATCCAGCAATATCACGGTGGGGGACACCAGAAATGGGCTTCACACTTTGTAACCATGTGGGGAATCGAGCCTAGGTCTGACGCGACGTGTGCAGTGACTGTGTGCCAGCTAAGCGGACCGACACAGAATGTGCGCAAGTTATACAATTTAAATTTCCCAGACACAAAAAGACCCGTAATATTAATTTTTTGATAAATGAAAATGACGCGTTTAACGATATTCAAGAGTGCAGCATTAGGCCCCTTGGTTGCTAGGAGTACAAGCTTCGTTACAATATTGAGAGCTCAGGCGTGCATCAATCGCAGGAACTGGGGCGTGAGGGCTTTGGAGCGTTAGGAGTTGGGGGATGTGGGCGTGGGAGGCAGAGGAACCAGGAGTGGGGTTGTCGGACACGAGGACTTTGGGTGTGAGGCCTGGAGGGCGGTACGTCAAAGAAATATCCAGGAGTACTAGTCCCCCAGTATTTTGTGTACTGTCTGCGTTTTTACGTTCTTTGTCGCTGAACTTTACTGGAAACAACCGAAAAATACTCGTAAAATAAGCTGTCTGTTGTGAGGGTGTAGAGAACAAAGCCCACCTGGTCCTTGATGCGCCTGTTGGCCGCCACCTGCTGCTGCTTCCGCAGACGATAACATTCTTGTTCCTTCCGCCAGTGATGAGGGTATTTGGATATATTCATCATGTAGGACTGGTTACACTGTAACAGAGGACCATAACAGCACCATTAGAGTACACATACACGTGGTCGTTGTCGTCATCATCAGCGACTTCATCATAAACGTCGTCATTATCATTATTTTAAAAGACCCTCTATGATGACATCCAGAAGGCGATTCCAATAATGATGATGTTGACAACTAAAAACTGCTTATCAATAAAACATATGTTGCCTTCCAAAGATTGCCATGTAAACGGAACACACTAGGTAAATGGGAAAGATCTCCCCGGTGTATAATATTACTTATACTGGAAACAAGGAATGGCTCCGTCCAAGTCTCACGCCGCTTTTAGAAATATTTCACCAGCAAGGAACGTGACATTAACTTTTGTACTATTGTGGTGAACAGAACCCATGCATCCTTCGGCTTGACAGTGAACACCATGACCTCTTGCCAACCCAACCACCTTTTGGATCACATGTGACCGATTTTGAGTTGCCTCCCTTACGTGATGCTCAGCCTCCCACTTCATGTGTTTGTAGTGCGGTTCCTTGGCGTTGATTCTCTTCAATATGGCCATATTCTCGTATGTGATCCGTAACAACTCCCGCTGCCGTTTCGTCTTGTTCAAGCTGAATATGTATCAGACAAAGATCGATGTCACTCTTGATACCGTAAAAATATTAATTCCAGAACCTATTTAATAGAAGATGAGTTTGTTGTGAAAGAAGTCGTATAAAATATCCATCCGTGCTGTTTGACATGGGCTTGAGTTACCTCCCTTACCTCTTGTGCGTGTAGTCTTGCTTGACGTTGTCGACCATGCCGCCTGTCCTCATGATGTGTGCCATCTTCTCCAGGAGAATGCGGTTGTCCCGCTCCACGATGGCGAGACGCTCGCCCTCCATCTACAGACACACATGTCACCACAGGATTTTATGCAGGCAGGCACACTGGCAATCATACATGAAGAACTACATACATATATAGCCAGGTACAACACACTATAATCAATAGAAACCCACGAGTCGGCCAGTAATTGTCTTATCCCCATTACGCCGTATGCCAGGCAGAGGAACAACAAATACCATCTGTTAAAAGTCTGTATCAGCCAGGGAACCGCCCACTCTCTGTTCACATGCTCTACAGCTAGACCATGGAGTCGTTGCGATAATGAGAAGCGTATCTGATCTTACATATTAGACTGTTGCACGTTCATGCGCTGAAAATATAAGGCAGACTAATGAGTTTACCTGGAGTTTCTTCAGCTTGATGTACAGGTGCATGTATGTTTTAGGCGGCTTGTTGTCTATCACAGCTTTGGCTGGAACACAGAGTATGATGTTGATGAGCCAACACTCTGATGGCCCTCCGTGGAGACTCCGGATTAAAATTGGCCTCCGATAACCATTTAACTTATGGAAAACGTTTGGTGCTTAATGAAAAGTGAACATTATACCTCTAATTATACAATAATATGTACAAAAAGGATTTTCTAATCTATCGATGTAAAATGATTTGAAATTAACAACAGACAGTTCTGTGGGTTGCCTAATTTTTTGTATGGATGACTTTGGAATGATGTTTAATAAGTTGAAAATAAGTGCCACACTTGAACTAGCATACAGAACACGAATCCTGGGTTTAGAAACAATATGGCGGAAATTAAGCTTGTGTGTGCGTGTTTCGTAAACTGTACTAAACGATTCTTGTCTCACTTGTGAGATTTCTTAGTTGTCCCGTTTTGAAAAAGTACAGACACTATCACTTTTGGTCACTAATGTGATAGTTTTGTAACTGAATCTAATTATCTACATTGCAAAACATGCACATACAGAATACGACCGAGGATAGTGAACAACTACCTACATTTCACATGTCGTTTACAGTTGTTTTGCATAAAGGTTTGATGGCTGATCTCAAAGAATTGTTAACTGCCTACTGATGAGTGCAAAGTGCATTTAGTGTGCGGCCATGTTTGAGTTTAATCCACTTCAAATTGACGTAAAGCAGGGGGACATATGTGTCATTCGGATACAAGCTCATACTTCTGGAGTTGTGAGAGTTATTGTTAAAGTCAAATGCATTACACTTTGTACATATATTGTGGTAAGGTAACATTTCTAAACTGTATGTACATAAACCCGAACATTTTGACTTGACTGTGAACCACTGATTTGCTATTTACAGGCCGTGCGTATGTGACACGTCACTGTAATATTTCCTGCGTTAGAAAACAACATTCACATGAGTCACATGTCTACGACTAACTTTATCATAAATAACCGTCAAATTAGATTCAGCGATAGATATGAGAACGCATTTTAAATTACTAGCAAATGTAAATAGCCATCAGATGTTGACAAAACATGTAATTTGTTCCACCCACCCGCTTCCACCTTCCGTCTGTGAACAAAAAATATATCCTGATCCCATCTCTGTTTCAGGTATATGTTGTTGGCAGGGGTCACGGGTTGGTAGGCGCGGTGCATCTTTGGTTTCTTTTTAATCTTCTTCTTCTCGGACATTATTACTTGATTTTTTACAGCTTCGGGTTAGAGGTCAACAACCGAACGGCCCCCTTGCTAGTGACGTCATTACATGTTTAGGACGTCACTCCTCGTCTATGACGTCATAGGCATACCGATCATCTGGTTTCCGTCGCGTCGGCTTCTGATGTGAATGCATTTAGGGGCATTAATATTTCTGTCAGTTTGATACATTCACAAAAAGAAATTAAACAATGCAAGTGCGTACCGCTGTTAACAGAATGTAACACATGGTATTATTCCGGGATTTCCAGGTATCATATATACTTTTCTTGTCAAATCAACCTGCAAAGTGCCAATATTTGGTTGTTCTTATCTCCTTTGGCTACAAGTGAGGGTACGGTGGATTCATGGGATACGAGTGATGAGTAGTTATACGACCACGTGTGAAAAGAGAATTCGTGGATAAAGGCGATACAACTGCAGGCATTGCTATCTTCAAATCACTTATTTGTCGGCAAACTGCAACTTATAAATTAAGTTATACCTAGCAATATAATTGAGGGGGTAGATTTCTATATGGCTCTTGTTTGAGAAATATGAAACGATACTGAGGTGTGGAATCTGCGGCATGATACCCGAGATGAAATGAAACAATATGATTCCTTGCTTCAATATTTCGCAAACATATAAATAAACCTGTCTCTCGTTGAGGGAAGACACAGAAATATAAGCCGCAAATACATGACAGTGTACGTTTTACCTTCGTGACATTGAACAGATGTGAACAGGAGTAGCTTCGTGACACCGTACAGATGTGAACAGGAGTATCTTCGTGACACTGAACATATGTGAACAGGAGTAGCTTCGTGACACCGAACAGATGTGAACAGGAGTAGCTTCGTGACACTGAACAGATGTGAACAGGAGTAGCTTCGTGACACTGAACAGATGTGAACAGGAGTATCTTCGTGACACTGAACATATGTGAACAGTAGCAGCTTCGTGACACCGAACAGATATGAACAAGAGTAGATTCGAATATTGTAATCGTTGTGTGATACTTTGAAACTTTGCTCCTAATTTTATCTGTATAGAGACAATTCAATTTTGAAAGTAAACCTTTTTTATAAATAAACTGAAGATCATAAGTAAGTATACCGGTCCCAGCTGAATTACCATTTTGCGAGATAACTCATGGACCAGTAAGTCTTAAGACACAGAAATCACAATAGGGAACCGTTGTTCCTCACAGACATTAGTAGATCCATCGGCTTTGAACAGCTCGAAACTGCTCCTTTCAGTAGGACTGTATTTGTAATTTCGTGCAAACTGCGAAAATCTGTAGGTTTTAGGAGCGTTCTATGTCAACATTTCAGTCTTAATTCCTCGTATTAGCTGTGTAAAACAATATGTCCCAAATAGTCGTTATATTTGGTTAAAGCCGAAGTGGAATGCCGGATAATTAATACTTCTGGAGTCATATGACAAACACAGGTCGGTTTGACCAAAATGATTCATGCACTGAAGGATCAAAGTCCTAGTTAAAGTGCCTACATGTCACTGAACAATCGCTGGACCTCAACAAATACCCAGTGTAGTCAGGTTTAGATAAACCGTTGTTTTAGTATAAATAAATGAATAAAACAACAAAAAATCCTTGCCTCTCTTCATACAAGCAATTTACAACGAATGGTGTAGATGAAGCTATCAAGAAAACAGTACTCAAAACAAATAAAATACATAAAGAAAAATGTATAACTGACATGAGGGTGTCCATTCGGTCAGAAACTGATTCTGTGATTCAGCTAACAATCAGGGCACCGTTCCACAAAGTGATCCTAGCGATCTTTTTGTAAGTTACGCGAGCGGCAAATTTCAACGTGCGTTGTGTTCTACTTCCTCAGCGACAAGGTATCACGTGACATGACGTCATCACAATCACACGTCGGAGGCGTGGTGAGTAGTTCTGTTTGTCCGCACGTCCAGCATTTGTATCACAACCGGTATCTACGGAATACGGATTTGGAACAGTTAAAAGAAGTATTTGAGTCCATCATTTTAATGAGAAGACAGTGGTAAGTATTTACAGTACGGCCAAAGCTCGGTTATTTGTTTGTGGAGATTTCTTAGGATTACGGAATCTTACGAAGATTAGTTTTGTGCCTATTATATGTATGTATCATGTTGTATGTATCATATTGTATGTATCATGTATCATGTTGTATGTATCATGTTGTATGTATATACGTAGTTCTCTATCTTCCTTTTGCGTGGGGGTCAGAGACTTGGCCAGTGAACAAAACGACAAACGACAGCAAAGTCAAGTACATGTAGTTGGGTTTATTGTTAAAAGGTCGGCTTCATTAAAACACGAAAATGTTCCGTGTACACAGTACTGTACTCTGACTGAACCAAGAAATAACTCTTCACTGAAGCACAATGAACAAGACCCTGGCCATCTGATGTATGGAAACTGAACAGAAGGGCAAAGAAACTAACCTGCCATCCGATTTTGTCTAACGTACTCCTTTCAAATTGAGGACATCTTAAATTTGCGTTATACTGATAAAAAATACGGTAAACTCGGTACATTTTCTTTTGCCCATATACAATACATATGGTTTATTTTTCTGAGTAGAATCAGTGTGTTCTTGACGTATGTTTCTGTATAATTTCTATGTTCCCCAGATGGGCCGGTACCTACACAGACTGGCCATGAGGGCAGGAACACAGGTCCTGTCCCCCATCCCGGAGTCGCCATCCACATCCCTTCCCCCAGTCAGCGGTGAGTGAACCCATGGTATATGGTACGAAACATGGAACTTTTACATGAGATAACTGGAAAACATTGTCATGAGACAGTATCTGTACCTGACAAATTGAAAATACAGTTAACAAAAAATATAGGACATTTATATTCTTCTGTACCCTTTTCCAAATATGGGATTATAAACCTTTCAGATGCTGACACGGGCAGTCAAGCTGTAGATGACACAGAGAAATGTGTGGCGCAGTCTGATGTCAACAGTTCTCCAAAGTGTCACAGAATCAACGTTGAGGAAAGGTGTGTTGTGCCACGTTAAGCCAAATACTCAACTTCTAAACATAGGAACACTTTTAAGGGCAAGTCAATAGACAATCCATCCATTTCCATACGTTATCCGAATGTTCTTTCTCCCTGTTGCAGCTTTGTGGATCATCTCATGGGCCTTAACGAGGACTATAGACAGCAGTTGGAGGCCACAAGGGAGGAACTTCGTCTGGAGAGAGAAAGGAACGCGAAGATTGTGAAGGATCTGGAACACTACCGGGTCGAATACAATAACTTGAAACTCAGCTGGACCATGGACCAGGCTGAGATCAACGACCTCAAGGCTCGATTCCAGAAACTGGATACCTACCAGAGGCAGATGAACCGGATGAACGATACAATTACTCGCCTTGAGAGAGAAAACAACATACTCAAAGCTATAAGCTTCGATGCTGACGGACAGATGCTTGTACTCGAGGAGAAGAGGGCAGCAATGACCCCGAAGATGCCATCTCCTCCAGTTGAAGGCCATCCGCGAAGACGGCCGTATACAGGTAAAACTAGGAATGAGCAGACGACATCTCTGCCGCCAATCTCAGACAACAATAAAGTCGTGAACGTCTCCAAGCAGACAGCGTTCTTAGAGAAGAAGGGAGGAAACTCTCCAACACATCTGCCTTCCCCCGCGAGCATCTGCCCCACCCCACCATCAGGTCCCCGGAAAGACGCTCCCAGCCGACGACGTAGCAGGATCCCACTTGTTTTACCGCCAATCCATGGAACATCTTCCGTCGGCAGTGTCCCAGTCGATCACCAGGCAAAACACGAGAGTGGGCGGATGTCTAGAGGTTCTGTTGTCAGTAGGAGACGCCATGAATAAATGGATTGGGAGAATTAGACAGGATGGACTGGATGTGGCAATCTCCACAATCTTTCCGTCAAAACCAGTCTTCTTCCATCATCCTCAATACCATCCTGATGATCCCCTTGCTCTAACACCTGCCGTCCCCTGGTCATCTAGACTCACACGTATGTTCAAGTACAAGCTACACTTCCGTACCTGTAGCTCATCTTCAGCACCAAAATGTCTCCCGTTGAAATCTGATGCAGTGAAATACATAATTTTACTTGAAGAAAGAACCCTTCCATCTGCTTGTATTATCTCTTGACCGAGCAAGCTCGCGCCACACCTGCGTATCTCCCGTTCTCCATAACCCCTATGCTTCAACCTTCAACTAAAAACACTTCTGCTTCACGATTTAAACCCGATTCATTTATAGAATTTTTGTTTTCATATTTGAAAAAAAACATGTTGAAGGGTGTTATGCTATATATTTATAAATATATTTATACACAAATGTTATTTAAATATTGTAGATTGTTCAAGATGTTTATGTTATATTTTGTAACATTTATATTATGTTGAATAAAACTAATTAAGACTGAAGAAATGAATTCTAATTTTCTTCGTGTTATAGCACAATGACATGTTGACTTATGTCCCCTTACAACAGTTAATGCAAACTACACACGTTCTATTCAAATTACACGTCGTATCTTCATGAAAGAATCTACCGTATTTACATATACAGATGCCTGCCTTGAAAAAACAAAACGTTGGCCGAGAGAGGTTTCTCATACTGATAGACAACTAGGCATGTATTTAAGCAATTCATTGGACTTTACTATATCACGAGTCTCCTCCAAATAATCAGATCCCAAACCCACTCAAACCCACACTCTCCGAGTGAGGCACTAAATCGCCTGTACATGGTAACCTAAAGATAACAATCCATCTGGGCCTAGATTTTCGAAGCTCTCTTAACGCTAAGATAGTCGTACGTGCCATACATTAACATTAACTTACGACTATCTTAGCGCTAAGAGAGCTTCGAAAATCTAGGCCCAGGACTATAGACAGCAGTTGGAGGCCACAAGGGAGGAACTTCGTCTGGAGAGAGAAAGGAATGCGAAGATTGTTATTCTATTGTTATAGTAGAGTCTGTTTAGACGTACAGTCTATATTTTGCCATGTTTCTCGCTAAATGTTAAGAAATAAGCATTAAAGCTTCACACAGGAGTTTGAATAAGACTAATTTTGTTGTAAAAGTGAACAAAAGCACCGTGTGGTCATCACTTGTGTAATATCAGGTGTAAATCAAGCTTTTTCGTGATCGCTAGGTCAGCTTCAGTCGGAGAGCCGCTTGAAATAGGCATTTATGACAAAAACAGAAACATTATCATTATCATCTGGTTCCAAATAGGTGGAGAAACACGTTATATCGTCATATTTAAGGTGTTGCATTTATTAAAGATGGGGAATACCTTAAACTAACCGAGAACGTGAAACCTGGGTGGTCCCTGGAAAACTGTACAGTGGAAAATGGGTTGTTGCCGAGGTGCAACATCCGGTTTTCATGTACAGTCGAATACCCTCTGTGGGGTCGAATACCCCCTGTCGCCTCAGGAAATCTGTCACAACACGAGCGACATGTGGACGGCCATTATCTTGCTGAAGCGTGAAGTGACGCCTCTGTCCTTGGAAGAACGACTGCACATGAGGTCCAATTATCTCATCCCCGTATCGCAGACCTGTCAGATTGCCATTGACAATGACAAGTTGTGTCCGACCATGCGATGTGATGATCCCCAGTACCATAACGCTATCGCCACCAAACTGTCGACGTTGAACAAGGCACGCGTCAGCATACCGTTCACCTCGCTGGTTGTACACCCTTGTCCTGCCATCTGAGCTATCCAGGTGAATCTCGACTCGTTAGTGAGCACAATGCCATCCCAATCTTGTCTTCTGTACGGTAGATGCTGTTTGCACCTGGCAAGACGTGCCAGTCGGAGATGTTGGAGCATAATTGGACGTATTGCAGGCCGTTTGGGCCGGATGTTGTGCTCCCTCAGTCGGTTCCGTACAGTCCTGGGCCCCGTTCCTCAAAGCGAGCGTAGCGCTACGACTGTCGTAAGTCTATGTTAAAGTATGGGAGTTACGATCACCTTAGCGCTACGATCGCTTTGAGGAACGGGGCCCTGGAACTGACTGGACGTAAGCCAGGAATGGTCCGAGCAGTCAAACTGGTAGTCTGGAATCGATTCCTTAGATAGGTCGGCCGAATGTAGTTGTCTTGCCGACGTCACGTCATGCCTGGACGGCCTGTCCGAGGCAAATCTCTCGTGTTGAAAAAGTCTCCATAGAGATGAAATCGTGTTTCGATGGGCACCAAAATGCCTGGCCACTTCATTTTGGCCCATTCCAGTCTCTAGCATACCCACGGCGCGGAAACGCTGATTTTCTGTAAGCTGTGTCATGACGTACGCCCAGTTTAGGTTTAAGTTAAGGTGTTTTCCACAACATTCAGGCGTGAGAATAATCAACCGTCATTCAATTTTCAATTCTTATCAGGTGTGTGAACTTCAGGTGTCAAAAAGCATGCAAAAAATGAGTAAGTTCATCGTGCACAGACTGCACGTGCCACGCGCGATACGTGATATCACATTTCTCGTGATATCATTTGCTACATGTATATTTTGGGTTATTTTTATAACGTTTCAAATAACTGTTATTATGTAAGTTTATGGTATGAAGAGTTACATTTACTATGCATAAGGAAATGACTACAGACAGCAGAATTCTTCACAGGAATATAGTGGAACTGTTTAGTATTGCCAGTTGGTTCGAACCCAATAGTGAATGTGACATCTAAGTTGATATAACTGTGCTCTTGAACAGGATTCGAGTTGTGTGGGGTGTAATTCCTGATTTTGACACTTTCATTGTCGTCTTGGTGCATGTCTCAGTATTGTAGCGTGGCTGCCACTTATCCAATAAAGGGTTATTAATGTCACGTTCACCTGAATGAACAACATGCCAGCCGATCTTCTTTTGACGTCATTTTATTCAAGGCTGCGAAACTCTCCTTCCTACAAGTGGGGTAATCCGATCATAAGCGCCGTTAAATAAAGAGTTGTCTCCCTTAGATTACTGAACTATCTAATTTAGAAATCTATATAGAAATAAGGTAAATATTTGCGCTGGGACGGGTCCAAATTTTCTACCCGGGTACCCCACCCCCTTTTACCCTACCCTACCCGGATACCTGTTATGTTAATCCCTGACATCAAATTTGCAAGAAATGGCAATATATTCTTCAGCTCGGATGCTAAAAAGTCTATTTTTCAATACCTTAACCATGTATTATATTCAAAAGAAGTGACAGTAAATTATGTCTAAATCTTCAAAGACAATACAACCTATCATGAAAGAATAACATATTATATTGTTTAATGAATTAATCACATGAAAATAACGGGTCCGGGTAGTGGGTCCAACCCATTACCAACCGTTCTAGCCCTAGTAAATATCTCAACGCCACATCGCCCTTCACTTTGTAAAACCACTTTGAGAACCACTCGAACAATAAAACATTGAGGTAATTTAGATGTTTATAAGAAATAGTTTTATTACCCACGTGGTCAACGTATGGGTAGTTGCATACTAATCTCGTACGTCACACGAGTGTCGTATCGCGTTGACCTGTGTCGTAACGACTTGACCTGAGATTCTAACGATTTGATTGGATAACCGATGACCTCTCAATTAGGTCACATTCTGACGTAACTATTTTTTCATTCTTAACAAACACGTGAATTCATTCATTCTACAACCTAAATGCATTGTGGGAATGTAAACATTGCGAACGTTGCCGTGTCGCTGTTTATTTATGAGTCGAACTGAGACATTATATCCGTCGAAAAACATAAACGCAATGTTTCCACTAGTGATGTTAGCCGAATGAAGCAACTGCAAACCAAGAAACGGGGTGCTACGGAGTAGTTTTCTGTAGGAGGCTGTACGAGGCGATGACAACTGACAAGCATCGTGACGTCGGTTACCAAGGCAGTGACGTCATTACAGTGTGACGTCATGCAAATAGTGTACTACAAACTCTTCCGCAACCTCTTTATGAAACCGGTTTCTGTTTGAAACTATAAAAAAAAATTAAAAATACGCTATTTTGTCAATTTAATGCATGTAAGACGTGGGTAATAAATAAAATACCACACTCGGTCTCATTACATACGAATTATACGAAACGAGTGTCCTTCCTATGATATCTGACCGCGCGAAAATGAGACCTCGTGTAGTATTCTCTATTTCCCATATCAACAGAAAATGTTACTTTGTAGTAAAAATAATAATTTTCATAAAATAACTAGATTGAGAGGTGACATAGACATGTACAGCATCATGTCATGGTGTTCTGGGCGCGAACCACAATACCATAACATCCTTAATGACAGTACCATGGCATACAATTAATACTATAAGATGTGGAATTCGTTTTCTCTAAAACCAGCAAACATTAATGCTTTGAAACATGAACGTTTACACTTATCAACACTAATACCAACAATAGTATGGGGTGTGTGATCACATTAAAAGGTTTAGTCAAATACATTGTTGGTATTTGAGCAAATCTGAAAAATATATCAGTATCAGAACAACAAACACATATCCCTGTGAATATCCTTAAACTGTTTACACTCTTTAATTTAAAAAATCTGAAAAAAAACCCACCAAGTTTTACCATAACATGATGGGTATATGACTACAAAATGTGCATTTTCATCAAAAGGTTTAGGCAAATACATTGCTTTTTAGGCAAATAGATTGCTGGTACTTGTGCAAATCTGGATAGAATCACAGTTTAAGTACAACAAACATATTCCTGTGAATATCCTTAAAATGTTTACACATTACAAACAGATGATCATCTCCTAAAGGTAATCTTCAAATAGAAATTATGTCTGCTCCATTTACACACAAACTTGATATACATCAAGTATTAACAAGCATGTACATCACTCAGTTATCAGTGTTTCTTCATTACTTAAAATACTTACCACTGAAACAAATGCAAGTGCAAATGCAAAAACTAAATTAATTGTAATAACCTATAAAGTTTTTAACTAGAATTATAACATGACTTGTAAACAACTTGAAAATTAACTCCATCACTACATTCACAAGAAACTTTTTAAGGTTTTCTAACAGTTCAAGATTTTCTCTGACTTTGACTGTCAGTGCGAATTTCGCGAATGTGTTTCTTCAACAAAAAATTGGCAGGTTGGAGTAAGGTGTTCAAAAGCAAGTCAGAATCCAACCATTTCACCCTGTAAAACCGTTTCTTTTGACAATATTTCATCCTCAAAATTTTCTCAATAGTATCATTTTGAGAGGAGAGTTCATCCTGAGACTCCGGTTGGCTAGAATTATCTTCAGTTGAAGATTACTTTTGTCGTTTGTCTTCACTTTGACTAGAGTCATCATCAGTGGTGTCTTTTTGAGGGTTGTCTGCCACTTCATCTTCATGGAGGACGCAGGGTTCTAAACTGTCCTCATTCTGGAGTGCTGGTGGGTCTTCAGGCTCGGTTATCCGCAAACAACCATGTTTTAATCGGTTGACCTGAACTAAACGACCATCACTTTTTCTTCTTTGATGAGTTACCCATGCTTTAAATTTGGACAACCACGTGACAACGTCTTCACATGGTAAGCCATGAAATGTCTCTAATTTCACACCTGAGGACTTCATAATGTCAATTTGTGTATGAATATGAACCGAGGAACTTACGGCATCTCCACCATATGTGGCGTGACTGACACATACCCAATAAAGGGTTATTAATGTCAAGATCACTTGAATGAACAACACGTCAGACGGTCTTGTTTTGACGCCATATTATTGAAGGCCACGAAACAAGAGAGGTAATCTGAAAATAAGCGATGTTAAATAAAGAGTTGCCTCCCTTAGACTTATCTAATTTAGACATATATAAGAAACAGCGTAAATTTTTATATCTCTACGCCACAATATTATCAATAACGATATTTCTGCGCATTGTACAGTGTGTAATCAGCTAGATAATGTTGCTCATCAAATACTGCATTGCCAAAAATATGGAATCTCTTACAACTCTCAATATTGACCTCTCATTGGCTTTTATGTTCAATGAACATCGTTCTTCATGAAGCTTAGAATGTCATTCTTGCAGTTTGGTGAGTTTTGCTACTTTTAGAAACTTGTAGAAACTTAGCAACCCTTCATGAAGTTTATGGTACTCGGAAGTGTGGTAATCGTCGCTGGTCACTTGCCAGTTTGAATTATGAATCCCTATTTACTTGGCACTAATGAAAGGCGTAGTCGGGTCTGGTGACGTCGACATTAACGGCCCCCTATTTTTACAGAACGTAACACGTAGTGGAATAGGATTTGAAACCCGAAATAATCTTGAACTTAATTGATACCTTTCTTGTCCAATCCTCCAACAGAATGGATAAAGCGAAAAACAAAACCGTGACTTTTGGCATGCAATATTTGGTTGTTCTTATATCCATTGTGCTAACCCATGAATACACGTGATACGTGGTTATACGACCACGTGTAAAAAGAAAGCTACCGAACATTACAGATAAACTCTGATCACACCTTCAAATCAAAGATGTGTCACCAAAACGCCACGTACAAATTTAGTTATATTTAGCAATATATTTAAAGGGGTAGATTTTTATATTCCTCTTGATGTAGAAATATCAAACGATACTGGGGTCTGGAATAAGCTGTATGATACCCGAGATAAAATGAATCAATATGAATTCTTGCTTCTTTATTTCTTAAAGTTATCAAAGAAACCAGTTGTTATATCTCTCGTTGAGGGCAGACACAGAAACGTAAGCCCCAAATACATGACAATCTTCATGACAGGAGTCTATGGTTCGAATGGTGTATGGTATTTGTAAAGAGCAAATTCAATTTTCAAAGTAAACTTTATTATGAATATACTGAAGGTAATAAAAAAGTATACCAGCCGTTTTTTTCAAAATAATAAACAAAAATCTCAAACAAAATGCTAATGCAACTGTTGTATTACTCAGTGAGTGAGTGAGTTTAGTTTACGTCGCACTCGGCAGTATTCCAGCTATATGGCAGCGGTCTGTAAATAATCAAGTCTGGACCAGACAATCCAGTGATCAACAGCACGAGCATTGCTCTACGCAACTGGGATACGATGACATGTGTCATCAAAGTCAGCGAGCCTGACCACCCGATCCCGTTAGTCGCTTCTTACGACAAACATGAGTTACTGAAGATCAGTTCAAGATCTACGGGTCTACGAAGACCATTTGGGAACGTATAAACTATGATAAATACACTATGAATAAATAAGGGTGTTCATTTAGTGAAGTGTTATGCCGGATAATAAAATAAATAAATAAATAAATAATACAATAAATAAACAAACAAACAAACAAATAAATAAATGGAGACAAAAACATATATGACATGAGGGTGTCCACGCAACGGTATTCGGTCAGTTTATGATTCAGCTAACGATAGCGCTACAACGATCGTAGGTCTATGTTGTGGTATAGGAATCACGATCACCATAGCGTTACAATCGCTTTGTGGAACGGGTCAATGGCTCGCGAAACGCCAAGTACGCGCGCGGCAAATTTCAACTAGCGTTGTGTTCTACTTCCTCAGTGACAAGGCGTCACGTGACTTTACGTCATCACAATCACAAGTCGGAGGCGTGGTGAGTAGTTCTGTTTGTCCAAGCTCGGCACGTCCAGCATTTCTATCACAACCGGTATCTACGGAATACGGATTTGGAAGAGTTAAAAGAAGTATTTGCGTCCATCATTTTAATGAGAAGACAGTAGTAAGTATTTACAGTACGGTGACAGAACGGTTATTTGCGTTGTAGAGATTGTGGAAAGGGTTTTAAACGCTCATGCTGTATGTATACTTAGCTCAGCTGTCTTCCATTTAAATGAAGGGTTTCAGAGACTTGGCCATTGAACAAAGTGACAAATGACAGCAATGTCAAGTATATGTAGTTGGATTTATTGTTAAATAGTCGGTTTCTCACAAGTAAAAGTCAAAACAGGACACCTATGTATGTATCATGTACACCGTGTTCTTATCTGTATACGCTGTATTGAATCACAAAATACCGCTTCCATCAGGGAACATCATACACGTAGCCTCCCTGTTTAATGCTGCTGAACATTCTTATATTTTTGGTCGAAGCTGTTTGTTTATATTCTGAAATATAAAAATATACGGCCCTCCCTGAATGTGTAGTCCAATGTGAAATAATGAAACCCTTTACCTATCTTTCTTTTCCCTGTCGATGTGGACATTAAAAAAAAATACTCGTTAAGTCTTACCCTTACACACCTCTCCTTTATATTTATTAAAAACTTGTTTCTGAAACAAAGCCACTCAAAATTACATCATGAATTACTTTAAAGAGTATTACCTTGTATTCTACATTTCAAAATTTCACAAAACAAGTCACACCTATAAGTGAAAAACATTTACATTTTGTTGTTACATTTTGCTCCCCGCTTTCTCTATGGTTGAGGCTTGAGATGAGAAATACAGAAACACAAACATATGGATGTTCTTTATCAGAATGCAAAGAACATCTCGAGGCGTTCATTAATTGTTTTAAAATGTAACTTAAGTCAGAAAAGGATCTTTAAAAATGATCCCTTATTGTCGGCTGAAATTTACATTTAAAAAATCGGTGGGGTTCTTGTAGCTATCTCAGTCTTCAATGAATCAATATATTTTTAAACAAAATCACCCAGCTCACCCAGCAATGGGTGATGTTTAAATAGACGTAACCAATATTCTTTCAATTCTCTCTGTTTACAGTTACATAAAATAAACAACTCGGTATATTTTCTTTTGCCCATATACAATATATATGTTTTATGTTCCTGAGCAGCATCATTGATGTCTCGACGTATGTTTCTGTATAATTTCTATGTTCCCCAGATGGGCCGGTACCTACACAGACTGGCCATGAGGGCAGGGACACAGGTCCTGTCCCCCATCCCAGAGTCACCATCCACATCCCTTCCCCCAGGAAACGGTGAGTGAACCCATGGTATATGGTACGAAACATGGAACTTTTGCATGAAATAACTGGAAAACATTGTCATGAGTCAGTATCTGTACCTGACAAATTGAATATACAGTAAACAAAACATATAGGACATTTATATTCTTCTGTACCCTTTTCCAAATTTGGGATTATAAACCTTTCAGATGCTGACACGGGCAGTCAAGTTGTAGATGTCACAGAGAAAAGTGTGGCGCAGTCTGATGTCAACAGTTCACTGAAAAGTGAGGATTCTCCAAAGAGTCACAGAATCAGCGTTGAGGAAAGGTGTGTTGTACCACGTTAAGCCAAATACTCAACTTCTAAAACGTAGGAACACTTTTTAGGACAAATCAATAGACAATCCATCCATTTCCATACGTTATCCGAATGTTCTTTCTCCCTGTTGCAGCTTTGTGGATCATCTCATGGGCCTTAACGAGGACTATAGACTGCAGTTGGAGGCCACAAGTGAGGAACTTCGTCTGGAGAGAGGAAGGAACGCGAAAATTGTGAAGGATCTGGAACACTACCGGGTCGAATACAATAACTTGAAACTCAGCTGGACCATGGACCAGGCTGAGATCAACGACCTCAAGGCTCGATTCCAGAAACTGGATACCTACCAGAGGCAGATGAACCGGATGAACGATACAATTACTCGCCTTGAGAGAGAAAACAACAAACTCAAGGCTCTAAGCTTCGATGCTGACGGACAGATGCTTGTACTCGAGGAGAAGAGGGCAGCAATGACCCCGAAGATGCCATCTCCTCCAGTTGAAGGCCACACGCGAAGACGGCCATATACAGGTAAAGCTAGGAATGAGCAGACGACATCTCTGCCGCTAATCTCAGGCAACACTAAAATTGTGAACGTCTCCAAGCAGACAGCGTCCTTAGAGAAGAAGGGAGGAAACTCTCCAACACATCTGCCTTCCCCCGCGAGCATCTGCCCCACCCCACCATCAGGTCCCCGGAAAGAAGCTCCCAGCCGGCGACGTAGCAGGATCCCACTTGTTTTACCGCCAATCCATGGAGCATCTTCCGTCGGCAGTGTCCCGGTCGATCACCAGGCAAAACTTGAGAGTGGGCGGATGTCTAGAGGTTCTGTTGTCAGTAGGAGACGCCATGAATAAATGGATTAGGAGAATTAGACAGGATGGACTGGATGTGACATTGAAAAGAAGGTAAATCAAATGCCTCCACAATCTTTCCGTCAAAACCATCCTTCTTCCATCATCCTCAATACCATCCTGATGATCCCCTTGCTCTAACACCTGCCGTCCCCTGGTCATCTAGACTCACACGTATGTTCAAGTACAAGCTACACTTCCAAACCTGTAGCTCATCTTCAGCACCAAATTATCTCCCGTTGAAATCTGATGCAGTGAAATACATAATTTTACTTGATGAAAGAACCCTTCCATCTGCTTGTATTATCGCTGGACCGAGCAAGCTCGAGCCACACCTGTGTATCTTCCGTTATCCCTATGCTTCAACCTTCAACTTAAAACACTTTTGCTTCACGATTTAAACCCGATTCATTCATAGAAGTTTCTTTTCATACATGGACAAAAAACATGCTAAAGGATGTTATGCTATATATTTATAAATATATTTATACACAAACGTTATTTAAATGTTGTAGATTGTTCAAGATGTTTATGTTTTATTTTGTAACATTTATATTATGTTGAATAAACCTAATTAAGACTGAAGAAATGAATTCTAATTTTCTTCGTGTTATAGCACAATGACATGTTGACTTATGTCTCCTTACAACAGTTAATGCAAACTACACACGTTCTATTCAAATTACACGTCGTATCTTCATGAAAGAATCTACCGTATTTAAATAAATAGATGCCTGCCTTGACAAAACAAAACGTTGGCCGACAGAGGTTTCTGATACTGATAGAGAACTAGGCATGTATTCAAGCAATTCATTGGACTTTACTATCTCACGAGATCCTCCAAATAATCAGACCTAACGTTGATGATCCCAACTGGATTCAAACCCACACTCTCAGAGTGAGGCACTACATCGCCTGTACATGGTAACCTAAATATAACATATGTTACATCTGACCATGCACTTGCTAAAACACAGTGTGCATGTATGCTGTCTTTATAGTAAACAAGCGGGGTTGTTCGACAAAATGAAGACATATCCTCTATCGGTCACCTGTGGTTCACATGTCATATGAGGCCAAGCAATTAGGCGGTCTTGGTTTCAGCGCGTGACTGGGTTTGTCCAATAAGGCGATCTGAGCACTGGTGTGAATGAGTGACGGTAAACACCCTATGCAAGAACGTCTATGTCAGAATTCACATCTAACCACAGTTTGCACTTGCTAACGCCACACATGGGCGTGCTAGATGTAATTCCTGATTTGGAAAACTGTCAAGAACAGTGGACTAAGATCTTTCTTTTAATCTAAGACTTACTGATTCTACTAGCATACATGAATTACGAAAGCTTAATACTGCCCCTTTGAGGCAAAATTAATTCTTTTTAAAAGCGAAAGTTCTCATTGCTTCGATTATTTTCTCGAAGTTTAAGGGCAATTATTTCGCGTAATTTCAATGGACACAAGGTGAAACTTCACGCGTCTATTGGTACCCTTTATTGTTGTGTTTCCGTTTTCTGTTTACTTGAGTCCACAAGATGGCGTCAAAGTCAATAGTTTGTATGGCTATCATTGGCAGCAATTACTGCGGTCTGGATAAGTTGACGAAGTCGCTCTTGAGAAATTCTTCCCCACTCTTACTGTAATTCGATGGCCAGTTGTGGAAATGTCTGAGGCGTGTTTTACGTTGATGTACACGTCGATCGAGTTTATCCCATAGGTGTTCTATCGGGTTCGATCTGGTGATCGGGAAGGCCATGGCAAGACACTGACGTTAGAATTGGCAAGGTAGCGGACCGTGCCGCGTGCTATGCGAAGTAACGTTGTCATGCTATAACAGCTCCCTCTGTCGGTCCATAATCGAAAGCATCTGACGTGCAAGGACTTCATTGATGAACCGATTTGCTGTCAGATTCCCCTTGACCACCACTAAATGAGATCTTTGTGTGCTGGAAATCGCATCCGATACATGTCGAATGCAATAAGGGGCAAAACCTTTCATTTCGCCTACGGTAAACACGCTGTCTTCCATCTCGCCGGTGAAGAAGAAATCGTGATTCATCACAGAACCAGAACCACCCCAATCTACTGCGCCGAATGGAAGTCTATCAAAACAGGGGCGACAACTGGCCTTCTTGGTCGAATCCCCTCTTAACGCAATCGATTCCTGCCAGTAGACCAGGGATGCGTCGTGCAGCCTCCACGGCTGTGGCAAGACGATGACGCAAGTGAGCAAACCGGATGTGTGTTGGGTGGTAACTCTTGGACGGCCGCTTCTCGGGCGATCCTGGGCGGAATTGGTCGGCAGGAAACGATCCCAAAGGCGAGATATGGTGCTCTGATGAACGTTCTCTGATGGCACTTTCTAAGGTGCCAGTTGTGGAATCTACGACATTGGCGCCGATGGAACTCTGTCACAACAGGGGCGACAACTGGCCTTCTTGGTCGAATCCCCACTTCACGCAATTTGGTCGGAAATCTTCTCAAACCAGGGATGCGTTGTGCAGTCTCCACATCTGGGTAAGAGAATGACGCAAGTGAACAACCCAGATGTAACGATCCTGGCCCTGGGTGGCAACTCTTGCACAGACGCTTCTCGGGCGATCTTGGTCGGAATTGGTCTGCAGGAAACTGCCCAAAGGGCGAGATAGGGTGTTCTGATGAACGTTGAAATGTCGGGCAACTGCAGACTGCGACTCCCCAGCTTCAAGGCGGCCTATGGCGATGTTTCGATTGGCGGCACTCAGTCGTGGCATGATGATTTCCTCTTTTCCAGGCAAAAACGAATGACAAGATTAAACACAACGTTTGCCTTTTTATAGTGATCAATGCCGCATGCTTTTCCGTTTACTTGCACGTGCATTTTGCCATGCGTGTTTTCTTGGTGACGTTTTGGCGAATATTTCTTCAAACGCTTCTAAAATAAGGGGAAAAGTTACAATTGCCGCGTTTTTGCGCTGAAGCTGTTTACAATCACACAAAGATGACGTTTTGGAAAGAAATAGGATATTTATATTGTTTTTGCCGCAGCTACATTAATCCAATATTCTCAAAATCAGCTGTGCGGTTTTTTTTAAGAGTGTACAATAATAAGTGTGTTATATGTGCCTACAGTCTGTCACTAAACCTTACATCTGCCACGCATTTTTAGCTATATATTTCGCGTGAGTGTGTTTGTATATGAAGAACATCAGATATATAATCGATTTGTACCCTTGGAGCTAACTAGAGAATCAGTTTTTGAGTTTGTCATCCCAAATCAAGGACTTTTGCTTCATGTATATCTCTTACTCACATGGCAGGGTGCACTTTCGTCATTGTGACATTGTGGAGACCTCTGCGAACGGTGTATCGCCTAGTCTGTCTAACAGTCCCTGAACCACATAGTTTTCCCGACTGTGTAGCCCACCCTGCAATGCTAAAGCCCTCCCAGACTGTGTAGCCCACCCTGCAATGCTAAAGCCCTCCCAGACTGTGTAGCCCACCCTGCAATGCTAAAGTCCTCCCAGACAGTGTAGCTCACCCTGCAATGCTAAAATCATCCCGGACTATGTAGCCCACCCTGCAATGCTAAAGTCCTCCCAGACTGTGTAGCCCACCCTGCAATGCTAAAGTCCTCCCAGACTGTGTAGCCCACCCTGCAATGCTAAAGTCCTCCTAGACTGTGTAGCCCACCCTGCAATGCTAAAGTCCTCCCAGACTGTGTAGCCCACCCTGCAATGCTAAAGCCCTCCCAGACTGTGTAGCCCACCCTGCAATGCTAAAGCCCTAAATGAAGCAAGTGTACATTTCCTCAGGTTCTGGAGCTCTTTTATTAATTGATATGGAATTATTTGTTGCTCTCAGAATTATATATTAATTATTCAGTGGCTAAGCGTCAGAATATATATCGCCGTGAGAGGCTTCGTTGAAGGGCCATCCAAGACTCACGAGTTGCGCCCCTTTACATACTATCTGAAGACAACTATTCGTAACAGTTTGCAAGGGATCTGTTTGCACGATTGTCTTCACTCTCTAGCTAAACGGTTAATTTCTATCAGCAGTAAAGTGTCTCAGAGCATTCATTTCACTTGATTTCTAATGTATTGATTCTAGTTAACATATAGTTGACTTGATAATCGACTGCTCTTGCAACATTAATTAGCTATCGACAAACTATTTAACACAAGTAATCCTCTGCGACCAACAGATGTCATGTTCACAAAATGCCGACATGCTTTATGGTGATTGTTTTTCCGGGAACAATTGTGTTACCCGTGGTGTTCTAATGAACCCGTGACGTGCTGTAGTAATACTGTGCGGCCACCATTAGGACGCTGAAAAGTCGTGGTTTAAAAAGAGACATTACATTTATTCTTTGAAAATTCTCGAGTATATAAAAATGTTCGGTGAGCATGGTGGACGAGGAAAGAATTTTGTGAACCAGGAATGGTAAATGTATATCTAGCAGCGGTGACAAAAATTAATTATTCTGCTCCCAGTAAAACTCTCAGATTCCGCTCAAGCCGGTATTGTAGGTCTGGTAACACGCATGAACAAATCAAGAATATACTGACGTGTACTGAAATAAGACAAATTATATTTTTCTGATAAGTTAAATTTATTGTGCAAACGTTAGCTGTACAAATGTCAAGAGTTTTCAGGGGTGGATATTTTACAAACAAACCTCCAGATTCCAAGCAATAATATTGTACAAATATAGACCAACAAAACAACAGTAAACATCAACATAAACAATGCAGTGAAACGCCAGCCCTTGGAACATTTAGTCACTGTATGAAAACTGTAATACTGATGCGGTTTCATAGTTAAATGACGAAAAAGACAGAATTTGTGTCTGCGCATGTCAGCTGGTCATGCGCAGAAGTCACCGGATGTCCATAGCAAGACGGCAAGCCTTACAATTTGTTCCACTGATGCCGGTCAGTTTCGATGGTTGTACGTGAAAGACAATATGGTGTCGATTGCGACAATGTTTGTCATGTACACCTTCAATTGGCAAGATTTATTTAGGCATAATCCTGTTGGTAAACGGACATGGACAAAATACTGAACTCTTCCGGTGCACTTTACCAAATTCTGAACAGATTGTAATGATGGTATGAGCAAGTGACTGGGGTTGGTGGCAAAGCGCCATATTCTAGCTAAAAATGATTTTGATCGGGCAATATTCTACTCACGGCACACTAAGGATACGATAAATCAACATGATTCCAAACAAACACAGATGCAGTTACTACAAAGAAATACACATGCTTAAACTCTGGTAACAAATTATTTTAGAAACTTTAAACAGTATGAATTTTATAGATTAGATTCCTCTCTGCCCGAGAACAACAAATAAAAACACCGACTTGGTATGGGTTACTGGGCTCACATATGGGTTTATATATCACAGCAATTGTCTGTATATACAGGTTATCACATGGTTCAGTAGGAGTCAGTCCATCAGACCTCCGCTGACTATTGTTTGAAGGCTTGAGACCAGAAGGTGTCGGGCAATACAAAGACTATAGCGTGAGAAAACAGACATGTTCACAAGTACCAAATTTTTTGCAAAAACACGATACGCTTCCACGCGTATCCTTCAAATGGGTCCGCTGACCTCAGATGTAACAGTGCTGTATGATAACAAGATGCAAATTGTTCAAATTTCCTTGGGTAGAAATTGAGCACAATTATGAAAGTCCTAGGTTGGTGTGTATGTCCCTAGCAGGTCGGCATCTGGAATATGGGTCCGACTTTAGGATCCATAGGGAATCCTTTCCTCATTCCCATACACCACTGGGAATCGATGCGGAGACTGTTCTCCTTGACGGAGATGTCGTGTTCCAGAGTGGCCTTGGTCTTCATGAGACGCGCCAAAGACAGCTCGGAGGACTTGAGACGCTCCTTCAGGATGCGGACAGACTCACGGATCTCGTTGACCTCACGCTGTAGTCTGAAAACACAAAGGAGAGCTCAGGAGGGGCGCCTTGACTGGGGTTCTAGCTATCTCATTACTACACGGAGGAGCAAGCACGATTGGGAAACATTTTCTGCTAGATATTACGACTGGATTTGCATGTTACTCTTAGCATCAACGGGTTCGGTCAATCAGGTTGTCTTGTGCTACGATAGAAGCATACATGTAGTTACTGGGAGTTACGAATCGTCCGCACGTCATACGCATCTGTCAACAATATACCAGGAAGATCTGTATTGGGTCACTAGAAATTGGGAGCAGTATACCAAGATGGGTAATCAAAACCAGGTCCTCGACATGGCGAGGGAACTGTTTCAGTAAGGAGCTCATCTAGGTCCTCTTGAGATAACGAAGGAGTCCTGTCGTTTGTTTGATGACACGATCAGCACAGGAAGTATGAACTCTCCCAGTCTCAGTATGCTTATATAATGTACTCACGACTTCATGACGGGGTCGTTACAGAGCTCCACATGGATCCTCCTGGTTCGCTCGTCAAGACGGGTCTGAGCCACCTTCATTGGCAACTCCTTGTCCTGGATGGCTTTCCTCAGCAGCTCGATGTTCCTCTCCATATCGAAAATCTCCTGCATGGTCTGAAAGAAGAGGGAGAAGAGTTGATGAGTGATGTTTTGACTGCGAACATCAGGTACTGAAAACTAAATCCTGTATTTCCTGTTGTGAAACTTGTTAGGAGCCGTTGTGAATATCGAAGATCTCCTGCATGTCTGGAGGAAGAGGGGAGAGGAGTAAAAAATTTTACACAGAGTAAATTTTATCGGGCAGCACAGACACTCCAGTACATCTCAATCTTACATGACAGTGATTAATATCGTCTTAAGCAATATAAAATTTTACCCTCTGCAAGTGAGCCTGCAGCTTATTCCTGGCATCTGTCGTCTCGCGGATCCTCGTGTTGAAGTTGTTGTTGACCGAATTGAAGTTGTTCCACATCTCGTTTGCACATGCGCGGAGACAGGTGTCAATGTCACCTCGCAGTCTCTCGGAAGCTGCCCTCTCCTTCTGGGAACGGGCGATGTTCTCCTGCGTGTAGCGTGCCCAGGACACAGGGATGGAGAGGCTGGGAACACAAGACGGCATTTATAACAGACTGGACATCACTCCATCACTATGTTTTGTCCATTGCTCTGTAGGAAGGGGGTTTTATGCGTCGCATTACAAATCATTATTTAGAAAGAGTTCTGATGATAATCTTTCCATGAGAGGAGAAAGAGGGATGCGTAACAAAAAAAGGAGGGATAACAAAAAATAACATCACATGTTCTTCGCGAACGAGGCAAGAAGGAGGACGTACGTGTTGTCGATGCTCTCAATGCCGGGGTAGTAGCCGATGCCGGCAGAGCTGTTCCTGAGCTGCTGCATGCGGTCATCCAGGTTCTGGGCGTGGTGCTTGTCCTTGGAGTCGATCTCCAGAGCGTGCTGGGCAGCGCGGTTCATCCTAGAGACGAGCAGATATCAGTGAAAGTATTGCAGAACAAACCACAGTAAGCCACAGTAAATGATCGACCATTCTTAGTTTCCTGAAGAGTCAAGTCGTCCTTTGAAACAAGCGTTTCTTTTTAAATATTTTTGTCCAAGACACTTTGTTCTGGTGCCAAGGAGCGACATGCATGTGTATTCTGGGTCCTTTGTTACGTCGAGTCTACAGGTTGACAAGCCCCAGTCCTTTAACGCTCAACTTATTAACAAGTTAATAAAAGCGACAAAGCTGTTTCCATAGCCATAGGAAATATGCAGTCCGATTTCATCTTTATAAGACATAAGTTTCTGAATCAGTATCAAGTAGTGATGTTGATACCAGTTGTTAGCATCCTAGCCCACGGGGTCAACACCTTTGGTGAGGTGTTTCTCCCGGGGGTCAACACATTTGGTCAGGTGTTTCTAGGCTACGTTACTCACTTGAGCTGGACGTAAGCCTTCTCCAGGACCTTCTTCATCTTAGCCTGGCACCTCCTGATGATGTCAACTTCCTGGCAACACAGTGGTGGACAATGTAGTCATTGAACATGCAAGGGAATAGGCTGGTAATTCCTTGATGAGAGTACAGATGGCTCATTACATAGAACATTGCTATTTGGAAAATAGACATATTGTCTTATGTGATATTCTCATGGCAAACATTACACAGTATGAGTTTATTAAGCATCTGATAAAGGTCATATATTGCATGTTTTTGTTTTATTGTATAATATTATTATGAAAATATGAAATTATTATAAAATCATCTACTTCATCTGCAAGTTTAATAAATGTACCAATTGTGTTTGCACCGACTGACCTTCACGAGTGTCCTCTCCACTTCATCATTGACGAGGTCAATGCCCTGCCTCTTCTCCCTGTGCATGAGACACTCCTCGGCCACGTGCAGGGGGTTGGCGGTGTCAGCGAGGGCCTTCTCCAGGGTGCGCTTGTACTCCTATGAGACACGTATGGTTGGGTAACTCGTGCGCTATTCTACATATACCCTGGAATAACTCCAGATACTACACAACCTTAATAACTTGGTAAACGTATTCGAAAAATTAACAGGAAAAATTGTACTTGAAAAATATGTCACGTCAAACACACAGATAGTTACCGTTACAATCAAATTTGTCTGAAACAGTTTCTTAAACGTTACAGTCAAGATCACTCGCTACTATGTAAGACGATGTATATCTTGTAATATCTAGGTGATGCTTGGTGTATACAAGCTACGTGCCAGTATTTTGCAATATAGAAGGCTACAAAAGTTAAGGGAGTTTAAAAAAAGCTTGTATGGAAAGTGATTACGACAAGAAGATCTACGTGTCTATTGTACAGATGTGAGTACACAACAACTAAGTCTACAATGGCTATAACGGAATTGGAATCAAAGACAGCATATGAGGAAGTGACACATTTGTTCTACGTAATTCTCCTGGTCAGGCGGTCAGAACATGGACACACACGGGGACAACAGTAGCCACCCCATATTACCTTCATATTCTCAGTCTCGGTGGCCATGGCGTTAATTTCATTGTTAAGTTCGCTCTTCCAGAAGGTGATGTCATACACCCTCTCCCCTGGTAGTAGGGAAAAACACCATTGGTCAACTACATCTTACACCGAGAAAAAACATCTGCTCATGTGCATATATATATATTGAGTCATAAAATGCATTGGCTCAGTTCCTGCCAGAGGCGGATGCAGCTCTTTGAGAAGGGGAAGGGGGGAGTTGGGGTGGTCTTGGTGCACAGCACATTTTTTACCCGTTTTCACGAGTGTTTCAATGGTCAAACTTTCAGGATAAAAAAAAAGATAAAAAAAAGGGGGGCGCACCCCTGCAACCCCCCTCTGGGATCCGCCTATGGTTACTGGTTTGATATCCGTTATCTAAGCACATGAGCACATGTTTGAATGTGTATAAGTGAACAGGTAGGAAGAAGCGTGTAAAGAGATTAGAGATGAGCGAAGAAGCGCCACCATATATGGCCGTATACCTGAAGACTACCAGTGTCTCTTTCCAGACAATTTAGTTCTTTGTTAAGTTCGCTCTTCCAGTAAGCAATGTCAACCACTCGATCGCCTGCAGGAACAGACGGACCCAAAGGCATGAACCACAACACCGTACGTAAACCCACTTGTTGGTGTCATATCATTTTACACAAATACATTAATCATTATCTAAGATGAGTAAAGTGTTTTATAAGCATTTGATAAATAGCATGGTAAATATGAATATCGAAGTAGTTAATCTTGAAGGAGTCGTTAGTTACATGACCATTTCCTGTTGACAAGATGTCCCTAAACCCGGGCAGGGAGGAACCCTGTCTCACCTAGCCTCTTGGTGACGTCAGTCTGTCTGTTTCTGGTCCTGGCGTCAGTCTCCTTGACGGCCCTCCAAGCGTCAGCCCGCAGCCGCTCGGCGAACGACCTCTCCTTCTCAGACAGGTTGAAGTTGATGTTGTTGGAGAGGGACCAGTCGTTGTGGGAGTAACGGGAGTACATGCTGCGGCTGGAGGAAGAAACACGTCATTCAAACAAATGACCGGTGCTTGGACAGATATGGGACTGACCGGGCTGAGATCGAGAACGGGGGTGGGTATACGTTGGGATTAGCGTCGCTACAAATAGTTCAGTCACATTACGGGCATCAGCTTCATGTAAAAGGACCGCCAAACTGATGATGATCTGGGTGCTTAATGTACTGGTACAGTCCACGAGCACAGGTTGAAACTAAAACAAAGGTTGGTTGGTACTAACCAATGCCCACATGGCTAAGAGTCGCTTTAATAAGATAACAGCCATTTTCTATCAAATGGTCAGAGCGTCTTTAAGCTTTAGAGGTCCAATGTGTTGGTGACGGATTGATAGGGTAAAGAACGCCTTGACTGAAATGGGGTAAGGGGTGAAAGTTGAAGGTACCTACGTGGCGGGGTTGAAGTAAGACTTGGCGTGGCCCATATCCATGGAACGTCCTGTCGCCCCAAGATGGCGGGACATCGTCTTGTCAGTGACGTAAGGAAGGAGCTTGGACATCTCGGCCGTCATGGGAGTGGCGCTTCGTGTGCGCACAACGGCGGGGTAATCGTAGTAGGACATGCTGAAGGAGATCAGGGGTCACATAAGTTACAGCTAACACCAACAAGGAGACAAACAAATATGTCATAGTTCCTCTTAAACATATTGTGGAGCTCGCGTACTCTCTATACAGGTGCGCGAAACACCTGAGGGGTCATCCTTAATATGTTGTGGAACCAGTGGAATCTCAATATACGTATGTTTAGAACCTGCGTGTTCATCCGACCGTAAAGATACGGGTTAGAATTGGTCTTCAGCAACCCATGCTTGTCGGAAGAGGCGACTGACGAGATCTGGGGTGAGGCGCGATTCAATAACTTGCAGACCGCCGCCATATAGCTGGAATATTGCTGAGTGCGGCGTTAAACAACAAACAAACAAACAAATCCTCCTAAATATATTGAGGAATCATCATATACTCCATATAAGTATGCACAACACCTGCACGTTAAGACATGCAATATATTACTGAAAACAGTTAACAAATTCAGTTTCTGACGTTTACAATGGGCCATGATGACCGTATTTGCCTCAAACGAAAAAAAAGACCGATGAAAATGAGATTGCCTCAGAATACAAGGAGTTTTTATTAAATTTTCAAAGTTATCAGTAATTTGCTTTTTGTGAACACAATAAGTCGGTCCACTAGCCAGGGATTACTGATACGTGACATTGTGTAGGTTGGACAATTGTTCAGGATTGACCCAACCTAAGTCTTTAAGCCCGCATAACACCGGTTGAGTCCCTCCTGATAACATTGTTACAACCAGCATTACAGCCGGCAATTGCTGCTCTCACCGGTTGAGTCCCATGCCTCCACTTGACACAGTCACTGGCTGCCTCACAACCAGCATTACAGCCGGCAATTGCTGCTCTCCATGCCTCCACTTGACACAGTCACTGGCTGCCTCACAACCAGCATTACAGCCGGCAATTGCTGCTCTCCATGCCTCCACTTGACACAGTCACTGGCTGCCTCACAACCAGCATTACAGCCGGCAATTGCTGCTCTCCATGCCTCCACCCGACACACTTGGCTGCCTCACAGCATTACAGCCGGCAATGGCTGCCTCACAACCAGCATTACAGCCGGCAATTGCTGCTCTCCATGCCTCCACTTGACACAGTCACTGGCTGCCTCACAACCAGCATTACAGCCGGCAATTGCTGCTCTCCATGCCTCCACTTGACACAGTCACTGGCTGCCTCACAACCAGCATTACAGCCGGCAATTGCTGCTCTCCATGCCTCCACTTGACACAGTCACTGGCTGCCTCACAACCAGCATTACAGCCGGCAATTGCTGCCTCTCCATGCCTCCACTTGACAACCAGCATCACACAGTCACTGGCTGCCTCACAACCAGCATTACAGCCGGCAATTGCTGCTCTCCATGCCTCCACTTGACACAGTCACTGGCTGCCTCACAACCAGCATTACAGCCGGCAATTGCTGCTCTCCATGCCTCCACTTGACACAGTCACTGGCTGCCTCACAACCAGCATTTAAACGACTGTAATTAGTTTATTCCTATACCGATTACATCTACCAATCGATCAAATCGAACACAGCAAGAATTCTCCAGTACTGATTCTACCTAGCCGTTCATTGTCATATGTTTTACGCGGTATGTTCAAAGATACGTTTATCGTGAACCAGCCAGCCATGATGGAGAGACACGACCTGCCTCACTAAGAGCATCACTCGACATCAGGTACACATGCACCGAGAAAGGTTTCCACAAACAAATATATATGAAATGTCTTGTCTCTATGATCAGTTCAAGCTCTGTCAGGGCAGTCACGCTGGATGGCCATCAAATCGATATTGAACTAGATAGAACACGTCCAACTTTCAATATTAGGCTTCTACATTCTAGTTCAATTCATTGGTTATTTCGTAAGACAGACTAAGCATGATAATGGTGGATATTGAAAAAGAGACTACATCAATAAGCTTTGGTCAAGCTGCTCTATTCTCTTGAATATATCATTATGCAAAACCGTGAAAATGCTTAAGTTAAATAAACAAATCAAATTATAATTAAATGATAATGGTGGAAGTCAAAATTGAAAAATACATAGTGTTGTGTGATTTCATTTAGATGGTATTTAATGGTTGAAGAGGTGAGTTAAGTTTTACATCGCTTTGAGCAATATTTCAGCAATATCACGGAGGGTTGAAGAGGTGACCTGTAAGTAATTTGATTTGAATTACTGACCTACTTCGAAAATTTCTTTAAACACAAAATTTGCCAACAGAAAATACACGATAGGAAATTTTTAATCCCCGCCCACTCATCTTATATGTTTCATGTCTGAACTTTAGGATCCATTAACGTGATCTGACGTGCAATGGCATATCTGACATTGAGGCTCCGGGGTGTGGTGCTACACTAAGACAGCCTGAACACAGATTGGTTACGCTATACATGTAGTTAGATAACTGGTATGTCATTTATAACAATGTTCGGTTAACGATATGATTTATTTTACACGGCTTACTTAAGATAAGATCAAGTATAAAAGCGTAAAAAATATTTTCATTTCTCGAAAAACATGGCTGAAGACCATCAGTTTTCATGTTCTCGAATTACCAGAATAACATATCTTCCATTTCTCGAATATCGTATTTGAAGTACTTGTAGTTTTCATTTCATATTTGAATCATTTCCAATTTCTCGAATAACATATCTGAAGTGCTGTCCTTTTCTAGAATATCATCCATGAAGTATTTTTCTTATCTCGGATGACATTAAGCTAACACCAGCACCAGCCAGGTAACATTATCCTTTGTACATAAGCAGGTCGTTCTGGGACTGAAGCCAAGGCGTATCGTCCCCTGTATCTGCAGATGTGGCAATCTGACATCAAGACGTGCACAACAACAAAACCTGCTACAGCGACAGGTTGATATCGGTATGTTAGATGATCGACCACAAGCATCACTGCATGAGATGTCACGAGGGACGCCATGGATACACAACATCCTTATCTACACCATCTTATCTGACAGCAAAGCTTCATCATCCCTACTTCCACAGCGTTGTTTTATTCATAACCTAACACCGTCGATGGTAATGTCGACTGCAGACATTCAAATGTAGGAGTAGGTTCCCTCCCATGAAATTCAATCAAATGTCATCTACAAAATTATTATCAAGTCATGGCGACATGAACAGATCGCCATAAGGTTGTATATTACAACTGGCATTCACCAATGGTAAAATGTTGAAGTAAAACACTGATGGCCATTGGTGCCCTCTTTAGCAGTGGTCAACGTTAGACAACACCTGCTATGTACTACAATGAGTGACATAAAGACTCACCGACTCATGGCTGCTGAATAGCTTAAGCAATATCAACACAACGTCTGATGTGCTCTGCTGTAGTCAAACAAAATGATTTCTGTCGTCTGCAAACCTAATCTGCCCGAGCAACCATGTTGACACAGAGACTTCCTAGCAACAAGTCACGTGAACAGCGCGCGCAATATCACTTCCACTTCCGGTGAAAGTGAATTTTTTATTTTTAAATGACATTTAAGCAGATTTGTCTTACATAAGTTCAGGCCTCTTGAAATATTTGCCGCCCTTTGCCCAAGTGCCATCTGCTCATCGGGACCTGACATAACAATATCTTGATTATTTTCAAGTGACGTCAGCTCTCCAGACTACAGATCGGGGTCTCCCTCGTCTGTTGCTGGGGGGAGGTGATAAAGTATTGCATGATTTATTGCCCTCTGTCAGAAAGGAGATCAACATGTCATATATCTCTTGATAGTACGTCGTCCAACACGAGACCCTCAAGACCTACTCAAAACGCCAAACCTATACCTCGCTACAATGGTCAAACTTCTAAGTAGCACGTGCAAAGTCTTAGGTAAATGGAACAGTGATCATTAAATAGATGAGAGAGAAGTTTAATGAAGACTTAATGATTCATACAAGGAGAAGTCTGATCTATCGCCACCAAGAACCGATCGTAAAGTGTAAACGTTATCGACGTAAGTATTGCAAGCTTTCTTCACGGTTCGTTTAATCCAAATATATATTTATATTTGTGGGGATTAATGCAAACACTGTAAATATAATCAGACATTTGTTAGTTCCATGATACTATACATTATATATAGGTAGTTAGGAACACAGCTGCATAGCTGGCTATCGTATCGATCAAGTGTTCAATTGACTCCATGGCAACAAACGGCGTTGCTAGCTTTGCTTGAAAAATTAAACAGAAACGTTGTCTAATTACTCCCTTGCTGTTGCGAGCCTCATATATCCAAACATGATAAAGAGAAATCAAATTCACCGTGGGCGATCCTCTGTAAGGTCTGCGGCGACACACGTGGGGAACAACGAAGGATATTTCAGAGGTAATAATCAAATATCGTGAATTCATCAATATGTATTTTATCATTGATCATGTATTATAGTGAAGTATACAGCCCGGCTGATCGATGCGTGTGTTCAGATAAGAAAGTTCATTGAGTAGACAAACAACACACTCGCTCTTCCGTCATGTTCGGATGTCACATGAGCGGAAGATGACACGAGCTGTGTATTGTCACGTTGCTGTCACATCTATATAATTAATGTTCTATTCACTAGAGATGTTACTTGTTTTCTTCCCCCGAATCCCCGTGCGTTCCAGATGGTTTGCTGGAACCCCCCGCGAGACCCCTGGGATCTTGTTGCCTTAGCAACCAACATAACTAAGCATCTTCACTTGCTTTATACTCAAACATTCAGTTTTCAAGTTCATATTTGTTTAATGACTTGTATATATTTACTGACAAGAAACTTTCCTTGCATATGTTCGTGATCTTTAAGAACATGTGATGGATTTCGATCTTTGAACATTTCATAATTGAAGATAAGGGTTAAGTGATTGATCAATTACTCTAAGTGTATGTACGTCACGAGCATGTACCAAGGAAACAGAGAATCAGGTTTTAAGAGCCTTCGGTTACCTTCGGTTGTCTCTGACATGGCCAAGGAGGAAAAGTTGAATATGAAACAATTTACGAGAGCGACACAAGATCCCTGCTGACACGTAACCTCGATTCAGAGGCACTTGTGCGGATATAAGTGTTTGTACTACAATCGTGAAGGTTTAATGTATTAATTTGTCCGAGTGAGCTGATGATTCAACGAGCAATAACCCCTATACCCGCCCTTCTCGGGAGACGGTGTGTTGACGGACGGTCTGACTGTAGGGGTCAAAGGAACTGTTCTCATCCACACATACCACGTTATTATAGATGAAGAAAACTAGATTTGAAGTAGCTTACATTCCGTATCACAATACCAATGGTTATCACCAACACTCGTAAAGGACTTTGTACGTGAAAGGGATTTGTAGTCTCTGAACTGGGGCCTCCCCTGGCTATCTCTCGAACAGCACAAACTAATCCAGTCTCGGCAGCAACTTTAGCGACACCGTTTCGGCAAACAGGGGCTTCCCTTTAGTTAAAAACATTGAATTATGGATCCTTGTCAAAACCGACTCTTTTACCGAACAGTGCCATAACTGTTTGAGTGTCTACTAAGGTCGTTTTTATGGCCTAGGGGCACTCAAGAGCAAATTCCTAAACTGAAGTTCTTCGTGAAGTGGTAAGATTCTCGGGGCCTTCTGGTACACGTCATCCTCACCTTCGCGAGCTGGGATCACAGCGGAAGTCAGAATTGGTTGATCGCGAGGCAAAGGGTTTCTGACCTGACTTCCCCCCTGACTGCGTGCTGAGACAAATCACCGACTTAGATCCCTAGATCAATATACCCTCCGGCACGCATATCGGCATCCACTAGGGTATACTCACATACATAATGTAGCAACTACTTCCGGTAGAATAGCAACTCAAAGAGAAACACTGGTGTAATGTAAACTATACGTGTGTTTCATCGATCGTGATAGCGTTACACGAATCGACTTTCATGTTCAAGGAAGAGGTTTTTCTGCAAAACATGCATCATTCAAACGCTGATCATGACTTTCCGGCTATACATACATGCTCGTGACAACGTTAAGTAGCCGTTATACAATACGACTGAAAGCCATCATTACTCTGATTATGCTCACCAATTTGACCAGTGTTACTTATTCATGATGGAAGGAACTGACTTCAGCTTTAACCTCAGTCTGTGGGGACAGGATTAAGTTCTTTAAGTCTACAAAACTGAATTTTCAACATGTTTCAATAGTATACTTTCTTATACGGACAGGGCTACGAAACTTCTTGCTCCCCATTTTACATGTATGCGCTGTTAGAAGACATACCCTCTACACAGACCATTTGTGAGCCTTCGGCCAGCAACATTAATGCATTACAAGGCAATCCCTTGCCGTTGCGTTATTTGTACATGTTTCTGTTGCATTGTGGGATGTTGTCTTGAACAAACCCAGCAATACATTACAGGTTTCTATTGGCCTAAGCGAGATGGTACATGGGTCTTTCACGCTCTTAAACAATAACCACAATACAAGTGATATTTGGATATCTACACCTGCGTTCCTATAGTCGTCGGTCACAGAGAACTGACCCAGTAGCGGTTAGCGTGGCCGCTTACAATAGACCCCGTAATCTCAACAAGCCGAGCGCGCTGCAGAAGGTCAGGACGTGTTTAATCACACCTACACGAACAATACCTCACTGCAACAATACCCTTTAACTTTATTAGTTGGCTCAATAGTATAAATACATATTAGACTAACATTTGAATTCCGGGTTATATGTAACACAGCATATGTTGATAGTATGTCATGCAAAGCTTATAGATGGGTATCGAGGCTTGGGAACTTTGTTCGTCTCAGCCAATATTTGTAAATCCTTTTTTGGATATGAATATAGCTGTCAGCAAACTGAACTGCGACAGACAGGGACGAGTTGTAAACTATAGAAGACTCCTGAGCCCTATATGTTACCTGTCTTAGAAGCGGTGTACGCAGTGGTGGCGCCACCTACTGGGAGGAACCTGTTCCATAGTGACGACCCAGGGACTGACAGAAGATCCCTGCCTTTCACGCGACCTAACCGGTGATTCAACAACACCTATCTACCCTGTGTGTCTATAATTCACTGCTTAATCACACGCCTTTACCTCGCCGCGAGGATGACGTGACCGAAACCCATGTTTAACTACCCGACTATTGTGTACAAAGGCGTGTAACTATAGATTAATGATTAAATATCAGTTCTCACATGGGTTACGAAATAGCATGATCAGCACGTTCAGCTTTAGGGCTTGGGTACATTATATTTTGCTGAACCGTTATATGTATAATATGTTCCGGGAAATGGGTGCGGCGTGGGAGTTCGATGGGAGTGACTGCGGGGTGGGGTGGGGTGGGGTTGGTTTCATGTTTGGTGAGTGAGGGGAAATTTAATGTCGGGTCTCATTATTTCCGATATATACTAGTAGGTACGATCGATTGTCAAGGGCAGTTTGGATGAGACAGGACCGTTATTGGAACAAATCACTTTGACCAATGGGTCAAATATACTAAACACGTGATGGGTCATTGTGGCCATTAGGTGACTTTTAGACTCCTTTGTCAACGTATCGTGTATTATGAGTGCGAAAACAGCATTGTCGGAAGCGGTCGTAAACTTCAACTCTTACATTCGCACACAGGGGCGTGTCTCGCTTAGAAACAGCGTTGAGAGAAATAAAGGTGTATGGACCCTACCCTATATAGTAATAGGGTAGGGTTCATTCGCATGGATTTACCAGTACTTGTCTTACATATGTTCAGTATGATGATAAGGTGAATAAACCCTCAGCACTACATACTTGTCCAATGTTGATACCAGCGGTCCGCGTCGCCATCATCCCCAGCACTACATTGCCAGACAGGCATACACAGTCAGCCACTATTGTAGGTTTCGTTTTGTGGGCTTTAAGAATTTGTATTTTCGTTGATTACCTTTCTTGCGTCTTTTCAACGGGTTTAACATATGAATAAAACATGCTGAGTTCATGACTGACTTTCTTGAAAGACGAGTATTTTCTATATTGTAAGAAAACATGACTTGGTCACATTGAAATGGATTTTGATAGCAGTTAGGATCAGATGCCAACCAAAAGGGCTTGTTATATTCACACTACGAGGCAGTAAGCGAAACACTTCCCCGCGAATGTATATATAATTAATAAGGAAATATATAACATACGAGTGACTTCGTATGTACCTGGAGTAGCCAAAGTAATTTGATCTTTTCAAAAATATATTTCGCTGTATGTTTATTGACAATTTTGAAAAAAAATCAACTTAGATCCCCTTCTTGAATTTTAATGAAAAAACCCCGTGATTACTGTGTTCAGAAAATAGATGAAAAAAAATGGAACAGAACAGAGGGGCTTCTTCATATATATCATATATGTGATCACATGATGAACAAAATGATTATAAATATATAGGTATTTATTTGTAGTGATGACAGAGCATATGTCCATTAAACTCCCACAATATATCCATGATCCCTAAGTTGTTTTTTATTCTGTATATATTGTGGTGTGGTAGATTGTGGTGAAACGTAAAGGCAGCAAGAAACTTGGGATAACAAACTGGCAACAGTGATGCATACATGTCACAAGTACATAGGGTTGAGATGAGTCGTGCATGACTTGTGTGTAACCTGAACATATTGCCATTTGACTGGGTGTCTGTACTCAGTCACTTGTGTATCGCATGCAATTGGCGCTATTATGTAAGGGAGATAACCTATTGTTATATTGATCAGAGAAATCAATAAAGGTATTGACGGGTATAGTCCCACGAACAAATAGATTTAATCCTCTACTGGGAGATCTAGCCACTTCACAGATGGCCGACAAACGACCAGTCACCTACCACAGGCCTTGATTTACTGTGTTAGTTGATCATATACACATCAGGTGTAATGCTTACATACACAGGATTGTGTGAATTATTAACCCTTGTCTCCTGAATATGTACTGAACAATCAGCGATACTGATCTCAGTTGAAAACTGGCTTTAGTGGATCACCAAGGAAATGAAGTGCTTAACTAGCTGAGAGATCAGATAATATAACATATTATTTGCTTACATACATATCTACCCACTGAAAGCAGTTTTAGATAGTATCAGCGTCAACCTCATGTCATGAAAGTTAACAAAACATTTGACATGGAGACACAGAGTTTGACATTTAAAAATCCTGTCGTCACTGTCGACAGACCTCCGAGCAGCCCCCATAAATAACAGTGATAAAACGAAGTTAGATAACTAAGGAATCTCAGTCACTGAGATTACACCTAGTATTTATGGCATCTGATTTGACTCAACAGAGATCTACTCATATATGACTGTAGATTTAATATATCTACTGTCTAATGTCTACCCACAATCATGGACTGAAATATCTGTTGGCCATACGGGAGTTCACCTTAGACGAACATATGATCCTCGCAGTGTGTATTATCTTTCCAATATTAATAAGCAAAAACATATTTATCCAGTTACTCACATAAGAAACAAATATTACCTGAAAACATATTCAATTAACTTAAGCAGTTTAAAAAAGTTATGAAATTAAATAAATCAGTTAGAGTTCGGTTGCTAAGGACATGGCGTCTGGTTGCTATGGGTTTGTGGCGTGAAATGGGGAACTGTCATTAAATCTAACACAGAGCTTTTAGCCTTACAACATTAATCCATGCGTAAAGTAATTCAAATATCAATAATTCATAAAATTTAGAGTAATAAGGCATGTTGAACTCACCTGGTAAAGAGACGGTAGCGTCTGGCTATGGAAGGTGCCGAGCGTTAGTGTGTGACTTGCTTGCTGACGGACTAGGGCTTTGTTAGATCGTTGCCTCGATATCGCGGGCTATTTATACCGGGGCCAATGATATGGCTGGCTTCATACTCTAAACTGTTACTTACGCCATGTTATGGACATCGGCGGTATTATTTCTGTATCAGAAAGATGAAAATGCATTGTGTTATGAATTAATCCCATATCAACTGTTTTGCTTAAGCCAGATTTCACGCAGTGACGGTGTAGTTAGGCCTGTCGTTAAGCGGACTAGGAGATTAGACGGTAACTCTAAGGTAACTTGGTATATAAACGTGGGCCAGTATGTCTCTAGCACTCACTCCCTCAAACTCCAGCCTCAACAAGGAAAACCTGTAGCCTGTCAGGTAAGAGTGGCACCAACCAACCTGTGAACATTGTGCTTAAATCCAACCATACCTGCAGATTTTCTGCAGCTGTAAATACTTTTGTGGATCATTCTGACAACTGGATTATGTGTTATTTAATTGTATACATTCTGAAACATTTTGGTGAGGGGTTCCTATTCGAGAATGTTTTCCAAAAACATGTTACGTTCCTATTTTGACTCCGTACTATTTCCAATGGAGGTGCAATTAGTCCGTATATAGGCAAAACCTATCATCTGAAGTCTATATGAATCAATCTCGAACCAATTAATAACTAGTATTTTATCACTAATTTTTTTACTGATGGGGAAGGTGGGGTAGTGTAGTGGTTAAAGCATTCGCTCGTTACGCCGAAGACCCGGGCTCGATTCCCCACATTAGTACAAATGTGTTAAGCCTATTTCAAGTGTCTTTCGTCGCGATCTTGCTGAAATATTGCTAAAAGCGGCGTAAAACCATACTCACTAATATTATTGATTGTTCCCTCTCCACCCACATGGGCACAATGTGTGAAGCCCATTTCTGGTGTCCCCCGCCGTGATATTGCTGGATTATTGCTAAAAGCGACGTAAAACTAAACTCAGTCAGTCAGTCAGCCCTATCCGACCCCCCTCCGCCTACCCCCTCGTCATACTCCCACCACCCTCACCACCAATTCCCGGACAATGATCATCTCAAAAGATACATCAAGTGTGTGGTAATTCAAAGAAATCGATCTGACTGCCTGGAGTGACATTAACATCGCGTCTTGTTTAGCAACAAAGCTGTACCTGTGGTCATTCCCACATGGCATCTGTCCCGTGGTCACCTCGGCACAATGGTCATAGTTACACATAGCCCATACCTAGGGTAATTAAGTCTTTAGAATGACACAAAACGGAAATGTTTACCAACAAAAGGAAAGTGAATAAGGACAGCCTGGCCTTAACGCTGGTCTGGCTGAGCGAAGCAAACATTGACTGCTAACTTTGTAAAGTGGTAGAACAACTTTGAAAGCATGTTCAGGACGTTTCTTACATACATAATCAATACCCGTCCTTGTTTACTGAGCAGTACACATGTCAGCATGATCGATACTACGTGAATTATTCAGCGATCAAATTGATCTGCTATTGATCACACTAGTATCATCAATTTCGTGATAAATTGCATATGTGTGGGAATGTATCACAAAAGCATAGTTTATATAATACTTTTCTCGTTATATATACATGAAAACTGGGTAATGGCCATTGATACATTTCACATCTAAATTCCTGTAAATGAATCTCTGGTGTGACAACGCAAGAGTACACACTGTTCTCAAGTCGAAGCCACTCACGTTATACATACGCCAGATTAGATCTCTCTTATTTCATTTCGTCACGGATTAGCGCTAACCCCTGCCCCTGCTTTCAGTCTCAACAATTCAGTCGTGTACGATCGGTTTACTCAATGTTGCCCCAATACAAACATTGACTGTTGAATGCACGAGTCAGTCAGTCAGGCTATTGTTGGAACTCAACTCAAGACCATAAAAAACCTCTAGTGTTAGTCAATCAGGTTCCTAACAATATTAAATTATGCACCGCGAGCATTACCACAAACCCTCTTGAAGACATGCAAAGGGTTGTAACTATGCTTTAATCCTATGTTGTTGTTAAGTGAAGTGAATCGTAGTTAGAATTGGTGAACCCATTGAAGAGTGCCGCCTATCACAAGTTAATGTTGTCTCCACGTCAAAAAGGGAAGTAACTCTCATTCGCCACCATGATTTCAATACACCTTCTTTGCCCAATGTGCCGTGTAATATAACCAGTATATACCAGAACTACAGTATCAATACGGGTCATTGTGTGTGTTCCATGAGCAGGCAACTATCTTCTACTCAGCCCACAGTGTGAATGGCATAAACAGTACTTGTTAAAGGGGCGAACCGAGCCGAGCCATTCTTCGCTGTGTTAATAATACTTGTTTTATATTTAATTAATCGTTATATGTAGTTCATTAGGTAACTTGCATAACCCAAACTGTTTTGTCAAACCAAAAGAGAATGATCACTGTCATGTCATCAGCGAGCAAGACTGAACGTTAGAGGACATTGATGCTTCCCTTTACAATACAGGTACTCAAATATTACCTCACATGTCTTATAGTTTATCCTGTAATCCTCGTCTTGAATAATTTGTAACAAAAGGCTGGATTACTCGGTAAGTCCAACGACCAGTGATTACCTTCGCAGTAAGCGGGATCAACTATAGACCTGAAGATTGATACTCTTAAAACTTGCTACAGAAATATTGGTCATGACGTCATAGTGGACAGACAACGATGCATGGCAAGACATTGAACTGTTCTTGACCTTGCAACACGGCAGCGACCAACTGCTTTGACTGGGTTCCGTGGCTCAACACAGATTATAGCCATGGTGTTTTCACACCCGATTGCGCTTCATACGATTACCAGTTTGGCAAGGTACCAAGTTTGATATCTTGTTTCGGGTAATCCGATCCGGGTGGAAAGTTGGAGGTAGGCGTTAGGTGGAGCAATGTCGCGTTCGATCGACACTTGATTGGGAGTTCATTCATCCTTGCATGAAAGGAGCTGATAACATGTGTCAATGTTCAGTTCAGTGCTGACTTCTGGATGTTTTCCTTATGGCCCTCTTGCCTCCGTTGCTAGCTCAAGTTGATAGAAGGCTGAACTTATAATCATGCAAAAGTCCTTTATTTGTTCTGTGTTAAATATATCGCTGTTTCCCTTACAGCATGTCTTCCTACGAGTTCCCATCCCTTGCCCGAAACAGCAGTGCTACACCAATGATGGGGGTCCTGCCCTACGTGGCCGACAAGACGGTCACCCGCCATCTTGGTGGTGCAGGCGGGGCTCATGCCAAGTCGTACTTCAACCCAGCCACGTGAGTTCATCTTGTCTCATCTGTCTCATACTGGGCATACATCCCTTGATGTCCATCAACTCTGAACTTCCATTCTAATTAACCATACCTGCAGGGTCAGCATATCCTCTCACTACTCAGACCAACTATCTTAAATCGAAATTATGGCATCATTTATCAGCATGTATAGTTTGATGATATAGGCCTACCTACTCGTTTATCAACTTGTACATTACATCAACAGCAACAGCGTCAACGCTCGCTACACCCATTCCGACTGGTCCCTCTCCAACAACGTCAACTTCAGTATGTCGGATAAAGAGAGGGCCTTTGCCGAGCAGGTGCGCGCTGACGCCTGGCAGACTGTGAAGGAGACGGATGCACAGACCAGGAACAGACAGACTGACGTCACCAAGAGGCTAGGTGGGTCACTCGATGGTCCCTTATGCTGGGGTGAAACCCATTTACTTCTGTAAAGGTATAAGTTACTCCAAGTTAGAGTTAATACAGATCGGCTAAATACAATCCCCTTCCGTTGTAGGGGATCGTGTGTATGACATCGCCTTCTGGAAGACGGAACTGAATAATGAGATCTGCGCCATGGCCACCGAGACAGAGAACCTGAAGGTGAGGTGTCGAGTCATGCCGAGTGATGGTGTCCTTTGTTCTCCATCAGAAGCTATTGAAAGACTGGTGACAGAATGGCCTCCTGTTCCATCCTTTTTTGACCGGAGTCTATTTTCAATAAGACATACTGACCACAATAGTCCAAGCCTCTGTATCGTAGATCGAATATAAAATGTTCTCATATATTCCAGGAGTACAAACGCACCCTGGAGAAGGCCTTAGGTGACACCGCCAATCCTCTGAACGTGGCCGATGAGTGTCTCATGCACAGGGAGAAGAGGCATGGCATTGACCTCGTCAATGATGAAGTGGAGAAGAGTCTCGTGAAGGTCAGTCCGTGATCAGTGCTGACACAATCCCTACATTAACTAAATCATTTTACTTTGTTACAACAAACACACAATACAGACTGTATATGAGACGTGTGTGTGCTAGTGATTGTGTTGTAACAGACACATTAGTAGAACCACGGCTGTCTAACGCTCCAAAGTACACAATGAATGCATGTACAATGACTGCATTGTCCATCACTGTGTGTTGCCAGGAAGTTGACGTCATCAGGAAGTGCCAGGCTAAAATGAAGCAGGTCCTTGAGAAGGCTTTCATCCAGATCAAGTGAGTAGCTAATACATGAGAAATAGTATGAACTGGCGCAGTAGGTAACATCAGGTCATCTCGCGTCTTCTGGACAGCAGTCAGATCCAGGCGTTCGTAGCTTAGTTGGCCAAAACGAGTGTGGAATCAGTGAATTGTATTTTACGTCCTCGTCAGTCATTTCTTGGTGGTTGACGGGCAATCTCGTCCAGGCAGGGGTCCATCACATCAATCATTGAATTCCAATAAAAGCATAATCCCCATTAAATCGGGTGAGCAACTAACTGCCTGTGGGAAGACTATGAAACTTTACAGAAGAGCTTGACAGGCTCCTCAATAGCAATATATATGAGGGGAAATATTTAGCTGTTAGCTCTTGGAGTGAGTATTTCCGGTATTTCAATGGTCACCATCTCACCACCAGGATGAACCGATCTGCCCAGCACGCTATGGAGATCGACGCCAAGGACAAGCACCACGCCCAGAATCTGGATGACCGCATGCAGCAGCTCAAGAATAGTACAGGCGGCATCGGCTACTACCCCGGCATCGAGGCCATCGACAACACGTAAGTGTACTGTCTGTTATCACAACACTAAAGACATCCTATGGCTGTAAGTGAGATATCTGTTGCTGACGGCTTTCTCTCTGTTGTAGAATCACCCTCCCCGCGTCCTGGGCGCAGTACACCCAACAGAACATCGCCCGCTCCCAGAGGGAGAGGGCGTCCTCAGAGAAACTCCGCGGTGCTATTGACACCTGCCTCCGTGAGTGCGCCACCAATATGTGGAGCAACTTCAACACTGTGAACAACAACTTCAACACCCGAATCCGAGAGTCAGAAGACGCTAGAAACAAACTGCAGGCTCACTTGCAGAGGGTAAGTTGCATGAAGTCACAATGGAGCAGTCCTTTCCACGGACGCAGTGATAGTTGAGCCACATACTTTGATCATTGGCCCAAATATTTCCAAATTATTTTTAAGTGCTGTACTGGATTTTACTGAGCGACCTTTACCTTGCATCAACTATGTCACAAAAGCTGCTCACAAGTTTGAATAAATTTACCAAATGTGACAAGAAATATAGCAAATTGTTTCATTCCACGTGACCTTTGCACTCACTAAATATATCTGTCCTATCTTCCTCCAGACCATGCAGGAGATCTTCGACATGGAGAAGAACATCGAGCTGCTGAGGAAGGCAATCAAGGACAAGGAGGCGCCGATGAAGGTGTCCCAGAGTCGTCTTGACGAGCGAACCAGGAGGATCAATGTGGAACTCTGCAACGACCCCGTCATGATCTCGTGAGTATATTTCCTGCAAAAAAGCCTCAACATCTCTACTAATAACTACAAATATGAATATAGATAATATTTAGTCCTAAGTTCTATGAATGTTAAATATTCTTCTCTTTAACTGCAGACTGCAAAATGAAGTGCGCGAGATCCGTGAGTCTGTCCGCATCCTGAAGGAGCGTCTCAAGGCCTCCGAGATGTCTCTTGCTCGTCTCATGAAGACCAAGGCCACTCTGGAACACGACATCTCCGTCAAGGAGAACAGTCTCCGCATCGACTCCCAGTGGTGTATGGGAATGAGGAAAGGGTTCCCTATGGACCCCAAAGTTGGACCCATATTCCAGATGCCAACATGTTAGGGACTTGCATCAGGACAATGATAAACCGACTCTAGTCAGTCAGCATTCACTCACCTGAGTTTCAGTTAGCCTGTTCATACATCAGCAAGTACATTGTAAATTATCACACGAGGTCTTTTGACCTTGGTAGTTGTACATGTTTTCAAATAAAATCATATAAACTAATTCGTGATGTCCTATGTTCTTTGAGAAGAAGAGTAAACCGTTGTGATCATTCACCAATGCTACTAACTGAGGCACTGTCTCCTGAGACTACGACAAACGGGACACTGGTCATATGTTGAAGTCGTAGCCAGGCAGTTCCATTTTGTTTGGAAATCAGCTGTCAAAGTCCTGCATGTCCTACCGGCACCTTGCCCTATGTCTTTGGTAAATGTCTAATGGTTGTAATGCCATAACAATCCAGTTGTACACGGCTTGGATGTGCATAAGAATTCCAACTGAAGAATAGGAATGAGGAAAATCCCCAAGATTGACTGTCTTACTGGTCAAACACAATTTAAGTGCTTGCTTGCACTGCTAAAACAGAAGGTGATAGATACATTTGCACGTCCTTCAAGCATGATGCCATAGGTTTGAGGTACACAACTTCAAACCAGAATACAAAGCACTTTCATTCCACAAAGCCAATATCAATGCACTTCCTATCAAATGAAAATATTTGGTTAAAAACTTGAAATGTCCTTTCCTCTGGAACGTATATACTCATCTCCTGTGACGACTTCTGACTTGTGAAAACACATGTCTAATGCAGAAAACCTTCAAACCACAAAGGCAAATGCATCGAGATATATTAAAAACAAAATATAAAACTTGAATACACTTCCAGATTATGACTTTACCTCATTTTTGTAAAACAATGTGCCCTTGAAACAAAAAGTCTCAAAATACCACAGTAAGACAATACCTTTCAGGCACTTCCGGATTCAACAATGAACGCTCGATTTGTCCAGTTGGACAAGATGGTCGCATGCTCTCACCCACCCATACTATTGTAGGAGCGTGGTTCAGCCAGTAACAGGAGACAGTTTAATGATGACAGTCCCTTCTTGATGAGCACTTACTGTGATCAAAGTCAAGAATGACAAACTTCGGGCAGAAATCTGAAGTTCAGAACTGCATGCTTGCAATAAACTCAAAGCCACAATTGCCACAACCACGATGCTCCCGTGATTTTGTATTCTTTTGGTTTTGGTGATTAGGCCACACAAGACATTTAACATCCTCACAGGAAGAGTTCAGGACAATAGTTCCCACCCTCGCTCTTCCCTGTTTCGCTCACATTTATTAAATATATGTAAGGAAGGCTTCATTTGAGTAAAGTAATGACAGGAAAATACTGTGAACATTCGCAAACATGTATTTGTCTGATGATTTTCTTTCGAAGCAAGCCACGGCTCGGGATGAAAACAAGCACTCCCCAGTCTGGTAAATCCGAGCTAATCTCAATGTCAATTTTGATTATGTTGATGGCTCTGTGCTTCTTGGCGAAGTGACATAACACATCAGCACGGGCTCACTCTTTCCAGGGTAGGCTCTCTGGATGGCAACTGCCTCGGGTTTATGACTGTGTCATTAGATAGATCTTTATTCATGAAGAATGTAAGCCTACGGCCCATGTTCGTACAGGTAGTCAGTCAACATATAACGTATATGAAAATATATCTGTATGGAATAATAATTCATCAACAAGTTATTCTGAAGCAAATTGCATAATAAATATGCATGACCGGCTATCTAACAACATTAACATCCGTTGATGCCAAAAGCATATTATATTTGTTACGCGTTGGGTATGCTTAGTACGTATGTACTTCTCACGCAGTGTTTTATACCGGACACAAACCATCAATGGTATTCATCTCCGATGTAGCCTTCATTACACACAGTGCACGCTCCTGTATCTACAGGAGTATTAACATATCTGCCTGTTTCTATTCTGAGTCCAAGAGAACGGCAACCAAACTGAGCCATTGCCACTCGGAATTTTTTGGAGTTGTTAGTCGTTTGAGGTATAATTCATTTCCAAAGGTACCTTTGAAGAAAGTATAATTTTTAGTTTGAGAACTGCTGAAAAGAGAGGAGTGCCAGTCCTGTCCAAACGAACATTTTAATCTTGCCTTAAGTTCTGCTATAAAGGATTCTTTACAACTTACTGTTTGTGACTCCCATACATAGCCAAATCCAAGTCAAAACAACAAGTTCTTTACATGGAAACCCAATTATTTTTGCCATTATTAGCTGATTGTAAAAAAATGTTATAACACTTCTTTGGATAGCTTAGATTAGGCATATATAATAATCTAATCCAAAAATTATATAACGTTTAAATGCAAAAATATGCAAAGGGTATCTGTCACAATCACCCAATACTGTGTAAGTTGGTGTCTTCACTCCAAGGAAGCGTTTACATGCAAAAATATGAATGGTTTCTATATTTGTTACACTATCTAAACCCCAAACCTCAGACCTATACAGGAAAGTAGGCATAATTTTAGTATCAAATATCCTAAAGAATAATTTGAAACGGAACTGGGTTAAATCTATGTAATATCCTTGATATGTCTAACAGAACTTTCCTAGCCCGGGAAGCCGCATTTTTGGTATGCGTATCCCACAATGGCTCGCACTCGAGTCATTTCTGTCCATAATACACTTTTTCCCTTCTCGGGAGATAACCCTATTCTTGAAAACAACCACTTTAGTCTTATCAAAATTAACACTAAACTGGTATTTATTGCAATATGATTCTAAAACATGGTAGTGCAGGCTTACCACAAGAGTCATCTAAAGCAATCACTGTCAGGAGAAATAGAAATGATGGGAGATGCACTACGGATTATTTAAAAGAGAAACCGAGTTTCCGAGTCCCTGAGTGTGTCAAGATCAAGAATGACACCAGATACACGTGTATGGGGCTACTGCGTTGTGCACGTGCATCCCATGCGTTGTGTTTTGGGGTGGTGATAAAGAGAAATGGCGGTGCGTTCATAAGATGTCTGTTTTTGAAAAGTTTGTTTCTAACGCTTATACTTCCAAATTGAAAGTTCAGCCTTTGTTTTGAAGAGTATATAAGTCAGTGTGCTGTGTTGAAAGGATGCAAGTCGTTATGTGGATATTAACGATCGTCTATTATCCAACCAGCCTTGGTCGATCCGCAGTATACCTGTGAGATGTTTTTGAACGAAAGGAATACAAACGTGTTCGGTAAAGCGGGAAGAGTAGCTTCCCTTGTACATAGGGGTACATGGTATTTTCACTAATACGCTGTGAAGGGGGCTTAAAGGCAATCTGGGTTTTACCAGTTTAAGACTGTTAACTTTGCTCCACAGTTGTTTAATTTCGGTTCGTTACTGGACTTCAACATCGGTACAACATCAAAATTTGTATAAAATATTGACATACCTTCACTGATGGTTTTGTTCATAAACCTGGATTAATGCAAGGGGACATATTATCTCTTTTCTCATGTTGTTGTTTTCACTGAAAACCTTCAATTATATATGCAAAATACTGCGTGTAAAATAATAAATATTTATTCATGACACATGATTATATTATTATTTGCAGATGATATGCCCATTTTCAACGACTCTGCAAATAGACAGAAAACGCTCTGAAAGCGAGTGTACAGTGATAAATTCGGTCTTTGAGAAAATTTGTGTTTGAATGAAAAACATAACAAAGGTATACGAGATACTTTATCTATCAAACAGTATGTATTTATCATTACCAAGGATATTTATTGAAATAATATTTACCTGAGAAATGTCTTAATCACGTAATTCACCACGAAATTGAAATATACTGCTTTTGCTAACTGGAATGCTAAACTCATTTGGAGTACGTGAAAACATAGTGACACCATCTGCAGAAAATAACCAGTAGCGTTTCCACCAGTGATGTTGCTAATGTCAGGGGTGTGGCCTGCCTGTAGCTCACATGCCATTGGTACTGAATCAGTCATACCCAAGACTCTCGTTTAAGATAAACCAAGCAGACGTCAGTTACATATTAGAAATGCTATGAAATCAGGAGTGATTCACGTCGGTTAACATCTGAATATCAGTGAATACTTACGTTAACCTAAACAAACTGAAGTGGTTATTGATTACTGCAGGAATATTGCTAAAAGCGGCGTAAAACCATACTCACTCACTCACTCACTCACTCACTCACAAACAATAACAAAAATGCCAACTTGGTAATATTTTAACAGCAGAACAAACACCGACGTAAACAACATGTGCTAATATGTCTTGCACTGAAAACCCTTCCAACTATAATTTGCATGAAAGTAGAAAAGGTGAAACAAACATTAGCCAGATGCTGGTAGTAGCTCACAGTGTATAGTACCTGTGTGGCAGATGTGTTCAAACATTGTACTGATCACGGCTGTTGTAAACATGTGTATTAGATTTGAATACAAGGGGTAGAATGGAAAGATCCCAGTGTTCAACGGGATCCGAGGCCCTCTGGGTCTTCTTTCATGGGATTATGAATCTGGGGACACCGCCAGTATTATCCCTGTATGAATGAGATTATATTTATAATGATGCATTGTGTTATGAATTTATCCCTTATCAACCTTTTGGCTTCAACAGATTTCACGTAGTGATGGTGTAACTAGGACGGTACTTAAGCGGACTAGGAGATAAGACGGTAACTCTAAGGTAACTTGGTATATAAACGTGGGCCAGTGTGTTCCTAGCACTCACTCCTTCTCTCACGGTCCCAGTCTCCACACAGGAAAACCTGCAGTCTGTGAGGTAAGAGTTGCACCAACCACTTAATGACCATCTTTAAACTTATCACTACATGTAGCTGTTCTGTATGAATAGATATGGTCTGAAACATTTTGGTGAGGAGTTCCCATTCAAGGATTATTTTAATTTGTATGTTTGGTGCCTTTAACATCTGTAAGTTATTGGACTCCATGACATTAGCAGTAAATGTACGTGTGGTCAGTATGTAGGCTTTATACTGGCGCTGTGTTTAATTATCAACCTTTTCACCCGAACTGCATGTGAGTAGGCTACAGCAGCATTTAAAAGTATTTTTGCTGAAGCATGTACTAGATATACCAGATATCTGTAGTATGTGGCTGCCATTTGTTGCTTGCAACTCAACTAAGAAGAGACGTTACCAGACAAAAGAAAGTCAGATATGAGACAAAAATGGATAATCAACCTAGCTATTCTTGGTTTTATGTACCGAAATCCACTACAGTGTAACCTGTCCATAGACCATTTACGTGACAGGGAAAAAGAAATGCACAGGTAAAATTGTAAGCAAATGTTTTATTTAACAATATATTTGTCAATTTGCTGTATTTGATCCGTCATCCTACTGTTTCAGATACTTCTAATGATAACAAAATCTCCATTCGTAGTCACTAATCAGCTTAGAATTACTGGAACCAGTGAATAGTGCCGAGTGTCACAACCCAAGGGAGGTCAAACTCGTTCTCCACCATGTCTGCTTAAGTCTAATATTCTAAAAACGTAGTTTCAATTTATTTCATAGTCTATGTGTTCTGTAGCAGACAGTTAATGGCGCTGAATGCCCAAATATTCCTACAGATAGCAAAGCCGCATTCCTTGATGTAGATTTACTCCTGCCAACCTCATCACCGTCACTGGTGTTAAATTTACGAGATACAACGAATGGCAAAATCAGTAAAAGCTCATATGAACAAAGCCGACCGTCATACCAATATTTATTTCGGTTTCGCTGATAGTTTCATTTCTTTACGTGAACAAACCAAAAGCGAGTCTTGAAAGAAGTTTGATATTTAAATCACGTAATCAATCCTCAGTTTCTCCAATGTTAACATGTGTTCATTTCCCTTCCAGCATGTCTTCCTACGATTTTCCATCCCTTGCCCGAACCAGCAGTGCTACACCAATGATGGGGGTCCTGCCCTACGTGGCCGACAAGACGGTCTCCCGCCATCTTGGTGGTGCAGGCGGGGCTCATGCCAAGTCGTACTTCAACCCAGCCACGTGAGTTCATCTTGTCTCATCTGTCTCATACTTGCCCTACATCCCTTGATGTCCATCAACTCTGAACTTCCATTCTAATTAACCATACCTACAGGGTCAGCATATCCACTCACTACTCAGCCCGCCTATCTCAATCTGAATCCTATGGATAATACTAACAGTACTATCAAATGTGACTGGGCAAATCTTTACTATTTACTCGTCACATTCCTACTCATCATGTACAGTGTGCTAATATACCTACTCGTTTATCAACATCAACAGCAACAGCGTCAACGCTCGCTACACCCATTCCGACTGGTCCCTCTCCAACAACGTCAACTTCAGTATGTCGGAGAAGGAGAGGGCTTTCGCAGAGAAGGTGCGCGCTGACGCCTGGCAGACTGTGAAGGAGACGGATGCACAGACCAGGAACAGACAGACTGACGTCACCAAGAGGCTAGGTGAGTCAGCTGGTGATCTAATCCACGGGGATGAAACCCATTTACTTCTGTAAAGGTACAAGTTACTCCAAGTTAGAAGTAATACAGATCGCTAAATTTAACCTTTCCCTTGTAGGGGATCGTGTGTATGACATCGCCTTCTTGAAGACGGAACTGAATAATGAGATCTGCGCCATGGCCACCGAGACAGAGAACCTGAAGGTGAGGTGTCGAGCCATGCCGGGTGATCAACTGTATGGTGTCCTTTGTTCTCCATCAGAAGCCACAGGATCGTCACCTGCCCGTCTTTGGTGGAATATACTGATTATAATAATCCAAGCTCTGTATTTGTTACCTTGAATCGTATATACAAATGTTTCTAAATATTCCAGGAGTACAAGCGCACCCTGGAGAAGGCCCTCGCTGACACTGCCAACCCCCTGCACGTGGCCGAGGAGTGTCTCATGCACAGGGAGAAGAGGCAGGGCATTGACCTCGTCAATGATAAAGTTGAAAGGAGTCTTGTGAAGGTCAGTGCGCGAGCAGCAGCATTCCAGCCTTAGGAGTTCCGTAAAACATTTACACCAAGCAATTGTGACAAACACGTAACATTGATTGAATATGAAGCTCCTGCTGGTGTCATGGTCTTTATTGTAACAGACACATATGTGTTACTGCTATATGAAATGAAATGAAGTTAAGTCATCTGTACACACAATGAATGCATTGTCCATCACTGTGTTGCCAGGAAGTTGACGTCATCAGGAAGTGCCAGGCTATGATGAAGCAGGTCCTTGAGAAGGCTTACGTTCAAATCAAGTGAGTAGCTAACACCGAGAAAACAGCGACTGCTGTTGTACGCCGTAGTACGTAATGTTACAGGTATATCATGGTGGTTGATAAGTCATCTAGTCCATAGGCTCACAACATATTTGGAAATCAAATATTACAACCAGCCTATCAAACATCCGGGGGAAAATATTAGATGATTGAGCTCTCCAAACCCAATGTATATGATAAGAAGTATTTAGCTGTTAGCAGTACTTCCGGTAGTTCACGCTTCACCTTCTCACCACCAGGATGAACCGATCTGCCCAGCACGCTATGGAGATCGACGCCAAGGACAAGCACCACGCCCAGAATCTGGATGACCGCATGCAGCAGCTCAAGAATAGTTCAGGCGGAATCGGCTACTACCCCGGCATTGAGGTCATCGACAACACGTAAGTGTACAGTGACTTATCACATCACTAAAGACATCCAATGGCTGTAAGTATTCCGAGTGAGATGCCTGTTGCTGACGGCTTTCTAGACTAATGCTTAGTCTCTGAATATAAATAATTTTCATTGTAACAAACAAGCCTATTTAAATTGAAAAGGAGCCCAGGAAGACCAAAGATCCTGAGCCTGAGGAAATCTAGACTTGCTCAATTTAAGGCTTTAGCACTGCAGATACGGCTTGGCAGTAGGGAAAATTACTATGGTTCAGGGACTGTGAGACAGACTAACGGCTTTCTCTCTGTTGTAGAATCACCCTCCCCGCGTCCTGGGCGCAGTACACCCAACAGAACATCGCCCGCTCCCAGAAGGAGAGGGCGTCGTCCGAGAAACTCCGCGGTGCTATTGACACCTGCCTCCGTGAGTGCGCCACCAATATGTGGAGCAACTTCAACACCGTCAACAACAACTTCAACACCCGAATCCGAGAGTCAGAAGACGCTAGAAACAAACTGCAGGCTCACTTGCAGAGGGTGGGTTTCATGAATTCGTAGTGGAGAAGGGAAAATCGGTCTTATCCAGTGCAACAGTTTGGGCGATTGATGCATTTTTGTTTGTCTGGTGAAAGACCCAGTTGTATAAATTACTACTTCCCGAATTTTACTGAGCAAGTTTTCTTCAACCTCGCTTTAATTGTGTCACAATGAGTCCTAACAAGTTTCACAACAGGAAATACAGGATTTAGTTTTCAGTACCTGATGTTCGCACTCAGAAAATCACTCAATAACTCTTCTCCCTCTTCTTCCAGACCATGCAGGAGATCTTCGACATGGAGAAGAACATCGAGCTTCTGAGGAAGGCAATCAAAGACAAGGAGGCGCCGATGAAGGTGTCCCAGAGTCGTCTTGACGAGCGAACCAGGAGGATCAATGTGGAACTCTGCAACGACCCCGTCATGATCTCGTGAGTATATTTCCTGCAAAACAACTAATTTCATAACTACAAATATGAACATAAATAATATTTAGTCCTGAGTTCAATGAATGCTAAATATTCTTCTCTTCAACTGCAGGCTGCAAAACGAAGTGCGCGAGATACGTGAGTCTGTCCGCATCCTGAAGGAGCGTCTCAAGGCCTCTGAGATGTCTCTGGCTCGTCTCATGAAGACCAAGGCCACCCTGGAACACGACATCTCCGTCAAGGAGAACAGTCTCCGCATCGACGCTCAGTGGTGTATGGGAATGAGGAAAGGTTTCCCTATGGACCCCAAAGTTGGACCAATATTCCAGATGCCAACATGTTAGGGACTTGCATCAGGACAATGATAAACCGACTCTAGTCAGTCAGCATTCACTCACCTGAGTTTCAGTTAGCCTGTTCATACATCAGCAAGTACATTGTAAATTATCACACCTGGTCTTTTGGCCTTGATAGCTGTACATGTTTTTCAAATAAAATCATATAAACTAATGCGTGAGGCCCTTTATTCTTTGAAAGGATACGTTCAAGTTGTAAGTGCGGCTAAAGCAGTACACTGCGTTTGGAAAGCCGCTGTCAAAGGATTAAATGTCCGACCTGCATGTTGCCCTTTAGGCAAGACACTTCATCGATTGAGTGTCAATCCAGTTCTGTATGGTTAGAATGCGCATTAGAATTCCAATGAAAGAATAGTTCTTTAAGAATCGCCATGATTGACCAGCTTCCTGGTCAGACAGAAAAGTGTTTGTAAGCACTTCATAAACAGAGGCGAGTCTTTCGCGGCCAGTTCAAGTTGGCAACAGAAATCATTACATGACTTTCAAGCGTGTTGATGTCGGTTTGAGTTACTGCAACGTTCACAACCTAAATCCAGAATACGCTGGAAATGCCAATATAAATGTACTTATGGTCAAATGGAAAAAGCTGGACGAAAACCGGAAAGCCCCATTCTTCTAACTACCTATCCGATTTGAAAGTATATGCAATCTCCAGTAAACAGTATGCCTATAAAACAGAAAGTCTCAAAGTACCTTAAGCAGTACATTATGTTTGGACATCAACTTCATGTCCTTCATGTCCGACCCTTACCTTGTCCTATGTGCTTGGCTATTCCTCTAGCTATTTACTCGCTTCGAGAGTACGTGCTATACCCATCCCATGTGACGATTTCAGATGTCTGAAAACACATACCTGATGCACTTAAACTTTAAACTAGACAGGCACACACATCCAGACCTCTAAATTGAGTGACATATTTAACAGGTGTTAATGATTCACCTCTAGATGAACATTTAATCGAATGTCAAGGATCATGATGGGACAAGGAATTCCAGTTTTCTCAAACGAGCTACTGAAGCTGGACATGGACTCAATATCAATGTTAACATTGTTGAGGGCATCGTGCTGCTAGACGGTACAGAAATGAGTGTGGACCAAACCAAGTGCCACAACAATCCAGTACATGCTCAGTGTTTCAGAGGAGGGCCTCCCTTAGGAGCAACCTTCCTTAGCTTGGGTGAAATCGGCAAACCTGAGACGTGAAAAAAAGACTTTCTCTTTCTTGCTAAGGACCAGTCACTTCCCATGCGAAACGATTTTGCATTAAAATATACATTTGAAATATGCAATGAATTAAATGAGTCTGTCCACAATTTTCAGTGTATGCCCAGCATTGGCACAAATACATCATCTTAAGCAACATGAGGGCGTGATTTCTTCTTTCTTCACCATTCTTGTGGTTTTGACTCAGAAGTCCATCCGTGGTACAACCCATAACATATTGAGGGCGTCATGCAAATTAAAATACACCGCTTTGATGGTCTATAGTACCAAGACCTTTAGCTGTATTCTTTGTTGTTTAACGCCGCACTCAGCAATATTCACACTGCCACCAAGGCAGTATAGGTCACCAAAAATCAGGTTTATCACAAGGGTAATCTTAAGCTACCACTGTCATGAGAAAGAGAAATGATGGGTGATTCATTATGGATATAAAATACAAGAGAAACAGTTTCCCAGTCACTGTTTTTTAAATGACAATATGAAAGATATACTTTGGTTATGTATGCTTGTATGATGTATTGTATTAAACATCGTATATTACACGTTGGTGTGCTGAAGCAGCCATGATTGATCCATAATATCTACCAGTAAGATGTATATTACACGTTGCTGTGCTGAAGCAGCCATGATTGATCTGTAAGATGTGAAGCTGAAGCAGCCATGATTGATCCATAATATCTACCAGTAAGATGGATATTACACGTTGCTGTGCTGAAGCAGCCATGATTGATCCATAATATCTACCAGTAAGATGGATATTACACGTTGCTGTGCTGAAGCAGCCATGATTGATCCATAATATCTACCAGTAAGATGGATATTACACGTTGTTGTGCTGAAGCAGCCATGATTGATCCATAATATCTACCAGTAAGATGGATATTACACGTTGCTGTGCTGAAGCAGCCATGATTGATCCATAATATCTACCAGTAAGATGTATATTACACGCTGTGTGCTGAAGCAGTTGATCCATAATATCTACCAGTAACATGGATATTACTTGTTGTGCTGAAGCAGCCATGATTGATCCATAATATCTACCAGTAAGATGGATATTACACGTTGCTGTGCTGAAGCAGCCATGATTGATCCATAATATCCCAGTAAGATGTATATACCTGTGCTGAAGCAGCATGATTTATCCATAATATATACCAGTAAGATGGATATTACACGTTGCTGTGCTGAAGCAGCCATGATTGATCATAATATCTACCAGTAAGATGGATATACACGTTGGTGTGCTGAAGCAGCCATGATTGATCCATAATATCTACCAGTAAGATGGATATTACACGTTGCTGTGCTGAAGCAGCCATGATTGATCCATAATATCTACCAGTAAGATGTATATTACACGTTGTTGTGCTGAAGCAGCCATGATTGATCCATAATATCTACCAGTAAGATGTATATTACACGTTGCTGTGCTGAAGCAGCCATGATTGATCCATAATATCTACCAGTAAGATGTATATTACACGTTGGTGTGCTGAAGCAGCCATGATTGATCCATAATATATACCAGTAAGATGTATATTACACGTTGCTGTGCTGAAGCAGCCATGATTGATCCATAATATATACCAGTAAGATGGATATTACACGTTGCTGTGCTGAAGCAGCCATGATTGATCATAATATATACCAGTAAGATGTATATTACACGTTGTTGTGCTGAAGCAGCCATGATTGATCCATAATATCTACCAGTAAGATGTATATTACACGTTGGTGTGCTGAAGCAGCCATGATTGATCCATAATATCTAACAGTAAGATGTCTATAGATATGAAAAGGAACAAACAAAAGATAGTTTGGTAAAGCTGGAAGAGTAGCCTCCCTTGTAAGTAACATCAATAACAGTTTGTCCAAGAAGATGGTAAGAGAGACTCAAAGGTTATCTGCATTTAACTAGTACATAAGTGTGTCATGTCATTGAATAAATGGTTTCCATTAATATAGGCCAATACTTACAATGGTGGTGTCCGATGAAGGAAAGACAATATTTGATTAATTTATTTCATTATGTCATATTTTATGTCACCAAATTAAAATTAGAAGCCTATTATGTGGTTATCTCTATGTCATACATCATAAGCTGCCTTTTGATATGCTACATGACTATGTTGTGCTAGGGTTTAGGAAAACATGTATTTTCTCGAAATGGTGTCGCAAGCAATTTTGGGAACTCTTATTAAATCACCCCACAGTGACACTTATAGCAAACAAACAAAATGGAACCATGTTTTTCCTGAATCCATACACAACAGTGATTACAATAAGTAATGGTTCCAAAAATGAACATGTAATTCCCACGGAATTAAATAAGCCCATGCACTAGTACCTGTGTGGCAGATGTGTTCAAACATTGTACTGATCACGGGTGTTGTAAACATGTATATTAGATTTGAAAGCAAGGGGCAGAATGGAAAGGTCCCAGTGTTCAACGGGATCCGAGGCCCTCTGGGTCTTCTTTCATGGGATTATGAATCTGGGGACACCGCCAGTATTATCCCTGTATGAATGAGATTATATTTATAATGATGCATTGTGTTATGAATTTATCCCTTATCAACCTTTTGGCTTCAACAGATTTCACGTAGTGATGGTGTAACTAGGACGGTACTTAAGCGGACTAGGAGATAAGACGGTAACTCTAAGGTAACTTGGTATATAAACGTGGGCCAGTGTGTTCCTAGCACTCACTCCTTCTCTCACGGTCCCAGTCTCCACACAGGAAACCCTGTAGTCTGTCAGGTACGTGGCACCAACTACACACTTCTCTCTCACGGTCCCAGTCTCCACACAGGAAAACCTCTAGTCTGTCAGGTACGTGGCACCAACTACACATTGAACACCTTACCAACTCATCACTAAATGTATTTCTGTATAACGTTGTCTATTAAACTAGATGTATTCTGGAATTTGAGATGTCATTTAAGGATTTTGTTGGTGCCTAGAACATCTATAAGTAATTGAAAGTATCAGTGAAGGTACGTGTAGGCTATAAGAATGGCGTTGTGTTTAATTATCAACCTTTTCACCCGAACTGCACGTGAGTAGGCTACAGCAGCATTTAAAGTATTTTTGCTAAAGCATGTACTAGATATACCAGATATTTGTAGTATGTGGCTGCCATTTGTTGCTTGCAACTCAACTGAGAAGAGACGTTACCAGACAAAAGAAAGTCAGATATGAGACAAAAATGTATAATCAACCTAGCTATTCTTGGTTTTATGTATCGAAATCCACTACAGTGTAACCTGTCCATAGACCATTTACGTGACAGGGAAAAATAATTTAATTTACAATATATTTGTCATTTTCCTGTATTTGATCCTTCATCCTACTGTTTAAGATACTTCTAATGATAACAAAATCTCCATTCGTAGTCACTAATCAGCTTAGAATTACTGGACCCAGTGAATAGTGCCGAGTGTCACAACCCAAGGGAGGTCAAACTCGTTCTCCACCATGTCTGCTTAAGTCTAATATTCTAAAAACGTAGTTTCAATTTATTTCATAGTCTATGTGTTCTAAGATAGCAAAGCCGCATTCCTTGATGTAGATTTATTGCTGCCAACCTCATCACCGTCACTGGTGTTAAATTTACGAGATACAACGAATGGCAAAATCAGTAAAAGCTCATATGAACAAAGCCGACCGTCATACCAATATTTATTTCGGTTTCGCTGATAGTTTCATTTCTTTACGTGAACAAACCAAAAGCGAGTCTTGAAAGAGGTTTGATATTTAAAACACGTAATCAATCCTCAGTTTCTCCAATGTTAACATGTGTTCATTTCCCTTCCAGCATGTCTTCCTACGATTTTCCATCCCTTGCCCGAACCAGCAGTGCTACACCAATGATGGGGGTCCTGCCCTACGTGGCCGACAAGACCGTCTCCCGCCATCTTGGTGGTGCAGGCGGGGCTCATGCCAAGTCGTACTTCAACCCAGCCACGTGAGTTCATCTTGTCTCATTTGTCTCATACTGGGCCTACATCCCTTGATGTCCATCAGCTCTGAACTTCCATTTTAATTAACCATACCTACAGGGTCAGCATATCAACTCACTAATCAGACCGCCTATCTCAATCTGAATCCTATGGATAATACTAACAGTACTATCAAATGTGACTGGGCAAATCTTTGATGTGTACTCGTCACATTCCTACTCATCATGTACAGTGTGCTAATATACCTACTCGTTTATCAACATCAACAGCAACAGCGTCAACGCTCGCTACACCCATTCCGACTGGTCCCTCTCCAACAACGTCAACTTCAGTATGTCGGATAAAGAGAGGGCTTTCGCAGAGAAGGTGCGCGCTGACGCCTGGCAGACTGTGAAGGAGACGGATGCACAGACCAGGAACAGACAGACTGACGTCACCAAGAGGCTAGGTGAGTCAGCTGATGGTCCAATCCTCTGGGATGAAACCCATTTACTTCTGTAAAGGTACAAGTTAAAATTAATACAGATCGCTAAATATAACCTTTCCCTTGTAGGGGATCGTGTGTATGACATCGCCTTCTGGAAGACAGAACTGAATAATGAGATCTGCGCCATGGCCACCGAGACAGAGAACCTGAAGGTGAGGTGTCGAGCCATGCCGAGCCATCAACTGTATGGTGTCCTTTATTCTCCATCAGAAGCCGCAGGATCGTCACCTGCCCGTCTTTGGTGGAATATACTGATTATAATAATCCAAGCTCTGTATTTGTTACCTTGAATCGTATATACAAATGTTTCTAAATATTCCAGGAGTACAAGCGCACCCTGGAGAAGGCCCTCGCTGACACTGCCAACCCCCTGCACGTGGCCGAGGAGTGTCTCATGCACAGGGAGAAGAGGCAGGGCATTGACCTCGTCAATGATAAAGTTGAAAGGAGTCTTGTGAAGGTCAGTCCGCGAGCAGCAGCTGTTAAAATCATTCCAGCCTTAGGAGTTCCGTAAAACATTTACACCAAGCAATTGTGACAAACACGTAACATTGATTGAATATGAAGCTCCTGCTGGTGTCATGGTCTTTATTGTAACAGACACATATGTGTTACTGCTATATGAAATGAAATACAGTTAAGTCAATTGTACACACAATGAATGCATTGTCCATCACTGTGTTGCCAGGAAGTTGACGTCATCAGGAAGTGCCAGGCTATGATGAAGCAGGTCCTTGAGAAGGCTTACGTTCAAATCAAGTGAGTAACTAACACAAGAGAAAACATCGACTGCTGTTGTACGCCGTAGTACGTAATGTTACAGGTATATCATGGTGGTTGATAAGTCATCTAGTCCAGCTCAACCACAGGTATATCATGGTGGTTGATAAGTCATCTAGTCCAGCTCAACCATGGGCTCACAACATATTTGGCAAATAGTCATCGAAATCAAATATTACAACCAACCTATCAAACATCCGGGGGAAAATATTAGATGATTGAGCTCTCCAAACACAATTTATATGATAAGAAGTATTTAGCTGTTAGCAGTACTTCCGGTAGTTCACGCTTCACCTTCTCACCACCAGGATGAACCGATCTGCCCAGCACGCTATGGAGATCGACGCCAAGGACAAGCACCACGCCCAGAATCTGGATGACCGTATGCAGCAGCTCAAGAATAGTTCAGGCGGCATCGGCTACTACCCCGGCATTGAGGCCATCGACAACACGTAAGTGTACTGTCACTTATCACAACACTAAAGACATCCTATGGCTGTAAGTGAGATATCTGTTGCTGACGGCTTTCTCTCTGCTGTAGAATCACCCTCCCCGCGTCCTGGGCGCAGTACACCCAACAGAACATCGCCCGCTCCCAGAAGGAGAGGGCGTCGTCCGAGAAACTCCGCGGTGCTATTGACACCTGCCTCCGTGAATGCGCCACCAATATGTGGAGCAACTTCAACACCGTCAACAACAACTTCAACACCCGAATCCGAGAGTCAGAGGACGCTAGAAACAAACTGCAGGCTCACTTGCAGAGGGTAGGTTTCATGAATTCGTAGTGGAGAAGTGAAAATCGGTCTTATCCAGTGCAACAGTTTGGGCGATTGATGCATTTTTGTTTGTCTGGTGAAAGACCCAGTTGTATAAATTACTACTTCCCGAATTTTACTGAGCAAGTTTTCTTTAACCTCGCTTTAATTGTGTCACAATGAGTCCTAACAAGTTTCACAACAGGAAATACAGAATAGTTGGTAGTACCTGATGTTCGCACTCAGAAAATCACTCAATAACTCTTCTCCCTCTTCTTCAAGACCATGCAGGAGATCTTCGACATGGAGAAGAACATCGAGCTGCTGAGGAAGGCAATCAAGGACAAGGAGGCGCCGATGAAGGTGTCCCAGAGTCGTCTTGACGAGCGAACCAGGAGGATCAATGTGGAACTCTGCAACGACCCCGTCATGATCTCGTGAGTATATTTCCTGCAAAACAACGCGACATCTCATAACTACAAATATGAACATAAATAATATTTAGTCCTGAGTTCAATGAATGCTAAATATTCTTCTCTTCAACTGCAGGCTGCAAAACGAAGTGCGCGAGATCCGTGAGTCTGTCCGCATCCTGAAGGAGCGTCTCAAGGCCTCCGAGATGTCTCTGGCTCGTCTCATGAAGACCAAGGCCACTCTGGAACACGACATCTCCGTCAAGGAGAACAGTCTCCGCATCGACGCTCAGTGGTGTATGGGAATGAGGAAAGGTTTCCCTATGGACCCCAAAGTTGGACCCATATTCCAGATGCCAACATGTTAGGGACTTGCATCAGGACAAGGATAAACCGACTCTAGTCAGTCAGCATTCACTCACCTGAGTTTCAGTTAGCCTGTTCATACATCAGCAAGTACATTGTAAATTATCATACCTGGTCTTTTGACCTTGATAGTTGTACATGTTTTTCAAATAAAATCATATAAACTAATGCGTGAGGTCCTTTATTCTTTGAGAGGATACGTTCAAGTTGTAAGTGCGGCTAAAGCAGTACACTGCGTTTGGAAAGCCGCTGTCAAAGGATTAAATGTCCGACCTGCATGTTGCCCTTTAGGCAAGACACTTCATCGATTGAGTGTCAATCCAGTTCTGTATGGTTAGAATGCGCATTAGAATTCTAATGAAAGAATAGTTCTTTAAGAATCGCCATGATTGACCAGCTTCCTGGTCAGACAGAAAAGTGTTTGTAAGCACTTCATAAACAGAGGCGAGTCCTTCGCGGCCAGTTCCAGTTGGCGACAGAAAGCATTACATGACTTTCAAGCGTGTTGATGTCGGTTTGAGTTACTGCAATGTACACAACCTAAATCCAGAATACGCTGGAAATACCAATATAAATGTACTTATGGTCAAATGGAAAAAGCTGGATGAAAACCGGAAAGCCCCATTCTTCTAACTACCTATCCGATTTGAAAGTATATGCACTCTCCAGTAAACAGTATGCCTATAAAACAGAAAGTCTCAAAGTACCTTAAGCAGTACATTATGTTTGGACATCAACTTCATGTCCTTCTTGTCCGACCCTTACCTTGTCCTATGTGCTTGGCTATTCCTCTAGCTATTTACTCGCTTCGAGAGTACGTGCTATACCCATCCAATGTGACGATTTCAGATGTCTGAAAACACATACCTGATGCACTTATCGTAATAGGTTAAATACACTTCCAGATTATGAATTCACTTTTGGAAAATAGTATGTTTCAAAATATCTCTCTAATACAACAAGGTATGTGCACTTTCTGTTTCAAGTCTTTTGGATTAGCCTTGATACGTGAATGACCAAACAATGACCTCTAAATTGAGTGACATATTTAACAGGTGTAAATGATTCACCTCTAGATGAACATTTAATCTAATGTCAAGGATCATGATGGGACAAGGAATTCCAGTTTTCTCAAACGAGCTACTGAAGCTGGACATGGACTCAATGTCAATGTTAACATTGTTGAGGGCATCGTGCTGCTAGACGGTACAGAAATGAGTGTGGACCAAACCAAGTGCCACAACAATCCAGTACATGCTCAGTGTTTCAGAGGAGGGCCTCCCTTAGAAGCAACCTTTCTTAGCTTAGGTGAAATCGGCAAACCTGAGACGTGAAAAAAAGGCTTTCTCTTTCTTGCTAAGGACCAGTCATTTCCCATGCGAAACGATTTTGCATTAAAATATACATTTGAAATATGCAATGAATTAAATGAGTCTGTCCACAATTTTCAGTGTATGCCCAGCATTGGCACAAATACATCATCTTAAGCAACATGAGGGCGTGATTTCTTCTTTCTTCACCATTCTTGTGGTTTTGACTCAGAAGTCCATCCATGGTACAACCCATAACATATTGAGGGCGTCATGCAAAATTAAAATACACCGCTTTGATGGTCTATAGTACCAAGAGCTATAGCTATAATTTTTTTTGTTTAACGCCGCACTCAGCAATATATTTACACTGCGACCAAGGCAGTATAGGTCTCCAAACATCAGGCTTATCACAAGGGTAATCTAAAGCTATCACTGTCATGAGAAAGAGAAATGATGGGTGATTCATTATGGATATAAAATACAAGAGAAACAGTTTCCCAGTCACTGTTTTTTAAATGACAATATGAAAGATATACTTTGGTTATGTATGCTTGTATGATGTATTGTATTAAACCTCGTATATTACACGTTGCTGTGCTGAAGCAGCCATGATTGATCCATAATATCTACCAGTGAGATGTATATTACACGTTGGTGTGCTGAAGCAGCCCTGATTGATCCATAATATCTACCAGTAAGATGCCTATAGATATGAAAAGGAACAAACAAACAATAGTTTGGTAAAGCTGGAAGAGTAGCCTCCCTTGTAAGTAACATCAATAACAGTTTGGCGAAGAAGATGGTAAGAGAGACTCAAAGGTTATCTGCATTTAACTAGTTTAAGACGGTTAACTTTACTTCACAGTTGTGTCAACGCGTGGTATATGGTCGACTGGGGAATTAGCTCATAATTAAGATGAGGTGTGCGTTGACGAAGACGAAGGAATACGTTGAGCTCAAACTTCTTTAGTTACATGACAAACAAATACACAAGACATACATAAGGTGAGCGGAGTACCTGCTCAACCCCAGGGCGTTTCCTACGAGCGGCATTCTCCTGCTCGTGGTCGTCCCTACAGACAGTCGGAATACCGGACTCGTACTCTGTTTTTCCATGTACATGTAGATGTGAGCATATATATATATACAGTTTTTGACAACAATGGACAGGTGACGACTCAACAATGGAGAGATAGAAAAACAATAGCACTTCCTTGACCAGTTGATGTGATGGCAGACACGACCAAGGGGGATGACCAATTAAGGTTATAAATGTCCTATACAGTAATTAATTGCCTGACAAGTCAATGTACAATGCGGTAGTGATAAGGATTACATAGAATACAGATTAGCATCATATAAATAATTACAATAAAGTCTCACATGTCTTGAGTACATAGTTTTTACTTTTAAATATTTGGACGATGGCTGTCCTGAATTAAACCCTATAATAGTTATTTATGGATATATGGCTACATCAAGATTTGTTTAAAATTTTGTCAAACTATTTATAATTCTGGATTAATGCAAGGGGACATTTTGAATCCCCTGTTGTTTGGGTTTTCATTGAAGACCTTGAATCATATACACAAAATAACTAGTGTAAAGGAATGTCTATATACAAGAAAGAATTTTATTATCATTTCCAGAATTTGAAGTTACTGAAGTTAAATCGAAGTTTCAGTCATCATCTGCCAATGCGAGTTCTAAAACTAAATTTATTTATAAGAAAAATATATGTCTTAAAGATTTATATGTATCGTACAAATAGCCCCAGGACTAAGTGTTGCTTAGAAGATCTCAATCAATTAAATGTTCTGTAAAAGAAAATGGTAGCCCCTACATAGTTTTAAAGGAGGACAGGTTCATATCTTTCTGGGTGAATTGCATCTGTCATGTGAACAGATAAAACACAATTGATCACGACAGTTCTTGACCTACTTAGGGTCATATGAATATGTAATATGTATATGCTATGTCTACTTTATTTATCATTACAGAAAACTAGGACCATGTACAAACAACGAGTGGGCTGATATCCACTGTCTCTATGGAACCACATTGAAGGACCATGTACAGACAACGAGTGGGTTGATATCCACTCTCTCTGTGGAACCACATTGAAGGACCGTGTACAGACAACGAGTGGGTTGATATCCACTGTCTCTATGGAACCACACTGAAGGACCATGTACAGACAACGAGTGGGTTGATATCCACTGTCTCTATGGAACCACATTGAAGGACCAACGAGTGGGTTGACATCCACTCTATCTGTGGAACCACATTGAGGACCGCGGGTTGATATCCACTGTCTCTATGGAACCACACTGAAGTACCGTGTACAGACAACGAGTGGGTTGATATCCACTGTCTCTGTGGAACCACACTGAAGGACCATGTACAGACAACGAGTGGGTTGATATCCACTGTCTCTATGGAACCACACTGAAGGACCGTGTACAGACAACGAGTGGGTTGATATCCACTGTCTCTATGGAACCACACTGAGGGACCATGTACAGACAACGAGTGGGCTGATATCCACTGTCTCTGTGGAACCACATTGAAGGACCATGTACAGACAACGAGTGGGTTGATATCCACTGTCTCTGTGGAACCACATTGAAGGACCATGTACAGACAACGAGTGGGTTGATATCCACTGTCTCTATGGAACCACATTGAAGGACCGTGTACAGACAACGAGTGGGCTGATATCCACTGTCTCTATGGAACCACATTGAAGGACCGTGTACAGACAACGAGTGGGTTGATGTCCACTGTCTCTGTGGAACCACACTGAAGGACCATGTACAGACAACGAGTGGGTTGATATCCACTGTCTCTGTGGAACCACACTGAAGGACCGTGTACAGACAAACGAGTGGGCTGATATCCACTTTCTCTGTGGAACCACACTGAAGGACCGTGTACAAACAACGAGTGGGTTGATATCCACTGTCTGTATGGAACCACATTGAAGGACCGTGTACAGACAACGAGTGGGTTGATATCCACTTTCTCTATGGAACCACACTGAAGGGCCGTGTACAGACAACGAGTGCACACTGAAGGACCGTGTACAGACAACGAGTGGGCTGATATCCACTCTCTCTATGGAACCATATTGAAGGGACCACGTACAAACAACGAGTGGGTTGATATCCACTCTCTCTGTGGAACCACATTGAAAGGACCATGTACAAACAACGAGTGGGTTGATATGCACTCTCTCTGTGGAACCACATTGAAAGGACCATGTACAAACAACGAGTGGGTTGATATCCGCTCTCTCGTGGAACCACATTGAAGGGACCATGTACACACAGCAACTGGTTGTCAGCATGGTTAGATTATCTTGCTAATGGCAAAATATAGCTCGTCCACAATTTTTTCTCAGTCAGTCGTAACGTATACCGTAAAGCAAGGAGAAATGAAGTTATACAAGATCAATTCATTATTTAATACTGTTAAAAAATCGGTTAACATTTACATATCAAGGGATGCTTACTTTAACCCAGACCAGGCAAACTGTAGTGATTATTTAACATAACCAAACAAAATGCCAACTGAGTAAACTTCTAGTCTTGTCTTGTAATGAAAACCCTTCCAACTGCATGAAACTGGTACACATTCAGTCAACCAACACTTTATCATACAATGGATAGTGTTCTTGGCAGGAAAAAGCCAACGGATATTTTAGGTATCCGTTGGGGTCATATACGGATATCGATGCATATTAGAGAGGTCATATGCAAATTTCAGGGACTACTTTCACAGTGTAAACAAACATGGCGTCAAGGGTCGGCGGTCGTGTCCGGATTAACGGCCGTGGTTGCGGTACTGTCAGTGCTTTGATCCCAGAAATTCATGCCTGGTTTTGATAGATGGAGTAGCTTACAAAGCGAAGATAGAAATTCATAGGCTTACGAAGATACCAACATCAGTTCCCCGACCGACTGTCAGTGTTAGCGAGAGATCGGTGCACAGTGTCACGCTAACATTAAAGCATATTTGGTTGTTCAAAAGGTTAATTGAAGGTTTCTGAAGTTCCACGTGAGTTTGTTGTTATTTTTCAAACGTAAGCTAAGATTTGTTGACAAAAATACGTGCTTTAGCATAAAAGCTTACTGGGAACTAGATAACCGCTGAGTGATCAGGAGAAAATTATGTCACCGGGCTTGTGACGTAACGTATTACTCCGTACATATTTGTGACATCATAGACATTCCACGAAGTTTAGTTTCATGATTTGTGGCATTTGAAATCGCATTTTTTTAAATCATAAAGCAAAAATGACATTAGATGATAATAGATCATTATCGTGTAGTTTTGGATGGTTAATATCCTGCATTAGAATAAACACTATATATTCAGCTCGCCAAGGCTCGCTAAATACAATGCTTATTCCTAATGCAGGATATTAACCATCCCAAAACACACTCGCGTGATAACCTATATTTATGAGAAGATCAGTAGCCAGATCCCGATAGTAGCTCACAGTGTACCTGCATAGCGTGGCAGATGCGTTCAGACGTTGTACTGATCACGGATGTTGTCCACATGTACATTAGATAGAGGATATTATATGAGTACCGATGTCATACTTTGTTTACGACACGAGTGCCTAAATGTTGGTATTTCCCGAGCGAGAGCAATGCAATGGCCAATTGTGGAAGAGTCTGAGGCGTGTTTAGCCGCTGACGTACACGTCGATCGAGTTCATCCCATAGGTGTTCTATCGGGTTTAGATCTGGTGATCGGGAAGGCCATGGCAAGACATTGACGTTAGAATTGACAAGGTAGCGGACCGTGCCGCGTGATTTATGTGAAGTGGCGTTGTCATGCTGGAACAACTCTCTCTGTCGGTCCATAATCGGAAGCACGTGACGTGCAAGGACTTCGTTGATGTACCGATTTGCTGTCAAATTGCCCTGAACCATCACTAAATCAGATCTTTGTGTGCTGGATATTTCATTTCTCCGACGGTAAGCACCCTGTCTTCCATCTCGCCGGTGAAGAAGAAATCGTGATTCATCACTGAACCAGACTCGCCTCTACTTTCTAAGGTGCCAGTTTCTGAATCTACGACATTGGCGCCGATGGAACTCTGTCACAACAGGGGCGACAACTTCACGCAATTTGGTCGGAAATTCTTCTCAAACCAGGGATGCGTTGTGCAGTCTCCACATCTGGGTAAGACAATGATGCAAGTGAACAACTCAGATGTAACGATCCTGGCCCTGGGTGGTAACTCTTGCACAGCCGCTTCTCTGGCGATCTTGGTCGGAATTGGTCTGCAGGAAACTGCCCAAAGGGCGAGATAGGGTGTTCTGATGAACGTTGAAATGTCAGGCAACTGCAGACTGCGACTCCCCAGCTTCAAGGCGGCCTATGGCGATGTTTCGATTGGCGGCACTGAGTCGTGGCATGATGATTTCCTCTTTTCCAGGCAAAAACGAATGACAAGATTAAACACAACGTTTGCCTTTTTATAGTGATCAATGCCGCATGCTTTTTCGCTTACTTGCACGTCCAATTTGTGTTACATGTTTTCTTGGTGACGTTTTGGCGAATATTTCTTCCAACGCTTCAAAAACAAGGGGGGAAGTTACAATTGCCGCGTTTTGGCGCTGAAGCTGTTTACAATCACACAAAGTATATTTGTATTGAGTTTGCCGCAGCTACATGATTCCAATATTCTCAAAATCACCTATGCGTTTCTTTTTTTGAAGAGTGTAGTATTGTTCATTTGAATGTCTTCATTCTAATATCAAACAAATTGTATCATGTAAACATTTGACTTAGTTCAATGCTTCTGTTATATACACGTATACTTCATAGTTGTTTCTTCTTGTAAATCACATTATGAAACTATTATAAACATATTTCACATGACCATCTCATTTCTTTTCATCGAGTCGTTCAAAAGGAGCAGAAATTTCCACTTATCAAAATATCACCCAGTCACATACGCGCATGCATTTAAATACGAAAATCTCACTAATTGCAAACATTCTGATCAGACTGTCACAGTTACAACCACTTGACGACAATGTTTCACATATCTTCCACACATTTTTGTAACCGACCATTAGTTTTCTTTTACAGTAACTACATGTATTCAGTTTTGTTTATTTCCAGTAGTCATGGTATTTAATTTGGTCGTTTGTATTTCTAAATAACAGCCACATAAATGTTTAAACAACTCATCGTTACATTGCTTTCACATATCTTTTATATGAGATTATTGGGCAGCGAACATTTGATGGACTGGATCAGCGTATGCTTGCCAACTGATTTACTTAAGCCAGATTTCACGCAGTGACGGTGTAGTTAGGCCTGTCGTTAAGCGGACTAGGAGATAAGACGGTAACTCTAAGGTAACTTGGTATATAAACGTGGGCCAGTGTGTTCCTAGCACTCACTCCTTCTCTCACGGTCCCAGTCTCCACACAGGAAAACCTGCAGTCTGTCAGGTAAGTGGCACCAACTACACACTTCTCTCTCACGGTCCCAGTCTCCACACAGGAAAACCTGTAGTCTGTCAGGTAAGAGTGGCACCAACCACTGAATGACCATCTTTAAACTTATCACTACATGTAGCTGTTCTGTATTAATCTACAGTGGACCATTCTGAAAACCAGATATGGTCTGAAACATTTTGGTTGAGGAGTTCCCATTCAAGGATTATTTTAATTTGTATGTTTGGTGCCTTTAACATCTGTAAGTAGTTGGACTCCATGACATTAGCCGTAAATGTACGTGTGGTCAGTATGTAGGCTTTATACTGGCGCTGTGTTTAATTATCAACCTTTTCATCCGTCCACGTGACTCTAAGCATTTTAAGTATTATAAAAAGTATCATCACTTAAGGCTGTTTGGTTGCTATCATACGTTGCCATGCAACCCCAACTGAGAAGAGGCGTTACCCAACTCACTTTATGCAACAAAACGGCAGATATTTAACACTATATACAGATTATCAACTTAGCTATAAACTGAAAGGTAGTGTCCCATTTATGACAGCGACTTGGCCGCTGATCCGTTAAGGTGTCAAGTTGCGCTGTCAAAACTGGGATAACTAGCTGTACCAATTAAGGGTAATCCCCTACAATGTGACTGTCCATAGAACAGTTACGTGAAAAGGAAAACAACCTGTAAATGAAATAAACTGACATGAAAGTAAACGAATGTTATATTTTACATTATATTTCTCTTCCGATAATTCATGTCATATGACACAGCAAAATTATTAAATCGAAATTCATTTCATTTTTGTTCAATCTTCCTAGTGTTTAAAATACTTTGAATGACAGTTATAGTCAGTAATCAGCTTAGAATTAGTGGATCCAGTGAATAGTCCCGAGTGTCACCACCGATGTTGTTGCCCTCTTCAAAAGGGGAGGTAACTGTCTTTCTCCAGCATGTTTCCTTTAGCCTTCGTTGATCAAAGTCGCCTCTGATATTCTGAAAACGCAGTTTCAGTTTATATCATAGTGTATGTGTTCCTTTAGCCGGTCGTTAATAGTGCTGAAACCCAAATATTCCTACAGACAGCAATTAAGGATTCCTTGGTGTAGATTTATTCCTGCCTTCTCTTCACCAGTACACTGAAGGGCGTGAAAGGTACATTTTATGGATTGACCGAGCCAGAGTTGCATTTAATTACTTTGGCAAACAAAACTGTTTTGTCAAACCAAAAGCGAGTGGTCTCATTCTGGTCTTCACAGACCAAGCTAGGCAACACTGCTGTCCCAGTACAATATAGACATTCAGATATCGTTAGCAGTTTGCCGCTTGTATCTGTCAGCTCATCTCATGCTACCACTTAGAGCTTATCCCTTTAGCTGGTGATTAATTCCCAGGACCAGTGATTACCTTCGCATTGATAGTCTTAAAACGTGTGACCATGACGTCATCGGGGACAGGCTGTGATGCATGACATTGGCCTGCCCTTGAGCTTGCAAAGCGGCAGCGACCAACTACCATGACTGGGTTCCGTGGCTCAACACAGATTATAGCCATGGTGTTTTCACACCGACTGCGCTTGATGCGATTACCGGTTGGGCAATGTACCAAGTTTCATATCCAGTATGAGATAATCCGATTCGGGTGGAAAGTTTTTAGTGGCGCAATAATCGCTTTCCGGGCGACGCGTGGTTTGGACACCATTCATGGATGAATAAATGAGTTCGCTGTTACGCCGCTTTTAGCAACATTCCAGCAATATCACGGCGGGGACTTCAAACAGCATTCATGGATGAACCAATCAATGGATGATAGGAATCGATAACAGACTGTGTATTAATGTTTGGTTCAGTACTAACTTCTGAACGGTTCCTTGTAACCCTCTCCTGTTGCTAACGAGTTGGAAATAAGCCAGTCGGTAAACTTGAAAGAAATTTGATACTTATATCACGTAATCAATCCTCAGTTTCTCCAGTGTTAACATGTGCTCATTTCCCTTCCAGCATGTCTTCCTACGATTTCCCATCCCTTGCCCGAACCAGCAGTGCTACACCAATGATGGGGGTCCTGCCCTACGTGGCCGACAAGACGGTCTCCCGCCATCTTGGTGGTGCAGGCGGGGCTCATGCCAAGTCGTACTTCAACCCAGCCACGTGAGTTCATCTTGCCTTATCTGTCTCATACTGGGCCTACATCCCTTGATGTCCATCAGCTCTGAACTTCCATTCTAATTAACCATACCTGCAGGGTCAGCATATCAACTCACTACTCAGCCCGCCTATCTTAAATCGAAATTATGGCATCATTTATCAGCATGTACAGTTTGATGATATACCTACTCGTTTATCAACTTGTACATTAACATCAACAGCAACAGCGTCAACGCTCGCTACACCCATTCCGACTGGTCCCTCTCCAACAACGTCAACTTCAGTATGTCTGATAAAGAGAGGGCCTTTGCCGAGCAGGTGCGCGCTGACGCCTGGCAGACTGTGAAGGAGACGGATGCACAGACCAGGAACAGACAGACTGACGTCACCAAGAGGCTAGGTGAGTCAGCTGGTGATCTAATCCACGGGGATGAAACCCATTTACTTCTGTAAAGGTACAAGTTACTCCAAGTTAGAATTAATACAGATCGCTAAATATAACCTTTCCCTTGTAGGGGATCGTGTTTATGACATCACCTTCTGGAAGACCGAACTGAATAATGAGATCAGCGCCATGGCCACCGAGACAGAGAACCTGAAGGTGAGGTGTCGAGCCATGCCGAGTGATCAACTGCAAGATGTTCTTTGTTCTCCATCAGAAGCTATTGAAAGACTGGTGACAGAATGGCCTCCTGTTCCATCCTTTTTCAACCGAGGTCTCCTCTCAATAAGGCATTGCTTTTTTTTACCTTGAATCGTATATATAAATGTTACCAAATATTTCAGGAGTACAAGCGCACCCTGGAGAAGGCCCTCGCTGACACTGCCAACCCCCTGCACGTGGCCGAGGAGTGTCTCATGCACAGGGAGAAGAGGCAGGGCATTGACCTCGTCAATGATAAAGTTGAAAGAACTCTCGTGAAGGTCAGTCCGCGAAAAACTGGTGCTGACATAACCCCATCATTAACCATCTATTAAGCGTTTTACCTTGCTACACCGTGTCCGAACCATCGTGAAGGTCCTGGCTAGAATATTGATCTTCAGTAACCCATGCTTGTCGCAAGAGGCGACTAACGGGATCGGGTGGACAGGCTCGCTGACTTGGTTGACACATGTCATCGGTTCTCAATTGCGCAGATCGATGCTCATGCTGCTGATCACTGGATTGTCTGGTCTAGACTCGATTATTTGCAGACCGCCGCTATATAGCTGGAATATTGCTGAGTGCGGCGTACAACTAAACTCACTCACTCACCCGAACCATCGTAACCAACACTTCACACAGACTGTATGCTGGCGCCTATATTGCTACAGACACATGTATAACTACTGTTGTGTTAACGCTTCAAAGTGTCAAAGCTTCTGCCATATACACATCAAGGAAAGTGTTGCATGTATATACAATGACTATTGTCCAAAATGTATTTGAGCCATCCGTACACACATTAAGCAATGCATGTACAATGACTGTCCATCACTGTGTTGCCAGGAAGTTGACGTCATCAGGAAGTGCCAGGCTATGATGAAGCAGGTCCTTGAGAAGGCTTACGTCCAGATCAAGTGAGTAGCTAACACCGAGAAAATAGCGACTGCTGTTGTACGCCGTAGTACGTAATGTTACAGGTATATCATGGTGGTTGATAAGTCATCTAGTCCAGCTCAACCGGAGGGTTCAAAACATATTTGGCAAAGAGACGCAGTCATCGTATTGTTACCTTGTAATCACTCTTGTGAAAACACGAGATCAGTCATCGGGCTGGCAACATCTGGTACCCTTGATATACTAGGGAAAACAACTGTGACTGCCCTCTCCGGTATCTTTATCTATGAAAGGAAATTATTACCTGTTAGCTCTTGGAGTGAGTACTTCCGGTATTTCACTGGTCACCCTCTCACCACCAGGATGAACCGATCTGCCCAGCACGCTATGGAGGTCGACGCCAAGGACAAGCACCACGCCCAGAATCTGGATGACCGCATGCAGCAGCTCAAGAATAGTTCAGCTGGCATCGGCTACTACCCCGGCATTGAGGCCATCGACAACACGTAAGTGTACAGTGACTTAACACAACACTAAAGACATCCTATGGCTGTAAGTGAGATATCTGTTGCTGACGGCTTTCTCTCTGTTGTAGAATGACCCTCCCCGCGTCCTGGGCGCAGTACACCCAACAGAACATCGCCCGCTCCCAGAGGGAGAGGGCGTCGTCCGAGAAACTCCGCGGTGCTATTGACACCTGCCTCCGTGCGTGCGCCACCAATATGTGGAGCAACTTCAACACCGTCAACAACAACTTCAACACCCGAATCCGAGAGTCAGAGGACACTAGAAACAAACTGCAGGCTCACTTGCAGAGGGTAAGCTGCATGAAGTCACAATGGAGCAGTCTTTTCCAGGGACGCAGTGATTGTTGAGCCACATACTTTGATCATTGGGCCAACAATTTTCCAAATCATTTTGAAGTTCTGTCCTGAGTTTACTGAGCGACCTTTACCTTGCATCAGCTATGTCACAAAAGCTGCTCACAAGTTTAAATAAATCTACCGAATGGGACAACAGAAAATATAGTAAGTTTTGACACGTCGCGTGACCTTTGCACTGAGTATATCACAAAATAACTTTCCTTCCTCTTCCTCTAGACCATGCAGGAGATCTTCGACATGGAGAAGAACATCGAGCTGCTGAGGAAGGCAATCAAGGACAAGGAGGCGCCGATGAAGGTGTCCCAGAGTCGTCTTGACGAGCGAACCAGGAGGATCAATGTGGAGCTCTGCAACGACCCCGTCATGATCTCGTGAGTATATTTCCTGCAAAACAACTAATCTCATAACTACAAATATGAATTTAGATAATATTTAGTCCTAAGTTCTATGAATGTTAAATATTCTTCTCTTCAACTGCAGACTGCAAAATGAGGTGCGCGAGATCCGTGAGTCTGTCCGCATCCTGAAGGAGCGTCTCAAGGCCTCCGAGATGTCTCTGGCTCGTCTCATGAAGACCAAGGCCACTCTGGAACACGACATCTCCGTCAAGGAGAACAGTCTCCGCATCGACTCCCAGTGGTGTATGGGAATGAGGAAAGGTTTCCCTATGGACCCCAAAGTTGGACCCATATTCCAGATGCCTACATATTAGGGACTTGAACAGACTCTGATAGTACGTACATGTATGTACATAGGTTTGAAGGAGTTGCATGAAAGTGTTCAGTTCACCGCTCCAAGATGTACCGTCATTGGCAGCCAGTTAGCCAGTGAGTTCCAGTCAGCCTTTCATACATCAGTAAGTTCATTGTAAAATGTCAATCCTGGGCCTTTGACCTTGATAATTCTGCGTGTTTATCAAATAAAATGTTATATGATATGTGATTTCTTTTCTTATCAATATTATTCTGTGAGAGATAGATAGGTAGATGAAGAGAGAGAGAGAGAGAGAGAGAGAGAGAGAGAGAGAGAGAGTAACCAATAAACGATCATTCAACGTAAATATATATATGAGCGGTAATCAGGCAATCAATAATACTCCAACATACTGGAAACACGTGCTGCACACAATTTGTCAATATGGTTGAATAGCTACAAAAGCAGCAAGCACACAGAGGTAAACATTTCATAATTGCAGTATGTGTACTGCATACTGACGACAGCACTTCCGCTTTTATTTCCCACTAAAATATCTTACATTTACCATTGAAATACGTGGAATTTGGTTTTCAAAGCAAATACAACAAAATATAGTGTTTTCGCACTTATCATAAATGTATATCACACTGTAGTTGGTGCTTGATTATACGATCATATATATACCAGGGGCACTGTAACTACGGGTTCCTGGGAACAAGAAACTGTATATAACACTGGTCCGCTTCAAGTAGTACGAGCAGCTAAAGCGGTACCTTAAGCATAGAAATCGGCTGTCAAATTAGTACCTGTTCGAGCCAGGTTCGAGCTATAGGGGCTAAACACTTATAGTTTGGACCGGATTCACTTCATGTTTTCTACTCCTCTACCTACATTAGTCACTATATATAAGATAATGGATCCTCAGGAACATAGTTTCTTACTAACTTACATTTTCTCAATCATTTCCATGAGTACACAATTTCTGAATGTAAATATATGTCTGTACAATCACAAGTTTGATATTCCCGACAACTTGATAAATAGCTGATGCAACTCCTTGGCCGCCATTTCCAGGAGGCGACAGAAACCATTATATATGATTCTCCATGATGCCTTCAGTTTTAGGAAACACACTTGACACAAACCAGATTAAGGTACCTTATCCCTGGTTATCTCCCATTTGACAGACACCCAATTGACAGACACCCATTTGACAGACACCCAATTGACAGACACCCAATTGACAGACACCCAATGACACTAGACTGACTGAGTTTAGTTTTACGCCGCTTTTAGCAATATTCCAGCAATATCACGGCGGGGGACACTAGAAATGGGCTTCACACATTGTACCCACGTGGGGAATCGAACCCGGGTCTTCGGCGTGACGAGCCAACGCTTTAACCACTAGGCTGACACACACACACACACACACACACACACACACACACACACACACGATTGACAGACACTGAACTAGAAGGTTAATTAGGGTAACACCTACGGGTATAATGGAACAGTCCACTGTCCAGTGAGTAAAGCAGGGTGAGCCTGAAACAGGTTCGTTACTGAGAAGTTTGATTTCGGGTAAATATAAATTTGTTGTGATTAAATGATAAATGATTTCTCTTCTCAAAATTGATTTTACTATAAATTACTATCGAATATAAAAACAGGTTTGTCACTGAGGTTTGATTGTGTTTATTGATAGAAAATACCCATCCCAATAATAGCATATGTACAACAGAAATTAACTGAGAAAACGTTTTGTTGGAGAGATATAGTTACATGTATATGTACATATTTGAAAACATTCTGATTTGCAGTAAATGAGACACCTGCATTGCCATGTAAGATACGATTAATACCAATCATTGTTCTAATTTCAACAATACTTTCTAAAGATTGTAACAGTTTTTGTGTACTATACAATGGACATTCAAGGAAGTAATGAAAAACATTCTCACATCCATGGCCACATTGACATGATGCGTCATATTTTAAATATGTATTCTAAATGAATCTTAATTAAGTGCACTCGTCATATATCTTAATATTGTGTACAAAACATTTAACTTCTTTATTCCATATGAATAATATTTAGGTTCACATTTGTCTTTATTTGATTTATATGATACAACAGTGTCGCAATTTCTAATAGCTAAGCTAATGTTTTCAATATGATGATGCCGACTCCCGTTAGACTAGAAGGTTAAACCGAAATGTGTATGAAAAATTCAAATTACTGTCTTTTCGTCCATCTTTCAAAATAAATAATATAGCTTCAGTTTATCCTGTGTTTTTATTTGGACTATTCCTTTATAATGTGTATGTAACAGGTAGTAGATAATCTGTTCACTGAACCGTAAATGTTGTTGTTTTAAGGTGTCTGCGAACTGGCTGTCTGCGTAATAGGAGGACACCTTATCCCTAGCTGAATAATGACGAATATCTGCATTCCGGTCTAATTAATATTCATGAGTGGAAACCCGAACGTCTGATTCCCCTGGCTACTTTTTCGCTGCCAAGGCTGATGCACTTTCGATATACTGAATATTCACAACGTAAAACCCGTAAGCCCTATTCCTATCGCTACTAGGAATATTAGGATATACTTCGGTTGAATAAGACAATTTTGCATTTGCATTGTTGAAAAGGTACCAGCCTTTTCCGTGTTTGATGATCTAAAATATCTGCCAGTGACACGGAAAGGTTAAGATATTAGTAGGTAGGTAGGTAGGTAGGTAGGTAGGTAGGTAGGTAGGTAGGTAGGTAGGTAGGTATGTAAGGTTTTAGGGCGACCTTGGGCCTTAAAAGGCCTATATGCGCCCAACACTTAACAAACTGTTATATTTTTGTTCAGTTAAATACGTCGTACTTACCCGTTTTAACGAGGAAGTCTAAAACAGCTCTTTGTATGCAACCATACATTAAATTATCGCCAAGTATTGCGTTCATTGTAAAAGTATTTTGGGTTTTGTTAAGCACAGTTTCTTTAAGAGCCTTACGTGGGTTTTCATGAGCTGGACATTCAATGAGGTAGTGCTGAACTGTTTCTGGGCAGTGTAAGTTACAACTTTCACACAGAGGAGATAGGTCTTTATCTAAAAATACTTCTATATGCCTTTAATCCACAATGTCCTAGCCTGAGGCGAGTTAAAACAACTTCATCGCTGCGACAACGCCGACGAATTTTAAAATGTTTGTTTACTACAGGACAAGTAGAGAACATGTGTCTACCTGTAGTTTCATTGTCCCATTTATTTTGCCAAGATGCATTTATTGAAGATGAAATGAAATGACAAACCAGTAATCTCTTGGAATGGGCTTAAATGAATGAATATCTGTCTGTGGTCTGTTGTAAGCCTTCTTAGCAAGTGTGTCAACTACTTCGTTTCCAGCTACACCACCATGTGCAGGAATCCAAACAATATCACAGCTGATGTACATGGAGTTTAAAGCAGTATCAAGATACAAGATGGCGTATAGTATGTCACTGCGTGGACCTTGTACACCTGATTGAATTGCTTGTACAGCTGACAACGAATCAGTAAAATTATTGCTTCATGTTCATTATCTTTTACCGATTTTAAACTTGAAGTATGGCTGTCAGTTCTGCTGCAAATACAGACAGATGATCAGTCAATCTAATTCTTTTGGATAAACCAATATCGGGAATATAAAAAGCTCCACCAACATGACCGGTTCTGGGATCCTTTGAAGCATCAGTGTAAATATGAGTAAAATTGCTATATTTGGTGGGAATGTAATCTTGGGTTAGGATTTTAATAACACTTGGTGACATTTGTTTGTTTACAAGCTCCGATAAATCCTGTGAAATCGAAGATTGTGTTAATGTCCATGGAACCGTTTTAGGGAGAGATCGAGCAGCATTCAACTGAAGATTGTTCAACTGGTACTGTAATGGAGACTGTTGTACAAGTACTCCAAACGGTGGTTTTCCGTGATTCCAATCACACATGACATATTCCACACAATCACACAATATATCAGTTGCTGGTTGATGCCTAGATTAAGCTTTTAAGGGTAAATAGTACTTATGGACAACTTTAAGGAGGTTCTGAGCATTCCACCTGAAGGGCAGAAACTGGAGTAGTAGGAAAGGCACCGGTGCATATCCGAAGAGCTTTTGCTTGAACACGATCAAGTTTAGCCAAATGACATTTTGCAGCATTCATGAAAACTTGACAGCCATATTCTAATCTAGACAAAATTAGTGCTTTGTACAAAAGAAGCAAGGATGATTTATCAGCACCCCACTTTGTGGCAGACACGCTTTTCAGTAGATTGAGAGCTTTAGTACATTTTGATGAAATGTAGTTGCTGTGGTGGGACCAAGTGAGTTTTTTTATCAAAGATTACACCCAAAAATTTAAATTCAGAAACAAATTTTATGTCCTGATCACAATGTGTAGCTTCGTATTTGGAGGAACTTTACGTCTTGTGAAGAACATAGCAACTGATTTAGAAGTTTATACCTTGAACCCCCACTTTGAACACCAAAGATCTATAGAATTTAGGGCTAATTGAATAGATATGTGAACAAACTCAATGTTTCCAAAACGTCTCCAACAAGCACTATCATCTGCAAATTGTGATGCATCAATGTTTAACGAAAGTTCAGAAAAGAAATCATTGATCATAATATTAAAGAGACAAGGGCTTATAACACTGCCCTGTGGAGTGCCATTTACAATAATTCGCATGTCAGACACGTGTTGCCCAATACGAACTTGTATGGTTCGATCAGTTAGGAAGGACATTATCCACTGTAGCAAACGTCCCTTTACCCCCAAACTTTGCAGTCTAAATAAAAGTCCATTTCTCCATAACATATCATATGGCTTTTCAATGTCTAAAAATACACACAGCATATACTCTTGGTTTCCTAGTGCTTTTTGTGATTGATTCTAAGTAGAAACTCAAACGATTTGTGACCAACCTTTCCATGATTTTACACAGGTTAGACGTTAAGGCTATTGGTCTAAATGAAACAGGGCGAGATGGATCTTTACCAGGTTTGGGAACAGGGATAACAACAGCGTGTCTCTAGCTTCTGGGTAACTTCCCAGATATCCAGCTTTAATTTATTATATTAAGTATGACTTCTAAAGCTGAATCTGGCATATGTTTCAAAGTGTTCGTAACACAATTCAACGGCACCAGGAGATGTATTCTTGCCTTTTGATATTGCCTATTTTAATTCTCTGAAGGCGGAAGGATAAATCATATTCAGAAGAAGGTTCTAATAAAGAATCTGAAATTATAGGAATAATCTCATTCTCCAAATTTGTGATTTCGTTTTTAAATTTTGTTGAAAAGTTTTCATAGCTGCTAACAGCCTCAAACTGATCTGCTAAAAGATTTGCTTTCTCTTCACGGGAAATAGCACTTTGATCCAAAACAGGAATAGGGGATCTATTACGGTTCCCACTAATCCTTTTTACTTTGGCCCAAATTGAAGACAAGGAAGTATGCCTGTTTATTGTAGATATGTAAGAACGCTAACAGCTGCGTTTTAATGATCGTACAAGACGTTGGAATTCAGCCCGTTTTTTCCGAAAGTCTTCCTGCGAAGTCGGTTATAGGCCTTTTGTCGAGCTTTATCGGCTTTATCACAATCCTTATTCCACCAATACTGAGAATTTCGAGTAGTTGGCTTTCCGGAAGTTTTACCAATAGCTTTTTCTGAGATTTTAGTCAGAGATAAAGTTAGCTTACAATTAGAACTTTCAATGTCATCTGTAAGAAGATCACACGTTATTTCATTTGAACAAAGTTCAACAAATTTATGCCAATTTGCAGATTTAAATCTCCATCTAGAAATTCCATGTGCAGGTGTTCGAAGAGGTGTAAACGATATTTCAGTGAAAACTGGAAAGTGATCACTCCCCAAACTGTCGTGTTGATAAACACCCCACTGGCATTTGTGGGATAAAATAGGCGAAACAAGGGTAAGATCCAATGCTGAGAAAGTAAAGTGGCCAGAGTTTAGCAATATTAAACCCTGTGTCCTCCAAAATTTCCTACAACTTGACCAGCATGATTTGTATGCCTGCTCCCCCACAGTGCATTATGACTATAGAAATCACAACATATCAAAACTGGTGTATCTACAGAATTAGTCAGCATTTTATAATCATCTAGAGATGGCGTACCATTGCTGTATATATTAACAATGGTTAGGAATTGTTTCTCGTCTGAGACAATTTCCACCGCATTTGCCTCAAAATTAGGTTTCGGCAAGGTATGACTACTATATGATAAATCCAATTTGACAAACGTAGCAAAACCGCCGCGTTTAGGATTTCTGGTCGTAGGGTCTTTTCGGTCTTTTCGCATGCTAACATAACCATTAATTTTAAACTGACACTAGGCCAGAGGAATGTTTCTTGAATGCATATTACATCCGGTTGGAATTTTAGTTTTTCAAGAAACGCCTTAAGATGAGGACCGTGTGCAACTAAACTCTGTGCACTCCACTGCAGAAAAGTTAGCAGCAAGAGGGCGCTATCCATCATGATTTATCAGTGAAAAAAGACGGAAGATATCTTGAGATATATCAATGTGGAGATGAAACTTTGCAGCGGACATAGTACGACAAATTTGGTCATCAAGGTTTGGAGCACCAAAACAGACTGTGATGACTGACCTCTAGATGAAAGGTTGAGATATTGAAAGCTGGAAGAGTAACCTCCCTTTAATGTAGTGACGCCGTGTTTCACCAGGAAAAGATAAGCTTAGTTGATGATGATTATGGATTTATTGTTATCAGTTGTGTAATTGTGGTTGGATCAATATTACAACCTTGGAATGAGAAACAAAATGTCTGACATTCTTGTTTAACATGCACACTGAGGTGCATCAATGAGCACATGCATGCTTGTGTGTGCTAGCCCACTGAGACAACTGAGGTGCATCAATGAGCACATGCATGCTTGTGTGTGCTAGCCCACTGAGACAACAGGGGTGCATCAGTGAGCACATGCATGCTTGTGTGTGCTAGCCCACTGAGACAACAGAGGTGCATCAATGAGCACATGCATGCTTGTGTGTGCTAGCCCACTGAGACAACTGAGGTGCATCAATGAGCACATGCATGCTTGTGTGCTAGCCCACTGAGACAACAGAGGTGCATCAATGAGCACATGCATGCTTGTGTGTGCTAGCCCACTGAGACAACAGAGGTGCATCAATGAGCACATGCATGCTTGTGTGCTAGCCCACTGAGACAACAGAGGTGCATCAATGAGCACATGCATGCTTGTGTGTGCTAGCCCACTGAGACAACTGAGGTGCATCAATGAGCACATGCATGCTTGTGTGTGCTAGCCCACTGAGACAACTGAGGTGCATCAATGAGCACATGCATGCTTGTGTGTGCTAGCCCACTGAGACAACAGAGGTGCATCAATGAGCACATGCATGCTTGTGTGTGCTAGCCCTCTGAGACAACAGAGGTGCATCAATGAGCACATGCATGCTTGTGTGTGCTAGCCCACTGAGATCAACAGAGGTGCATCAATGAGCACATGCATGCTTGTGTGCACTAGCCCACTGAGATCACAGAGGTGCATCAATGAGCACATGCATGCTTGTGTGTGCTAGCCCACTGAGACAAAAGAGGTGCATCAATGAGCACATGCATGCTTGTGTGTGCTAGCCCACTGAGACAACTGAGGTGCATCAATGAGCACATGCATGCTTGTGTGTGCTAGCCCACTGAGACAACAGAGGTGCATCAATGAGCACATGCATGCTTGTGTGTGCTAGCCCACTGAGACAACAGGGGTGCATCAATGAGCACATGCATGCTTGTGTGTGCTAGCCCACTGAGACAACTGAGGTGCATCAATGAGCACATGCATGCTTGTGTGTGCTAGCCCACTGAGACAACAGAGGTGCATCAATGAGCACATGCATGCTTGTGTGTGCTAGCCCACTGAGACAACAGAGGTGCATCAATGAGCACATGCATGCTTGTGTGTGCTAGCCCACTGAGACAACAGAGGTGCATCAATGAGCACATGCATGCTTGTGTGTGCTAGCCCACTGAGACAACAGAGGTGCATCAATGAGCACATGCATGCTTGTGTGTGCTAGCCCACTGAGACAACTGAGGTGCATCAATGAGCACATGTGCTAGCCCATGCTTGAGACAACTGGAGACAGGGTGCATCAATGTGCATCAGTGAGCACATGCATGCTTGTGTATGCTGCTAGCCCACTGAGACAACAGAGGTGCATCAATGAGCACATGCATGCTTATGTGCACTAGCCCACTGAGACAACAGAGGTGCATGCATCATGAGCACATGCATGCTTGTGTGTGCTAGCCCACTGAGACAACAGAGGTGCATCAATGAGCACATGCATGCTTGTGTGTGCTAGCCCACTGGACAACAGGGGTGCATCAATGAGCACATGCATGCTTGTGTGCTGAGACAACTAGCCCACTGAGACACTGACAGAGGTGCATCAATGAGCACATGCATGCTTGTGTGCGTGCTGCTAGCCCACCCACTGAGACATGAGACAACATGAGGTGCATCAATGAGCAACATGCATGCTTGTGTGTGCTAGCCCACTGAGACAACAGAGGTGAGCACATGCATGCTTGTGTGTGCTAGCCCACTGAGACAACAGAGGTGCATCAGTGAGCACATGCATGCTTGTGTGTGCTAGCCCACTGAGACAACAGAGGTGCATCAATGAGCACATGCATGCTTGTGTGCTAGCCCACTGAGACAACTGAGGTGCATCAATGAGCACATGCATGCTTGTGTGTGCTAGCCCACTGAGACAACTGAGGTGCATCAATGAGCACATGCATGCTTTTGTGTGCTAGCCCACTGAGACAACTGAGGTGCATCAATGAGCACATGCATGCTTGTGTGCACTAGCCCATGGAACGAACATAACATGCATCATGTTAACATTGATACTATACTCATACACAGTATCCCCACTTCATACACAGTATCCCACTACGGGTCTAACAGTCCTACACCAGGCAGGGTAACATGCCTTCAGCAATGACAGGCCATGGGAATCAACTATAGACTTTTCGCTCTTCAGCACTGTCCACAAGACCACTGAGGTAGTCAATGAAATTCCTACCATGTCATTGTAGCTCACCTTGATAAGAAGACATTAATTCATGCCAATAAAGATTCCATTCAATAGTCATATATTTTCTGAGTGAATGAGTGAATTGGGTTTAAGGCTAGTGTTTTACAGCATCTCGGTTTATTATGGGAGGAATGGCCAAAGTGATGCATGTCTCTAATGTTTACCACTTTGAAATGCTCAAGCTTGTGTACAATGCTGACAAAAATACCAACCTAATCAGTAATCAGGGTAAGAACAGGTTTTTATCCCATAATGACCTGGTCGCTTCAATGACCGGACCACTTGTGCCTAGCTTATGTCGTCACCAAATACATGCTAAAGTTCTCTTCCTATCTAGCAAAGGTTACAGAATTGTGCCAGTTAATGTTTGCACTGTGAGAGATTATAACAGCTTGGTGAAAACACAAGGGTAAAGAAAATGAAATATGGTGGACATATCTCGTGAGTCCTTTTATAAGCAAGGATATACCCAATTCCATGACATTTTGAAAACAAAGGGCTGATTAATGACCAATAGAGCTGCTGTGGCAGACAAACAGAAAATCTGAATCTGTTGAAGTGACTGGGACGTAATTACTGGTGAGATCCAACATGTGAAGGTCCAGCTTCATTGGTTCAGTGTTTTCAGAGTGAGCGAGTGAGTGAGTTGGGCTTTACACGACTTTTAGCAATATTCCAGCTATATCACAGCCGGGGTTACCAGGTGTGGGCTTCACATATAGTACCCATGTGGGGAATCGAACCCGGATCTTCAGCTTGACGGGAGAACGCTTTCACCACTAGGCTAGCCCACCACCCCAGTGTTTTCAGAGTGAGTGAGTGAGTAAGTTTTTATGCCGCACTCAGCAATATTCCAGCTATATGGTGGCGGTCTGTAAATAATCGAGTCTGGGCCAGACAATCCAGTGATCAACAGCATGAGCATCAATCCACACCATTGGGAACCGATGACATGTCAACCAAGCCAGGAAGCCTCACCACCAGATCCCATTAGTCGCCTCTTACAAGAAGCATGGGTTACTGAGGATCAATATTCTAACCAGGACCTTCACAGGTAATTTCAAAATATCAAAATATAACTTTGTGCGGCACTTTTCAAGTTGATGATTGAACAAACTTTTCAAAGTTCAAATTCTAGAAATTCTTGAACAAATAAAATTATCATAAAAAAATTTGCATTGCACCTCTCCTTCAGACAAAGACAGTGGTGGAATGTGGCCGGTCTCTAGCTCATCAACCAATGGTTGGTTGGTTGGTTTGTATTTTAATGCCACAGTCAGCAGTACTACAGCTGTATGACAGCTGTCTGTAAATATCAAGTCTTGACCTGACAATCTTGTGTACAGCTGTATGACAGCTGTCTGTAAATATCAAGTCTTGACCAGATAATCTAGTGATTGACATTATGAGCATCGATCTAACGTAATTGAAATATTCTGACATGAAGCAAACAAGTCAGTGAGCCTGACGACCCTATCCTGTTAGTCCCCTCTTGTTAAAAGCATGGAAAATTCTAACCTGTGGATCTACCATTGGTGCTAAATCAGTCATATCTAAGACTCTAAAATACTATAACCCAAGGAGAAATCAAGTCACACAAGAGCGATTCATTATTTAATTCTGTAAAATTCATGTCGGTTAACATTTACATATCAGTGAATACTTACTTTAACCCACACAAACTAGTGATTATCTTACATAATCAAAATGCCAACTTGGTAATATTATAACAGCAGAACAAGCACCAAAGGTAACAATTATCAACTTTGGAATAAGTGTCCCTGTTCTTGTAGTGAAAACCCTTCACATATTTTGTAAACAGAAGAGCTGAAACAACTGGTAGACATTCAATAAACCAACACTTGATGAAAATACCTGTAGTCAGATGGTGGCTGTGGCTGATTGTGTAACTTTAACTTTGGCCATTTTAAAATTTGGACATTTAAAATCATAACAATTTCATATTAAATTTGGCTGATTATTTTAACCTGGAAACATAGGTGGTCTGTCACGAAATTTATCAAAATTAAGCTTCCAAGTAAAATTGAATACAGTAGTTTCAGCTCAAGATAATTATATATCTCAAATTCTCCATACATATCCAGTACTTGGTGACCTAAGGGTAGGTTCAGGAACAGTGGATGATACAGCCAGTCCCAGTAGAAACATCTGACTATATGTTTGGTCAGGCAAATATCAACCGCCAATATTTCTGAGCAACAGACAGACAAAATCAGTCTCTAATAACATTAGCAATACATACAACATGTACAATAATTTACAGCCTTTATATCATGATCAGTCTCAAGCATCATCATCATCATCATCATTTTCTTCCCAAGATGTGCCAACTGTTTGAGAAACATGGAGGCATTCACCAAGTCACTGCACCCATACACTATTTTGCGCTGTGTTGTGGTCGACCTGGACTTAGCATAGTCCATGAGGTTCTGGTACTCGATGTAGTTGCCACCACCAACCATGAAAACATAAGCATCTTGGTACGCTGACTTGTTTCGGGGAATGGATGTACTATCTGCCCGCAACAGTTTAGGGTCAAAGTATCGGTAATCGTCAGTCTCTTGATTAGACTTCATCTCCATCAGCGCATCCACAACTCTTGTAGCTGGCAGATTGTGTCGTTTGACAGCCAGATTCTTCACTCCCTCCATCACAAACTGGGAACCTTTAGACACAAGGTTTGAGAACATTCCAATAGAGCTGATGCCACCCCCAGCATACTGACTTGGTGCAACGGTCATTTTGGAGTAGGCTCTCCAGCGTCTCATGTACTGGATGGCTGTTATGTCACAGTTGGCAGCTTGGAGAGCCACACAGTATTGGTCTATCTCAGCTTCAGACATGTGGGGGCCACAGATGAGTGCAATGATAAACAGTCGTACTTTATCTTCTGGAGTCCCTGCTTCGGGATCAGATATCAAGTCCATCAGAGTCTTATCTAATACAGACTTACTCATCATTTTCTCTTCTGACTCAAAGTATATATCAAGCTTTCTGACTTTGATTTGATCAAGTAATGCTGTGGCTATATTTGTGTGCATGTCAATAAGACGTTTCTTTTCAAGAAGTTCTGGAAGTGAGCTGACAGCTGATGTAAGTTTAGCTGTATTATCTGACAACATACTTATAGCCGAGTCATCTTCTCCTTCAAGTCCCATTGCAGCTTTAAGTTTCTTCACTTCATCTTCCTGTGTCCTGTACACATCCAGCTCCTCCTGCACTGCCTCAGCAACTGTTGGGAATGGACTTCCCTTCTCTGTGTCCCAGAATTTGTCGGCAGTGCTAAGATCATATGTCTTTTTCTTCTTCATAGGGCGTGGAGATCCTGCTGCAGACCTTGCTTCAGACGTCTCTTCAATTTCAACTCTGTTCAGTTTAAAATCCAGCACATCGTGACATAGAGCCTGATATGTCCAAGTGTGATGAAGCATTGTTGCTAGATCTAGATTCCGATCAAGTACCACCAACAGTGGTCGCTGGAAGCTGAACTGACCAGGTTGAGAGTCAGCTGTGAATAAACTATTTCTTGCATCGCGGATGTTCTCACGTAGCTTTTTGTCAAGCTTCTCTGCAACCATTTCAGCTGCATTTCCTCTGGGGCATCGGATAATTGGTACAGTACCTAGAGTCACAAAAACTGAAAACAAACTGTCAACAATGGTGTCCATGATGTTCTCCATCTCAGAGTCTTTCACATCTCCACGGTTGATGGCATAATATGATATTGAATCACGGTCTTGATGTCGCAAAGTAAACAGATTGTCCTCCAGAGATATAAAGTTCAAATATTGGTCGAACACTTTGGAAACCTGGGCGACTGTGTTACTCTGTATCGCCGTACTAGCGATATCCTCTAAACGCTGACGTGATATGGCAGATATAAAATTGAAATAGTAGTTTTCATACAGCTGATTCTGCATATCACGGCATATTCTTTGGATGTTTTCATCTGTCGGGAGTACGAAGTATATCGCCGGGACATCTGGGATTGGGTCTCGATCTGTGTGTAGTTGTAAATGAAGAGTTACACCAATATCTCTCAACTCCTTTACAGTCAATAACGGCGATATTATATCCTGACCAAACCTGTCGTAGACAAGAATCTTCCATTGTGGTTCAGCAGACGACTGTTTAGTCTGTGGCTGATTAAAATTGAGCATACGTTTCAAAGCCGCGATTTGTTTTTCTCTCACTGACGCTGCCATTTTGACAATGTGTCAGTGCTGACCCCTACACGTGGCACTTCCGCATTACGCCCTCTGGTCTAGGGTAGATAACTCTTGCAAAGCAACCAAAGCCGGTTCAATGGCAGACGATGTTTCGCTTTGACGTTTGACTGTTTAATTCGAGGCTATAATCTCATTTATATTTAAAACATTTGGAAGATTCTCATGTAAGCGAGTCATTTTAGGTTGTTTCCGATTTGAAGCAACACTGACTGTAGCATTTGTGATTTTTCTCTACACCTAATCTGAGTTTGAAGTTCAGGCAAGGTTGTTGTTTGATATGTTTCTATCTGCAATATATTGCCCTCCAGTCACCACCACATTCAGCTTTACTATTTCCTATTTTTGTCAATAATGAAATTTCCATTTTGTGATGTTGTTAGGTGTAGATCTATATTTGAATAAAAATGAAAGGGACCGTTCATAATTTGTGGCTAGGGGGTGATGATGAGTTTTATGGAGAAACATGTACAATGTAAATGACCCTCCCTAAAATTTATGTACAAGGTAAGTGGGACCCCCAGTCATGTACAAAATTACTGCCCCCTCCTTATAGATGTGTACAAAATTGAAAACAAATTGGGGACAAAAAAAAAAACCCCATTAAAATCATCACACCCCACCCCCACCCATACTTGTGTGAATCTATTCTCGTTTTATGACAAAATTGGGGGATGGTGTGTGTTTAAAAAGGATAATGTACTAAGATAAGTGTGAAGAATGAGAGATGAAGCAGCTTTAGTGGAGAGTATTTGGTAGGTACACTAACTCCTTCTTTGGAGTTCTGTGATTTTCTGCAACACCTTCTTTAACAGTAATGTTTTGTGGAGGATTTGTGTTTTCATGCCACTGCAGCCAGGAAATATAGTGATAGTCGATTTGCAGCTGTGTGTCTTCATGTCCAAATTACTAACAATAGTCCTGTGTTTGAATCCTGGCTCTGGGGATGCAGTGTCAGTGGATTTATGCCCATGGTTGTTACACTTTATCTCAACCACACATCCACAGGGTTTTGGGAAGATTATGGGCCTTCACATAATCATGCTATATTGTACACTTATGTCAACCCTGAATGTATGTACTGTGTATCACAATAGATAATCTTTAAGTATTCATTTTGTTAAGTAAAATGTAATCTATGACTGCAATATAATGTCCTATCCTGTCATTTTAATTTTTATATTTTCCTTTTCAGGTTGTAGTTGCAGATAAGTATAAAGAAAAAACAACTGGTTCTCTGTTGTTTTTTGTTTTATTTAGAAACTGCACAAATTACATTTGCAAATTTCACATCCAGTGGAAAATGATTCAGTTCCAGTGTAACATAAACTCCCCCGATTCTTCAAGAAATATTCAGTCATGACTTTTCAGAAAGTGAAGTGAGTTTTCTATGAATTAAACACGTTTTCCGGCCCTGACAACGTCCTAGACATGTTCCATCATCAAGTATTTCAAACTCTATTACAGCGGTTCCAAAATCGTTTGCGTTCGATTATGAGAAATGTGATCGATTGCTTGGTCGTTTGGCCACTGCGACCAATCTTCGATTATTTCAATTAATCGGAACATCACTAACTTACACAATACACAAAGTTAGGTCTTTAATCATGGGCTGCTTCTAAAGTATGTTCAGGATGCTGTTTTGTTAGTAATCCATGCATAAACATGTCACCACTTGCCAATGATATGAACAGGGATGAGGATTTTCCACGGATCCACAGAATTCTGCGGATTGTATCGCGCAGGGGTCATTCTTGTGAATCATTTAAACCTGAGGCCCCCAAGACACTCGGCTCATTTTCCACTCATATCCTTTCTCATTCTTGTGTGAAATATATTCATTTCTTTAAGACCTTTCTGGCATTTTTGCTCAATGTTACTTCTTTATTGATAATTGATTGATATTTTGTAAACGATTATCGATGTCTATGATCCATATCGATAGCCAGCCCTAGTAATGGCTGCACCATCAGATAAAAGTGTGTGGTGGGATGGGGTGCTTGCACCAAACACTGAATCCTCGGCCAAGTCACTTTGTGACAAAGGTTTCATGTGCATCCCCTTTTCCAAAATCGTGGACCCACCTCTGTGATGGACAGCACTTACTCAAAAGTGTGTGATATAACACAAGTTGAAGGATAAGAGTATCACCCAATGTGAGACTTTATTTAAGTCTGTAACTCTTGACTCTGCTTTAATGGTTTAAGTAGTAGCCTTGAGCTTAATTATGTTTGCTTCTGTCAATAACTATTGAGGGAGTGATTACAGAATGAAACAGTGCAAATTTCAATTTTCGTGTCTCCTATTGAGTTGAAAGTTGACTCTCAGGTACACACACTATTGGGAAATGGACCAGGTGCATGTTATCATGGGAAATGTAAGTTAGGCATGGAAAGATTGGCAACTCCAGCAAGTTTAATTCAGATCATTTGTTTTGTTTCCCTGCAAATACAATATATAATGCTGTGGTGTTGATCAACAAGACACTTCATGATTACTTTATGGTAACTAAGGTGAGGCCATCAGTCCTATCAACCTTCATCCCAAATGTTCTCAACAGTGTATGCACAAAATGTTTTCACAATGTGCTTAGTATATTCAGTCATAAACAAAAACACAAGAGATGAATACTGTCATAATATTTTATTTACATGCAAACAGACTGTATTATAGAGATATATTATGCTGAGTAAATGTATAGTATATTGAAGCAGTTCTGTTGCTGTGATAAATCTCATATATTTTCTAGACTCTCTGTACAACAAAGACAGGTTTGATATGGAGACAAAATGACCAGACAATACCAAATGCTGAAGCTTTTCACCATCACAATGACAATGGACCCGTCGGGATCAAAGGGAAAATTGCCCTGCAAAACATGGAGAGGGAGAAGAGTGCTAAACAATCACAAACAGAGACAATACATTTTGTTAGACTGCTATATTGGAAATAGGCTAAATTTCTCTTTTAATTCAGTTACTTTAGATCACAAATGTGATCCTGGAAAACCAAGGAAAGCATTCATGATATTTCTTGTTAACAATGCTCAGTTGCATGAACATGGCACCAGAACAGTGAACGGTGTCCAGCAAACGTGAATAAACAAATGGCAGCCAATCTGTCTGCATTTTTTAAACTATAGTATTTAGTTCAAGATAAACGCTTAATTATTTCAGACATGATCAGGTGCCACCTGCATTCTTTCCAAAAGTAAGAAAATTTGGCACTTGCTTGAGGCTATTTCTAAACCTAGAGAACAAATACATGCATGCAATACAATCCAATCTACTGAACAAAAATAGGTGGAACTACACATCGCACACAGAAGCAAGGCGAGACACTGACAAGCTGACTGCCTGAACACACAGCAACACACATGCATTAACAGTGGTAGCATCATCACCAGGAAGCTAATAACTGGCATACTTTACAGCTTGTGAGTTTGTTCAGAGTAAATACCGAATAATTTTCAAAGACTACATTAAATTCACACTTTAGAAATACAAAGCCAAATCTATTACATGTCCTTAATATTCAACTTATCATACCTGGCTACCAATACAAAATGACAATACCACTACTTTGATAATGTTTGTTTCCCTGAATAAATTATCAAGAACAAATTATGTGATAAGTTTTTATTCTGTTTTGGTTCTTGGAAACCACTTTCTTCTTCCAATTATGTTCCTACTGATTTATGTCTACACTTTTACAGATGCATTTACCATTTCATGTACATGATATTCTGGGATCACACATAATACTTTTTCTGATGAGACAATAATGTCACAATATACACTTGACCTAAATCTAAGTTACATCCTGTTTCTGTACTTCCATCAGTCATCTTTTCAAACTGACACATAACAAAACAAACTGAACCAAGAACAATGAATGGATACTGGCTTAATAGAGTTACCTCCCTTGCTTCACAAATGAGAAGAAAGTGACTTTCTTTCACATAACATGAGGTATGCTGTATAAGATACTGGATTACAGAGTCTGAAAGGTCTGCATGTGTGTTATAATGATGCATAGATCATCCACAGGATGAAGTGCTGCATCTTAACCCTACACACTGCATCTCACCTCAGTCCCATGTTGGACTACACTACTCATCTTGAAAATATTTCGAACACTGCAACTTTTCAGGTATTTGTTAACTTCAGATAAAACCTGGGTGAAAATAAATTAAAACTTACTGAGAATTAAACAGAAATCAACAAGATTTTAAAACATCAACAACTCATAACATAAAGAAACAGTTCAGCATCGTAATGATCCATCTATATATACAATTGTAGTGACTTCATGTGCACATCAGTTAGCCTGTACAGGTGGGAGGAGGCAAGTGGTGGTGCACTGTACAAGAAACTGCATTTCAGAAAGCAGGAGCAATTGCAGCAGTGTGAAATTAGTTAAATTTAGTTGCATCAAAAAGTGAACATGAGAGGAAATACCAACAAGATGCATACATGGGCTTTACCACTTTGTTTCAATTAACAAGCAAGTATATGGATGACTGACTGAGTTTGGTTTTACGCCGCTTTAAGCAATATTCCAGCAACATCACGGCGGGGGACACCACAAATGGGCTTCACACATTGTGCCCATGTGGGGATTCGAACCCGGGTCTTCGGCGTGACGAGCCAACGCTTTAACCATTAGGCTACCCAACCGCCCCGTGTATGGATGAACCAAGGATAGTAGTATTCAGTGCAAAGAGAACTGATCCTGCCAAATCTTAAGGATGCTCTATTGGACAGAGAAATTTGGGGCATTGGACCACAGTGCTAACCTAAGAAAACCAATAAAACTAAATCATCACAAGGATAACCACAAACTGCCTGAAATTAATTCACAATGATCTTGTTCATAGCAAAGAATGTAATGTAGATTATGTCACAGAAGTTTAAGTGAGAGTGAGTATCTAGGCTAAATAGTATTTCAAACAATTTATATCATGTATGAATATAGAAAGTGTGGTGATGGAGGAGTGTCTATGAGAAAACTATTTCACTTCTAAGATCAATCACTGACTACTGACGTCAGTACAGGTGGCTGGGAGATGTGCTTGTTTCAAGCAGTAAACACGGAGCATGCAGACAGTACTTGTATGTACAGCTATAGTAAGTAGGCTGCAACATGCTCAACATCATGAAAGTCTTGGATCACATATATCTTATAAAACCTCCTTGTACTGACAACACAATGACACAAGCACATGTGCAACATTGTTGTTCCATGAAGACAAGACATCGATACTTCTACATGTGGAACATTGTTGTTCCATGAAGACAAGACATCCATACTTCTACATGTGCAACATTGTTGTTCCATGAAGACAAGACATCGATACTTCTACATGTGCAACATTGTTGTTCAGTGTGGACACGGCATGCACATGTGCCCGGTTTTGTTCTGTGAAGACAAGACATTCACACCTACACATGCACAACATTTTTGTTCTGTGAGGACGAGACACTAACACCTGCACAGGAACCTCTTTGTTCTGTCAGGACAAAACACTGACGCCACCACATGCACAATATCCTTGTTCGGTGTGGACAACATCTTTGACACATGTACATTTTTGTTCTATGAGGATAAGACATTGACACATGCACGTTATTATTCAGTGTGAACAAGACCTTCACATGTCACGTACGTTTATGTGTGGAGTATTGCGTAGTAACGTGCACATCTAGCTGTCAGCTGTAGCACAGGGAGGCAGCACTTGAAACTGATACATGCACTAGTATAAACTCTTCGCCATATCCTATATAGGAACATTGCACTGGAAATACATTTGTTCATGCATATACTAAACCAGCAACATTCACTTGCTGTGTTGCTATAGAAGTCTACTGAGAGACAAGTAGTGTGGAGCACTTGTATCATCTGGCCTTGAGATATGTAGACAGCTGTAAAACTGGCAGTCACACACCACAATGCATGATGTTCACATAGAAACAATATACATCTATCCAAGACTCCAAAGTTCCATGAATTGGCAATACTTAGGCCATACTCTCTGAAGGTCCGATCTGGCTCAAAGCTAAAACTAGAATGTCTCGTTTCTCCTTATAAAACCGAAGTTCTCTCCCAGCTAGTCGTGCAGATTCTAACTCTTTCTCTGATATTTTCAACTCCCTGGGGATGATTGAACAATCCTCCTGTTCTCGAGCGATCCAGTCTAGTGCCATCTGCGACCTCATGTCATCGTCCAGTGCCCGATGAGAGTAGTGCGCCAGCACTTCCTGCCGGGAGCAGCTGCGTTCACGCATAGCCTTGAGACTGCCATTCCAGTGCAGCAGTTGGAAGACGGTCATCAGTTCCTGGAACTCTAGCATGGTGCGCCCCCTGTTGGCCTCAAGCATAAACTTGAAGGCTCCAATGCCTGTGCTGGGGTTCTCAATATCGGACTGGCTTCCCTGGTGGACAGAAAAAAAAGAAGAGTTTTAAAATAGTTTTAATTGGCAGAAGTGACACATGTTCTTTCATTTATTTCATATTTTGGATGCATGTAAAAATGATGCATCGCTAATACTAATACAAATTCCACAGTTCAAAGTATTCAGTTAAATGAATATACCATTGAAAGTTCCCTACCACATGCAGTCTAAATAGAATGACTATCCAAAATGACATTTCTTTAACATTGCACTAAGGTTACCTTAGTGACTTAAGATCACCTTAGTGCTTTGTGAAAGGAGGCCCTGATCTACTAAGTCATCTTGTGAAACATAGTTCCCAGACCCACTCCTGTTTCAGAATCCCCACTGAAGAGCTGAATCACTTCAAGTTCTCACCTTGAATGAAGCAAGGGCATCACGTATGGCCTTGTCGATGAATTCATCACTTATTTTCCTTGAAGGATGTTCATTGAAGACAGAATTCATGAGAGCAATCTTGGCAGCACTTCTCCTTGCCTCCGCCTTAGTCGAGCAGTTCTGCAAACAAACAATTTGGGAATGACAACAAACTACAGATACAACAAGCTCATCTGTGAGTTGGGAGTAGTAGAATTGAAAATTTTTGCCACCTGAATAATTTCTACTGGCATGATAACATACATGTACATGGTCTATATAACCAATACCGCAAAATATCATCTTCTCAAGACAAGTGTCCACTTATACAACCCTTTGCTAAAAGTATACAAATAGTTTTTGACATTTACTATACTAATGAAGTGCTTGAAAATCTCAGTTTGGATTCTCTAGAGGAAGGGTCCTCTAAGTGTATTAGAGTTTGTGCAACTGGAACCAGGGGATGCTGATGACGTTTAATCAAAACGAACATAATAACTTACTGACAAGATCAGCCTACTGTCACATGCAGCAAAGGACCAGCAAAGGGTTGTGTTTTATTTCTCATTACATGTGTACAGACAGTACAAAGTATTAATTTCAGCTGATCCTTACAAGATTAAAGTGATTGATCTAGACAGTACAGTTTCCCTGGGGTTACTGCTTGTCCACGGTGACTCATGCAGGTCAGTCAACACACCATTAGTGGCTACACAAATACCTTAAATAGATAACCTTGATGTCACTATTCCCACTACAGAATTACCCTGTGAGGTCACTATTCCCACTACAGAATTATCCTGTGAAGTCACTATTCCCACTACAGAATTACCCTGTGATGTCACTATTCCCACTACAGTATTACCCTGTGATGTCACTATTCCCACTACAGAATTACCCTGTGATGTCACTATTCCCACTGAAGTTTTACATGATATCACCTGCCCCACAACAGATGATCCATAGTAGACTAACCCTTAATGTCCAACAACAGACTGGCCCTTAATGCCCAACAATAGACAGACCCTGATATATATTCAGCAGTACATTGACCCTGATATATCCCTAACAGCAAACTGGACTCTGATATCACCTGCCTCTGAGTTACCCAGAAAAATGCCCTACTGTGGACTGACCCCAGAGCAGAGATATCCAGATATATGTCCCACTATGATAACCTGATATCACTCGCCCCTCAGCAGCTGTATATATACCCCACAATGGACTGACCGTGTGAAATGACTGTAAGTAAATAAATCAGTTGTATCAAAGCTTGGCGACAGTCCTCCTCCAATCTCTGCCAACCTCCTTCTCCAGTTACATACATAGTCTTTAATAAAGGCATTACCTGCCTGTCACTTGTTTATTTCAGGTGAATTCCAAGTCATTCAGCGAGAAAATGTATTCCTTTGATTATCTATGCATGAATAGATGTGAAGGGAGGCTTGTGACTTGTTTATTTCTCTGTTGTGCTAATACATTGCAGTGATTGTATAGCTGGGCAGAGCTGTGGGACTTGTACATAGCTGTCAATATACAGCAGCCAGTCGGCTGGAACAGGTGCTCTCTGAACATACACCTGGACCCTTGGTCATCCAGTCTGGCATCTGTTATTAGATTTACATTCAAGCAGTTGGCTCCAAATATTAAGCTTGACCGGTTAAGGTTTTATCCAGAGAGAAAGACATTATTTCCTGAAATTTCTTCTTGTCAGTAATTTCACAGCTCTGGTTAATCACCAAGTCTGGTCATACAAATATTAAAAACAGGTTCCAAACAATTACTTTGATAACTTTTGTTGTCAACTTGTGGAATCTCAACTAAGGTCCTGGTGGACAAGTAGGGGAAAATTTCTATTTTGTTCAAAACTGGTACTTCTTTTTCTAACGTTAAGTGTCTTAACATTGTATTATGAGGCTGCATTCAATATTATATAACTAAGTATTAACACATCTTGCTATTTTTGAAAAACAGGTCAGCCATAAAAAGGATTAACATAATTATTTCTTGCTTCTTGATGACAATTTGGGCATATTTAATTCCAACTTGTTTGAAATCTAAATTACATTTGGCACATATGTGGGGCTGTATATCAGACATTTGACAGATCTAGATAAATACCTATTATGTAGTCAGATGTTTATTTACAAGACCCTTACCTGACTTGCTTGTTGAGCATGTAAATAGGGCTTTTGATATTGCTTAAGTACAAAATAAGCATTACATAATGACTTCCCCATGCAAGACAGGGACAAGCTTCAGATGGACTACGCTCCATCTGGTATCAATTAGGATAAGACTGCCACCCAGACATAAGTCAGCCCTCACAATATTGTCACTATCATGGTTGATCTGGGGAATACAAGATTACCTTGTCCACTCCTGGCCACTTAGAGAGGAGGCAGGACAAAGGTTAAACACATGCAGGCACCAGACCATGAAAATAGCCCAATCACAATGCCTTTCACTTACACAGAATAATGAAATGTCTTTGTACTTCTGCCGTAGGATAAGAAAATTTATCTCTTTGATATTCCAGTGACTAAGATGTCAGATAGCAAGCGAGTCGACTGACACCATCCATTAGCCACAGGGATCAAATCCCTGTATATTGAATATTTTACAAATTCCAGATTGAAATCGGGCCAGGTATAGAAATGGAATGATATAGCCATTGTCTTGCGTCTGCAGGGAATTCAGTGACATTTTCTCCTGCAGCTAATGTCAGTACACATTACAAGAATGGAATATAAACTTTCCCAATTCCTGTTGCCTGTTTATGTAAGACAACGGAGGAGTCAGTGTAGTTCACTGATAATTACAGCATGGATGAAAGGAAGAGAATTTCATGATTCATTTAACCATTACTGCACTGAGTGCAAAGGTAAAATACCTCTGAATTAATCAATTCTCCAGCATGGAGCTACATGTTTTTTTCCAATCTGCTTGGCAAGGACACTAAATAGTTTGGAATCCTTGATAAATTCCTGGCCTGAGAGCACAACATCCACTGTAGCGTTGGTTTCTTCCTACACCAGGTCTGTCTGCTGTGGTGGATAACCTGCCTAGAAACCGATTACCACCTGTCTGTTAATGGGGTTAACATAGTCTGTAGTGGTTTTGAAATATACTCAGTGAGATGTTTGACTTCATTTGTGAACTCAAAGAGGTATATTTTATTAATACACATTTATACACTGTCAGTCTACAATCTAGGACTGTTTCATGAAAGTGTAAATATGATTGTGATAGTAGTCCCTGCATGTATATTGCACTGAAGACAATAAATCCAAAGATATACATGTACATGAAAATACAGAATTTGTTTTTCCCCTTTAATTACCACGAAAATAGCTATTAAGCATTAATTTCATGAAATAAGCCAGTTACAATGTATGGTACTGTTTGAAAAGTATTCAAGCAAGGAGACATTGAATTATCCGACCCTCTGTATAATCCGACATTTTCTCCTGGTCCCAGTGAGTGTCGGATTATACAGAGTCCACTGTATTAGTTTTTCCAAGAAGTTCCAACTCAGACACAATATGGAAAATATACCCAAAAGTAAAAGTAATTCATGAAAATAGTGAAAAAAGATATGCCTCATTACACATTAAACATGCTTGCAAATAGTGTTTCTCACATGCTGTTTACAATTGCAACTCAATTCATGCTGTTGATAATTGCAATTCAATTGAACTTAATTCCTAATATATCCCAAAATACACAAGCAGAAATAAACAAGCGGTGTTAACGCCTATGGTGTCGTGCTGACATGTGCCGGCATCCCTGACTATCAGAATAGCACACCACATAGCTGGTGTTCACTGGGGCGTCAACGCCACTCATGTAATTCCGCCTGTGACTGATTCTGCGTGTATTCCACACCCGACCAACTCGGGCCAATGACACAAAGTTAGTAACACTGAACTCAACAGATAAGGATAACTTGACAAGTCACAGCCACAAAGAAAACTGTTTCTATGTCCACAGACCATGACATATCTATAAAATGTACTCTGTTTGGCTGATAACAAAGTATTTACCCTGAAATATACAGAATACAGAAAGCGTGCCTGAAGAAAAGGTTTTTGTTGGAGACTATCATGGCACATGATGAATAGTTAGTGGTGTTACCTGCTTCAATGAATTTCCCCAAGGCCCTATTTTTCTCATAAATTAATCCTTCCTTATCAGTCTTGTGTCTCCACAATTACAGACCTCTTACTATTTTTACCTTCCATCACTGCCTAAAAGAACATTCTGTTAAATTACATTTTCTTTGCAGACTTATTACTTACACATAACAAAACATATTTAATCATACATTGGCATACCAATATCAATCCTGTGTATGAACACATCCCACCACAGTATAACCTGCATTGTAAGACCCTGCCGGGAAGAATACATGTAGCAAAGAAACAGGTCACCATGTTTAGTTATGAGTTTTGGTAGAAAATGTGGCAGGTCCATGTTATTTGCCAAACAGGGCAAAAAGACCCAAATTTAACGCAAAAATGTGTACATCAAACTGTTTCCAAACAGCAACATTCCCGACTCGCCCCAGCGATGCATTCGTTCAATGGCATATCTCCAGTGTGCGTCTTAGCATGGTCCATTGTCTGTATGGCTAGGAGGGTGGGGCGGGCCAGCACTGCTCTCATGGGTGTGATTACATCGCCAGATATTGAATAAGGATTACGAGATACCAAATTGAGTCTGACTGCCTTGTAATGTACACAGACTCTATGGCTCCTACAGCATGTGTAAATCCTATATACCGGGTATTGTCATATTTGTATAGGTATAGCTGGTTGTGGCCCAGGTATCTGTTTACCGAATATTTTAAATTACTCCCGTAAGGACCTCAGATAGGCTGATGAGAATGTCGTTAGATAAACATGTTTACACAAGCTGGTTATTGAAGCTGGAGGCTGAATGAAGTAACCAACTGTTACCGTACTAGTAAGTTAGTGTTGACTGAGTGAGATCTAGTGTGTACACCTGACAATTCTCATGGCTCAATGCTGGTGCCACTAAACTACTTGGCCTACAGCTAAGTAAACATGATAACTATATTGTGTGGAAAGTATCACACTTCACACAACCAGACTTAAAACTGTTACAGGGCATGACATAATATCTCCTTGCTTCTTGAAAAGCTAGTTAACTGAATTCTGGATACATCCTGTATTTTCACATTCAACTCGTCAGAAACATGAGGATGGATGTACTATTATGTAGATGGGTCAGTTATCTGAGGATAAAATGCAGGACATTACATTGTTGATCATGATGTTTAAGAGTAGACATTTCATGTTCTTTTATACTGATTTATATTTGACCAGCTTGAGGATGTTACCAAAGGGCTGGGTGATGTTGCATCTAGGCAGTTTCAAGTAGGGCTAATAGCAGCAATGTCAACAGGCAGCTTAAATGCTGTTTCAACTGATCTCGCCAAGTTGTGATTTCTGTCCGCATTAAACATATTTAACCAGGTTCACGTTGATTCTAGCAGTTTTACACTCTATTAACTTACAAAACATGAAAACTTGTGACTTGAACTAAATAAACTGCTGTAACGTGACCTCAGCATCATCTTTTTGAAGAAAGTTGCAAGTCACTCCGACCCAAAGGTGTTCAAAGGTGCCAAAAAGTTCAGTTCAACTGACATTTAGAATGGAGCCACATTTTGGGGTATTATTTCATATTGGATAACTGGTTTCTGATACTAACATTAATGAGTGAGTGAGCGAGTATAGTTTTACGCCGCTTTTAGCAATATTCCAGCAATATCAAGTGAGTGAGTGAGTGAGTGAGTGAGTGAGTGAGTATAGTTTTACGCCGCTTTTAGCAATATTCCAGCAATATCCCGTCGGGGGACACCAGTAATGGGCTTCAAACATACTAACATTAATGTATTGCTGTAAATTTTCATTCTTATAGCTCTTCCAGTGTGTTTAAAACAAATGATGGTGTTACCTGAAAACTGCCAAAGCAACTGCCTCCTGGTAGAGTGACGTAGCAGACGTACGGTGGAGATGATGCTGGCTCTGACTCGTAAACCACCAGGGCGCCATTCTTCAGATCCGCACCCCGCTCCAGCTTCATCTGCCAGAACTCTTGCAGGGCTTCCACCACATTCACTGAAATAGGGGAGACAACTCACATGAACGATAACCAAGGGTAGTTAACTCCTAGAATGTATAACGGAATATATTTCCCTTTGTCTGATAACACAAAAACAAGGATTTTTGTAATCAGCGTATATAGTTACACATCAGATACAAACACGATGTGTCATAATGAATTCACGTCATTCTTCCTGGTAATGAACCATCCTACTTTATGTATTTCGTTTGGAATGTTTATGAAAGCTGGAGATAAGGATACACCTTTGATATAGGATATTTAAATACACTATCAACAAAACTTACACAGAAGGTGAGTTCACAATGAACATCTGTAGAAATAATTTCCATTGTGTAATAATATTGTCCACCATGTTGAGCATTACATGAAGAAAACGTTGATGGCATACTGATGATGAACTAGAGTGTGGTTGCCCTTAGTTTTGGGCTCCATTCTGTCTGGAGAGCTACATCCATGCCTCAACATTGACCATGTTGGTGACTGCTGTATTTCTGGTGCACATGCAGTGTGACTTATTACTGTTAGTGGTGGTCCGATTAATTGAAATAATCGAAGATTGGTCGCAGTGACAAAACGACCAAGCAATCGATCATGTTTTCTCATAATTGAACACAAACAATTCTGGAACACTTGTTTTCATTAATAATATTTTTCACAAGGTTGGTTTTGTATGTTTCATTTCATAAGCACTACAAGCTTGTTTCAAGTCATGATTGAATTTAACTTAAAGGCTCGAATAAATTTATGTTCCTAACATACTAGTCATCCTTTAAAAATGTGAAATTTTGCCAAAAACCCCAAAAGAACTACATGTTTTTTCCCTTATTTTTATGTACATTAACAAATTTCATAAATGGCGCTAACCAATTATTTTCGATGATTGATCGGTTGTAATGAACCAATCATCAATTATGAGATTATTTAAGAAATACACTTCGCTCTACCACCATGTATAGTGTAATAATACACACTTTTGCCCTGAACTATTATAGTTAAAGCACGAGGACGCTTGCGTCCGAGTGCTTTAACGTTATAATTGTTCAGGGCGAAAGTGTGTTTTATTACACTATACATGGTGGTAGGGCCGTGTATTTCTTTCTAAGATGCCAAATTTAATGCTTTCTAAAGATAATTACGATTGATTTAAGGCAGAAAACAAACGACAGTGTCGGTGGCCTAAATTAAGAATCCTCGCACAGGGCTAACTGGCGGCTGTTCTATTGATGTGTCTGCCCCCACGTTAAGACTAACGCTACCAGAAAAAACAAATGATAACAGTTTGATGACGGTTTACGCTCGATTAAATATCTTCTCTGAATTATTTTAATTACATCTGTCATTAACGTAAAACCATATGGGGCAATATGAACGTTGCATTTCTACTACCAGCGTAAGTTTAGATCAGTACATCCAGAGGAAGTTGAGTAGTCAGCGACATTCCACAATTGCATTGTGGGAATGTAAACATTACTTAACGCTACCGTGTCGCTGAAAACTTGTGGGTCGAAATGACACATTTTAACCGTCGTAAAATATAAACGTAATGTTTCCACCAGTGATGTTAGCTGCGTGAAGCAACAGCAAACCAAGAAACTGGATGCAACGGTGTAGTTTACTGTAGGAGGCAGTACGAGGCGATGACAACTGACATGCATCGTGACGTCGCTTACATTGTGATGTAATGTAAAATGGTTCGATTACGAGGGGGCATACTAGAATGGCGCAGTGACGGGATAACGTCATTCAATTGTTACGTCATCAAAAAATCTATACCTTTATTGTCTGATAATGTATTTTTTTTTCGATTGTTCTAACCGCTAGGCATCTTAGAAAACCAATTCCCAACACTAATTACTGTGTCTGAAAACATCCCACAGGTGTTGTTCTAGGCATATATCACTTAACAGGATAGTGCCAGGTCCGTATGTCTGCTCCTCAGAGATGACCAGGGAAAACATCCACACAATGTTGTTCTAGCAATTTCAACAGCAACAACATGCAGAATTTAGTCAATGTATCCATGGACAGTCAAATGTCTATTCACAATAACCCACTCAGTTTGAATGTCATCTGTGATACCACCCACACCATGACACTATCGCCTCAAACCGTCTGTGTTCAAGAACTGCATACCACTTGACACTACATCGCCAACATTTCCTGACATCTATGAATCGGGATTGCTAAACCGTGATTCACCTGGACACTACAGGTACACACCAATCTTTGTCACTTATGGTAAGCTGTTAGGGTCACACCTTCACAGAATGTCTTCTATCGGGTAGGATGCACAGACCCAGTATTTCACGCTTTGATGAAAGTGGCCAGATGTCAAGTGTTGGTGTTCAGTTTTATAGCTGCCAAGCAAGGGCCTCATTGCAACCCTATTTATTCTTAAGTCAAGAAACACTTTTGATTTGCCACACATTTGGCCAACATCGGATGTTGACATCCAATCTCATACCCACAGGTTGCTATTTAACACCGACATATTATCTTGAAGGCATTTTTTCAACTGCTTATGTACTATTGAGCTCCCCTGTATGTGCACACACAGTGAAACAAGATCTCAACACTGGCTACAACAAGCACAGAAGAATGTTCTCCAAACATGAAATCAAAGTTGAGTAAAAGTGTTCTAAACAAGCCATAGCAGGTGACCCTACAACCTTCCTTCTAATCAGGGCTGGTGTACGCAAACAAACGCAATTACGGTGTTGACAGGGCAAAAGCGGCATTATCTCCCAGATTTACCAACATCGCAGCAGGAAGTTTAATCATGATCAAGACAAATCTCTCAAGTTTATCCTCATGTCTCTACACACGATCAACACCTAGAATCAATACACCACGCTGTCACAGTCCAGTCTGACCCTACACAACTCAGGTTTCTGCCACCACCGCGGCAACATCAACCAGGTGGCAAGGTGCATGGAGAAGGATGTAGCAAAACTTTCTCACACTTTCTTCTTATATTCTAACAACATACATACATGGGACTCAGACATCTTGCCTGTCACATCCACATCCATGCTGGAATTCCTGCACACAGGCCAACCTCCAGAAGACACTCAGCTCAAACATAGTGCATACTGACTGAAGGTTCAATGAGTTAGTAAAGTATATTTACCTTGACAAAAACTGATTACACACTGACCTCTTCATAACATATATATGTTTGCATTACTCTGTACTGTTTGTAGCAGATACTAGATTGTGTTGTATTTCCAAGTAATGTCAATGGGAATGTCAAGTGAGCTACTGCAGCAAAATATGCCGCAGAAAATGAGTTGGACAAACTGACAGGAAACTAATACCTCACAACAACATCTCTCACAGATGTACAAGAAACATACATCTCCCACATATGTACAAGAAATATGGGTGAACACATCAGTAGTAGTTCATTGTCAGAAATGTCTTCCTCTTCACTGAATATAGCGACACAATATACTCCCAGTTTATCTTTAGGTCAAGAAGAGCATCAATATTCTCAACAATCAACTAAACCATAAATAAAAAGGACATGAATGGTTGACAAATATATGTTTTCACCAAGTTGTAAAAGCTGTCATGGCTGAAGCCTTCCTCCCCACCATCCACCATGATGACATGAACACAACAAGAAGTATCAACTTACAGTCTGCAGAACCAAAGTCATAATCCATTGGCAACATTTTGTAAAATGAATCCCAAATTCTGTCTAGTAGAGTGTGTATGTTGTCTGGAGCTGCAGGATACACCACAGCTACACCACAGCTGCACCACACTGGACCGTCCCTAACATGTCCACAGTACCCTGCCTGGAATCCTTGTCTGCAGCCTCCTGTGTTCTCCTTGGCCCCGAGCGAACAAACTGATCAGGCTCTGTATTGAATCATGTTTTACCAACATGGGCGTTTGTTTTTCCCAAGTCGTCACAACAAGCTGCTGCTGCAAGCCCTGCTGGCATCTTGTGGCATTCGACATGAGGTTACGTGTTTCAATAGCTAATTACACAATTGTCAAAACAAACACCACGTAAAACAATCTTACAGTGTCACCTCACTCTTCAGCTGAACAACTGCACTAATTAACACCTGTATTATTACATTTGTTTATTCAACATGTTTGTTTGATGCAACTAATTAACTGCCCAGGTGTAATAATCTGTAAATATAACACCTTCAGCTGTCAAAACTCAAAGTAATTACCCATGACACAAAGAGTTGAAGAGGATTATATGCTTAATCAGATGGCCTGAAGTCATTTGTTGTTGTAGTACTTAATCCTACTGCAGATAAGGACAAGGACTAGTGACACACCAGTAACAGGGAGCTTGTATTGTGTGTCACAGATTGATATCTGGGTTCTGGTAGAACATCACTGCTCACACAGAGCATCCCCAATCTGGAGCATACTAAAGCTAAACATTCCTACTATCATTCATACATCTTTTATCAAGATATGTAATTGAAAAGAGTGAAACAAAAATTGTATTTAAAATCAAATCTACATGTTCCAAAACCCACCAAACACAAGAAACTATCCATGTTCCATTTTTGGAGGTGAAGTTACTTATAAAAACATAAACATTCATAACTGAATTCACAATATTGACACTGCATACAAAACCTAAACATTCAAACTATGGTCTGGTCAATTGAAATGCCATAACCTCAGCAATTCTTTTATCAAGACATGTAATGGAAAATGTGAAACAAAAAATTTCATTTTCTGTTGTGACCCATGTTTTAGGTGAAGTTATTAATAAAAACATGAACATTCAAAGTTGAATTTATAATATTTCCAAATGAAAATGGAACGTCTTGAACCTCCAAACCTTTCAGTAATCATGTGGAAACAAGTATGCATAACCAGAGACCATATACCGGTATATGGTCTCTGGCATAACATAAAGTTATCTTTCCCAAGAGAATTCTACCACTGAGTTACAGGGATTCATTCAGTTCTGAAAAACTCCTGACATATTCAGGACAGTTTTGTTCATAGAAGAGATGAATATTTAATAAACATGCAATTAGCATCCATTAAACAAACACAGTAGCCTGCAGCAGGGTCAAGAGGAAGTCATGCATATTTAACCTAACTTGATTAAAGGACAAAAGGAGGTATTCATTATTCAGAGAGCCATATGTAGTCTTCATTGTTCTGTATTTAGCAGGTGACATTGCTTCAACTATCAGGGTCCTGTAACCATGGGAACCCTGCCTTCCTTTTAGACAAGGGACTAAAACATTTTTGTCTTGAAAATAGAAGGAAAAAGAGATACTTTGGATCACTGTCAGTTGCCATGTTTTTTGTACTGGGTACATGTTTTATAAAATCACAAAATCTGAATGAGATCAGGTGTGAAACAAACATACTTTCTTTCATTATATGCAAATCCTATAAATTTGTTGTAACATGACAAATACATTCAGTCAAGAACATTTAGTTATTAACATACCAAAACAGTCTGATTCTCTAAGGAAAAATGTAAAATTGACTTTAAGAAAATAAAACAGTTGAGCAACTTTGACTGTCATCTTAATAAAGCGAAGATATCTGTCAGTAAAACTGCCTCTTAGTAAACAAAACAGAAACAAAATACATATTTAGGCAAGACTTTTTAAATTTTATGATTTACAGATTTATTGACAACCATTTGTTTAGTTTGTGTAGGTCAAAATTAAAAAAGGAAATGTGAGTGGATGTTTGTACAGATGACGGTGACACCGACACAAGGGTGGAGAGTAGTACAGGCCATTGAGCCAATGACATAAGGGTTGAGAGATGTACAGGCCAGGGATTCACTGACATAAGGGTTGAGAGATGTACAGGCAGGGGTTTCACTGACATAAGGGTTGAGAGATGTACAGGCCAGGGATTCACTGACATGAGGGTTGAGAGATGTACAGGCCAGGGATTCACTGACATGAGGGTTGAGAGATGTACAGGCCAGGTTTCACTGACATAAGGGTTGAGAGATGTACAGGCCAGGGTTTCACTGACATGAGGTACAGGCGGGGTTGAGAGAGCTGTACAGGCCAGGGTTTCACTGACATGAGGGTTGAGAGATGTACAGGCCAGGGGTTTCACTGACATAAGGGTTGAGAGATGTACAGGCCACTGGGGATTCACTGACATATGGGTTGAGAGATGTACAGGCCGGGTTTCACTGACATATGGGTTGAGAGATGTACAGGCCGGGGTTTCACTGACATAAGGGTTGAGAGATGTACAGGCCAGGGGTTTCACTGACATAAGGGTTGAGAGATGTACAGGCCAGGGGTTTCACTGACATAAGGGTTGAGAGATGTACAGGCCGGGGATTCACTGACATAAGGGTTGAGAGATGTACAGGCCGGGTTTCACTGACATAAGGGTTGAGAGATGTACAGGCCGGGGTTTCACTGACATAAGGGTTGAGAGATGTACAGGCCGGGGTTTCACTGACATGAGGGTTGAGAGATGTACAGGCCAGGGATTCACTGACATCAGGGGTTGAAAGATGTACAGGCCAGGGATTCACTGACATGAAGATTGAGAGATGTACAGGCCGGGGTTTCACTGACATAAGGGTTGAGAGATGTACAGGCCAGGGTTTCACAGACATGAGGGTTGAGAGATGTACAGGCCAGGGATTCACTGACATGAGGATTGAGAGATGTACAGGCTGAGAGATGTACAGGCCGGGGTTTCACTGACATAAGGTTTGAGAGATGTACAGGCCAGGGTTTCACTGACATAAGTACAGGCCAGGTACAGGCCAGGGGATTCAGGGGGCTGAGAGATGTACAGGCCAGGGTTCACTGACATAGGGGTTGAGAGATGTACAGGCCGGGGGTTTCACTGACATAAGGGTTGAGAGATGTACAGGCCAGGGTTTCACTGACATAAGGGTTGAGAGATGGCCAGGACACTGACAGAGATGTACAGGCTGAGGCCAGATGTACAGGCCAGGGTTTCACTGACATAAGGATTGAGAGATGTACAGGCCAGGGATTCACTGACATCAGGGGATTGAGAGATGTACAGGCCAGGGTTTCAGGGGTTGAGAGATTTCACTGACATAGAGATGTTGAGAGATGTACAGGCCAGGGCTTCACTGACATAAGGGTTGAGAGATGTACAGGCACTGACATAAGGGTTGAGAGATGTACAGGCCAGGGACATGAAGATTCACTGACATGAGGGTTGAGAGATGTACAGGCCGGGGTTTCACTGACATAAGGATTGAGAGATGTACAGGCCAGGGATTCACTGACATCAGGGGTTGAGAGATGTACAGGCCGGGGTTTCACTGACATAAGGATTGAGAGATGTACAGGCCAGGGCTTCACTGACATAAGGGTTGAGAGATGTACAGGCTGAGAGATGTACAGGCGAGGGTTGAGAGATGTACAGGCCAGGGCTTCACTGACATAAGGGAGAGATGTACAGGCCGGGGTTTCACTGACATAAGGTTTGAGAGTTGTACATGCCAGGGTTTCCCTGACATAAGAGTGCCACTGACATAAGATCGAGAGTTGTATGAATGGCATTGATTGAAGGATGACGAGTAGTACAGACCCACTGACATTGTCCTACAGCACTAGCCTAAGGTGACAGGGACAGCATAACATTTATCCATGGATGTATCATGTAGACAGGGAGCGTTCTGCCTGAGTGACCGTGTGGCCACATGTCAATGTCTTGCCACTTACAGGAGCAAGGGTAAAGACATCACACTGTGAACTGTGGGATCAGGTTCTCTGTGCTAACACTACACAGCTCTCACAGTGTAAGACTAATGGCTTCACTTTAACAGCCTCTCAGGCCCATTACCCGAGCCATCAGGATTTACAAGTGTTGTAATTTTAGATAGCATGCATTCGTCACTTCAGACAAGGGCTATAAACAGGAAATTGGTCACCCTGTAGGATATAAACTTAATTCATTTATGACATTACACACTTTAATTTGGGCTTCATAATTGAATTATCAGGAAATGAAACCTTCTTACTTAGGTTCTTAATCTTGATGCTATTTCAAGAGGATAATGGTTCCAGCTAGATTCTACCTCCATAATAGACAGAGTTTTCATTATCAAAGCCATCAACATATTCAAGTGGATGTTCACCATATAAATTCAAACCTAATCTCGGTTGGTCAAGCAGAAGTTGTGTGATCAGGGTACGATTCCACAAAGTGATCTCATGGTTGTGCTAAAGCCACTTCATAAACATGTTAAAACGACACTGTGCCTGTTTTAGCCCTGGTCAATAAATGTTCTAAAGTGCCTCAGTTGGTTTGGCACCACTGTGAACATTATTTCACTCAGTTCTATTACATGTCAGCTTGAAGTTAAAAAAGGGAAGAAGCCAGAAGTGACACATGGCTTCATATCTGCCACTGTTGAAACCACAAGTCCAGATCTGGTGCTCAGAAACCCAGAAACACGATCAGAGTGAAGTGGGATTTGAACCCAGAGTCAGGGTTTCAGGTATGAACAGGACCTACAGTGAATTACGTTGACTTGGATGAGCTGGCCACTCCTGCTCCTTGGTTGAACGTGTTTGTTATGAGAATCATCTGCACTGGAGGTCAGACCCTGGGTCTTGCATCATTACAATTACACGCAATGTCTCCGAGTAGTTTAGTACAGTCCATCTGGTCTGAAGTGATCCCTGTCACACAGCTCCAATACTGCTGATGGTGATAAACAAAGTGCACTCTCTGACTCAGTGTGAATCCCTCACTGACACATGTAAAGTGTAGCACTCGGAATATTCAACCAAAATCTAAATAACAAAAAGCTGACTTTTCCTAAATCCACATCACTTATCAGGCTTATCCCTACTTATCCCACTGATGGGCTGGTGCATGTACCCTGCCCTAATTCATGGAAGACAAAAGACACCATACAGCAGGTCAGTCATAATCATAACAAAACCATTAACAGGTACTGAACCAACAAATTAAATTGATATCTTTCAAAATTTAAGGGAATGTTCAAACAATCCAACAAACCAATATAATTTTTCACAAATGAACACAAATGGGTTTAACATGTTATAAAAGTACATCTGGGTCTACACTTTCTCAGCAAACTACAGATTTTTTTAATGTACTCATATTCAAATGATTTTATCACTTATCTCATCTCAAGACTAAAGTAGTTTTGGGGTCTTTTGTTTGGGTTTATTCATTAAATTGTGTACTTACTGCTTGAGAAAAAAGTGGGCACAGTTAATGAAAAAAAATATAATAAAGATATTTTATAATGAATTCATGGTTGTCAGATAGTGTGTTCATGTTAATGTAACATTTTAACATAAAAAAATAACAAAAGGATCCTATTTGATTTAATTTCCAATAATAATTATGTGTATAAATCACATGATTACCATATCCTCCCTGCAAACACAGCCAGGGAACATGAGATAAACAAACAGGTGCTATTGATATTGTTGATGAGAATTAGGTTACTGGTATAATCACTCTGTGGAACCCATTTCTGAAGCCCCCTGCAGTGATACTACTGGAATATTGCTGAAACCTTTTTCAATCACTATCATTGTGTTAAGTTTACTGTGTTAGAAGTGAGCTCCAAACTAGTGGGATATGAGCAATGCTTAAACCTGATATCAAGACATTGACTGAATCATGTGAATCATCTGGGTGTAATACACGTCATGCTAATAGCTGGCAATGAAGCTAGTCATCAACATGCATGTAGTAAGCAGTCCACACAACACATACAGTCATGGAATACTTAACATGGAAATATTAAACATATTCAAAATACAGTAATGACCTTCATCATGATCACATAGAGTAAGACGGTTGCCGTTTTTGTGAGTCAACAAACATCAGTATTCATATATTCAGACATTGTCTGCACTTGGCGTTCACTCAAAGGCCTGGTATAGAACACTCATTGCCCCTGCAACTCAAGAACACAGCCCAGGTTCATGAGAAACTATGTCTCAACAGCTAATAAAAAAAATATCCTTTGAAGCCTGTACTTTGCTAATGTCCTCATTCCAGCACCTGTGTTACCAAGCCGTCCCTGACTCTGGCCTTGTGCCAGGAGACCACGAACTGACAGGAGGCTCTTCAGATGGATGTCACTGTCTTGCAGGGCTGTCCTTCAAAAGCTTTGACAGTTTTGTCTCCTACATGTTGTTCATGTCTAACATGATTAAAAACTGGTCAAGAATATTTTATTCTTACAAACTTGGTGTTTACACAATTAGTTATCATGATTATTATATAAACATCATAAATTGGTGTTTAAGAATGAATGAAAATCTCACTGAAATAGTTACAGACCCTGATTACAAAGAAAACACCAGATGAGCCGATTTTCAAAAAAAACCTTGGCTACAAAAACAACTTTCTTTGAATCATGAAAGAAACATACACCCAAGTATCAGGAGTCCTCAGATCAAGCTGTGATATATCCATGTAATTTAGTGCAGATTGGAAACAGAGTTTGGCTACTTATACCCAACTCTTGGAACACTGCCATCGGATACCTTCAGTATTATTGAAGAAAACATAAGTACCTTCAACTCAAAATAAAGAGTGCTACCCTCAAAAGTCAAATCCCATATGATGATAAATTACATCTGAATGAACTCCCTACTTTTAACTGAGAATGAAATAAAATATAAATGTGTTCTAACACTGCGTTTACACCAATCTCAGATGTTTTCATTACATGTGTACTATATATACTATGATGGTTAAAGCCTGCTATGACACAAAGATGGAGATTATCAAGAACAACCAACCAAACAAGTGAAATGTGACAGCAGATCACCAGCAGAAATTGCAAAGACTATGTGCTTCATATGCGGACAGTGAAAAAAGTATCGGAGAATTTATTAACTCAGTTGCCAAGAAAATCCACTTGAATATTAAAGAATGACATATATTTCACACTACTTCTTGTTCATTCATTTTTATATTGGAGTGAAATAACAACCAAAAAACAGGAAGGTGGGGAAATGACAGGCCAGATATATATGTGGGTGGGGAAATAGTGGGTGGGGAAATGACAGGAAGCTGTTAAGGTGACCAAGTTGACAATGCTTATGTTCATGGGCAAAATCTCTGTTCAACACTAAACCAAGTGAATCAAGTCAAATTTCACATGGGAATAAATCCGAATTTTATTCAGTAATATATCACTCATCATGGATAATCACTGTGATGTATTTTACTTGAGCTTCCCTTCGTGTTTCTTTACCATGTCTACATTCTTAAGATGTTAATAAACCTCTACAGGGTACCTGGCATATACATCTGTAAACACAACAAAAAGATTTATAACTTGTAGATATGGTGATGACTAAAGACTCACCTCTTCCATAGCCATGTGTATGTTTAGCAAAGCTATTCACAACAGCATCTACTGCTTCCTTCAGGACAGTCTTTGCACGAGCCTCGGTAAGGTTCCCACCCTGAGGACCGAGGAGGTGTGCAGCTGCTGCTGCAGCTGCAGCACCTTGTTGGAAAGGTGGATGAGGCTTAGGAGCAAGAAGTGGTTTCCCTGTTCTTGGGGCTGGCATTGGTCGACCATTTCCACCACCAGATGCCATTGTTATGAGAGTTTAGATGAAAACTTCACTGGCCGGGAAAGTTAGTTCTTCCAAATTGCATTATTTGTTTGCACTCACTAGAGACACACTATCCAACTGAGCAACGTAATCCACATCAGAATTAATCCCTATAATCTATTCAATCAACATGGGAAGGAACAACGTTTGTTTCTATGATCCACTTCTGACGAGAATTCACAACTGACAGGTTTCGAATTCTTGAAATGATCAATACATTCCTATGTCAACCACTTGCAATGCAGTGACAGCTTCTTGTGGCAGTAGATCAAGAGTCTTGGTTAGGCAATCAACAGGCTATGTGAAACCCTCGCGCCGTGTCTAATTTTAGTTCAGATGAACGTGTCAATTAGATCTCTGTCTTTTTGTGGTACATCTAAGTATCATTCCAAAGTACTACTGCCTAGCACTGACGACACGTTCATATGGGCCAGTTCATATATCCTTTATTATGCACATATATACAGTGCCGTTAGGAAGACACAACTCAATGACGCGTCACATGTCTGTGCCCACTGTAAACAGTAAATACACACAAAATTCGCCGAGGCGAGGCGTCATCTCAAAACAACCACAAACTGACTTGGTGATTGTTGTCTTCAGCTGCTCACCTTCTTCATGGAATTAGTTTCCATTGGTCAGTCAAGACCTCACATGCATAATGTCCATTTCATCGGGATCTTACATACATCGATGTTTCACAAATGACAACATAAACCAGGTATATCTTTCTTCAGGCTTGACAGCTTCCATGGCCCGAAGATTCACCAACTTGCTTCCGCTTCCGTCATATAAGAGATGCATTATGGGAACTTGAAATATGGCGGCCCCCACTAAAAAGAAGTCTGTCCTTTTCATATGCTTAGGTCAGTCAGTGAGATGGTGTCTTTCCTTGATGGCAGTGAAAATTATGCCACAGATGCATACTTGTTCAATTCCGGCGTTTGGACGCTTTGTAAATCACTCCCGGTTAAAACCATTACTACATTGGGCATAATGGCTATTCCTCGTTCGGTTTTCGTATGACTAGGGATTTCAGAACTACTTACTTATCAAACACGTCACAATACCCTATGATGTAATGTGTGATATTTTGTTGCAAGATACTGGCGAAACAATTCCCTTTGACGTCAGGGGTCATCGAGCACGCATTATATCTCCTCTCAGTGATCTGTCATTGTCATGTCTAACTTAACTCTAAGCGTAATGTGGCGTATACTTTCACTGGAATAAGCTCAACAATGTTTTTAATATTTGTGTACTAAACATCGTCCTCGGCAGCATATTTTATAAGCTACCGTTTTGTAGTTTCAAGCATGTGAACTACAGGTACAAATAAATAAATGCAGGGTATTATTAATCCAGCGTACTAGACGACTTTGCACTATATACCAACGTGTGCTCGATGTAGGCCTTTGCTGGAAGACGAGTTTATTTATATGAACTGGGGGTATTATCAGTGTTTTGGGATTATTTTATTGTTTTCAGATGCACATATTCTTCTCATGAAAACATCCCATGTGCAGGATAACATATAGTTACATGTGAAATGTTTTTGCAGCAGGAGACTTTTGAAATTTCCATCCAAGTGACTTTCATGCTCAACACTTGTCAATTATGATTCATTGAAAAGTAGACTCACCCTTGTGGCACGAGTAGCCAATGCCTTCCTTGTTTGTAACCATAATCCATGTTAACCTTACATTGTTCCCTCCCACTTTTTTCTGTGACAATTAAGTCACCCGACAAACTGTTTAAACACAATCATTACTGTGCTCTGTTGTGAATTCAGTGTCTGACTCCTGGAGCAGTTGTATCATATTGATTCACAGTATCTTGTAGATTGCAGAAGGTGAAAAGTGTGCAAAATCACTGGCCCTCGTGTCTTTGCGAGGATTAATGATTTAAAAAATAATGTTTTTGAGGTGACCCCCGACTCGAAATGCTTCACAGCATAATGCATTATGACAAGGCCGGACATTTGGGTGCACCCTACCCGACTGCTTTGCCGATAGCTACGCTACCATCGCATACAATCGATTAAAACTTAATGTAAACATAATGATGGATGATTGGCCTATCGAGCACTACTCATGACACCTACCAATTCTTTATTGTTATTTCTGCAAGTCGATTGAAACCCGATTTTAACTCTTAACTAAACGATCTTGACACAAATGGCTGACGAATATATCAGCACAAAAAGGGTGTGTGGTCGAAGCAAGCCCTCTGGTTGGTTGATGTTTGTTAAGGAGACATTTACAAATGATGCTTTCTTTTGCAGGTAATATATGCCGGTCAACAATGGCAGAAGGAATATTTCAACATCTGGTCAAGACTAACGGACTTGGTGATAAGGTTTAACTCTTTATACATTTTATTTCCTAAAGAGGTTATTATGAATTATATGTTTAATATTCTTAGCTTGTTGTTGTTTTAGGGCACTCATTGTGCAGCATGTCCTTACCAGTAGGTAATATCGTCACAGTTATTGACTTCTGTAATTGTAAATATTTAAAAGGGCTTGTTGACTATCAAGATATTATGATTAAGTCAATAAGGATTTCGGGTCACACCCAATGTACAGAACTAGAACACATATCTGACAAGTTAGCCAGTTCAACTTTAAACAAGAATCTGATATGATTCCAGTAAATGAGTGTCTGTCTGCTTTGCCGCTTTTAGCAATATTTCAGCAATATCACAGCAGGGGACACCAAAATGGGCTTCACACATTGTACCCATGTGTTGAATCATATGTGTGTCTTTGGCATGACAAGCGAATGCTTTAACCACTGGGCTACCCTACCACCCGGTCTGCTTTGCAATTGAATGAAGTGTCTCCAGTGATCTGTGTACATGCCTTGAAATAGGTGGTGTCTGTGTATATGCCTTGAAATAGGTGGTGTCTGTGTATATGCCCAGCCAGTACATGACGTGTTTGCCATGTTACAGTGGCAGATAGATAGCGCTGCTCTTGGAGACTGGCATAATGGCGTTCCCCCTGATGATCGCACAATGAGGACACTGAAGAAGAATGGGATCAAAGACTACAAGCATCTAGGTAGACAGGTAGGTGTTGAGGCTACCGTTCTAAGGATTAGTGTATGCCCAATGATATTCAGTCAGATGTGTTTGACCAGTTCCAAAATCAAGCTGCTGAAAAGTGCCTGAATCTTTTCCCTGAAAATGGTTGATGCTTGAAAAAATATTCTGAAAAAATACGAGACTCCCTGATGTAGTTGCTGTGATTGGAATGCTTACAGTAGACAACATGTGGCAATGGTTACAGTAGACAACATGTGGCAATGGTTACAGTAGACAACATGTGGCAATGGTTACAGTAGACAACATGTGGCCATGGTTACAGTAGACAACATGTGGCAATGGTTACAGTAGACAACATGTGGCCATGGTTACAGTAGACAACATGTGGCAATGGTTACAGTAGACAACATGTGGCCATGGTTACAGTACAACATGTGGCAATGGTTACAGTAGACAACATGTGTGGTTACAGTAGACAACATGTGGCAATGGTTACAGTAGACAACATGTGGCAATGGTTACAGTAGACAACATGTGGCAATGGTTACAGTAGACAACATGTGGCCATGGTTACAGTAGACAACATGTGGCAATGGTTACAGTAGACAACATGTGGCCATGGTTACAGTAGACAACATGTGGCCATGGTTTTATTGCATACCATCTTTTTTTACAGCACAAATTATTTCTTTTCAGATTACAAAATCTGACTTTCATGACTTTGATGTCATATTTGGAATGGATGAAGACAACATGAGGTATACCAATAAGGGCATCCATATTTGTTTGTGTTTCTCATCTCTAATCTCAACCAGCAAGACAGTGGACAGGTGGAAAAACAGACTTAAAAATATATAAAACTGTTTGTTTTTTGTCTGAAATTTTTAACTTAGTTTGACCTTGAAGTTGAGAAATGTGTCAGGGACATTCTGTCACCACTAGTCTCTTACTCTGAGATTGTAGGTTTAAATCCTGCACGGGACTGCACCAAGAATGTAATGGAGTTTGCTGTAAAGAAATTGTATTTATTTGTAATCCATTATATGACAATAAGGAAAAATGTATATATTGGTACATGCATTGTGACATCTCACATCACAGTTTACAGTGTCCTGATATATATGTCAAAAGTCTTGATGGGAAGAGTGTATTTGAACACATTTTGACATTACTTGGTGTGTTAATATATTCATTATTGTTTTTTAGTTTAAGAGAACAAAACCAAACTTTCCATATCAATAAAAATCTCTGCTGACCATATCAAGCAGAGTTGATCTTGACCATATCAACTAAATAATCAAGAGCATGTGCTGTGACCAGATAGGAGATATGAAAACGTGCATATGGAAATGTTATCCACATGTCAGCCATATTAACCTGTTTGAAAGCTTTACTCAGGCTTTGAATGTTTGAATGTTGTAACCTTGATAAATACAACTTTGAGCATGAGTCAATTGACAATCATGGTAGAAGTAGCAGTGTGGAATGCGATATGGTAAACAGAGATACAACGGACAATTACATATGTTGTGTATGTAACGCGAGATAAAAACAAGAAAAGAAAAGAAAACAGCAGAATACAGGCTTCCACCATAAATTTAAAAAAATGTTTGACTCTGGAAAATGTATACTGTAAATGCGTTTTCTGTAACATTTGACTGAATAATTAAGAAAGAAAAATTAATAAAAAAATAAATAAAAAGAGATACAACGGACAGTGTCACATGTCTTGATGACATGCATGGGAAGGGAGATAACTTCTCACACTTTAAATCCAACATGTATCAATTGAATGATGGGATTCCTGTGAATGGGTTCACTGACTGCTGTTTTTAGTGTAGTTCGTAGGCAGATTGAAATACAAGGTAAAGACTGAACCTGTGGCTTACAAATCTTGGTGAAGTTAATTGGTTGACATGGTTCAGAAAATTTCACAAATACGGAATATAAGTTACAGTTCTTTAACAGTAACCCATGCTTGTCGTAAGAGGCAACTAAGGGTATCGGGTGGTCAGGCTCGTTGACTTTGTTGACACATGTCATCGTATCCCAATTGCGTAGAACGATGCTCATGATGTTGATCACTGGATTGTCTGGTCCATACTCGATTATACTCGACCGCCGTCATATAGCTGAAATATTGCTGAGTGCAGCATTAACAAACCAACCAACCAACCTTCCTTCACAACAGCATGCATTATTCCCCGACCGCGTCATACCAAAAGACGTTAAAATATGGTACTTGTTGGTCCCTGCCTGGCGCTCGGCATTAATGGGTACAACAAGGACTGGTCGGCTCAGAGTCAGTATAATGTGTCTGAGTGGGGTATTCATTCTTCACTGCGGCATGGTATCTCAGTGGGCTAGCACTATAAAACCAGCTTCAGTCTGGGCTAGTACAAGCAGCCGCACCTACACATACACACGCATGCACGTCGTCATATGAGCGAAATATTCTCCAGCGCGATGTTAAACCCAATCTCACCTCACCTCACCTTACTGCTTCAATAGTAAAACAGTTGAGAACACATCCACCAACTACATTGAAGTTTTTGTGTCAGCGTCATCTCTTCCTTCATTGTCCAACTGACCAACTGACAATGTGAATTGCTCTCCTTGATGTATGGTTGGGGAATAGCATCTTCTGTCATTGGTCAATACATGAAACAGGGGCGGTGGGGTAGCCTAGTGGTTAAAGCGTTCACTTGTCACGCCGAAGACCCAGGTTCGATTCCCCACATGGGCACAATGTGTGAAGCCCATTTCTGGTGTCCCCCTCCGTGATATTGCTGGATAATTGCTCAAAATTTACACTGTTACTTGCTATCAAACTAAAAGTTTTCAAAGAAAATAACTAAAGACAGCATATAGTGATATGCATCGAATCGAATTGTATTGTTCCAAGATATCACGATACGTTTCGTATCGTGATATTTCTACTAAAGCTGACAGGTTGAACCAATCTCTGCATGAATGGAATTGATGGCAGCCACGACCTGTTATGCCAGGATAATGATATAAATGAGGGGAATACTTGAATTCCTTGTATTTTATGACAAAACCCCCTAGAATATCATGCAATTATTCCACAGACTCAGGGACTACAGTCTGTGCAGCAAGAAGGTGTTGATGACACATGATTATTGATGTAGCTCAGGCTGTTCCCCTGTCTTTATCTGGTGAAGGAGAGGAACGATCACCTATTCACCAAATCATTTTGTAGCAATGGCAATATTGCTGTGTACATATATATGACAAGACAGTTTAATATCAGTGCTGACTCTGTTACAGTGAACTGAATGAAATCAAGCCAAGGTCTTTTCGGTCCAAGTTGCTGCTACTGGGAGAGTGTGACCCTGATGGGGAGCTGATCATAGAAGACCCGTACTATGTGAGTCATATGTTTTATGAAACCTGTAATTTTTCCTTATCCTGACTCATGCTATTTGCTTGTCTTCTTCTTCTTGCGAACATAGTGGAACACTTGTATCTCCCAATTGAAGTTCCCTTCAATGTAAAATCACTAATTAGTATTCACCACGAAGTTATCTACCTCCTTTCACAAGCTGCTGGAACGAGGGCGCCACCTCCTGCCGTGGTGCCTCACTCTCCTTCTTCAGCCCAGTGAGCAGGATGCCTTTGTTTTATTATTAGTTTTTCATTTGAGGTGTGGCTAGTATCTTGTCTTCTTCTTCTTGCGCAACATAGTGGAACACTTGTATCTCCCAATTGAAGTTCCCTTCAATGTAAAGCGTTAATCCCACAAGTGTTACTCAAAATCAAGCAAACTCAGAGCCTCCAACTGATTTTGGTCGCGCCCTACTTACCAGCGAGAACGTGGTTTCCAACTCTTATTCAAGAAATCGGACAACCAATACTACAACTTCCAAAGTGCCCGAATCTGTTAATACATCCGCACACCAAACAAGCGCACGGAAAGCCAGAAGCTTTCCAACTTCATGTATGGACTGTATTAAGGCGTGTCTAAATAAAAGAGGTTATTCAGCCAGAGCGGCAAAAGCAGTCACGCTTGCCTTGCGTAACTCCACTCGCAACTTATACGATGACAAATGGCACAGTTTTGTCAATTATGCTGCAGAGAAAGGATTTACAGCTAGATAGGCTACTCATCCTCAAGTGTCTGACTACTTATGTTATCTACGTCAGACTAAAAATTGAAAAGGCTTCACCTTATTTACTTATCTTGCAGCAATAAGCTCTGTCATAACTATGAGAACGGGTGTCAAGCTAACCAAGACCCCAGAGTTACTGGCCTTACTACGTGCATTCCGGTTGGAGGATCAGAAACGCAGATTTCACGCTCCAGCTTGGGACCTAAATGTAGTGCTCCAACACCTCACAAGTGAGGCATATGAACCATTAGAATCTACATCGTTCGAATTTCTGACTCAGAAAACTTTGTTCCTGTTATCTCTAGCTATGTCTGCCAGGATGTCAGAGATTCACGCATTAGATTACGAGAGAACACGCTTTGATGACATTCATAACATCGTGCATATGGGACTACGTTGGGATTTTATCGCCAAGAACCAATTACCAGGCCAACCAGACAGGTTAAGTCATGTCCCAGCTCTCTCATCTATTCTTGGACCTCATGATACGATGGATCTATCACTATGCCCAGTGAGAGCACTGAAAATATATCTACGTCGATCCAAACAGAGGAGACAAAAATTCAAGAGATTATTTATTCCTCTATCGACAGCTACGCAGACTGAAGTCTCACGTACTACTATCTCCATTTGGATCAGAACTGTCATACTACGTGCCTACAAGGCTTCAGGACTCATCCTCCAAGAGCATCTAATCCTCATGTAATTAGAGAGCTAGCATCTACACTTGCTCTTCACGACAACTGCTCTTTGAATACCATAATGGAGGGTTGTTTTTGGAGATCCGATATGGTGTTTGCCAACCATTATCTGAGAGATATCACCACCGAGGACATCTCAGGTATCCACCATTTCGGTCCCATGGTCCTCGCACAACAGTTGACAGTTCCTCGGAGAAGATAAGTCAATCTTACAGATTTTACTACTTATCTCATAACAGTACTACATAGCTAAAACTCTAAGAAGTTTATGCTATTATATATTTTGCTTAAGTTCATTTATTATCCTAAGCGCAGTACTATGGTTGTTATATCATAACAGTATATTAGCTAACAAACTCTACAGAGTTTTTTGCTATTATATATTTAGCTTAAGTTTAATCATATCTTAAGCTCAGTACTATGGTTATATCATAAAAGTATATTAGCTAACAAACTCTACGGAGTTTTTTGCTATGATATATTTAGCTTAAGTTTAATCATATCTTAAGCTCAGTACTATGGTTATATCATAAAAGTATATTAGCTAACAAACTCTATGAAGTTTATGCTATCATATTGTCAAGCTTAAGTCTAATTAGTCTTAAGCATAGTATTCATGTTGTATATACTTTTATCATAATATTTATATTGTAATAACCCATATATGGCAGCTGATAAGTTAGCAGCAGGAATTCATCAATTCAGTGCCTTTATGAAGTTCCCATAAGGGTTATTACAGTCATTACAGTACAAATCAATAATTATCTAAATCCAAAGTATTCTGTATTCCCACCTCCGTTTCCGTCGGATTCTACAAGCAAATAGCATGAGTCAGGATAAGGAAAAATATGTAATTTTCTGAATAAAATTGATATTTTATACTTATCCTGACTCATGAGGTAAGCCCTCCCATCCTCCCCACATTACACTTTGGATTTCCCTGAAAATTCAAGTGTTGGGCTCGTTATATAAGGAGAGAGTGAGGCACATGGCAGAAGGTGGCGCCCTCGTTCCCGCGCCTTTGAGGGGACAGATAACTCGTGAGTACTAATTAGTGATTTTACATTGAAGGGAACTTCAATTGGGAGATACAAGTGTTCCACTATGTTCGCAAGAAGAAGAAGACAAGCAAATAGCATGAGTCAGGATATGTATAAAATATCAATTTTATTCAGAAAATTACATTTTTTGACTACTTTCCAGTTACACTCAAATGACAAGTGACTAGCCTTGAAATCCTAGACTTGTAGACACAGATGTGCTGTGGATTTGCTGAGACAGATTATGAAAAGTTTGCACAATGCATGTTCTGAATGATAACTACATCTATACTATGTAGCTTGTCTTATGTAATTGAACTGATATAACTCATTGACTTAAATACAAAATATTAATACATTGTACTTAAACATACTGTTCAAAGACTTTAAGCAGAAAGATATGTGCTATGGCACTGAACGTATTACAACATGGAGATATACCCCAGGTCTTGCACAAATGTAAAAAAAGATAATGCCTACCCTGTCAGTAATACAAGAGCGTGATCTCATTTACGGAGATATATTTCTGGAACTGAAATACGATACACATAGATCTTGTAGACTAAATATAATACATTAATGTACATATCCTATTCAGAAAGATTAGCATGCATTATATTTAAATTTGTATGTTACACTTATGGAAAGAGTTCCCTCCGTTGCCCCAACCCTAAACCCAACCCTAACTTAAATTTTGGACTTTTAGTCATTTTGTGAGTTCCCTAGTAATTGTTGTGTTTAGTTTTGTTAATAATTTTAGTATATTTATACATATTATTTGGGATGGGGGAACGGGAGGAACTCTTACCACTTACTTATTTTCTATCCAAACTCATCCTTTCACTGACCTGAGCTGTTCTGTAGAGTGCTGATTTTTAGGTTGAACAAAACATGCAGTTCAACAATAGGTGTTAGCTTGGCCAATCAGCCCATTGAGCTCTTGGCATGGGGCAATTAGAGAGTGACAGATATAGTGTGTTGCTGCTGACTGGTAAAACCTTACAAACTGACAACTAATTATTTATAAGAAATATATGTAAAATATTTGGATTTTAAAATAAATATGTACACAGAACTACATCAGACACAACTATAATGTGTATGTAGTAGGCAACTTGAGGGAACATCTCTTAAAGCACTGCAAACCACTGCGTAGAGTTGCCTCCCCTAGTGTTAAACTTCGCGCTGCACATTGAGCTTTACACAAAACCAGATGTGTGATATTGCTGGAATATTGCTAAAAACGGTGTAAAACCTAACTCACTCACTCACTCCATTGACTTCTTAATGCTGAGTGCGGCGTAAAACTAGACTCACTCCATTGACGTCTATAGTAATGTTATATTTTTTAAAAATGAACTATGCCATCAACAGCTATTGCATGTACATGTGGGCATAGTCAGGCCTCACAGCACCAGTACAAGTATGAAAAATGACTACTTCATTCAGCTCCTTTTCCGAGTACAATAAAGTTAAACAAAAATCTTACACAAAATCATCCAATCACAGCTGCCAGATGATTCAGTCTGTACTGTAGGCTCCCTACGAAAACTGCTTTTTAAACTACCGGTAGATTCTGATTTGGTGTAGTGTAACATTGAGGCTTTTTTCCCACATTAAGCAGACAATCTGTGGCCTAGTTAGAATACTGAACCAAACATTCACATTATGTTATAGGGCAACAACATCAAGGACTTTGAGAAAGTGTATGAGCAGTGCTACAGAGCTTGCAACAACTTTCTTCAGAATTCAGAGAAATTCATCTCATCCTGACCTCGACTTAATGTGAAGCTGTGAAGAGTTACCTCCCCTACATGCAGTGTGGCATCCAAGTTTTTCTGAGTCATGGACAAGGACCTGTGAATCCATCATATATACAATGATATACAGTTATTGGCACAGCATAATCTGTGTAACATACAATAGAAAATGTGTGTGTCTCACCTGTGTCTGTATTGATAAGCGGAGAAACAGAGACACATCTGCTGTAACTTTGAGATGTCAGTTTGTAACGGTGCTATGTAGTGTTGTGTTTTTGTTCTGAAGAGATCCAGACTGCTAGGGTGGCAGTGATAGTATAGTAGTGCTACAAGTGGATGGTACCACTAGTCGGTAGTGGGTTCACATCCCCGATTCCTTCCATCTGTTGATGGGTTTTCTTTAGACAAGTCAACCTTTTCAACTGTCTTCACTTAGGTTTTTCCTCATACAAAGCAACGGGCACACTGTGATATGACTCAAGTACAAATCAGCATTTCAGTCAACTCACATGCTGTCATGGTCGCTGAAGTAATGGTCAGTGTATCGTGAACAGTGTCTAGTTCTCATTGAAAGTCCTGCCACGCTTACTTATTTGACAGTATTTTACAATACCTGCTCCTGATTATTTTTAATGAATCTTTAAGCACTACAAGTTTTATGTACTAACGGTATTTTCATACAGGTCAAATGAATGTTATACAAAACAAATAACTACCTTTGTCATTGACTTGTAGTTTGTTGCTGTTGTCAAAAATTGAAATAAATAATGGGAAATGTCCATAAATAAAATCTGCAATATGCTCAGTGTTACATGGAAGGCTTACATGGAAGGAGTTAACCCTTGAGTGGTCATGGGTTGAAATTTCAGATTCACGGGATAATGGATATTCATGTGTCCAGACTTGTCTCAACACACTAAGCTGTCACTCTTTGATATCATCTGAATACTGCGTAAAACACAACTCACTCAATCTTTGTCAATGACTATAGTACCAGTATTGGGTCTGGGTCAGTCTGGAAACAAGGCTTCTTGAGGTGGGGCGGTGGGGTAGCCTAGTGGTTAAAGCGTTCGCTCGTCATGCCGAAGGCCCGGGTTCGATTCCCCACATGGGTACAACTTGTGAAGTCCATTGCTGGTGTTCCCCGCTGATATTGCTGGAATATTGCTAAAAGCGGCGTAAAACCATACTCAGTCAGTCTTAATGAGGTCTCTGTTGCATATAGTATTTAAGGATATGTCAGTCAAAGATCAGGCTAGTTAGAATTTTGCTCACATGACTTGTTCTGTTGTGAGTCTCACATTTTAGTCAGTATCAATTTAGCTTTGGCTGTTTGTACCATTGCAGGATTGAGCTTGAGTGAATGAATATGGTTTTATGCCGCTTATAGCAATATTTCAGCGATCACAGGGGCGTGACATGCTTAGAAACATCGTTAGAATTACATATAGGTACATAGACCCTACCCTAGTATCCTTTTATATAGTACTAGGGTAAGGTCTATGTACCTATATGTCTTTTAACGCTGTTTCTAAGCGTGACACGCCCCTGTTTCAGCGATATCATGGTGCAGGACACCAGAGATGGATTGACCTAAGCTTACAGGATACTTGGACTGACTCTTTATTACATTAGGCTCACAAACCGATCTTAGTGCTACGAGAGTGTGTGTTACAGTATGGGAGTTACGTTCATTGTGATGTTGAGATCTTTTTGTACAAATGGTCCTAGGTCTGCTGGATCTCACTTGATGTTCTGCTGTATCTGAGGGACATGGTGATCAAACTGGGGTGTGTGTGGGGTGTGTGTGTGTGTGTGCTGGTGTTAGAAATATCATGGTGGTATATGGTTCTATATACAGTACAGATTTCACAAATCTGCTGAAGGTAAGCAACATTGGTCATGGGCATGGGGAGGAGTTGGATGGGTGACTGTTTTCAGGACTCCTGAGAGTTCCTAGGGCTTTGGTCTCACCTTCACACTGAAGCACATGTATCCCTGGGTACCACAACTACTGTCTCTGTTCTCTGCTCAGCCTGCAGTGAATGGGTACCCAGTAGGATAAGTTAACCTTCGAACACATCACTGGTATAGCATGGGTTGCAGGAACCCCAGGGAGCAGAGAATGGAACTGAACGCACACAGATCTGCTGAATGGGGTTTATATTACACTTTCATCAAGCTTTAGTTTGTGAGAATTGGTGCATAGTAAGCATGTATGCCATTATTATTAGAATCATAGGAGCTTCTGGCAAGTAGGGAAGTAGTTATTGTGATACTGTGTATCTTGTAGTCTCCCATTTCACTGCAACTGCAATATGTGTTGCCTTAAGTGTCTCTGTGCACATTCATATTTATAACCAGTTAATAGAAACTACAGACCATAATGACAGCTTGCATAGAGGAAATACATAGAAACTGTGTATCCCCAGCAACATTTCCATATACATAATGCAGACCCTGCACATACACTGCAGTGATTATACACTCGTGTAGCTTATTGTATCTAGATAAATCACCTGTGAAGTTATAGACACACTTGGAGCAGTGCCTGGAACTTTGTTTTGGGCAGATGAATTGTTTGGTTAGACTGTAAATAGCCTGCAGACAGGGTACTACACAAATTGAATACCCAATAGAGAGAAATCAGGGTAGCAGAAATATATTTTATACCTAATAGACTTGTGCCAAGACATGTAGACATATTAAATACCCAACAGACTGGCCCTAGAGAAGCGGACATATATTGAACACCTGGACCCAGGCTAGCAGAATTAGATTGAATGCATGGGAAAACCAGATAAATGCATGTACCCTAAACAGTTTTGCTGCACCGGGCTAGGTATCTGAGGATTGAATGCATCTTCAAGGATCAAATGTCAGTCAGTAAATATGCTGAAATATCCCAGTACACAATGTTTGGGTCATCACAATAGGAACTCATGTTTAGCGATTTGGGGTGGGATCAGTAGAGCAGCACTCATGTTCAGCAGGATCTCCATGGGATCAGTACAGCAGGATCTCCATGTCCCATACAGCAGGATCTCCATGTCCCATGTCACAGCCCTACAGCAGAATCTCCATGTCCCACAGCAGGATCTCCATGTCCTACAGCAGAATCTCCATGTCCCTCCACAGCAGAATCTCCATGTCCTACAGCAGGATCTCCATGTCCTACATCGGGATCCTACAGCAGGATCTCCATGTCCAGCAGACTCCACTCTCCTGCAGCAGGATCTCCATGACCCATGCAGAATCTCAATGTCCTACAGCAGGATCTTCATCTCCAGGATCTCCACAGCAGGGATCTCCATCCTCAGGAGAATCTCCATGTCCTACAGCAGGATCTCCATGTCCCATGTCCTACAGCAGGATCTCCATGTCCTACATCGGGATCTGTCCTACAGCAGGATCTCCATGTCCTACATCAGGATCTCCATGTCCTACAGCAGGATCTCCATGTCCTACAGCAGGATCTCCATGTCCTACAGCAGGATCTCCATGTCCTACAGCAGGATCTCCATGTCCTACAGCAGGATCTCCATGTCCTACAGCAGGATCTCCATGTCCTACAGCAGGATCTCCATGTCCTACAGAAGGATCTCCACGTCCTACAGCAGGATCTCCACGTCCTACAGCAGGATCTCCATGTCCTACAGCGGGATCTCCATGTCCTACATCGGGATTTTCATGTCAAACATCGGGATCTCCATGTCCTACAGCAGAATCTCCATGTCCTACAGCAGGATCTCCATGTCCTACAGCAGGATCTCCACGTCCTACAGCAGGATCTCCACGTCCTACAGCAGGGATCTCCATGTCCTACAGCAGGATCTCCATGTCCTACAGCAGGATCCCACCTGCAGATCCAGGATCTCCATGTCCTCTCCATGTCCTACAGCAGGATCTCCATGTCCTATCATGAGGATCTCCACAGCAGTCCTACAGCAGGATCTCCATGTCCTACAGCAGAATCTCCATGTCCTACAGCAGGATCTCCACGTCCTACAGCAGGATCTCCATGTCCTACAGCAGGATCTCCATGTCCTACAGCAGGATCTCCATGTCCTACAGCAGGATCTCCATGTCCTACAGCAGAATCTCCATGTCCTACAGCAGGATCTCCATGTCCTACAGCAGGATCTCCACGTCCTACAGCAGGATCTCCACGTCCTACAGCAGGATCTCCATGTCCTACATCAGGATCTCCATGTCCTACAGCAGGATCTCCATGTCCTACAGCAGGATCTCCTACAGTGTCCTACAGCAGGATCTCCATGTCCTACATCAGGGATCTCCATGTCCTGCAGCAGGATCTCCATGTCCTACAGCAGGATCTCCACCTACACCTACAGCAGGATCTCCATGTCCTACAGCAGGATCTCCACGTCCTACAGCAGGATCTCCATGTCCTACAGCTCCATGGATCTCCATGTCCTACAGCAGGATCTCCATGTCCTACAGCAGGATCTCCATGTCCTAGCAGGATCTCCACGTCCTACAGCAGGATCAGTCCTGATCTCCATGTCCCACAGCAGCAGGATCTCCATGATCTCCATGTCCTACAGCAGGATCTCCATGTCCTACAGTCCTACAGCAGGATCTCCACGTCCTACAGCAGAGGATCTCCATGTCCTACAGCAGGATCTCCATGTCCTACAGCAGGATCTCCATGTCCCACAGCGCGATCTCCATGCCCTACAGCAGAATCTCCATTTCCTACAGCAGAGGATCTCCATGTCCTACAGCGGGATCTCCATGTCCTACAGCAGGATCTCCATGTCCTACAGCAGGATCTCCATGTCCTACAGCAGGATCTCCATGTCCTACAGCAGGATCACCACGTCCTACAGTAGGATCTCCACGTCCTACAGTAGAATCTCCATGTCCTACATCTGGATCTCCACTTCCTACAGCAGGATCTCCATGTCCTAGAGTGGAAATGATGACTGGTGTGTGCTGACATTCTTAGTGTTGACCCTTTGCTGGTGCAGTCAGAGCGGACTTCCTCTTTTCCTACAATAAGCACATCTTGCGTGGAGAACAGTGCACAACCTCATCGTACAAAGGTTGACACCTAGTGGTAGCAGGAGACCATTGTCTGGAGATACCGGCTCGATCTCCGACAACTACAGCTGTGATATTGTAGTGATGTGATATCTCATGACTTAAAAATATGTTTGTTGTTTAACGCCAACTTCAGCAATATTCCAGCTATATGGTGGCAGTCTGTGAATAATAGAATCTGGACCAGACGACCCCATGATCAACAGAATGAGCATCGATCAACTCGATTTGGATACGGTGACTCGTCAACCGGGTCCGCGTGTCTGACAACCCGATCTCGTAAGTCGCCTCTTAAGACAAGCATGGGTTAATAAAGACCAATTTTAGTCCGGATCTTCAGCAGGTTTGATGACAACAATGAGTCAAAACAACATTCGACCGCCTCCGTGGTGTAGTGGTTAGAGCGTTTGCCCGGAGAGCGGAAGGTCGAGGGTTCAAACCCCGGTCGCGTCATACTATAAGACCTTAAAATATGGTACTTGTTGGTCCCTGTCTGGCGCTCGGCATTAATGGGTACAACACGGACTTGTCGGCTCGGAGTCAGTATAATGTGTCTGAGTGGGGTATTCATGCTTAACTGTGGCATAGTATCTAAGTGAGCTTGCACTATAAAACCAGCGTCTGGGCTATAGTCAGTTTGCAGTGAAAACGTACCGATGAATTTCACTTTAAACAACATTCACTCACTTAGCTCACACTTGCTAATCAGCGCTTATGTCGTATTAAATTATCGTCAAGGCAACTGCTACATTTTTCATTTGTCTGCAATCTCTGTGACTTTCTTACAGAAACCGTGTTTATGGCTTCTTTGGAAACACGATCAAACATGCACGTTACCGTGCAATATGTGCTTTATTGTAAGAAAATTGACTAAAATAGATCAGCTAGGTTTCAGCGCCTTAGGAAAATAAGTTACAAAATCACCGAGACTGGGGCCGATTCAGTATCACTCGCCTTGTGTAAGCGTGTTTCCTTCACCAAATTCCACAATGTTAGTTTTTTCTGAAGCAGACATGTATATAGTTCCTGCACATGCGTCTTCTCTATGGACTCCGCGACAGACACCCAATAACCCATGTGAGAATACGACTGAAATAGATGGGTGGTCAGCCGGGTTGGTCTGCTAGCGTTGACTACGTGACGTACGCTCATAGTTGAGGACGTTCCATGTGATACTGACTTCTGGTATATCTGATCCAGACGAGGACTACGTACAGGAGTCTGTTATTTAGCGGGGATGTTTACCACCACGGCGTTCAGCAATGAACCTGAACCAACAGCACATAAAGCCATCCCACACACGCTCTAGCGTGATGGTGCACATACCACGACTCCCATCACTTCCAGACACTGCCACCTACTACTGCCGACTGCAGCCTTAACAAAACTGAAAAATAGAATAAACGATGGCTTTGAAATATTTAAAAAGCTCTCAAGGAAGTTACATAAGAATGTGGTTGAATTATAACGAACGCATGCGCATGCGCACGCACACACGCAGCGTAGAAAATAACGCAAAAACATGCACACGCCCACACACTGAAACAGTGGGAGATATACTTACACGTCTTCGTATTAACGGAATGAATGTCACCCGTGAAAACACTAACCCATCAACTCTCTTACTACTGTTTAGAGGGTAATAGATGCTTAATTATAACCACGCGCAGGGGCTTGTAACGCTAAAACCTGCCATCTAGGTATATACTGTCACTGACGGGGTCTTAGTAGTATTATATAAAAGGTTTATATACAGTCAAATCCCGATGAGTCGAATCGCTGGGGACCAAGTAATACATTCGACTTATCGATGTATTCGAGACATAGGTATGTCTATGAGGGTAGAAAAAAAGGTGATCCAGTCCTAATTCCTCCACCTAAGCATTTGTTTACCTAATGATTTCCCTATCACTAATAGGGGCACCTTATCAGTTCCAGTCTGATTAGCACAGACAGTGATTTCCGTAAAATCACTAGTCTGCCTAAAGGTGTGAGCCGCGCTGGTTTGTTAATTGGATCAGTTTGCTACACCAATCAACTTCTCATTGACTGACTTCGGCTTATGTATACAAGATTGCTGTTGTTTGAATCTCATGGGACCAAATTTCCTTCTCGAGTCATCGTGTGTATTTATGAGACGAATTCGTGTAACCGGTATTCAAATGATTACAACTATAACAGGGAATGGTCGGGACCGACAGGTACTTCGAGTTATGCATAATATTCGAGACACCGGCATTCGATTATAGTACTAAGACCCCGTCAGTGACAGTATATACCTTGATGGCAGTTTTTAGCGTTACAAGCCCCTGTGATTATAACATTGTAACCAACCATCAGCCTCGCACGTGTGTAGCCATGGCAACGTTTCTCGGTATATCCGCCTATTCTGGGTTATCTGACACTACTTGACATTCACATAACACGTCTCCAGTAGGTTTGATATTCAACAGTGTCTCAGCTGATCCCGGGTGAAGGTGTTGGAAATGTCTGCTGCAGCAGCCGTCTACCACGAAACAAGTTAACCACATACAGTTGGAGGGATGTTTGTTTCAATATACACCAACCATGGCAGATCAGCTATAAACATATGAAAAAATGGATGTTCCTAAACTTCATTTGAGCTGCATATATCAGGCTCCTTATCGGTCACGTGACTAGTGGGTAAACGATTTTTAATGGTTCTGAGTAGAACGGGATGAGATGTCGGTTATGACTTACTGTAAATGCTATTCTCTGAGCGCCAATGTGCCTTATTTACATAAGCTAACTGCCAATTGAACGAAACTAACCTTAGAGTGAATCTGTAAACAAGCTGACCTGTAATATATTGCACTAATATAGCTACGCAAATGCACGTGTGTGTGTCCGCGCGTGCGTGCGTTTACTGGTCTCTACAATTACCGTTTTCTTGGACTAACCAGCTAACACTATACATTAGCTTGACATGGACGCCTCTCTCAGATACGGTACACGTGTACTTACATATATTGTGCCACGGACTGAGCATGTAAGGACACCTGTAGACTTGCACAAGTCTCTAAGGTAAAAATTAATAGTTTAAATGAAAATTTCTTAAAAACAATAAATAATAAACTGGCGTCGTTCCTGTCCGCTTACCTAGACTTGCCTCTTTAAAGGATAGAATTACTATACATCCATAGGTCCAGCATTCAGTATAGCCTTGGAGCAAGGCTAGGATACCTATAAATGCACGTACGACACATGCGGGGACTCTATAAACGATCTCCAGTAGATTCTTGCCCTGCAAATCTGGGACTGGGGGCTTTGTGTGCTACGGTAGCAGCTGTAACCTTCTATTGTTTGGTCATCTATGTAATCTTAACTGTGAAAACTGAAATATTCTGTGCATCACGACAAGTCCCACATAAACTAACCCAGTCCCTGGAGAGATTGTGTCAGACCTGAAATCGAAATGAAGATCAATTGTATATGTTACCGAACATATGAGGAGCATTTATGGCTCATCAGCGTTGTAAATAACGCGAACATAATATGGCGATAGATGAAAACTTCCCACTGAATTAAAGTATCAGACACTCCAGCACGTTAGTAAGTGTACATCTGGAATACAGATCGCTCTGAAACTTTGTATTAGAGTATTTCAAGCAGTATTATGTGGAGAGTACGTATCCCTAGCTCAACAGACCTACTGCTATGACAATCACCTTATACAGCACTGTGAAACTTAGGTCTAAAATGCTGGGATGGAATCACACTAAAGTCTGCATCACTCCCGAAAAAAATATAGACATCTACCTGTGGCCTTCAGAAGCCAATATGCCGACTATAACGGGATCGGGGATGTTGGATCGTTGACGTCGTCGTACCCCAGTTGCGTAGATCGATGCTCATGTCAGATACTGTATTGACTGGTCCAGTTTCGATTATTAATAGATATTTCTCCATGAAGCGATGGCAAATTATATACTTCAAATGCGAAACGTTTGAATATTTAAACTGCACATTTAATGGATTTAAATGGATACCATATAAGTAACAGGTAATTATTCTTTGTGAAAATAATAAAATGCCACGTAAAGGTAAGTTTAGGCTTCAATTAAAACGTCCGGTTTTGATGAAGGTTGATAAACTAATTATTTTACATTTTTCATTGTTTAATCTCTTTCACGTTTCTGTTGTCAGCTGACTTTCTTGTCCGTCTCACAGTCCCTGAACCACATTATTTTCCCTACTGCCTAGCCCTCCCTGCAATATTAAAGCTCTCAATGAATCAAGTCTAGATTTCCTGAGGTTTTGAATCTCTAATCTCACTGGGGCTCCTTTTCAATATAAATGGGTTTATTTGTTACTATCAAAATTATATATATTCAGAGACTAAGCGTTAGTCTACTGACTCTCCTTTCCAGTGTAGTTTTATACAAAGAAACATTGCCCCGAAATAATTTCTTTTTATAATATGAACAAAGGCAGTATTTTGTCTGTGTCCTTCCCAGCTAAAGGAAGAGCGTGATGTGGGAATTCCTGAAACTGATACATTTGAGACGGGCGGTCAGGGTAGCCTAGTGGGTAACGCGTTCGCTCCTTACGCTGAACACTCTGGTTCGATTCCCCACATGGCTACAATGTGTGACGCCCATAAGCGGTGTAAACCCCAACTCACTCACTCACTCACTCCAATTTGTTGGTCACTTAAGAATCTTTGATATACATTTGATCATTTCCTTTATACATTAAAATATGACTATAAAAATATGTTCATGTCGAGGACATGTCTTTCTGATGATGCCACTCTGTATTCTTATTTTTAAGAAGGGACGTTGACACTAAAGCTTCAAATGCAGCGAGTGGCATACCTATTATATATGCTGAATTGTTCGAAGACAGGGAACTCTCTGTTTTCTAATACATACTTATTCGTATCACTTGAACTCGGTGGAACTGGTTCAGTTAAAGCAATTAACGGCCCACGTGGCAGAGACGAAACACTTCACAAACGTTACAGTTCTCTTACTCTATCTGTGCAGCAGGAAGGCCACAAGTACATAGACCAACATGATTCATAACACTTGCCGAGTGTAGCCTCACATATAGGCACGCGTTCAAACCGAGCCGCGATCTGCCTAAATGGTGGCAGATGTTCCCCAATGATAACTATTTCATTTAAAGAAGCCGCGCAAGCCCGGTATTCCTTTACCAGCGGCTACCGTACACAAGGTCTAGGAGTTCATTTCCTACACAACTTACAACGGGGTCTTTATATAAACAACGGCGGTAGTTAATTTAACAGTGTCCATCCCAGATGAACGAGGAGCATGACGCCGGAACCATTGGTAACACCGGCTCGGGTGACGGGCTCTGCCATTACCATATATGAACGCGATACTATCAGAAAGTGCCTGGTTTTACACTCTCTGAATTTGGTATTTTCATGGAAGCTGTTAAGGTTAAATCTGCTAGTAGGTCTCATTTACCATTTGTTTCAATATAAGAAAGGCTCAGCAACCATTCATGCATTACTAATAGTATTTTGCAATAACAGGAATATACTCGAGAACTTAGGACAGTCTCGTCAATGAAAATGCATGCATTTAGTCTTGACTGGCACACATTTTCAGCCAATGGACGATCAGAAATGAATCACATGGTCCAAATATCCCACCCTCAATGTTGAAGATAACGCCCTTCTTTTACTCTACAACTTCCCTCATCCCCGAATCTTTCTCTCTTGTGCTAGCATCATCTGCGCGGATCGGTCAGAACACACTGCTGGTAAGTTTGGCGTCGTCTATCTCTACTTCTTCATTGAAACATCTTTCATATCGTCCGATACCACGCCACATTGGCACCCCATCATCCGCGGCTCAACTAGTCCCAGACTTTCTTTGAAGGGAATATAGCGGCGCGATGACGTCACAAGCCGCTGCGGTAATGGCAAACTACCATACAAAGCTAGGTGCCGGTCATAAGATGTCCTTATATACCGCGTTAGGTATTCCACAGATTTTAGATGTCCTTACCGCGTCAGGTATTCGCTGGATTAATGTAATCTGATAGCAGGATTTTCCACTCCACCGAATTACACTAACCCTTAATTAAATCGGGTATAAGGCATAATAAGGATTTGTGATCAATGGCAAATTCAGATTATCATGTTTATAAACGCGATATGTGTACGGTATGTTGAGATTTCATGTGAAGCTTGTATGGAGTACAGACAGATTTTATTATTATAAGACTGGGGAGATGTTGTAAAGTACTAGTAGAGGCCATGTGGCTTGTCAGTGTTCCATGGTGACTCAGTTCACCGACATGTAGCTGGGATGCATACAACCAGGTAACGCCAAGGCCATTATGATGACAGATACCCACTGCAGAATATGTACAGTACCTTGACAAGCTGAACACTTGTTCTGAAAAAAGTTTGCTACAAAACAAGAAACGACTTCCTGCATTTTAGGAATTGATGTTTTTGTAAATGTTTAGCCCATGCAGTGTTGCCATGTGTGGGGTGTTTAAAGTTGAGAACTTCCTGTAGTACATTCCCACTGCTTGAGTAAGTCTAACTATTGCTAACTACTCCTCCACCAGTTAGTCTGGTGTCCAGCAAATGGGTTAACTAGTGCTCCGCCAGTTAGTCTGGTGTCCAGCAAATGGGATAACTAGTGCTCCACCAGTTAGTCTGGTGTACAACAGGTGAGTTAACCACTGCTCCAATAAAAGATTGGTCTTGTGTACAACAGGTGAGTTAACTACTGCTCCATCAGTTAGTCTGGTGTACAACAGGTGAGTTAACTACTGCTCCACCAGTTAGTCTGGTGTACAACAGGTGAGTTAACTACTGATCCACCAGTTAGTCTGGTGTACAACAGGTGAGTTAACTACTGCTCCACCAGTTAGTCTGGTGTACAACAGGTGAGTTAACTACTCCTCCACCAGTTAGTCTGGTGTACAGTAGATGAGTTAACTACTCCTCCACCAGTTAGTCTGGTGTACAACAGGTGAGTTAACTACTGCTCCACCAGTTAGTCTGATGTACAACAGGTGAGTTAACTACTGCTCCACCAGTTAGTCTGGTGTACAACAGGTGAGTTAACTACTGCTCCACCAGTTAGTCTGGTGTACAACAGATGAGTTAACTACTGCTCCATCCAGTTAGTCTGGTGTACAGCAGGTGAGTTAACTACTGCTCCACCAGTTAGTCTGGTGTACAACAGGTGAGTTAACTACTGCTCCACCAGTTAGTCTGGTGTACAACAGGTGAGTTAACTACTGCTCCACCAGTTAGTCTGGTGTACAGCAGGTGAGTTAACTACTGCTCCACCAGTTAGTCTGGTGTACAGCAACTCCACCAGTTAGTCTGGTGTACACAGGTGAGTTAACTTCTCCTCCACCAGTTAGTCTGGTGTACAGCAGGTGAGTTAACTACTGCTCCACCAGTTAGTCTGGTGTACAACAGGTGAGTTAACTACTGCTCCACCAGTTGGTCCCATGTACAACAGGTGAGTTAACTACTGCTCCACCAGTTAGTCTGGTGTACAACAGGTGAGTTAACTACTGCTCCACCAGTTGGTCCCATGTACAACAGGTGAGTTAACTACTGCTCCACCAGTTAGTCTGGTGTACAACAGGTGAGTTAACTACTGCTCCACCAGTTGGTCTGGTGTACAACAGGTGAGTTAACTACTGCTCCACCAGTTAGTCTGGTGTACAACAGGTGAGTTAACTACTGCTCCACCAGTTGGTCTGGTGTACAACAGGTGAGTTAACTACTGCTCCACCAGTTGGTCTGGTGTACAACAGGTGAGTTAACTACTGCTCCACCAGTTAGTCTGGTGTACAACAGGTGAGTTAACTACTGCTCCACCAGTTAGTCTGGTGTACAACAGGTGAGTTAACTACTGCTCCACCAGTTAGTCTGGTGTCCAGCAAATGGGTTAACTACTGCTCCACCAGTTAGTCTGGTGTCCAGCAAATGAGTTAACTACTGCTCCACCAGTTAGTCTGGTGTACAGTAGATGAGTTAACTACTCCTCCACCAGTTGGTCCCATGTACAACAGGTGAGTTAACTACTGCTCCACCAGTTAGTCTGGTGTACAACAGGTGAGTTGTTAACTACTCCTCCACCAGTTAGTATGGTGTACAACAGATGAGTTAACTACTGCTCCACCAGTTAGTCTGGTGTACAACAGGTGAGTTAACTACTGCTCCACCAGTTAGTCTGGTGTACAGCAGGTGAGGTAACTACTCCTCCACCAGTTAGTCTAGTGTACAGTAGATGAGTTAACTACTCCTCCACCAGTTGGTCCCATGTACAACAGACGAGTTAACTACTGCTCCACCAGTTAGTCTGGTGTACAACAGGTGAGTTAACTACTCCTCCACCAGTTAGTCTGGTGTACAACAGGTGAGTTAACTACTGCTCCACCAGTTAGTCTGGTGTACAACAGGTGAGTTAACCACTCCTCCACCAGTTAGTCGGGTGTACAACAGGTGAGTTAACTACTGCTCCACCAGTTAGTCTGGTGTACAGCAGCTGAGTTAACTACTGCTCCACCAGTGAGTCTGGTGTACAACAGATGAGTTAACTACTGCTCCACCAGTTAGTCTGGTGTACAGCAGATGAGTTAACTACTGCTCCACCAGTTAGTCTAGTGTATAACAGATGAGTTAACTACTGCTCCACCAGTCAACCATTAGTCACCTTATCCAGATGATATTAACATGTGACAAGTCAACCATTGGTCACCTTATCCAGATGATATTAACATGTGACAAGTCAGCCATTGGTCACCTTACCTGAGTGCTATTGATATGTGATTAGCCAACCATTGGCCACCTTACATGTTGTGTGACCAATCAACCATTCAGAGCTCAGATAAGATTGAGCTCATGGGTGCTGTACCCACTGTATTTTTGAGGGTGAATGTTGGGTGGGTATTTCATTTTCCGTTACCCACAGCTTTCAAATATGTGCTTATTTCAGTCATTTTACTCCACCTAAGTATTATGTCAGTAAGTTTACTAAGCAGTATGTTCTGCCTTATGTCATATCTAATCAAAACCAACACAAATGGATGATTTTGAAATCACTGATCCTATACTGACAGTCAACCATCCTAACTCACTTTATGTGGATGTCTGTTGACATGTGACCAATCAACCATTAGTCACTTTATGTGGATGATGTTGATACATGTGACCAATCAACCATTAGTCACTTTATGTGGATGATGTTGACATGTGACCAATCAACCATTAGTCACTTTATGTGGATGATGTTGACATGTGACCAATCAACCATTGGTCACTTTATGGGGATGATGTTGACATGTGACCAATCAACCATTAGTGACTTTATGTGGATGATGTTGACATGTGACCAATCAACCATTAGTGACTTTATGTGGATGATGTTGACATGTGACCAATCAACCATTAGTCACTTTATGTGGATGATGTTGACATGTGACCAATCAACCATTAGTGACTTTATGGGGATGATGTTGACATGTGACCAATCAACCATTGGTCACCTTTATGTGGATGATGTTGACATGTGACCAATCAACCATTAGTCACCTTATGTGGATGATGTTGACATGTGACCAATCAACTATTAGTCACTTTATGTGGATGATTGTGGCATATGGGGAGCAGGCTGCTAAATATGATCCAGTCGTAAAGTAAGTCCAAATGACAGCAGATTAATACATTTTCCAGACTTTTTCAATCAGTCGCCCCATCATCTCACAGAGGTCATGCAATATACCTGTGCTGTACCTCCACTGGGAAATTCCTTCAATCACAACAAAGATGTGTGTCTGTTGATCATATTTGTATTATTTATAATTTTCATGTGAATTCCCAAATGTTTGGGTCTGAGCTTGAATGAGCTAGCAGCAGTGGTAAAAAGATGGTCACAAACAGCATTTTTTGCCCAAATTTCTGCCATATTTGCTGAAGGTTGGTGAAATATCAAGTTATATTTAGCCTGGTCTGGATAGCAGGGAAGATGAGTCAGGCAGCCATGTTGTTCCTCTACAAAATAAATGATCGCAGAAGGAATTTTGGCAACCTGCCAGCGCTAAAAGTGGAAACGATTATTTCATTGGAAGAGATCAAATTTATTAATCCCAGACAGGTGATTTAGGAATTATGCAATAAGGCATATTTAATTTCAGTTTCATCATATGAGAGAAACTTAAAAGTAGCAGAGCTTATCTCCCCGAAATCTGCCAGTTGTAGAGAGTGATGTAACTTGGGGAGCTGAACGATCGTGCTGCGGGGTGAGGTGGGGGTGGGGAGTGGTGGTGGGGGTGGGGGTTCATCTCATACTACATATTGTAAAACCTAAGAGTGGCATTCAGGAGGCGTTGTAGATTTGCTTGAATCTGATGCCCCAGCACATATAGTGTCAGTGGTAGATATGTTCATATTTCCCAGCCCTTTGAGTACTATGATTTGTTCCTCAGCAACTTGAGCTAGTCCTATGAAGCTTACTGAATCCTTGGGGTCAGGCTTGGTTACTGGGAAGGGATGAATGTTTCATCATAGCCCAACAGCATGGATCATTGTTCATTATATAAATCTGTAGCTTGCTTTGTCCTCTTTTGGTCATAATGTTGTTGCAGAGTACAGTATTAAGAATGAGCAAACAAGCGATCAAATATCATGTGTCTTAACACAGACATAATTGGTTGACTTGTTGATCATATGCAAATGTGTGTTGATTGTATGCTAGTGTCAACAGTATGCTAATGTGGTGTTGATGGTATGCTGGAGTGATGTTGATGGTATGCTAGTGTCAACGGTATGCTAATGTGGTGTTGATGGTATGCTAATGTACTGTTGATGGTATGCTGGAGTGATGTTGATTGTATGCTAGTGTCAATGATAGGCTAATGTTGTGTCCGTGGTAATAATAATGTGTTCATTTATATAGCGCCAAACTCCACACAAGGTATGCTCATAGCTCTTACAATGCACATTATTACCCCGGATAAGCCAAGCTGCCTGTTAGACACATGACGGTTTTTGTCACCTGACTTATCCCATTGGGTATCCATTTTCTGTTGGGTGAACACAGGCAATTTTGAACAAACTCACTTGCCTAAGGTGAGAGCACATGTATCACATGTGTTTCGTTGCAGGACAGGACTGAAGTCCTAGAAACTCTCAGGAGTCGAGCTGCCAAACACGGTCACCCATCCAAGGACTGTCCGACCTCAAGGGGGCGGTGGGGTAGCCTAGTGGTTAAAGCGTTGGCTCGTCACGCCAAAGACCCAGGTTCGAATCCCCACAAGGGTACAATGTGTGAAGCCCATTTCTGGTGTTCCCCGCCGTGATGTTGCTGGAATATTGCTAAAAGCGCGTAAAAGCAAACTCAGTCAGTCAGTCAGTCTGACCTCAACGTTGCTTAACTTCACCTGATTTGTGACCTGAGCTCTATGCACAGGACCACGTGCCACCACTAGCCTAACCTAGTGTGGATGGTATGCTCGCCTAGTGCTGATGATATGCTATCCAAGTGTTGATGTTTTCCGAATGTAATCTTGATGGTATCCCAAATTGGTGTCAGTGGTGGGCTAACCCAGTGTTAATGATATGGAAACCTAGTGTGGCTGGTATGCTGATGTAGTGTTGATGGTATGCTGATGTAGTGTTGATGGTATGCTGATATAGTGTTGATGGTATGCTGATGTAGTGTTGATGTGTTGATGGTATGCTGAAAGTGTTGATGGTATGCTGATGTAGTGTTGATGGTATGCTGATGTAGTGTTGATGGTATGCTGATGTAAAGTGTTGATGGTATGCTGATGTAGTGTTGATGGTATGCTGAGAAAGTGTTGATGGTATGCTGATGTAGTGTTGATGGTATGCTGAGGAAGTGTTGATGGTATGCTGAAAAGTGTTGATGGTATGCTGATGTAGTGTTGATGGTATGCTGATGTAGTGTTGATGGTATGCTGATGATGGTATGCTGATGTAGTGTTGATGGTATGCTGATGATGTGTTGATGGTATGTGTTGATTGATGGTATGATGGTATGTAGTGTTGATGGTATGCTGATGTAGTGTTGATGGTATGCTGAGAAGTGTTGATGGTATGATGATGTAGTGTTGATGGTATGCTGATGTTGATGGTATGCTGAGAAAATGTTGATGGTATGCTGATGCTGGCGTATGTTGATGGTATGCTGATGTAGTGAAATAGTGTTGATGGTATGATGTTGTAATGTTGATGGTATGTTGATGTAGTGTTGATGGTATGCTGAGAAAGTGTTGATGGTATGCTGACATAGATGGTATGCTGATGTTGATGGTATGCCGACGTAGTGTTGATGGTATCCTGATGGTGATGGTATGCTGATGTAGTGTTGATGGTATGCTGATGTAGTGTTGATGGTATGCTGATGTGATGTAGTGTTGATGGTATGCTGAAAAGTGTTGATGGTATGCTGATGTAGTGTTGATGGTATGCTGACGTAGTGTTGATGGTATGCTGATGGTATAGTGATGGTGATGGTATGCTGATGGTATGTAGTGTGGTGATGGTATGCTGATGTAGTGTTGATGGTATGCTGATGTAGTGTTGATGGTATGCTGATGTGATGGTATGCTGAAGTAGTGTTGATGGTATGCTGATGTAGTGTTGATGGTATGCTGATGTAGTGTTGATGGTATGCTGATGTAGTGTTGATGGTATGCTGATGTAGTGTTGATGGTATGCTGATGTAGTGTTGATGGTATGCTGATGTAGTGTTGATGCTGTATGCTGATGATGGTTGATGATGGTATGCTGATGTAGTGTTGATGGTATGCTGATGTAGTGTTGATGGTATGCTGATGTAGTGTTGATGGTATGCTGATGTAGTGTTGATGGTATGCTGATGTAGTGTTGATGGTATGCTGAGAAAGTGTTGATGGTATGATGTTGATGGTATGCTGAAAGTGTTGATGGTATGCTGATGATAGTGTTGATGGTATGCTGAGAAAGTGTTGATGGTATGCTGATGTAGTGTTGATGGTATGCTGATGTAGTGTTGATGGTATGCTGAGAAAGTGTTGATGGTATGCTGAGGTAGTGTTGATGGTATGCTGATGTAGTGTTGATGGTATGCTGATGTAGTGTTGATGGTATGCTGATGTAGTGTCAGTGTCATATAAATGTAGACTTGAGTGAGTGAGTGAGTTAAAATTTAACATCACATCGATGTACACTTGATATCATAGAGGTCTGGATATACTGGACTAATTTACTTCAGCTAAATCTTACTGATTTCAGATGTTCTGTTTCTGGTGTCCCCCGCCGTGATATTGTTGGAACATTGCTATAAACGGCGTAAAACCTTACCCACTCACTGTTTTTGACACAATTAACATGACAAGAACATTGAACCATGACCATTATGGCAGATGCCCCAAACTCAATAAAACTGATAGATTGGTTAATGATAACATTCACTATAAGTCCACACTACAAGTCACACTAATGTTCTGACTGTTCTCACTATCCAAGCATTCTTCAGACCTTTAAATGTTTAAAACAAAACTCAAGATAACTCGATCATAGATGTTTCCAAATACATTTTACCAGGGTCCCAGTAAAACAATTCTTAAGTGGACACTGTGTACCTGACCTACAGTGGCTACCCGTTTAAAGCAGGGTAAAGGGGGTTACGTCAATATGGACCCAGCCCAGCCCACTACAGACCCCTGTTGGAGACTGACACACATATCCATATTATGTGAATAGAATGAGACAGATTTGTACCAGCCTTCATCACCAGTTTAATAATGAACATTGATTATACAACGAATCTGTGACGCTAATTACTGACTATTCTGCACCAATATTGGCCCGCAGACAATCTAACAACACAAATGTGCACATATATTTTGAACTGCACATAGGCCACAAAAGAACAAATGTAACAATCAATTTCCTCAAAGAGGGTATTAGCAGATTAGGGGGATTTACACTAATCTGCCTGATTTGGTGAAAGGGTATAATCCTCATTCTAATTTACCTTCATTAGACCTGTTGGGACATGGTTGCGTGTTATGTTGTTGAGGCTGGAGAGAGGTTCTGTACACTTGCTGTACAACATTCAAGAGACATAGCTGGATTGTTAGCATGATTGATGGAATGTATATAGCTTCAGCAGGTAAGGGCTGAGGCCGTTGCTCACTTGATTCCAGACTAAATCAATCTTCAGGGGTTTAAAAGAACAAATTTAATATTTTTCAAGTTTATATTTGATTTAGAGGCATAATTTTGTAGCTGTTTGTTGAAAAAAACTGAACAACTTGCTATTACCACACATAATCTATGTTCTGGTTTACAAATATTGTGTATCACATACATTTACTGTCAGAAATGGCTGTACATTCTGTTTTAAGTGTTTGTTTACAGTAGCCTAGGAACTAATTAATGCTTTTTATCAATTATGATTGAAAACTTTTCAACTACTTTTATGTTGCTTCTTAGTTGCATTTTTACAAAACAAGATATTTTTATTTTATTTTTCTATTTTGACTTTTTGAACCAAAAGTCAGAAATGTATAATTTGAAAGGTTTCCCATGAATGAATTCATGAGTGTTCCCTGATAGGCAGGACATGATAACGCTTTTAATGAACGTCTTGTGTCATCATTTTGTGTCCAATGGAATTTGTTTGGTGGATAATCAACACTGGTTATTCTCTGGCAGTGATCTGTTTAATATATTTACCCTGCTGGAGTCTTATTGCAATACTAGTAGCACAAGTGAATATTTCCTTCATACAAAATACCTGAACCTAGAGTGAGTGAGTTTAGTTTTACGCTTTATTCCAGCAATATCATAGCGGGGAATACCATAAATGTCCTGAAACTAGAGGTGAAAATGGGATGTGAATAGGCTGCTGGAGATGAAAATAGGGATGTGAATGGAATTGTGTCTATGTTTTACTGGAACTGACTGCAGCCAGTACTTGAGGCTACTTTGGAGTGTACATCTTGTATTGCTGCCATTATGACGTTGACCACACTGACCATGATGTAGTACTTCAAAGGGCAATTGACATGGAAACTTGAAATATAAACCAAAAATGGTTGCATGAGTCGCTGAAACCATGTTGCCAGCAACTCGACATATCTTTCTTGGCCTGATACATTCATGTATCAAGAGGCTGAAGGTGTAGGTCCATTAGTCTGTCATACAGACCCTGAAGCAAATATACATCCAAGAAAACCCACGCAAGTCTAGAAAATGTGGCAAGTCTAGATTTCCACAGCTTCAAGTGAAGAAAGTCCCTGGGCTCCTTTTTATTGTATTTACAATTTAAATTTAAAAACTTTTATTTTCTGTAAAATATGTTCATTTCAGAGACTAGCTATTAGTCTATAGGTTCATATGAACTGTGGTACGTTCACCTCTCAAGCTCAGAGGTATGGGGAGTCAGACTTGAGGTTGATATGAATGCATCTGTATCCGGGTGTTGTTAATAGCTCTCACTGAGGTAGCCATGTTAGTGCCACCCTCTCATAATATCCCAGTCATCATTATGTATGTAAACATTTTCATCGTTCTTCATCATTATTTCATGTTGTTTTCATTAAATGTTCTCATTAGCCTACTAACTTCTTCAACCATGATACCAAGTGCAGCCTCAAAGATTTTTCCAGCTTCACCTGGATTCATAATCTCCATATTTATTCACTTCCATGACTTAAAACTACTGTCTAGCATCTGACTTCCAGTGACACCGTTTGGATGTTATCTGTCTTTTGATTGGCCCTTTGATTCACTACCTTTCTCACCTGCCATTCTCATGCATTCTGCACGAACTCTTATGGAGGGAAGTCCATTCATCACATCAACAATACATTCATCACCATCCAGAGCTGCCCCATGTTATAACTTGCAGCCCAGTGGCTGGACACTGCAAAACCATGCTCGGCTACAAGATGGCACCCATGTGGGGCTGTGCATGTTCATGATATATTTAATTAAAAAAGTCTCAGTACCCAATTGTGAGGCCCATATTGAGCGGGGGAGTTTGTATCATCGCATGGAGTCATCCAACAGATGACATCCTTACCGTCAGTTGCTGATAGGGTTAACCTCTTTGGTCATGTGGACAAGGCACCCGGCTTCGGATTACATGGTTCGAATCCCATCACAGGACTTAGACATTTTATGGCCGTTATAGATCCTCATTGCAGAAGGAACTGAGTGGTGAGGAGGGTGGTTGATGGAATAGCCAAGGAAATCCATACAACATTTTTATTCATGGCCACACGTTTCCAGTGCATTAGCAGGCTGTTCTATAGAGACTTCTTTATCCAGCTTTAAGAGCACCAGTCTAAACTTAGAAGGTGCTCCACATCATTTCCTCATCAAATGTGAAGCGGTTATCTGCATCTCAGAGCCTCAGCACAGGTGCCCCTCTGATTAGGCAAGTGAACACTTCACTTAAATATGTATAGAAACATGAATAGGTTATGATGGAGTTTGGTCATTTATCAGTAATCCAGATTTACTTAGAAAGTGGATGAAAAAACAGTTTACTCTAGGAACACTGTAAGAGTTTATTTTACAAATGTTCCTGAAAAGAGTGGACATTGGTAATTGTGCAGCCTGTTGAGCTGACGAAGTGACTGGTGGTCGGTCGATGCATCCATGGAGTCAGTTGTCCCAGCCAGGATGATAGTTGTCCCAGCCAGGTTGATGCCTGCCGACCCTGCCTGTTTTTGCTGCTCCTGTAGCCAGGCTGCTGATGGCAGAAACACATGCATCTGCTTTTTATGTTGTCTTCGGCTGCAAGTTGAGATCAGGGATAGGCTGTTGTTTCTGTGTATGAGCTCATTATCATCTTTACAAGATGTCTTCCCTGATGCAGATTGAACTGAGAAGGTGGTACAATTTGCACAGGTTGTACTCAGGTTGCCAGCATCCCGGCTGCCCTTCACAATGAAACAGTTACTGTCATTCATTACAACCAAAACTATCTTGTAACACAAAGTGCATCTAAGTGTGCTAAATTATTCATGATGACTGTTGGTTACATAACTTAAGAAACTTGGAGATATGCAATGATAAAAGACAGAGGTAAAGTTTCCAAATTATTCCAGAAGCCATGATGATCCTCATGAGACTTACACCAGAGCATGACTTATGTCTTTTGTTCTAATTGTTCTATTGGCCATTAAATCTTAGGCTGTTATTGTTCATGATAAAGAGTGTCTTAGACAAACCCATTTTATAACCTCGCAAAAACCTCTTTTTTTAAGAACATGTATGTTTGATTTATGCATGTGTGGGCGTAGGTGTGCAATCTAGTGGATGTGTGTGTTTTTTATGTGTAGTTGTGTGTGTTTCTGTATACATGTGTGTGTATGTGTGTGCATGTATGTGTGTAGGGGCAGATGGGATGGACAGCTGATGGTATTGAGTGAGTTGGAGAGCATAATGGTAGATGTAGATCTACCTTGTACATCAGCTGTTGACCTTCTCAAGGTGTCACAAGAGAACAGCTAGCACTGATGTAAGCAACAGAATCCAGATCAGATTCCACTAGTGCCAGCAGCAGCCATCTTGAAAAGTGAAAACAGAGAGCAAGCATCCATTGTAATATTGCAGGAAAGGTTGGAAGTGTCTGCTGGTGCCATGGGTCTCACATGATTCTCTGTCAAGCTTCTTTAATGCTCTACTAATCAAATTTTCAAAAACACTGAAGATACGTATCCACCTGTCTATGAAAGATTACTGAGAAACTCTCCATTCATGATGAATGTCTTTTATCTGAAGTCTACTTGATTACAGCAGATCTATATAAGTATTACTTGACATATCTTAAAGACTTCTTATCATCCACGTGATCAAGCTTGAATGTTCCTGAGGCTCTGAACCAAATTCTTTCCCAAATCTGAAGAATGATGTCACATGTAACACTTTTAATGTGATATGTGAATTTTTTAGCTTGATGTGAGATTGTGTGTCCGGTGGAGGTAATCATGTTGTGATAGCGGAGGGATGATGAGAGCCAGATACACGCTACATTACATGTGCTCCATACAGAGTCTTGATGCAGGGCGTACAACGGTGGTAATCCCACACAGGTGGGACTGGTTGGGTTCCTCACCTAACATTTGCTGGTAGAAGCCCCTGCCAAGACTCTGTCCTTTACCTGACATACCTGTGTTTGGTACCATCCATTCAGGTGGTGAGTCTACTTCCTGTAGTATTGTGTGGCACTTACTGCGAGGAGTTAGACTTGAGTACGTGCTGTAATTAGGACCACATGCATTATCTCCACCTGTCTGAAATATGTTTCAGAAAGCTGATACAGCTAAATTTACTTAAGTATGAACCTCGTGTATCTTTTCAGGAGAATAATTTGTCTGATTAATTACACTTACCCAAATGTTTAAATAAAGATTCACAAAGAAAATGTGAGATCATTATAGGGAGGAGTGTGTTAATTTTGAGAGAATGTACCACTAACTGCACATACCCCATTTATCATTACATTCTAAACAGAATCATTTGGGTATAGTTTAAGCTGGCACAAGTCTATAAGGCAGTAGCAATTAATCTAAATGGTCATTTCTGGATTATAAAAATATGGTGAACAAGTTGCCTGATAAAGAACTAAACATCTTTATATGCACTGCCTTCTTATCTAGACTTGCCTATAACAAGCATACAATTACTATAGACTTATAAGTAAAGGCCATCAATAGCATTTTCAATATGGTCGCTATCAAGCTATAACTACTATATCTAGCCCAGATATGACTGCAATACCTAGCCTGGTTATAACTACTAGATCTAGCCCAGATATGACTGCAATACCTAGCCTGGCTATAACTACTATATCTAGCCCAGATATGACTGCAATATCTAGCCTGGTTATAACTACTAGATCTAGCCCAGATATGACTGCAATACCTAGCCTGGTTATAACTACTATATCTAGCCCAGATATGACTGCAATATCTAGCCTGGTTATAACTACTAGATCTAGCCCAGATGTGACTGCAATACCTAGCCTGGATATAACTACTATATCTAGCCCAGATATGACTGTAATGCCTAGCCTGGTTATAACTACTATATCTAGCCCAGATATGACTGAAATACCCAGCCTGGTTATAACTACTATATCTAGCCCAGATATAACTGTAATGCCTAGCCTGGTTATAACTACTATATCTAGCCCAGATGTGACTGCAATACCTAGCTTGGATATAACTACTATATCTAGCCCAGATATGACTGTAATACCTAGCCTGGTTATAACTACTATATCTAGCCCAGATATGACTGTAATACCCAGACTGGTTATAACTACTATATCTACCTTGGATATGACTGCAATACCTAGCCTGGATATAACTACTATATCTAGCCCAGATATGACTGTAATACCTAGCCTGGTTCTAGCCCAGATATGACTGCAATACCTAGCCTGGATATAACTACTATATCTAGCCCAGATATGACTGCAATACCTAGCCTGGATATAACTACTATATCTAGCCCAGGTATGACTGCAATACCTAGCTTGGATATAACTACTATATCTAGCCCAGATATGACTGTAATACCCAGCCTGGTTATAACTACTATATCTAGCCCAGATATGACTGTAATACCTAGCCTGGTTATAACTACTATATCTAGCCCAGATATGACTGTAATACCTAGCCTGGTTTTAACTACTATATCTAGCCCAGATATGACTGTAATACCTAGCCTGGATATAACTACTATATCTAGCCCAGATATAACTGTAATGCCTAGCCTGGTTATAACTACTATATCTAGCCCAGATATAACTGTAATACCTAGCCTGGTTATAACTACTATGTCTAGCCCAGATATGACTGTAATACCCAGCCTGGTTATAACTACTATATCTAGCCCAGATATGACTGCAATACCTAGCCTGGTTATAACTACTATATCTAGCCCAGATATGACTGTAATACCCAGCCTGGTTATAACTACTATATCTAGCCCAGATATGACTGTAATGTAAGCCTGGTTATAACTACTATATCTAGCCCAGATATGACTCTAGCCCAGATATGACTGTAATGCCTAGCCTGGTTATAACTACTATATCTAGCCCAGATATGACTGTAATACCTAGCCTGGTTATAACTACTATAACTACTATATCTAGCCCAGATATGACTGTAATACCCAGCCTGGTTATAACTACTATATCTAGCCCAGATATGACTGTAATACCCAGCCTTATAACTACTAGTTATAGATATGACTCACTATATCTGGTTATAACTACTATATCTAGCCCAGATATGACTGTAATACCTCTCCTGGATATAACTACTATATCTAGCCCAGATATGACTGTAATGCCTAGCCTGGTTTTAACTACTATATCTAGCCCAGATATGACTGTAATACCCAGCCTGGATATAACTACTATATCTAGCCCAGATATGACCGTAATGCCCAGCCTGGTTATAACTACTATATCTAGCCCAGACATGACTGTAATACCCAGCCTGGATATAACTACTATATCTAGCCCAGATATGACTGTAATACCCAGCCTTGTTATAACTACTATATCTAGCCCAGATATGACTGTAATACCCAGCCTGGTTATAACTACTATATCTAGCCGAGATATGACTGTAATACCTAGCCTGGTTATAACTACTATATCTACCTTGGATATGACTGTAATACCTCGCCTGGTTATAACTACTATATCTACCTTGGATATGACTGTAATACCTAGCCTGGTTATAACTACTATATCTACCCTGGATATGTTAATAAGTGATAGAGTGTGCAACTTCGGCGATTGTTTCATTTCCTTGAAATACCAATTGTTTTATTGAGTACTTACCAGCTCTCTTGTATTACATCAGCAGGACGTCACAACACCAAACTCTGGGAAATATATTTTGGGTGACTGTTAGTTACTGTTGTGATAGTATTTCCATAGGTAAAACATGATAGTGATATTATTGCAGTATGGATACAGCTACTGCAGTAGTTTGGTGGTTGTCGTGGTTACTGGTTTGAGTATATATATCTGGAACACATTAAGATATGATGATTGCTGGATATACATTAAATCACAGCGTGTATCCATCGTTCTTATGTACTCACACGGAAATCTAAGATCAATAGTATCTATGAAATATATATTTTTAATGAATATTGTAACATATATCCTCTGTTGTTTACAGGGTGCCTAGAGCGTGGTTTTAGCCGTGGGAGCACCTAGCCAAGCATTCCAGAATTTTCCTTGTGAGTATATCCTTCTGTTGTGGCTACTGGGTGTATAATCTGTCTAATTGGTTACTGTGAGTATATCCTTCCATTGTGGCTACTGGGTGTATATTGTGTCCATATTGGCTACTGTGAGTATATCCTTCCATGGTGGCTACTGTGAGTATATCCTTCCATGGTGGCTACTGTGAGTATATCGTTCCATTGTGGCTACTGGGTGTATATTGTGTCATTGCTGGCTGCTGGGTGTATATTCTGTCATTGCTGGCTACTGTGAGTATATCCTTCCATGGTGGCTACTGTGAGTATATCCTTCCATGGTGGCTACTGTGAGTATATCCTTCCATGGTGGCTACTGTGAGTATATCCTTCCATTGTGGCTACTGGGTGTATATTATGTCATTGCTGGCTACTGGGTGTATATTCTGTCCATATTGGCTACTGTGAGTATATCCTTCCATGGGGGATTCTAGGTGTATATTTTGTCTATATTGGTTACTGTGAGTATATCCTTCCATGGTGGCTACTGTGATTCTAGGTGTATATTTTGTCTATATTGGTTACTGTGAGTATATCCTTCCATGGTGGCTACTGTGAGTATATCCTTCGATTGTGGCTACTGGGTGTATATTTTGTCCATATTGGTTACTGTGAGTATTTCCTTCCATGGTGGCTACTGTGAGTATATCCTTCTATTGTGGCTACTGGGTGTATATTCTGTCATTGCTGGCTACTGGGTGTATATTCTGTCCATATTGGCTGCTGTGAGTATATCCTTCCATGGTGGCTACTGTGACTATATCCTTCCATGGTGGCTACTGGGTGTATATTCTGTCATTGCTGGCTACTGGGTGTATATTCTGTCATTGCTGGCTACTGTGAGTATATCCTTCTATTGTGGCTACTGGGTGTATGTTATGTCCATATTGGCTACTGGGAGTATATCCTTCTATTGTGGCTACTGGGTATATGTTATGTCCATATTGGCTGCTGGGTGTATATTCTGTCATTGCTGGCTACTGTTGTCTGCGTCTGCGTCTGTGTCTGTGTCTGTGTATATACTTATGTGAACAGTCTGATACACTGTCTGATACACTTTGCAAGGTGATGCCCAAACCATGTGATTAGCTTATACCACATCTCCTGTAGAATGGGAAGAACAGCACATTGGCTGATACAACTCTATACAAATTAAGAAATGCTGGACTTGAAATAGTTCAGAAAATGAAGTTGAAAAAAAGATTGGAATGAAGAATCGGTGTCTGATGCCAAGTTTCAGATTGGGTGCCTGATCAAGTCAAGTTTAACTACATATTTTTAACTGGACGTGTGCCAGAGTACAAAAATTGCATCTCCAAATAGACTGCAGGCTATATATATATTTCCTAGTTCTCTGTTCCAAAGTTCTAAGCAGGAAGTACTGTGTGGTGGTCATGAAGTGTGCTCATGCTAATAGAAGTCTTTTCTACTTCTTGTGATTTCTATTGGATGAACTCCTCCCACAGCTTAGATTCTAAATAGACAGGTATGGATTCTGTGTTATATCTGATAAGTGTCCTAAATGTACACTAGCAGGTGTCTGTTCTCTGTTACACCTGAAAAGTGACGTAGACTGTACACTAGCAGGTGTCTGTTCACTGTTACACAAGCAGGTGTCTGTTCTCTGTTACATCTGATAAGTGACGTAGACTGTACGCCCGCAGGTGTCTGTTCTCTGTTACACTAGCAGGTGTCTGTTCTCTGTTACATCTGATAAGTGACGTAGACTGTACGCCCGCTAGGTGTCTGTTCTCTGTTACATCTGATAAGTGACGTAGACTGTACACTAGCAGGTGTCTGTTCTCTGTTACACTAGCAGGTGTCTGTTCTCTGTTATATCTGATAAGTGTCCTAGATTTACACTAGCAGGTGTCTGTTCTCTGTTATATCTGATAAGTGTCATAGACTGTTACACTAGCAGGTGTCTGTTCTCTGTTATATCTGATAAGTGTCCTAGATTTACACTAGCAGGTGTCTGTTCACTGTTATATCTGATAAGTGTCATAGACTGTTACACTAGCAGGTGTCTGTTCTCTGTTTCACTAGCAGGTGTCTGTTCTCTGTTGTGTCTGATAAGTGTCGTAGACTGTATGCTAGCAGGTGTCTGTTCTCTGTTACACTAGCAGGTGTCTGTTCTCTGTTATGCTAGCAGGTGTATGTTTTCTGTTACACTAGCAGGTGTCTGTTCTTTGTTATATCTGATAAGTGTCCTAGATTTACACTAGCAGGTGTCTGTTCACTGTTATATACAATTAGAGTCTCACACTGTACATTGAGTTAAGTGTCCCATTACCAGTATATCTGACTAGTGTCCTAGATTCCACATGTGTTTGCGTCTTGCAGAAAGTAGAAGGTAGATAATTGTAGATAAATGTAGATATTTCTCATCATTAAACCAGTTTAGTAACCCAGCAATATGTTGTGTAACCATGTCAGGAACAGTTTGAACATATATTCTGAAGTTGCCCTCTATACCTTGTGAAATACCGTTAAGCACAGTCATTGCTTTAGCATGCATATCGGTGATCTACTGGATACTGAATAGACATGGAGGAGACTAAACACCAACACATCAATATGTCGCATGTTCCGATGATGCATTATGATGGCAGTCAAGAAAGGTAAACATCAGTTGATCCTATTAAATCTACATATCACTACATAGAGCACCATCTGCCACTGTGAGACGAGGATGTGCTTGGTACTGACCATCCTGGTCAGCTGTCCAGTTACTACTGTCCAGACACCCAGGACTGGGCCTTGCATATGTAGTGGGAGAAGCAGTAGGGGGTAGGGATGTCTGAGCCAGACTAGTGCCCTGCAGTGGGAGGGGGTACCAGGTGGGTAGTAGGGGGTAGGGATGTCTGAGCCCAACTAGTGCCCTGCAGTGGGAGGGGGTACCAGGTGGGTACTAGGGGGTAGGGATGTGTGAGCCAGACTAGTGCCCTGCAATGGGAGGGGGTACCAGGTGGGTAGTAGGGGATACAGATGTCTGAGCCAGACTAGTGCCCTGCAATGGGAGGGGGTACCAGGTGGGTAGTTGGGGGTACAGATGTCTGAGCCAGACTAGTGCCCTGCAATGGGAGGGGGTACCAGGTGGGTACTAGGGGATACAGATGTCTGAGCCAGACTAGTGCCCAGCAGTGGGAGGGGGTACCAGGTGGGTACTAGGGGGTAGGGATGTGTGAGCCAGACTAGTGCCCTGCAGTGGGAGGGGGTACCAGGTGGGTAGTAGGGGATACAAATGTCTGAGCCAGACTAGTGCCCTGCAGTGGGAGGGGGTACCAGGTGGGTAGTAGGGGGTAGGGATGTGTGAGCCCAACTAGTGCCCTGCAATGGGAGGGGGTACCAGGAGGGTAGTAGGGGGTGTAACATTACAGGTAATGTAGCATGTAGTAGGCACAGCTGGTGTTCCAAAATGAGAGAATAAATGTTTAGTACCAAGTTTGCTGATTTAATGTACGTTTACTATAATTATAATGTAACCGTGGCAATGGCAGCATAATACATGTTTTTATGATACATGAAACTTATTAAAAGATTACATGGATTTCAAATTCTTTTATTCTTTCAATGCACTGTTCAGTAGATATGTATGTTCCACTATCGAAATGTCACAATGAAAGTGCTGAAGAAGTTGCAGTCTTTAAGGCAAAAAGGCCTTTCATTATAACTCCAGCTCTTACTATGCCACATGAAGATAAAGTCGTAATTTACTCATATGTAATTATGCTTTAAAATATATTATATCTAGGGATGTTGAATGATTTTTACTGGGAAATACGTAATATTTTCTGTTATCTATTCTGGTTCTGGGTGTTCGTATTTAGAGTGGTTTGATATTTTCAACCAGCAGTGGAATCTTCTAAATGCAGGAATCCTACTACACTATGTCACACCAGACACTGTGTCTTCTAAACACTGGAGTTGTACAAGACTAGAGTGGACATGGAGGGGTCGTTGTCGGCACAGAAATGTACTCAAAACAAAGTCAAAATACAGAAACGTGTCTGGTACTCTACACATCCGATGAGTCCACATTCCACAACCCAAAATCGAAAACGTATGTGGTTTTTCCGGTTCAATTGATTGCGAGTGGTGCACCACAAAATATTCGTTACTGACTCTATGTCTGTTTCTTCTATAACGCATTCAAATGCATCTAAGACAACAGTATGACAGTTCCGATCAAGAAAACCTCACAGTGCGGAATGGAATCGTCCTCGGGTATGTTTCTGTATTCTGATTTTGACTAGGGAGTGTTTCTGTATACAGAAATGTACCTGGGGTACACATCTGTAGTACCTGTGCTGACAACGACCCCTTCATCGACACTACCAGTTGAAATGTCTGCTGGACACTTGAACCATACTGCAGACACTGACAGACATGTCTCCCAGACACTGGAGTTGTAGAAGTCATTTGCAGATGTCACCTCCAGACGATGTGTCTTTGTTCATAACTGTTGTTGTTCAAACAGGTTGCATATCTGACATTTTCAGCGACCAAGCTATGGTCCAGCATCTGTTTCCTTTAATACAGCACTGTATACTTTCCCTGTGCACCTCAGAGTAACATGATCCCTGGCTGAGATTTCAGCCACATGCACTACCATGTGAGACTGACCTTTCTGTTTTCAACCCACTGAATCCATTGGCATTTCCATAGCAGCAGACACACAACAATCTGGGGCAGATGGGTGGGGCACAGGTGTATGGGGGTGGAACAGACTCAGACAAGGATGGGGATGGGGTGGGGGTGGGGTGGAGTGTGTTGGAATGTGGCGAGGTTTGTGATGGGGTGCATGTTCAAGCTGATGGCTCAGTTGCAGCAATACCCAATTACAACATTCATTACTGAAAGTGTGTAGGGCCCTTCATTATTTTGTTGTTTCACCAGTTGGTTTGGTGTTCAAAAATAGGGATACATTTCTATTATTAACATAACATATTATTTTTAAAATGATATCAGAAAAAAGTGTCAGTAATATTTAAAATAATCCAAAACTATTTGCAGGGAGTGACATGTCTGACATTGACTATCTTGTGGGATATGAAAAGCTGTGAGTTATTTTGATTTTGTTATACCATTGGAGAACTTTTGGATTGTTGGATCTGTAAAATTAATAAAAGGCTCAAGGACACACAGAAGCATCCCATTATTGTAGATTACATACACATGTATTTATTAATGATGTGAATTATTTCAGCCAAATAAGTAGGAATTGTATGTATAGTTATGGCCAGAATGGGTATGCACTGACATTTTACCTGAACGTGAAAGTAGATATATTGCCCCCAATCACCACACAATGAAGGTGACACTTATTGTCTGTGTGCTACACACCATGTCCTCCAGCCCGTGTGGTTCATATGTGGTTCGCTATGTGAGTGTCAGTCTCACAGTGATGCATTCCCAGTCATGCAGCCAGAACTGTTGTTTAGCACCCATCAACATACTACTACCAACTATCTGTCATGGAAAACTTGCAGAAGAAAAACAGCTAGGAAAGATTCATCCATGTTTTTCAGTAGACAAGCAATGATTCATTCTACTGCACTTGAATAGAGCATTCCTTACTTTCTCTCCAGCACCAGAACCCGGTCCACATACAAATAATGACATTTACCTATCGCCATGGCAATCCCTACCAGCTGTTGTGTCTTCGGCACCAGAGAAGAGCGCCACCTACAACAATGGTATATGTCTGCAATGTAGCAACGAATAACCTACCTGGCTTTCAGCCAGATCCGCACATGCTGGAAAAATATTTCCCCAATTCCCTGTCAAACTGATCAAGTGTCCCGAGTCAACTTATGTAAGTTACACTGGAAGAAAAGCCTAAGTAGAATCTGTATTGAAGGATCTGTATTGAAGAATCTGTATTGAAGGATCTGTATTGAAGGATCTGTATTGAAGGATCTGTATTGAAGGATACGCTGTCAAGACATGACATATCACAACAGGGTTGACTGACATGGCCCAGCATGGTTTTATAGCCTCATACATACACAGCCAATGTTGGAAATTGGAATATTGTTTGTCAGAAATACCAATAACAAGACTGAGGATGTTTTCCACACATTACATAAACACAGGTGTAAACTCACACAAAAAATATGCATGAGAAAGTTTGAAAATCATACTTATAGTTGGAAATATGAACAGAATTAATATCTGTAGTGGCAGCATTCCTCATGTTACCAAATACACATGTGCAAGTTATGCAAATCCCAAATCAGTTTTAAGGATATGTGTGCTTTTGAATTATTTCACACATAATATATTCTGTTAATATGTGTTCTTCAATTATGATTAATCTGAAAAATTAAGTTGTTCAAGTTCCATGTTTAAAAAACAGAAAAGATGTACTTAATCAGCTAAACAGAAGTGATTTGAACATGTGTGTGTTTGCCGTTACTACTGCTAAAAGATCTAGATATTTCACAGTGTGTGTTTGACACAGCTATCTGATACACAGGAGTTGAATTTCCTCCCCCAAACCCAGATGCTACCATCTAACACACAGGGAATCTTCTGGCTGTAATTAGTAACAGAGGAGGCCAGATGTACAGCAGTCATTAGCATGTCATAGATGCTGTTAGGTCATCAGTACCTGCTTCCACAGACTCACTCTCATCATTGGACAAAGTTTCACTGACCTGGGGTCAAAGCAAGGGGGAGTTAAGTTTCAGGTTCGGATTTCATCTCCAGGGGGGTTGTTGAGGGGGATATAGGCTGAGTCTGAGGGAAGGGGATCAGTTAGAGTACTGTATCAGCAGAGGAAAGCCCTCTCACTGGAATATTTCGTAGTGGTGCTAGGCGTCTGCTTCAGTCTGTCCGTCTGCTCAGATCATCCCACATCTGCTGGACTATCAGGTGTACATCACATTGGAAAAGCTTGGTACTGTAGGTGTGCTGAGGTTACAGCTCCCGAGGATTGCTGGGAGACTCACCTTCCATTTGGGTAGGATATATTCCACTTAGCATTTACTTCTTGGATATAGTCTACATCAGACATATCTGTAGGATATCCCCCAGCCAGCCTGCTAGGACTTTAGTCTACTGACAGCAAACTTACAGGCAGAAGCCTTTGATAGTCAGGTAGGTTGGGGTGCCATCTGGAATTATAGGAATTTAAAGTTGGTGAATTGATTTGTGCTTTCATAAGAACATAATTTTGGGTTTGGGTTGGATTATTACATTCATGAATACGGATTTGCTTGATTTATTTTCAGTAAATTCAATTAAGTTTTGTTGTTTCTGGAATCAAAAAAGAGTGGTCACTGATGTATTTTCATTCAGTGATGATGGTCATATTTCTCTGCCGATGTGACAGATCTGTCCTCTGTGCATGACCTTGGTACACGTGTGTCAGAGGGGATTCTTTCGTAAGGACTGGTCTTTGGCGTGTCAGCCATTTTATGACATTAAACAACAAAACTGTTGTAATGCCTGATGAGAATGTGGTGTGAAGGAATATACTGATACATCGGAACAGAATACGAATATTGTGTGTTTCTGATACATATAATACCTTGCAGCTAAAATTACGAGCGCGTGTATAGATTATATACTTGTACAAAGTGTGTGAAGTGTAGACTTTTGACATATCTGACTTATTAATAGATTATATGGCAGTTTTCCAAAATGTATATTTTGAGTGTCTTCCATTTGTACATTCCTAGATTAGTTTATCTTTGTGTGGTAAATAGTATCTCTTCTGTTTGGAATGGTCATCAGAATTAGGAGTATACTCAACTTGACAGGTTTGGTGCTATTTGATGGTCTGGTTGCTATAGTAACCATTATTTGCTGCATTGTACACCATTCAACCAGCAATAACTCCACATTTCTTGTTCTGCTTTGATAGTGATGCTTGCACTATTAATACTACCTTCACTACCACTAGTTTCCATTGGGATGTCAGGGAACACAGTTGCTCTTCACAGTAGGTTTCCAGTAGATCTGGTGGTCGTATTGACTCAGAGAAACTTACTGATAGGAGTCAAAGTTGGAATTCAAGTATATGTGAAACTATGTCAGGACAAATATTCCTTCAGTTGGAGATAACGGTTATTTCAAAAAGATAAGCATCGTGATCTGAGAACCCTAAAGCTTTTATATTACTGCTTGAAGATACAGACTTAATTTCATCATGTTTATCAGTACTTTTAACCAATTTATTTATAGCTGTCATGAGGGAGTTATATCTGAAGCTGTGAGGGAATCATTACAAACCAACCTATGATAAGGTTTTTCAAAGAGCACAAGAGTTATTGAATGTATAAATTTTGTCTTCACTGAGAGCGTTAATTGTCTAGAAGTTTGCCTTCTACAATCTTAAAACCATTTTCTTATAGCAGCAGTAAAGCAGTGTATCAATACGTTTCATTTATAAGTGTATTTTAAAGTATATTTAGAGATTTAACTGAGCTGACCTTGTTTGATTCACTACATCTATTTCTTTGTTCTCCATGTAGTAATTGTGACTGTTGCCAGTTAGTCAAACATGCAAAAAGACAATGTTTTCTGTTTGATAAGCTTTTCTCATAAATTCTGGCATCACTATCTGGGTGTAGTTAATTTGCATTTGAAACTCAGCTGCACAAAGTGAAAATTTTTGTATTTCATGTAAGCCATCATTCAACCATTTAAATCAACATGTGATGTATGCATGGTAGCGGTATAGAGAGGCAATGAAAGCGACATATGTATACATGTATGTAAGGCAGTATAGTGAGGTATTACTGGCACACTAGGACTCCCAGAGCCCCCAGAAACCAAAGCTGCAGCCAACGCATTCTTGTCATAATCTACAAGGTAGCAACATTCAAGATGGCTGCCGATGCTGTATCACTACTGCCATATTTAGTCAGACGTCTCCATGGCTACAGCTCTTCATCCCATGACCTTCAACCAATCTGAAAGAATTAAACACACATTTTGCATCTATTTAATTAAACCTGGTAGCAAAAGAACTGTCTGTGTAAAGTTTGATATTTGTAGAACAGCAGACATAAGTTTTGAATGTTTTGAGGGGTCGTGAAGGTTTATCAAGAGTGGGTATCGGGTGTCATGACATGAAGCTGCCATCATTCCATGTAAGCAGCGAAGGAGGCAGCAGTAGTGTGTGGGTTGAGGAGGCAGGTCAGGGAGGGGGATGGTACTGATGCTTTACTCTGCTGTAGTCCCCCACTGTCAGTGCCCCTCCCCCCCACCTTCACTCTCCCTCAACAGCTGTGTACTTTTATTTTGGAAGTCATAGATCTTTACAGAGGTTACTTGTTCTCCAACTTGTTACAATTGTTTATGAGAACTGGATCTGAACATAGCTGAGGAATCCAACAGTTTGGGGTTTAATCCTTTAGAATCTTTGATAGATTGTTTAAAGAAGTACCAGTAATGTTTACCATTGATGACTATACTTGACGAAGTTGAAGTTGCTGCATCAGCTAATATGTAATCAGTCAACAGTCTAGTATTATTGTCTCTAATCAGTTGCAGTAGTCCTTGAACTCTGTACAGCTCATTAACATTCTGGCTCAATTATTTTTATCACAGAACACGGATTTGGTTGATATAATTACCCTGATTAGATGGAAGGAATCATTATCAGATGCACGGATGGTGAGATATCCATCTGCCCTGTCCCTGGCCCTATTCTTCATGGGTGCGGAAATTATATGACTCTTCTGATGTAGGGGATAATTTAGAGATGGACATTTAAATTTGGTGTTTATTGAATTACTTACATGTGATCAATTGTGATTAATTGATGAATGAACTTGATCGAACTTATGTCATAAATGATGATTTACTTAATCTTTCATCTCTGGTATGTACAGCTCATGATGAGTGAATGTTATAATGAAAGGACATGGACATATGCCTGCAGTAGTGAAATATATGCCTGATGTATCACCACCATGCACAGAATCACAAAGGTTCCATGTCACACACAAAGACTACTTATCAATAATGGTGGAACAAGGGAGATAACCAGTACTACTACTGGTTTGTGGTGATCTCCCTTGTATAGTTTATCTTCCCCTTGATTGCATGATAAGGTTTACCATGTTAAAGTTTACCTTTGTATGAAAAAACATTGATATTTTGTTGATTAGTAGAAAAATATGAGGGACACATGAACTGTCCTGTTTATTTAAATCCAGAGTGACTAAAATCAAACATGTGAGAAATCTTTTAGAAGCACAAGGCTGACTTAGACGTAGTCTCCAGTTGATTTAATCCACTTGCTTCATTTGCAACGCATCTGTTGTCTAGATATACCAGTATATCATTCTGTGTAGATATACATCAGTACCAGTATATTCTGTTGTGTAGATAGGCCGGTATGTTCAGACACTAAGAGAATCTATCTGCCGTATGATTGCCCAGAACTGTTTTAATTAAAGTCTTAGTTTCATCAATGTTTAAACTAAGTTTGTTCACAATCACTTGATCTCTGACAACAAACTTAACTCTTTGAGTTTGGCCCAATAAGCACCCCCTCTGGAATTCTCTAAACGCCCATCAGGAGTGCATATTATGGCAAATACAAACAAAGTATGATGGCTAGAGTTATTTACCTGACACACTCCATGAGGTTTAAGCAAAGCATCGAACTTTCCTCTGACTTCCTAGAGAGGCATTTAGAGGTTGGAGCAGTAAGGAAAGACAACAATATACTGGTGAACAATGTCTTTATTACAGAAAGTGTGGCATTTTGGTGTTGATTCTAACCCTGTTATCAAGCAAGTGATCACTTAGGTTAGAAATGTTGTTCTCACTGTAATATAGAAGCTATTCATCCATATATTGTCATCCTTCTTTCCTATCATTCTGCTGCTACATATAGTGTGTTACCTTATTTGTAGATAATTTGTATTTCCCTTATGGAAATGAACACAAAAGTAGAATCAATTGAAGATATCACATTCAGACAGTTCTGGTTGATTGCATTGAATGTAAGAAAGTTTGTAGAAAACTGAACACATTGTGCAGGTGGTGCTGTAGACCTACTTACTACTTGTATACAATGGAGGTATACAAGTGTCCCCTTGTCTCAGTTGGTTTGGTTCACAACTGTCTGGATTCTCAGACACTATGAGCTGCAGATATGTTAGATCACAGATTCCTTAGATGAATTGTTAATAAATTCTAATATTTCTCCTCTATCAACCTTCCTTAATTTCAGAGTTTCGTTAGTGACCAAACTTGACCAAAATGAGTAGCATGGAAGAACGCCGTGAAGCTCGTCGTCGCAGACGGCAACAACAGGAAGATGAGTGAGTATATGTCGTTGACATCATTGTCTCATGTTTGTCACTCACGTGCTGTGATGGTTGTCTAGTTTCTTTTATTTCTGTAACTTAATGTTTTGTTTCAGTGTATGTTGTCCTTTTGTTTTCAGTCCTATTTTGGAAGTGTTTTGTGAGTGGTATCCATGTTATGTATCGTCACGATCATCCTGTACGTAGGGAGTTATTCCCTCATGCTGCTGAAGACAACTCAATCTCTGTATTCTGAATGTGTCTCATACATCTGTTCATGATTCCTAAGAAAATTCAGCAAGAAGTCAGGGAGGTCATATATTTAAAGTGTTCAAATGGGTTTATTCACAAAATGGCTGGGTTATTCACTGTTATATGTTCCTTGCTGGGTAACAGGTATAGGCTCAATACTTCATCAATGTGTTGCTTCATTGATGCCAAATCAGTGAAAATATAAATGACTTTAAAAGTTGACACTATTGCAGTCATGGGAAATGTGGGTCACTCTGACCTATCTACTTTGGTAACTGCCTAGATCCTGTTATTATTTATCATCTTAAAGATGGTATGAATTTCTAGAGAAGAAATGATGATGACTCTTTTATAGACATACATGTACATTTGTATATAGATGTCATGTAAGAACTTTGAAAACTTCAGCTTATCATTGGATATATATAAACATAACTTATAACTATTAAATAGTGATATTTTAAAAAATTAAAGTCACAAAATGCCAATTTGCCATACTGTTTTAACTGTATATGATCAAATCCCTGTGCATATAAGTTTTACCATTTCTATCATATCTGACAATTTTATCAAGAACTCAAAATGTTATTGCTGAGATGTGTGTGGGAACAAGGAGCTATGTGAACTACGCTAAGATTTCATTCATCTATGTGTTAACTCATCTCATTTCACCAAAATAATCTGCATTTGTTTTGAAGCAAATATATATATTTATGTATGTATATTCACAGTTTCACTAATCTTGAATGATGAACAATATTCCAAATTTACTTGCACATCATGTATGTCTCTATATTGTCAGTTAAAGTTAATTAATGTACTTATCAATCACCAGCTACAGATATTAACATCACTAAATGGAATATTGATAGTCTGTATACCATTGCAATAGCGCTGTGCCTACATGTGCTACATGAATGAACTAACATGAACTTTCTGTCTGGTTCAGGGAGGGCTCATCAGAGTAAGTGATCATTGTTGGTTTATTGTATTGACCATTTGAACCATTTGTTATCTGTTGAATTGACCGTGTGTGACCCCTTCCAGAACCATGCCTCGCAACATGGTATCGAGTCATGGCATAAAGTCATGGCATCGTCTCATGGCATGTCATCCTGGGTCAGCTCTAGCTGTCCCGGATAAACATGAGAAAAGAAACCTAACACATATTTGTTGACAGAGAATGTGAATCCATGACACGTTTTTATGGATAACAACTTCTTTTTATTCTTTTTATACGACATTTCAGAACTAATTCATGCTCGTTCACCAGGTGAATGATGATGAAGCAGCAAGCATTAGTTCTGAAACGTCGTACAGAAAGAATATAAAGAAGTTGTTATCCATATAAATGTGTCATGTATCCATGTTCGTCCAACTTTTAAATGCCTTTCAAGAATGACAGAGAATGTATTGTGAGTTGTGGCACAACAAACCTGTTATTTAGATAGACATTTTGTATTTGCCTTGCCAAATGAATGCAGTCATCATCAGTTCATACTATACAGTTTGATAGCGGTAACACAGCAGAGCAACATTTTATTCCATTTACTAAACCATAAAACACAAGTTTATACTGTCCTTTGTGAAGGTGTGATAGTTCTTATGATTAATGCACTAAGAACATATTCACAGCATGCAATTCACATTGATGATTTCAAGTAATGTCTCATGCTTATGTACACATCAAAGCTTAATTGCTTACTGCTTTTGTGTTGAAACAATGTAACAGTTGAATAATTAAGTCAGTTTAAATAATGTAGGTGTTCATCATTGAATCTCATTTGTTATTATGAATGCAAGCACTCAATTATTATAATGGCTCTGCATGATACATATTATACAAATGGAACATAACTGGGTGAAGTTTTGTATGTAACTTATCTTTTATGTAAAACTGTTGTTTCAAATGACTGGACTAACTGTGGTGGAGATTTGTGTCATGGACGGGTTGTGTTCTGCATGGGGATGTCATCATGACATCATGTCCACATCAAATGATGCATATCGTTACTTCTCATCTCTGTATTATCCATATCATGTGATTCATGGAAATAGCATAAACAGCTGCTGTAGGCTGCATGGTAGACACAAGCTTCATCATATAACTGAGTCATGATAGACACAGCACACTGCTTGCCTCTGACAACACACTGTAGCTGCCTTGAGTATTGTGCTAACCATTGTTTCTTTATTGCAAGGTTTAATGAGGACGAGGAGGAGGAGGAGTAAGTGAGGGCTGGCATGTCAGTTCCATCTTCTTGCATTGTTTCTTACTTTATGAAACATTCTGCTTCATTACTGGCTCAACTCAAGGGATGAAACATCCCGAACCTGTGTCTTCTTCCTCCCAACTAAATGCTACATTAATGCCCCAGTCAGAGTTAAAATAATTTTTACATCTTTGCATTTCAAATCATTCTCTTTCTGTTTCAATAACCAAATACTTCTACTCTCTGCTACGCTGATACAATTATATCTTCAGTGCTACATCTGGTAAAACAGTATATGCCGCTGTGCAGGAATAGACACATTTCTTGTCTTGTCTGGGAGAATAGGAATTGGCAGAGTCACTTGTAAAATCTCCATCTTCTCCCTGTCTAGATCTCAGTACAGATGTTGGACTGCAGCAGTCTGACGTAAACCTCCAAGGTCGTGTCTTATTTAGTTGTCTCATTATATTGAGAATTCCCATGCAAGACTGTTGTTCCTGCACTAAGCTATGGCTCCTGTTCTTCTACTGATGGGGAACCTGCTGGATCCCTGCTGCAACAAACTGTGATTTCTCAGACTGAAACAAGTTATCTGTCTGGCATGGCAATTTAACACTCTTTTCAATTCATGTTTGTACTGACAATGTGTTCTGATACATTGGTTATATTAATCAATATGTGATTGGGTGAACTCTATTAATTTCTCCCAAAATAAAATCTTTACTGTATGCATGTAGGTGTGGATGTGGAACATTGTTCTCTCTGACTATGGATGTTTGAACATTGTTCTCTCTCTGACTATGGATGTTGCAGCATTGTTCTCTCTCTGACTATTGATGTTGGAACATTGTTCTCTCTGACTATAGATGTTGGAACATTGTTCTCTCTCTGACTATTGATGTTGGAACATTGTTCTCTCTGACTATCGATGTTGGAACATTGTTCTCTATCTGAGTATGGATGTTGGAACATTGTTCTCTATCTGAGTATGGATGTTGGAACATTGTTCTCTCTGACTATGGATGTTGGAACATTGTTCTCTCTGACTATGGATGTTGGAACATTGTTCTCTCTCTGACTATGGATGTTGGAATTGTTCTCTCTAACTTCGTCATGCCGAACACCCGGGTTCGAATCCCCACATGGGTACAATGTGTGAAGCCCATTTCTGGTGTCCCCAGCCGTGATGTTGCTGGAATATTGCTAAAAGTGGCGTAAAACCAAAACTCAGTCAGTCTCTCTAACTATGGATGTTGGAACATTGTTCTCTCTCTGACTATGGATGTTGGAACATTGTTCTCTCTCTGACTATGGATGTTGGAACATTGTTCTCTCTCTGACTATGGATGTTAGAACATTGTTCTCTCTCTGACTATGGATGTTGGAACATTGTTCTCTCTCTGACTATGGATGTTGGAACATTGTTCTCTCTGACTATGGATGTTGGAACATTGTTCTCTCTCTGACTATGGATGTTGGAACATGACTATGGATGTTGGAACATTGTTCTCTCTGAGTGGATGGATGTTCTCTCTCTGACTATGGGAACATTGTTCTCTCTCTGACTATGGATGTTGGAACATTGTTCTCTCTCTGACTATGGATGTTGGAACATTGTTCTCTCTCTGACTATGGATGTTGGAACATTGTTCTCTCTCTGACTATGGATGTTGGAACATTGTTCTCTCTCTGACTATGGATGTTGGAGCATTGTTCTCTGACTATGGATGTTGGAACATTGTTCTCTCTCTGACTATGGATGTTGGAACATTGTTCTCTCTCTGACTATGGATGTTGGAACATTGTTCTCTCTCTGAGTATGGATGTTGGAACATTGTTCTCTCTCTGACTATGGATGTTGGAACATTGTTCTCTCTGACTATGGATGTTGGAACATTGTTCTCTCTCTGACTATGGATGTTGGAACATTGTTCTCTCTCTGACTATGGATGTTGGAACATTGTTCTCTCTGACTATGGATGTTAGAACATTGTTCTCTCTGACTATGGATGTTGGAACATTGTTCTCTCTCTGACTATGGATGTTGGAACATTGTTCTCTCTGACTATGGATGTTGGAACATTGTTCTCTCTCTGACTATGGATGTTGGAACATTGTTCTCTCTGACTATGGATGTTGGAACATTGTTCTCTCTGACTATGGATGTTGGAACATTGTTCTCTCTGACTATGGATGTTGGAACATTGTTCTCTCTGACTATGGACTATGGATGTTGGAACATTGTTCTCTCTGACTATGGATGTTGGAACATTGTTCTCTCTGACTATGGATGTTGGAACATTGTTCTCTCTGACTATGGATGTTGGAACATTGTTCTCTCTGACTATGGATGTTGAAACATTGTTCTCTCTGACTATGGATGTTGGAACATTGTTCTCTCTGACTATGGATGTTGAAACATTGTTCTCTCTCTGACTATGGATGTTGGAACATTGTTCTGCCCCTTACTGTGAATGCTTGAGCTTTGTCCCGTTCCAGGCTGTGAATACTGGAAAATTGTTGTGCCTCCAGCTGTGAACATCAGAACAGAACCTGGTGTCTAATGAGATTTGTGTGTTTGTGGTGTGGCTACGCAGGTGCAGTAGGGCTATGTACTTGATGCAGTCTAGATGCTGGGAGACCAGGGCTGCTGTGAACTCTTATCTGTTAAACTCTTGGAAGCTGGTGTTGTAACTATTGATGAATCAAAACATTGACTTGGCACATAAAGATTGGATGGAGTAGGACCTAACAAGTTTAGTGTTTGAGATCAGTAGAGAACAAACTCAGTTCAGGCTTCAATGAGACAACTTTCCTCCATAGAAGGTACTGGGCAACAATAAGCCCTGTCTACACTACTATATGTTTTCTGTAAATGATCTTTAATTTACTCCATAAAATACAGACTGTCAGGGATAAATCTTCAGTACAGAGTGCTTTTCCTGATTCTTTTCAGACTGGTCCAGGGCCCCGTTTCACAAAGCTATGGTAGCCCTACTACTGTCGTACCTCCTATACTGTAACATAGACTTACCAGATTTGTAGCACTACGATAGCTTTGTGAAATAGGGCCCTAAAATTGGTCAGACAGGGAGCTAAATACAGTGAATGGGTTACATAAATAAACATAAGTAATCATTCAGACAGATATAATCTAATCATTAAACACATCAAAATTCTGTTTCATGGTTATTTCCTGTTACTTCAAAACCAAACGACCGCATGGTCTTGTCATTGAGTCTTAAAGAAAGTCAATAAGTGTATACTCTTCAAAATGGCATTTTATACGTTTTAATAATGTCCATTTTAAGAAAAAATACTTTGGACACTGCTATGTACTTTTCATTGATGATAATACGATTGTGTCAATCTGTGTATTTACCAAGCCTTAGGCCAATGTTACAATAGCAGATAAAACTGTACATCCATGCAGGTTTACATAATGGCTACACACTATTGTAAGGTATCGTGGGCGTGGCAGGTTGTTGGTTCAACATTTTACTACTGTTTGAAAAAAACAATGCCACAATTTACATTCTTTTACGCCACAGTAACAATTTGTCACAAATCGAGAAAACAACAGAAGGGCAGATGTCACTCATCAGTAGTAGTTTTCTGGTAGTCATGGCAACAGTGTATGAGTGGGTGCCGACAGAGTGTTGTTTCACTGTTGACATAGAGATAACTGCCAGGTATAAATGAGTTGTACTTTTGGCAAAAGTCCAGCTGCCTGTTTGATTATTGCTTCATTTCTTACAAGACGTTGAAAGACAACTTAGTTCAGACTTGAGCAGAAAGGCAGCAGCAATTTTGTGGAAGCCCTGGGGTGAGGGTGGGAGGGATGTGGTGTTTGTGAGAGATACCAGAAGCTTGTTGATCAGGAACAAACCGTGTGGAATGGTAATTACTACATGATCCATCGCATGCCAACATAAACATGGTGCATTTTGTGATGTGATCATATTGCTGTTTCTGGAGAAAGATCATCTGGGAAGGTGTGGACACCTGATACTCACACAAACATGCAGACAGGCATCTCTCAACATTGCTCCTTCTCTAGACAACAACCAATCCTTTGTTGTACTCTAGTAATGGGAAAACTAATGTCAAAACATGCAGGCATACTTGTACAGAGAGCAAACAACATGTATAAGTCAGATAAGGGAATCCGTGGTCTTCATTTTCATTCTGATAAAGTTTGGGCTGTTTCTTCTGTTGTAGTAGTGAGGTTGTTTTAGGAACTTGTTACCTTAATAACAACAATGTCAAAGAACATAAATGATGACCCAATATTTGATACAAAGTTGTCTCAACCAGTTGAAAACATATACTTTTCTCAATAAGTACCTTTTTAATGAGGCTATAATAAAGTAATTCTGATTTTCATCCACTTCTGAGTCACGATCAAATGCCTCCCATAATTATTTTTTTTCCAAAGTAAATACAGATTGAAAAATGTTATAGCTTGTGTCCCCAATAAGTTTTTCCTTTTTTAAGCAATGGACCAACCAATTAACAAAACATGGTGTCAGATCTAGGGAATGGTGCTCATGTTATTTGCCACTGGTAAGAGGTGAGCAGTAAAGTTAAAGAGGCAAGTACAAGATATAGAAGACCTTCTGGTGCCTATGAGGAATATGATAAATCTCTAGATAGATCACTCACCATACATTGCCAATGCAGTAAGTATCTATTTCTGTGTTACAGTTCTTGAACCCAATATTCTCCCTTCTGCCCAGCCCTTTCTGCAGTGCTAAAGCCTAAAGACAAGATTCTATCATTCTCAGGTTCTGAATCCCTGAGCTAACTGGTGCTCCTTTTCAATTTAAATGGAATTGTTTGTTTCTATCAAAATTATATATATTCAGAGACTTAGCATCAGTCTAAATGTATCTTTCTTGAGAGAGTTGAAAACATTCTGATGAATGAACTAGGCAAGAAAAATGTGGGGTTTTTTACGCTAGGAGTCACAGCTACTGAATCCTGATCAGGAACACTCCAGGTTCAGTTTGTTGAGTGATTGTTAAGTATAACTGAGTCCCGCAGTCACTATCATCATCGAGATAAAACATGAAAGCAGTAAAAACACATGAGATCACTGATGAAGATGAAACAGTATGTTCCTTCAGTTGGCTAGGTGATGGCTTTGGTCTGGCCATTCATGGCCAATATTATGCTAATCTGTCTAGGCAACTGTGAGAAAATATGACTGGTAAACCTGGTATAAACTCACAAAAGGTGTTTAATGTGACCAGGTCATTGCACTGGGCACTTGAATCACTTTATACAAGACCAGGAGGAACCTTCTACACAAAAGGGATGAAGGCTCTCCAGCATCTTTGGCAAAGGGGAAGGAGCAGTAGACAGGGTTATGTTTAAAACTGGGTGTTAGGAGTTTTGTCAATATTGATCCAATTTTGCCCATTTTCATGAAGAGGGAATACCTGGTCGTTTGTGCCTGCAGAAATATATGCGGCCTGGTTGTGTATTTGTTTTCAATGGAATTTCATGTACACAATACCGGTAAAATTTTAAAGAGTTCACTATTCATCAGTCCAGATTAGATTTAGAACTTTTCAGCCACTTTTCCAATGCTTCGAATGCATTACTTCACTTAGTTACAAAGTACACAGTTGCATTTGAACAGTGTGTCAAAATGAACAAAACAAAACTAAACTGTCTTGAAAATTGGGATGAAACAATCTGATAATAAATTAACTGGGTTTTCAGTTGTTCAAAGTGGGTACATTTTCAGGTGACTTTTTAACGCCACAGTTTACAGCCTAGATTTAGATGTAGTAACCAGTCAAATATACATAGGAGGGAGATGCAGTCGGACATGTTTGTGGACTGGGAATGGGAGAGGTGCAGATGTTTTCGTGGGGGGGGGCGTGGGGGGTTTATTGTTTAACAAAGAGGGAGAATGAGATGTTGTCTGCCAAACTGGATTCTGGCAGGAACTGTTAAGTGTTCATCAGAGCATTTAATGCAACTGACACCTGTTTCCACTGGTATGAGGAACAGGCCATGTCATATTGAGGTTGTTGTGAAACTGATACAGACATACAGATATAGCTCCACTACGTCACTTGGTATTTGTTTGTTGACATAGTGATCAACAAGCCCAATTTGGGTTTAAGTAACCAGAATCAATATTTAGTCTCAGAAAGATGTAAATTATGATTTTAACTCACATTTGATAGAGAAAATGTTCTTCCCAATTCCAGTCATGAGGTGTTAAGAAGTTATTAGTGTCAAGCATGACAAACAGTGCTGACTATATCTTCCTGCACAGTGTATACACAGGAGGTAAAGGTTGCTTCTAAAGGGTTTAGATAAACAGTGACCACACATGCAGAAGGAAAATCTTATCTTACCTGTTGCCATTGTCCTATGTTACACCATGCATTGTGTGAGTGGTCCATGATGCCCACACTCCTTCAACACAGTGTCCAGTTGCAACACAGTGTCTAGTTGCAACACAGTTGTCCAGTTGCGACATAGTTGTCCAGTTGCAACACAGTTGTCCAGTTATACAACATAGTTGCCCAGTTACAACAGTGTCCAGTTGCAACACAGTTGTCCAGTTGCAACATAGTGGTTCAGTTGCAACACAGTGTCCAGTTACAACCCAGTTGTCCAGTTACAACCCAGTTGTCCAGTTTGTTCCCTGTCCATACCCTCACCTTGTGGTTGTCTGACAAGCAGCTGATGGCCCACTGTCTACACATTTCAACTGCTCTTGTGTCCAGTCCAAGTGAAACTGTTGACTATTTCCTGTTTCTTCATCCCAGACAGTCGACAGTGAGCACTTCCATGTAGAACTGCTGGGTGTGTGAGAGACAGTGGTGACAGGAACCTGATCAGGCCTGTTTGTCTGTGTGTCTGGCAGGACATTCCTGGACTCTAGGCATGTCAGAGTGTGTTAGTGAGAGGCAGGCTGGACATGCCAGGTAGCTCAAGTTGATGACTGGCAGAAACTTGATACACTTCCAGAGGTGTTCCACCAATCTGCGGCCTTCTCCCCTCCCTCTCTACCTCAATATGGTAGGAGACCTTGAGAGGTGACAGGTCACTGCCTTCATCTGTGAGTACTGCAGCTCAGACTTAGTACCGACACTGTCATCCAGCAAGGGTCCTCTGACTTCACAGTCGGGGTATAAAGGTGGTCGTTCCCCTTGCATCTTCGCAGTCTCTACTACAGTCCTCATTTCAAGGTAACCATCGACTTTCTTTCATTTGGAGTATGTTTCTGATAATTTGTGGAATTACTCAAGATATTATTTTTGTGTGTGTGTTTGAATTCTGTAACATGGATATTTGAGATATTCCAGTTTGTTTCAATATTTTCATTCGAGTCTGTTGCTGTTGCATGTCTACGTTATCTATCGTACACTACGTTCCACATGACATCCACTTGTTGACTTGTGTGGAGTGGAGTTTAATTGGCTACAGGTGAAGTGCGTGTAGCTGTCAGGATTCTTACTTTTCAATGCATTAGGAGGGAGACATTTCTCACTTAACTGTTGGTTAATGCAGACCTCAAAAGCTTTTCTCTGGATTTCTGCCAAGATGGGTCGAGCATGCCACCAATGTATGTGGAGACTGTTTTTGTACCCATGTGCTCCAGGATTTATGACTTTCTCTTGGCATCACTGATGATAGTGTTTCAAGAACTTTCTTATCTCTGGAGAATAACCTTGTACCTGCACACTTCAAAACCTTCTTCCAATTTGTATGTGTATTACATTCATAGTCTCGCATTTGAACTCAGTTTTGAATTTGAACAAAATTCAAATGTGAACATCAAGATTGGAGAGAACTGGTCAATATGTTGGGAATGTGTATGAAGCCAGACTTGGCAATACTTCAGGTTATGTGTGTTTATTCACACCAGGCAACATCTGGCCAGTGCCGGTCAGTGCTGGTCAGTGATGGTCATCATGCATGGAAGGAGATGAAGGTCAGGAATGCTACTGACTCCATGCATCATACCAATAAAGGAGGTAGCCATGTGACCGCTAGCCAGGACATTTCTCCTTCACTGTTCCTCTTCCTGACATTTTAGAACATTTGGCACTGCAGGCAAGAGTATTACCATGGCAACACATGCATCAGTTCTCTGTGCATCTTTGTTGTCTCTACGTAAATAAAGTGAAGGTTAGAATGCAGACTGTATGCTGCACTGTGACGTTCAAATGCAACCTTGTTGAAAAGTCACACATGCTTTCAAGATCAGCAGAGCAGATCCCATGAGTAGAAACACAAATGCTATAGATATAGAAATATTTGTTCTTGTGGTATAGTGGTTATATACAACGGTCGTGCCAATACCAGTATGTAGCATCGCTAGCTGAGGCACAGTGTAAGGTGACTGTTATAGCAAGTATCTGCTTCTATTTATCTAGTATATACACATATGTTATGTAGTATATCTGATCAGTTTGTTTATCCATGGTGTATAAATGTGGGAAAACTGCTAGTGTGGATGGTACATCTGATGATATTGCCAATATTGCCATGTGTGTACTTGCTACATCTGACTATATTGCTTGTATAGTCATGTGTAGATGGTACATCTGATGGTATTGCCAATATTGCCATGTGTGTACTTGCTACATCTGACTATATTGCTTGTATAGTCATATGTGGATGGTACATCTGACGAAATTGCCAATATTGCCAAGTGTGTACTTCCTACATGTACTTCCTATACTATATTGCCTGTGTGGATGGTACATCTGATAATATTGCCAGTATTGTCATGTGTATGTTTTCTATATATGACTATATTGTCTTTGTAGTCATATGTGGATTGTACATCTGATAATATTGCCAGTATTGTCATGTATATGTTTTCTATATATGACTATATTGTCTGTGTAGTCATATGTGGATTGTACATCTGATAATATTGCCAGTATTGTCATGTGTATGTTTTCTATATATGACTATATTGCCAGTATTTTCATGTGTGGATGATACATCTGATGATACTGCCAATATTGCCAGTATTACCATGTGTATACTTGCTACATATGACTATATTGTCTGTGTAGTAATATGTGGATGGTACATCTGATTATTTTGCCTGTGTAGTCATGTGTGGATGGGACATATAGCTATGCCAAGCACTGTCATATCTTGTTTTCCTGTACCTTCATATGGTAGCATTGTCATATTGAGTTGGTTTGAGCCACACTCGCATGATTGCGGGTGTGTGTCTGGTGGTGTGTCTGGTGGTGTGTCTGGCGGTGTGTCTGGCATGATGCCTCCATCAGCTGATGAAGGTGGAGAGTTTCAAGGCTGGTTACAGGCCCTACAGCACACTGTGACATGGCTGTCAGACCTACTCCAGTTGATGTAGGATGGTGTGCATGACAGCACATGAAACCCAACCCGCTGTACCAGTGCCTGCAGACTCCTGGCAGGGCTACATGACCAAACAAGTCTTGCAGCTCTTACACTGTCACTTCCATCTGTACACTGTTCACAGTAATCATCACACTGATTGATGGTGCACAGTTAACGAGGTGGAAGTGAAGCTAATTGTGTTTGTGTATCAATTAGAAACTAAGTTCATTAATTATGTTCTTTGATCAGCAATGTTACACTTATAGGGTACAGTGTACTAAATTCCACTTCCTGAACACAACGGTTTAAAACAAATGCGTTATATTTTATGAATCCCCTGACAAAACAGGTGTCTGTGAGCGGCAACAAGCCGTGCAGCATCTGATAAACAGGGCAGATTATATTACATATAAGTTTTTATGCTGAAAGGAACTGATTATATGTTGCTTTGTATTATCTGCCAGAGAGTGTAGGGAACTATCACAGGTTTGGGAGATTTTTCACAAGTGTTAATCTGTAATGTATCTGGTTTCAGTACTTCAAAGACATATGTAGAGTTTGTTAGCTGAAGCAGGGCTGCAAGATTGCACTGCCACAACTCATAGGTAGGCTGGTACAGGCAGTAGAGCTAAGAATAGGTACTCTAATGCTGGAATGTCTGGTAACCATGGCAGCGTGTGAAGATGTCTAGAAGTATTATTTGGTATACCACTGAGTTGCTGATAATTAGCATTTCTGCTTCATGATATTTGGTTCAACGAGAACCTGACAGTAGAATACGTAAATATATAGTTACATAGGGGATTTGTGATGTGTTCATAAGCTTCAAATGTACACACAATATGCATGAACCATGTATCAAGTATGGCTGTAGATTGCATTTCATTATCGTCTGTGTTGTACAACATATAAGTAATGGCTGATAGCGGGACCATGATAACGGTGATGATCGCAGAATGATATGTACAAACCATGTCATCAGTGTGGGGACATGCTGTTGCTGCTGCTGCTCGGTTACATGCTAACACTTCCAGTCCGAAAATACTCAACTTTAAATCTATTTTCAACTTGAACAATTTTTCAAAGATTTTGCAAGAAACAAAATGAAAAGAGAATTGAGTATTTTGCAATGTGATGCCTTCCACCATCTCCCCTGGATTATATCCTGCAGCATGTTGCCGATGGCGACAGAGGATAATGCATGTACCGCTGACACGGTCCTGATCGAGTGTGTCCTGGTGTAGCTGTAGGCTGAATGTTGTAGTATGGTCTTATCTAGTCACCACACAATAGGCACTATTTGTCATGTTCTGCACTACACCTTCAGTTCACACCTCTGTGGATGAATTGAGTTTCTTTCAATAAACCTTGATTATCATGCATGAAGCGAGTTAATGGAACATCCACAAATTACCAAATCCATGCAAATTCGCCAGTTGTAAATTCAGGAAATTTGAAATAATGAATGGCATCATGTGTGCTTTCAGTTGACACCCCTTGGAAACTGTAGAATATGTATGGATTTCCTTGGTATGACAGATTGAATCAGCATGAATAATTGTCCTCCTATGTGTTGATGACAAGCATGCGTCTGGAACTTAAGTTGATTTTTTACTTTGAAAAGTCATACCTACCTCTGTGATGGGTCATCATGGATAGTTCTCCTGGTGAACCTACACCCTCTCCTAACCTATTGTTTGAGAGTTTTTCAGAGTGTGTTCCCCTTTTGTGCCTTCCCGGTTTGATCTCCTAACTCTGTCCGATTCCCTTAATGTAGAGCAGCAGCAAGCGAAGTTAACGCTGTCAACGGCGAGGATGATCTTGAACGTCGACGTCGTGAGCGAAGAGAGGCTCGTCTAAGGCAAGATAACATGTAACCAAACTGTAATCACCATGGAAGCCTCATGTATAGCTGCCATGTTGAACTGAGGTCAACATGCACCTCACTTGGATATCAAAAGTATCGGAAACCATTTTGTCAGAAACTGTTAGTGTTGCAATATTGACCAGTGAATGATGTATTGCTGAATTGCTTTTGAGGTAAATCTCTATGCTATTGGGGAATTGAGTCAGTGACTTTAGTTAGTCATTGCTTTTAGCAAATTAGTTTAGTTCTGCTTTCGCACTTAAAAAATGAATGATGTAGAGCATGGTTTGCTTCATCATCATCGTCAGCTTCATCTGCCTCAACAACAGCAGCCCTCATATTGGCCAGGAAGGTGTTGTGACATCGGAGTTGTCTCCCTTACATTACCTAGAGGACGTCATCACCTGGACTGGTTGATTTATTTAAGCCGCAATCTCCCTGCTACATTTGCGATTACTGTGATAAGCAGTTGAATCACTTGATTAGTTATGGGTGAAGTTATCTCAATAGGAGCCGGTTTCAGTAATGTTTTCTTCCAGGTACTCAAGGAGTGCAAAGCTGGTTGATGTTAAGTGGCTTGGGATGTGAACTGATGTCTGTCTCTACTTCGCAGCAAATGAGTTCAACTGGCAGATAGTAGAGCCAATGTTTTCTTGGAAGTTTTTACTGGAGATTGTCATCCATGCTGAAATGTTGCACAGTCAATGAACATTTTTCATCCTGTCTGATTTGTTAGTAGCTAAATGAACAATCAAATATCAACATCACTGCAGTTGGATAAATTTCAACTTCCTTACCGATTGGAAAATAAAAGTATAGTATACTAGACTAGAATAGTTTGTTCATGTGAACATTTCCGTCACCAGACAGGCTGCCGAGCCTCAGGAGGAGGAGAGATCATCTCGTAGATCCCGCAGACAGCAAGAGGAGGAGACCCCCGCTGAGGTAAGTCATGTCCCATCTTCCTGATTCCTACTGCATTCAATCAGTTATTGTTACTTTAATTGCACTGCATAATTTTTGCTTGAATGTTACATTTTAAGCACATTCTGTTTTTTGGGAAGTAATGAAAAGTCCATAACAAAAATGGTGAATATGTTACATTTGGTGTATGAGAAGTATTTCTATTACTCCAGTCACACTGACTGTCGCACACTGAGGTGTGCGGAACTGATGACGTAAGCTGCATCAGCAGATTTCCAGCCATTTCTGACTAGCAAATTTAGAGCATGGGAACAAACATGCACTGCATACTATATACTGTTATCCATATGGAGTGACTTTGGCTGCTGTTGTTTTAATGCATTCTTGTCTTGATACAGAATGTAAGTTATCAGTTTCATAATAGATAGTAAGCATACTATGAATTTGTTGATTCCAATATATATATCTTGCAATGTTAATTGTTGTTCACATTTATCTATTTTTGAATGTAATGTATGTTCAACACCAATTTTGATTTTTGAGTTTTTTTCTCTCCATCCATTTATTTTGTTTATGATTTTTCCTCTTCTGGTTGAGTTTGATAATTTTTGTGCATTAAAACTGTGTGCTGTGATCTGCTTAAAACCATCATATTGATGATCATCTCATCTTGAAGGTACAATAAGGTAGTGTGTGAGGGTTCTCTATGCTTAGATATTTATATGGTGTGTGTGATCCTCACCATGTTTCAGGACACCTCAAGCTATAGATCGCGTAGGCGACGAGGCCAGGAGGAGGAGGTAAACTCACCCCACATAGCTCCAACATATGTGCTCTTGCTGTTGTCTTCATTACTGGTGGCAGTCGGTGTGCATCACTATATTTAGCACTGGTAGCTGTAAAGATAGGAATGTGTATCACTCACTCCAGCCCTGGCCATATTCTGCTCTACAGGCCATGTATCCAGCCCTCACTAACCTACACACAACACAACCAGTCTTTCATGTCACCTTCCATCTGTATCAATTTATAAATTAATATTTGGGAGGCTGTTGTAAAATCTTTGATAATCTTTAGCTGGAAGAACATCAGAACTGAAACCTTTAACAAACACCATCCTCATAGGGGAGCCCTGACATATTGATGCTAACAATTGAAAACGTGTTATCCATGGTTTTATGTTGTGAATTTTTAAGATATAAAATGTTTGAACATTGAAGGTGACATGAAATGCTCCCTTGATTCAGAAGAACAGGATCTACACATGCATAATGCTGTGTGCTAGCATTGTCGGCCATCTTGCATTGTTTTCTGGAAAATTTCCTTTTAGTTGTTTATGGAAAAATGTTTTATAATTTCCATATAATGATAGAAAATAACTCCACTTTTATAAATCCTTGTATCATTGTGTCTACTGGAAATATAATATTTGGAAAATATTATCCAGGAAATAATGTGTTATATAAATAAATAACACATATACATTTCTACTAAGTAGATAGATCATGATAATTCATTGATAACAAAGCTTGGTCTGCTTTGCATATATCTAAACCTCTAAGATCCATTTAGGTTTAGACGTGGACAATGATCTCCATGTCTTCTGACTCTCTGTAGTACATACAGTGTTACAATGTATCCACAAGGCAACACTGTCCTATACCCTCTCTCTGTAATACATACAGTGTTACAATGTATCCGCAAGGCAACACTGTCCTGTACCCTCTCTCTGTAGTACATACAGTATTACAATGTATCCACAAGGCAACACTGTCCTGTACCCTCTCTCTGTAGTATAAACAGTGTTACAATGTATCCACAAAGGCAACACTGTCCTGTACCCTCTCTCTGTAGTATATACAGTGTTACAATGTATCCACAAGGCAACACTGTCCTGTACCCTCTCTCTGTAGTATAAACAGTGTTACAATGTATCCACAACATTGTCAACATTGTCCTGTAAGGCCTCTCTCTGTAGTATAAACAGTGTTACAATGTATCCACAAGGCAACACTGTATCCCTCTCTCTGTAGTATAAACAGTGTTACAATGTATCCACAAGGCAACACTGTCCTGTACCCTCTCTCTGTAGTATAAACAGTGTTACAATGTATCCACAAAGCAACATTGTCCTGTACCCTCTCTCTGTAGTATAAACAGTGTTACAATGTATCCACAAGGCAACACTGTCCTGTACCCTCTCTCTGTAGTATAAACAGTGTTACAATGTATCCACAAGGCAACACTGTCCTGTACCCTCTCTCTGTCCACAAGTGCAACATCTGTCTACTCTCTGTAGTATAAACAGTGTTACAATGTATCCACAAGGCAACACTGTCCTGTACCCTCTCTCTGTAGTATAAACAGTGTTACAATGTATCCACAAGGCAACACTGTCCTGTACCCTCTCTCTGTAGTATAAACAGTGTTACAATGTATCCACAAAGCAACATTGTCCTGTACCCTCTCTCTGTAGTATATACAGTGTTACAATGTATCCACAAGGCAACACTGCCCTATACCCTCTCTCTGTAGTATAAACAGTGTTACAATGTATCCACAAGGCAACACTGCCCTGTACCCTCTCTCTGTGTCCTGTAGTACAATGTATCCACAAGGCAATACTGTCCTGTACCCTCTCTCTGTAGTATAAACAGTGTTACAATGTATCCACAAGGCAACACTGTCCTGTACCCTCTCTGTGTAGTATAAACAGTGTAGTATAAACAGTGTTACAAATGTATCCACACAACACTGTCCTGTACCCTCTCTCTGTAGTATAAACAGTGTTACAATGTATCCACAAGGCAACACTGTCCTGTACCCTCTCTCTGTAGTATAAACAGTGTTACAATGTATCCACAAGGCAACACTGTCCTATACCCTCTCTGTGTAGTATAAACAGTGTTACAATGTATCCACAAGGCAACACTGTCCTGTACCCTCTCTGTGTAGTATAAACAGTGTTACAATGTATCCACAAGGCAATACTGTCCTATACCCTCTCTGTGTAGTATAAACAGTGTTACAATGTATCCACAAGGCAACACTGTCCTGTACCCTCTCTGTGTAGTATAAACAGTGTTACAATGTATCCACAAGGCAATACTGTCCTCACTGTGTCCATGCTTTAGTACATGCAATGTTGCAGCATAACCAAGTCATATCATATTGCATGCCTTTCCAAGACATTCTCAGCACTGAGAAAACCAACACTGAATGATGAATGACGTTATGTTATATATACAATGCATGTTGTTTTCTACAGCAGCATCCTGGCACTATTTTGTTCAGAGGTTCCATATTTAACTCAAGTTTTTAAGACTAATAGTACAATATTTTAATTGTTATCAATTCTTGAGACAGACAGATCTGTAATTCTATATATTACAAGTAGCTAATGGTTTTATAAGCTTGATGCTATACCTACAGTACAGAGACTCTGCTATCCTTGTCATTATGGAGTGTACTTTGATTTGCTCAGGAGGAAACCCCCGCTCCCGCTGCCGAGGAGCCTCAGGTGGAGGTTTGTTAAGTGTCTAGTGCAGCACTGTGGAGGTTATTTGTGTTAAGCACTGCAGTGTAGCCCGCACAGATGCTCCTTGACCAATAGACCTAGCTGTAGATGTCCAGTAGACATCCTTAGATCATGTAGATGGGTGACATTAGATAGAGCTGCTTTCTACTTTCAAAAATTTCCCTGATTCAAAATTCTGCTTCATTTAGTGATTTCTCTCTCTCTCAATTCAATGAATGTGATAACATTTTGGTCAATGTTCACATTTTCCCAGATGTTACACCTTGAAGTGAGTGACATTTAGTTGCTGTGGTATCTTCAAAAACTGGATAAGCTGATTGACTTATGGATATCGACTTGTTGCATTTTTCCAATGCGCCATTCTTGCAATGAAAGAAAAAAGGTCGAGATTCATAAGTCAATCTTGTCTTTCTGCTATTTTGTGAATTCCTTTTGCGACCAGTTCCTGCTTTCTCCCTATTTGAAAGTAAATAGTTTTTGTCCATACCATCCTGTATAGTCCTCAGTCCTGTTAGAAGTGTGTGTGTGTTCCTCTCCCATGGTGCCAGGTGGGCACATGGACGTCCTGGACGTCAGGATCTCCTCTGTATTACAGAGTCCTCTCCGTGCTGTGGTATTAGTCTTATGTTGTTGAAAGGTTTTGGATAGTTTGAAGGTTCATGTTGGTCAGTAAGAGGATGGTGAATGTCAGATTGCTCATCTATAACTGTTGTCAGTCTTTGTCCATCATAGCAATGTCATCATCAGTCACTTAGCCAAACTTTAGTCTGAGATGAGATTATATTTTCTTTTTTCAATATTTTCATTTTTCTCATACCAGCATGAGTCTGATTTCGCTTATTTTTCTCCTCTATATTTTGTAACATCAGTCCCTGGTGTGATCTTCCAGTAATGTTAGAAATCAACCTCAACATGTTCAGATACACATTTGAAGATGTATGAATCATTGGTTAAAATTTGAATTTGTAACTTGAAACATTGTGATGAAATCCAACAAAAATACATCTTCAAATCCACCACACAAAAGTAAGTAATGTATCTGTAACATAATAACTTCCTTTTTGTGTAACACCACCTCCCAGCTCTTCCCTAGAGTTATCTCCCCTGACACCTCAACAGGCAACTGCATCATTTGTTTGTTGTGGTGCAGGACACTTCTAGCAGCCAGGCAGAAGCAGAAGACGACAGCGCTGCACAAGCCGCCAGGGAGGAAGCAGAACGTCGTCGCAAAGAGCAGGAAGCAGAAGAGGCTAGAGAGGCGGAAGAGGCTGAGAGACGCCGTGAGCAAGAGGCTGCTCGCAAACGTGAGGAGGAAAAACGCAGACAGAAAGAGGACGAAGAAGAACAGAGGAGACAAGTATGTGAAGTTTACTTACGTTACCTACATAAAAGACAGTAGAGCAGCTCAGAGGGCATGTAGTCAAAACAATATAATCTTTACTAATTGTTAAGACATGTCATCATAGGTAATTGAACACCAGTGGCCGTATGCATATGTAGGGCGTAAGTAAAATGTGCACCCGGACGTAACGTTAAACCGGTATGCACATATTAGACGTAGTTAAAGTTCCGCCCGTCATAGCGCTCTATATTTATGCCACCTACCCAGCAGGCGGAAGGCAGGTGGCCCTGTAATGGTGGCACTGGATGCCGAGTGTGTTTTTCAGGCCCACATTCTCAAAAGGTTTGAAAAGTGAACGTTGTGCGAGAATTGCTCTCTTGTGGTCCTGGATCTGCGTACAGCTATAAAATTACACAGAAATGTAGAATATTTAATTTCCTATCCGTTGGTATAGATATAAGTGCGACTACTTCGGCGGTTTGAGAAATAGACACTGCTAAATGTTGTCCAAAATGTTGTTATGCGTTAGAAAACTGTCAATTTCTCCGCTTTTTGTCGTGCACCGATAAAAGCACTCTGCTACGATTTTTTTTAATTTGGCATCTTTGCAGAAAGTGTGAGTGAAGAAAATACAGCCTGATATTTGAACGAAATAAGTGTATATGAAATGGGTTTATGTGCTAATGCATAACATTACACGCTCAACATTAAAAATGACTCGCAATAAGTGCCAGAAATGGATTTTCTTCTGTCTCAACCGACGACAGAGAGGTCATACACGTATAAGGATAAGGGGGCATAACTCCGCAATGCTTAACACTAGGTCAGTGTAACTCAGATCACTTGGAGAAAAGTTGTTGGGGATACGGACGCTATATTTTCGTTATGCTGTGTTCACGGTGAACCGACCTATTCCATTACAAAGTTCCCCAATGTGAGCGGATATGTTTTGGTAGTTTCACAATTTTTAAGAAAAGATGGCAATGTACTACATGTACTTGAGAAAGCAGGTAATAGCGATTTGGATGGCCCTATCCGATATGTAAGTAAGTTCTTAGATTCCCATATTCTGTTTGTGTAGATGTATATTGACTAATTTTGCATCATTATTAACGGAGTACTAGCCATATCTTCAAATGTAATGAAATTACTGATAATAATACAACATTTTAGTTGACGTCATGGCTTGTTTTATGCATTTGCGTCGTCGGAAAAAGACAACATTGCTACGTAGTGTAAAATCAGAATTTTTCTTTGTTTACATTTCAAACAAGCGCAGCCTTTCGAAAACAGCGTTCGTTTGGACTTTTCACACCCAATATCTTTCGTTTTATTTTATCAAGACAGTTGATATTGGTGACAAAGGCCATTTGTAATTTGATTCTAAAATGTATGGGGAATTCAGTGATGCATTTGTCGCAGCTGAATATGATATATATATGATGTAATTGGCGTCTCAATACCGGCCTTTGCGAAACGTGATTTTGTAGCATTTTGTAAACACTATCCAATATTGCGGAAAGCGCACTTCGGCGTTCGTGTAAGTGTATTTTCAGAATTATCATTAGTGATTTCATAAAAACCTGATATCAGTGATCATTAATATGCTATTTTTGAAATTCAATACTTCTGAGTAGTAATTATCCGATTTGAATATTTCAAAACATACACCAAATAATGCTGTGAATCGTGATTTCGTAATGTGTCAAAAATGGCGACATTTATGATGAAGCCTATTTTGAAAGTCCATGTTATTTCTCCATCAGGATCCATCGGTAAAGTTGGGTTTTCTAGGTTTTCTTTGGCTTTCCATGATTACGGCTGAAACGGATGTACCGCGAAGTTGTTTCGCGCCTTTTACCAGTGGTTTAAAAACGTTCGAAAATCTAAATATAGCACACTGTGCCTCGACGTAAATCGGTTAAGTCAGGTGTAGTAACGCCTAGGCTTAACCGACGTTGTGCATGACGTGTAAGAGGAGGGCGCTGATAAGCCCAAAGTAGTGTGTTACGCCAGATGTTGCTACGCCCAACATGTGCATACGGCCACAGGTGTTTGGTTTCATGAGTCACTACCACCCCTCTAGGTTATCTAAATCCCAGACTATGGTGACAGATTAGCTATTAACATCTTAAGTGGACTCTTACCATTGACGAGAAACAAGATTTTTCAACATCAGCCCCAAAAGTGTTATTTCTGGCAACAAAGATCGCTAGATATTGAAGACATGCCCTTTGAACTGACATGCTAAAAGTGTAAAGATATAGGCAGACATCCTTGAGGTCAGTAGCTTAGTCTTCCTCATATCGGGACAAAGGTAGGTGGTGCATGCTGGGTGACAATGTAGCTGCATGACTTGCCATCTGTCTGAGAACTTTTAAACTTATGCAAATTAATAAGAAAATTAATATATGAAGAAAAGGTTATAGAAAATATCTTGCATGGGGAAGATGTGAAAGCAGCTTTAAAGAAAGAACTTTTTATGCATGATATAATCATGGTACCATCAGGCCAGTAGTAATATGCATGATATAAGCATGGTACCAGTAGACACTCTAATGTGCATGACATAAGCATGGTACCAGCAGACCAGTAGTAATATGCATGACATAAGCATGGTACCAGCAGACCAGTAGTAATATGCATGACATAAGCATGGTACAGCAGATCAGTAGTAATCAACATGATATAAGCATGGTACCAGCAGACCAGTAGTAATATGCATGATATAAGCATGGTCAATATTTTATGAAATCTGTCTTTAGTAGTAAATTACTGTGCATGATTTACATAAAGCATGGTGCATGTGCTTTTCTTTTGCATGTTCCCTGCTGTGTTCAGCTGGGTGAAGATGATGGGAACAGTTGCCCACGTGATCTGCATGAACCAGTACATGATTCCCCTAGACAGGCTAAGTTAGCGAACTTGGCAAATGGCAGGCCACTTGCCTTGATTTGAGTGAAATATCTGAGAAAGATGAGAGCTACAGTTTGTCCTTTGAAGATGAAGACAGTTGTGTGGAAGACATTGTGGAAGATGGTGTAGCAGAGCTAGATGAAGAACTGGAGGAGGAAGGTTTTGAAGAGCAGAGCAATGACATGTTCACTCCCAGACCAGGACCTATGATAGATGATGGTGGAGGGGTGATGACACAGGAGTATGTGGAGGAGGAGATGGAGAGAAGGGATAGGGATGAGTTCGAGGAGGGGGATAGAGGAGGAGGTGTGATGACACAGGAGGATGTGGAGGAGGAGATGGAGAGAAGGATAGGGATGAGTTCGAGGAGGGGGATAGAGGAGGAGGTGTGATGACACAGGAGGATGTGGAGGAGGAGACAGAGAAGGGATAGGAGTATATGGAGGAGGAGGTGTGATGACACAGGAGTATATGGAGGAGGAGATGGAGAGAAGGGATAAAGACGAGTTCGAGGAGGGGGATAGAGGAGGAGGGAACACATCATTTGTAAACTGTGGCATTATTCGTCATGACACTGTTGATATGGCAGATGACACAGAATATGAGAGAGAACTATATGATGCACCTACCAGAGATTTGCAAGTTGAGAGGATTTGTGATGATGCACAGGAAGTGTTCAGTAGTCAGCATCTGGCAGATGAAAACACATCAGGCACGTACTGTATTGAACAAAATCAGAAACTGCACACAGATGCTATTCCATTTAATTGGTCTATTCTAGAAAATGCCCTGTCACCTAGTTTGTCAGGTACTTACACTCTTGAAAGCAATTTAGAACAAAGAAACTTGGGGAATTTACACACTGATGGTTTAAATGGTGATAATATGAATGATGGCTGGAGTAAAGCGGATGTCTCACCAGATGCCAGCCTGGATGCAGCATCTGCAGACCGCCACTTGGACTGGACCAGTGAGGATTACCTGAGTGACACTTCCTCATCAGACTCTAGGGATATGCAGGGTCTCATGGATGAATACAAGAAGCTTGTAAATGATGAATCTGAGGAAGAACTGTACCCAGACTTGAAGACGGAACTTGCTGAAGCTATAGCTGCTGATGACATCCTAGGTGTTGATGGAATCAAGGATGAGCTTGAGATGAACATCAGTCAACATTCCGATGACATTCATGAGCAGTTTGCATTTGATGGTCACTATGATGGAGAGAGAGAATCTTGTCAGTCACAAAATAGCTCCTACAAAGACTATTGCATCAGTGTTTTTGATAGCTCAGCTGAATATGACAAGTCCCCGGTGCAAGTTGAATCCCCCAGGACTTTGAAGGCAGAGTATGAAATGAACAATGAGAGTCTAATGACTGTACCTCGACTGACACTACCTAGTGACCTTGGAGGCAGTTCTACTCTGACTTCATCTGAGAGGAAAGAAATAACAGATGAACAAAATAACACCGATAGTGCAAAGTTTGCTTCTTCTCGGTCTGTACTTTCCGAAACACATAAGGGTGTACACAATGCCGTTAAACATTTTGTATCAGATGCTGTCCGAGGTTTCATAGATGATGCAGCATCTTCTCAACAGGAGAATAGCAATGGGTATGTGTCACATATGACCAATATCCCTCTTGATGGACATCAGGATGCCTTCCACTGTCAGGACCTAATCTACCCTGGCTCCCCTCAACAACCTTTTCAGTTGGAACATGAGTCTATGGGAGACTTCCAAGGTATTGATGAACTTCCAGTCCCAACAGAAGAGCATGAAAGCTTTGCACCAGAATTTGATGAAGATATCTTGCCAAGGATTGCTGATGAAGAACTTGAGAATGAAGAGCTTGGAGAGGATGTACTTTTCTTCATACCTGGCACAATGGAGGCTATTGATGAAGTCCCCATTCATGATATACATGAAGCAAGGAATCAACATTATTCCATCAGTTCTGAGGAGCAGTTGATGCATGAGACTACAACAGACCCTGTATCAGAAGACCAAGAAACACCTCGGGAACTTTATCAAGAAAATCCTGAAAATCCTGAATATCTGAAAGATGTGGTGAAGCAAGGATGTCTGATGACAGAGGAGTTCACGATGTTCTACATGGGTAATGAAGCAAGTATCAACAATAACAGTGACAAGGGGCCAGATGTAAATGAATGCCATGGAAGTGAAAACATAACATTGACTCCTGCATTACCAAGGCATGTGCCAGAAGTGAGCCACACTGGTCCAGTAGACAGCAAAGGGAGCAGGAGAGGCAGATTATGTGATGGGACTTCAGAAGAGACAAAATCACAGCCCTTGTCCTTTCAGTCTGTGTTATTAGAAATTAGCAAGAGAGGGAAAGAGATGAAAGATAGCATTACTTATGGCCTGAAAAAACATCCAGAATCGGAATTTAGCAATAACAATGAAGTAACAGTTACACCAAGCACACAGGAGAAACCCAGTGTTGTCTCAAACATTTGGCCACAGTCAAAGGCTATTTCAAGGCCAGATCAAGCCCAAATGAAATATGATGTCTCACCAAGATTAAATTCATCTCGAATTGAGACAGGCAAGAATACCTTTAAGGTATCAGCTTCTTGTACCCTTAGTAACTTTGTGAAACAGATCAGCAAAAAAGGAAGATACATCTCTTGTGTTGCCAAGAAGTACTTTGTCAGATCCTGGGAACAGACCAAAGTCTGTGTCAAGCCTAGAAGATGGGAAGTAAATCATTATCGGAGGCCTGCAGCAGTGATGAGGCTAAGGTAGAAAACGTCATGAGCAGCACAGGTACAGTTCCACCTGTACTGAGTTCATGGAAAGCAAAGTGTGCTGCAGCAGTATTGGCAGAAGAAGATGAGGATGTTGTTGCCCATAAGAATCCAGTCATTAACCAGGCATTTGGTAAAGTTGTTTCACAACTTAAGGACCAAAAGGGTACTACTCAGAAAAAGAGAAAAGTGTACAGTAAAATGCAAGAGGAGTTATGTGTTGGTCAACTAACTGAACACTTTGCTCAGGTTAAGGTCATGGGCAAACCTGGGATTAAGGTGAATGAATCCCAGGAACAGCAGTTCAGTAGGGATCAAAATGGCAGTCAGGTTGATAGCAGTGAAGAGGATGCAGAAAGATCAACATTATCATCTTTTGAATTAGAATTACAAGAATTGGCAAATATGCACATTGTGTCAGGAAACAGCTTAGAAGATGTTTCAGTCAGGCCAAAAGATCCAAAAACAATGTTGGAATCATTTTTCACAAATCTTGTTACAAATCAGGGACAGGAATGTAAACAAGTAAAGGTCACTGATTGTGTAAAAACACCAGTGATTGTGATGAAGACAGAAGAGGAAGATACCACAGAAAGACACCGGTCTGTTGCAGAAAGAGTATCAATGTTCCAGAAGGTTGTCTCAAGCAATCAGAAGACAGACACCAATTGCAAGGTAACGGGTTCTTCATCAGTTAAGCAGAGCCTATCAAACCTCTTGAATGATCTGAAAAGTAAAGGCAAGACTGCAACCCCTGAACCCAAACCTATGACAGTAACCAAGGCAACAGAGAGCTACCTGGAACCAAAATCTAATTTCCTTCATCAACGACGTCTCAGTCTAAAGAAGAAGGAGAATGAGTCTGAAACTGAATCTGTTAATGGGAAAGATTCAAGTGCAACAAGTGAAGTAGAACGGAAACTGGCTAATCTGCTGAGCAGCATGTCAAATCCCAGTTCCCCACGGAGAACCAGTGATACAAATGTACCGCCACTACACACCCTTTCCAAGAATTATGGTGTCACTGAAAATATAGATGCTGATGAATCCACGACAGAGAGCCCAAGGACTTTCTTTGAAAATTTCTTGAAGCAAAGACCTTTAAAGCCAAAGAACGAGGAAACAACTGTTGTGATACACAAGACTTCTGGCAATTCATTAACACAGAAAACTGAATCATTTGCTAAAGAGCCAAACCTCAATCTATGCTCCCAATATACTTCTAAAACATCTATCTCACTGAAACCTCAGACATTGGCAGACAAGGACAGACAGACAGTCTGTAAAGAACAGTCATCTTTGAACAGAGCGTCCAAAACATTTCCATCTCATGTGACAGAGACAGTTAGTACACAGATCAAATGTCAGGCTAATGTTCCGCCCAAAGTGCCAGCACACAGTACCAAGTATGAGCCAGTCAGGTCAAGTGATACACACAGTACCAAGTATGAGCCAGACATGTCAAGTGATACACACAGTACCAAGTATGTGCCAGACAGGTCAAGTGATTCACACAGTAAGCAGACACACAGAACCACTCAGGCTGTAAATCCTCAATCTTTAAATGTGAAACCTGTAGAATTCAAGCAAACTGATGTCTGTGATGGTAAAACAGTTGATAGTGTTAGGCAAGCTGTACAAGATCCCCCTGTCACAGAGTGTGTTTCCTCATCCAACATCCCACAAACCTCATCTCAGCTCGGTCCCATCCCTCAGATCACCTCATATCTCAAAGTCAAGTCATTTCAAATGCTGGCTCAAAGTTTTGATGAGGAAATTGGAAATTTATCATTCTCAGAGGAGAATGGTGACCTTCATCTCAACCTATCCGATCTTACTGAACCTTGCTGTGCTCAAAGCACACCCCGATTCTTCAGGAACAGCAGCACTTTCTTCAATCTAACACCCAGATCAGATGGGGAGGATGAGTTCATCTCACCACGGATCTCAAACAATGTTCCAAAGGCATGGGGGCCATATGGACCAAGGGACATCATTGTGACAGTTAAACCTACTCTTCCATGTACAGACGTGTCAATGAATGTGAGTATAATAGGGGCCACCAGTGATCCAAATATTTTCTTGAATAGAGTAACACAAATAGATGTGTAAAAGACCAAAACAAAATCATTTCCATATTCAAATGTATGATTGAGACTAGAGATAATACCAGGTGTTGTGCACCGTCAAAAACAAATGCAAAGACAAGTCTATATATATGTTCACCTGAAAATAAATAGGAAGATATTTATACTTCATTTTGGTCACTGCAGTGTCAAATTTGGAAATGTCCTTCACCTTTACCATAAAACAGTTTGAAAGTTGTGTTTAGTCTGTGAGTGTTAAAACCTTGATCAAACAAATTTTGGGCATTTTGAAATTTGAGATTTCTTCGTAGCTTACAGTTATTCAGTTTTGATGTAACAAATTAATCTGATTTTCATGTTTCACAACTCTCAAACATACACTGCAAACATTTCAGCTTTCGCCCAGGTCGTACAGAACCTCTGACCAAGACTCGCAAGATGAGTCCCCAAGAGAAAAACATCTCCCAACAAGACATGGCAGAAAACCAAGAAAACCAGTCGTTACAATCATTAAAAGCAAATTTGAAACTAAAACTGATAAGACACCTAAGGAGAAGTCTGATGTGAAACCCAGACATAGGCGATATGAGACCTGGTCAGGGAAAGCTCCATCCCTAAGGGAACTTTTAATGGAGGCTGAGGAAGAAGAGCAGAAACCCCAAACTAGAAACCAACTTAATGGCGATACAAAGGCATGGCAGAGGGAGTTGCAGACACAGCTTAACTTGCGGAATTACCGCTTGTCTGACCCAAGCTCCCCGAGAAGAAGTCAGAGTGAGTCTAGAAGGAACCAAAGGAGAGAGAGAATCATGAGTGCAGATGTAACCAGCTCTAACTCAACATATGATGTTTCTGTATCATCCAAGTCCTCATGGTTCAGTTCATCTGACGTAAACAAAGGACAACAATCCAGTAGTCTTCAAAGAAAATGCTCATCTCCAAGTTGCTCTGTCAGCTCATACAGCTTGAGTCAGGACAATGAGGATATGGACTGGTCACACAGATCCTCACAGTCTTCGAAGGCAGAACTACAGTCACCTCATCAGGTGGGAAGTATGCCAGATTTATCTCCGACAGGTAGCTCACAGGAAGTGAATCGGCCAAGGATAAGAAGCAGTGAGAGCTTTACTCGTACAACCAGTGTTCAGAATGTGTATTCTATGAGTCGACCTCAGTATGTGTCATCCAAGAACAGTTTATTTAGTCTTTCTTCGAGGGGCAGTACTGACAGTTTGGTGCAAAGAAATGTTAATTCTTCAGTCAGAAAGAATTCTTGTAGTTCATCAGCAAGAGCAAGTCTGGACAGTCTACTTATGGATGAGTTTGAAGATGAGCAGATTAGGAAACAACAAAAGATTTCACCACCCAGAACAAGTCTTGAGAGCTTAGCTGAAGAAATTGATACAGATATGAGAGGTTCTAAAACTGAGAGTCCCAGGCATAAAACAAACTTTAATGCAGTAGCTCGAAACTTTAAGAAAATGATACCAGAAAAGTCTTCGTTTAAAAGTTTTCCAGGAGATGAGAAGAAAGGAACTCAAAAACTTCCAACTTCAATTGCTGGTACATCAAACACAGGAACATCTGTCCATGGTTTACACTACAAAAACTACGAGGTCGCATCAGAAGTAAAGGAATTCAGTAAAGTTTCCTCTGGAGGTAACCAGCAGGGACAAAGGCAGCCAAACATTCAGCAGATAAAGAACAGATTCTCCAAGGATGAAGAAGACGGTCTCCTAAAACATTCCGAGAAAGTTTTAATACCCAGCAGAAAAAGTCTTCTGGATAAATTTGAGAAGTTGCAAAAGGAAATGTCAGAGGACAACACAACTCAAAGCAAGTTGGAACTTGACCGTTGTCTCAAGAGGTCTTCTTCAGGGGAGCATTTGGCACAAGTTCAAAAGAAGTTGCTGGACCGCAGAGAGAGGAAAACTTTGCCTGAGAACAGACCACATGTTGTAACAAACACTAATAGATGTGCATTGATCAGAGAGAAGTTTGAAAAATTGACAAAGGACTTTGATTCTGATGAGTTTTCTAAAGTAGAGGACATAAAGAACAGGACAAGAGACAGACTAAGGAGACTGTCTTCAGGACTCAACGTCTCTGATATCCAGAAGAGATTCTCAGCTGACTGCAGTGAGCCCCAGACATTCCAGAAGAGGACAGTGAGACCAGGTTCAAGGTCGGTGTCTGAGCTCTTTCTCCACTTTGAGAAGAAAAGAGATGAGAGCATGGAGAGACCACAGTCCAGCATTAGCAAAAGAAAGGAAGAACCAAAGCGATGGTCATCTGATATTCCCAGTTTTCACAGGAACCATGGAAGCTGTGACGTGTCAGATATTGACAGCGTTACAATTTCTTCAAGTGGTGACCAAACTTCAGATGACATGGAGCTGCATAATTCACATCAGACAAGCAGTGACTTTTGCCTGGACAAACGTGGTCTTAGATCACAGCGATCAGCAGCAAACATGAACTTCAAGCAGCTTGCTGCGGTCATACGACAAACTAAGGACTCATAGATCAACATGCAGTCTATGGACTGATATAAGTTCTTTGCACTAAATAGTTTCAAGACATTATTGACAAATATGCAAATCTCAGATTGTTTTATTAATATATTTATATTCATTTTAAAGTTTTAACTTGGTTGATTTGTATGTGATACAGTGTGTCTCTGCCATTTTAAGGCAATGACCCATTCACAATCTCCATGTTTGTGGTTTTACATTCATCATCATTATCTGTTGGTAATTTTATTGTATGTTGTAACATCAGTGATATTTTGTATTTGTATTTTGTATTTATTGAACATATTTATTATGATATTTATTCAAAATAAACTTTTTTCTTTTAACTCATGTAATTTATCATCATCCCCATATTTCATGATTGAGAAAACTGGAGTGCAACAGATGTTCTATAATGATGCTTGGATGATTTTGACTTCACAAAGAATATGGAAATACTATCTACAATTTTCTCAATATCTCAGAAAGAAGCAGAATTCTTTCAATTTCTTTTGAGAATATTTTAGCCTATCTTTCATTGCTATGGACAGACACACTGAAATGTCTTTCAACTTTCATTTTTATAATTGTTTATAAATCATAGTTGTTCATACCTGCCATGTTGAGGGAGGTTTCAGTGTGGGGGACGTGCATGATACATCTGCATGACATTGCATGACATTGCTTTCACCATGGCATTCTGGAATGACACAAGGCCCTCAGGTGAGTCATAGCAATAAGTTGTAACCAGTTGAACTATGAATGTAGAATACTTTACAGTCCATGTTTTTATCAACTTTAATTTGTAAAATGAGTTGTTTCTGTAATGACTTAGCTGACTGTCCATTGCAAGGCAGCTGTGTATTCTGACAGTATATCAATGGTGTTTCTATTTCAGGAGGAAAAGAGAATGGAAGAAGAAAGACTAGAACGTGAGAGACAGGAGAAGGAGGAGGTAAGTGACAGCCTTTCACTTCTTATAACATTAATCAACATGTCCTGTAAGCAATTGCTACATCTCCTCACTGTTACAGTTTGATCAAATGTAAACTGGAAAAGCTTTCATTCTGTTACAGTGGTGTTTGATCAAATGTAAATTGGAAAAGCTTTCATTCTGTTACAGTGGTGTTTGATCAAATGTAAATTGGAAAAGCTTTCATTCTGTTACAGTGGTGTTTAATCAAATGTAAATTGGAAAAGCTTTCATTCTGTTACAGTGGTGTTTGATCAAATGTAAATTGGAAAATCTTTAATTCCTCATTCTTGTCGGAGGTTAAAAAGTTGAATCCTTCTGAATACATTTCAACTGATGTCATTGTTGGGTTATTCAAGACTGTAGCAATTGCTTTTGATAGAGTGTTACATGTTTGAAAATTCTGAGAAAATGTTTTTTAAAATATCTTCAGTTTTTCATTTGGGTTGGTTGATTGAACTGCTGAATTTTCTCAGAATTTTTCAAAATGCGTCTGTTTTTTGTACACTCAATCTAATACTGTATGGTACATTGTCGCCTCCTTTTAACAAAAATTAAACTTTGGTTTCTTTTCACTATTACATTCAGTACTACCTTTTTTAATATTCAAATATTTGTATCCTCAATCTCCAAAATGTTTGCCCTCAAATGTTAACAAGTATGACTTAATAGTTATATGTTATTAATTTTGTTTATCTTGTCCAATTTGTCAGTAATTTGAGGCAACAATGTCATCTTTGTCACATTCTGTCTCTGCCGAATCCTTCTTTGTTTGAAATAACAACTGGATTCACTTATCGTAGAAATGTCTAGCTCCATTTTCCATCGCCATGGCTTGATATGGTCACAAGGTAAAAAAGTGATGCTTTTGTTTGTAGTAGAGATTTGGATCAATAAAATACATGAAATTTTTTAAAAAGTGTTTCGTTCAAACCAATTTTGCCATGTTGCGTAGAGAGTTGCAGTCATTCTTCTACATCAGAATATCTCATATCTTCATATGTCCACTCATCACATCAATATGATCATGTTTTATATCATCATTTTCATACTATATCATTTCATTTCAGTTTCTTTTCATCATTTTCTGTGCCATTCATTATCATTGGTTGGGATCACATTTCATACTGTTTCAAGTGAAATTCATGTCCACTTTATCGTCTTGCTCCTACATTTCGATGCCCTTGCTGTGTATGTTATGTACCCTCAAAACCGTAGGAAGTAGAATGAAATTAACACCAATGTTGAAAGTAGGAATAGACTTAATCTGACAAATCAATCATATTATCAAGTTCATATTTTAATAATTGATCTATTTTCAGGATTCTGGACATTTTACATGTCAATGTTTTGTTTCTATCTCTCACTTGATGCACCAGTGTTAGTTTACGTAATCACATGATGCACTAGATTTGCACGAGACAAATCAGCTGGGTGTAAACTGAAAAACCAGCCTATCAGCTTAAAGTATTTGATCAGCCTGTAGGGAATGACTTGCGTGGCAGCTGAACCAATGGCAGCCATGCAGGTAGGTTTGAATGTTTCCGCCATGTTTTCATCCACTGAACTATCCCTGTAGGGTTACACAGATCAGCCAGGAGATTCATTCTTAGTCCTCTCTAACACATACAAAAGCTGAAGAGATATCCGGCAACATATCTTCCATTTGGATTAACCGAAAAATACATCTGCCAAATTTATTTCTGAATATCTGTCAATTCGTTCAAATTCTAATTTTTGCCTCAAAATGTGTATAGCTGATAGAAGGTGAGAGTAAGGTGTGCAGAATGAGGTAGAATGCACCACAGGTATGTGTCTGTCTTTCTGTCAGGCGTCAGTAGCTAAGACATTGATAACATTTGAAGGTAACCTACACGGCCTGCTAGAGGCAATACATAGTGCGGGACGAAAACATGCTTGGAGTTGTGGAGATATGGTATCAATAAAAGCATGGAAATTGTGATTTGATGAGGGTATTTTCGTTGCAAGTGCGTCACGGGGATCATGTTCATAGTCAATTACTAAAAGATTTTTGGTTTTGACATTTTGGCTATTTTTGTGCAAGCCTCGCCCTGTGGACTCTTTCCTCTAGCAAGCTAGCCTAGTTACTCTGTCCATGTGCGCCTGTCACTTACACGTCACAATGGTAGTTTAGCTAGCTAATTCTACTAATACTTTGTGCAATAACCAAACTATAAACTCCTGTCTGTGATTCAGCTGCAAGCTGTTGTCTAGCTTTGGCCCATAATGCATCCCTACCTCCGAAATCTCTCATCCATTTGTTCAACACCAATTAATTCTTTTTCAGACCATAATGTATCTTTTGTCTTTCTACATGCAACTGCCCACACTATAACTTCACCTGTGTAATCCCACTTTATGTGCTTTCTTCTCAGTTGCCATCACCTCAGGGTGGGGCTTGGGGCTTCAAAAATATCTAAATTCGGAAAAAACTAATCTGTTCCCTCATCAGCGAAACATAAAAACAGTATGATAAGTGACCAAAACAGACTATGTAGTGGGTAGGTTAGGCTATGAATGGCTGCATCAAGTAGGGTGAGCTAGGTCTAGGTTTACTCAACACGAGGCTGGTGTAGGATGAATGACTGCTTACTCCATTATAAGGAGCTGTGGCTCCAGCGGCTCAATGCCGGCTCCGAGCACACTTCTTCCTCTTCGCTCGCTCGCTCACTCAGTCGCCGAGTGCTAACGTCCACCTGATTTCCCCCCAGGCCGCCCGCAGGAAGGAAGAAGAGGATAAGAAGAAGAAGGGAAAGAGGAAAGGTCTCGGGGGACTGTCACCCGAGAAGAAGAAGCTTCTCAAGGTACATTGAACCAGCCTCGTTAACCACAATTAATATTAATCCTTAATTATTCACATATACTCCAGGTTCTCTACCTTCAAATGTGTTAGGCAGTTACTGTAACCCTTTAGCTTACCTAAACATAATACTTCTTGTACTAAAACGCTCGCAATCACAGGGCTGAGAAAGGGGTACTTTAACCGCAAATTAAAACAGTTTTGTTGAGGTGAAAGTTTTATTTTGCCTGGCACTGACAAGACTTGGGCCTTTTTAAATAATGCAGAACTAAGCATTGTTTAAGTCGCCATGATGAGGCTGAAGGATGGATTGGGAAAATTATGTGAGTACAAGCTTTAAGTTCAGCTCAAGTGCACTTAACATGCAAAACAAAAACTACCCACACAAATAAAAGTATTTAAGTGCACTTAAACTATGGTCTAATAAATTGCTGTTATTCTTATCTCTGTTTTTGCTCTGGTCGTTAGTTGTGTTTACTCCCCCAGTTTGGAAGAAAATCTCACAACAGTTTCAGTATTTTGATTTTGTTTATTAAACTGTGAGTGTTTTAGTGTTAATATTTGTATTTTGATTATCATCTGTGACAGGTCACTTAAGTTGCTTACTAATTCATAATTATGCTGTTTGAATAATAATACTACAATAATAAGCTTGTAAATGTTTTAACAGAATTAATATTCTATTGTCTATAATTGTTTGCAATGTATAACTTGCTCTTGCATTAAATGCTTTTAATTTTTTTGTTGGCATGCTAATGTAACTTTATTAAATTCTCTGTAAACTCTCAATGTTTGTCCAATTGTGTTTCAACATCTACTGTTGGAAGGAGCATCAACTTGTCCAAAAATATTTGTGTAATTTCTGACATTTTTTTGTATGCTGAATTTGTACCTAAATTCTTTGAGATTGAAGAACATTTGATCCAGTGTTTGTAAGAAGCCCTATGTTGATGTTCCTGTGCAAGGCAGTGTCTGTTTGGTTGCTGGAGCCCAGAGAGCCATGTATGACAGCGTGTGTGTGTGTGTGTGTTGCAGAGGCTTATCATGCAGAAGGCTGCTGAGGACCTGAGAAACGAGGCCAAGAAGAAGGCTGAGGAGAAGGAGCAGTACATCAACGAGAGAGTGCCCATCCTCAAGACCGAGGGCATGAACCAAGGTGGGTAGCTACTCCGTATTGGGCACTCTGTGGGGACACAACTCAGAAATATGAGGCTTAGAAACTCTCTACTGCGGAGTCCTGAGGAGATCCTACCCGTACATAGAGTTATCATTGTGACGTCCATTCAAGCACATCATACTGGGAAAGTGGGTTGGTGGGTTTGATGGTGACGTGTGATGGGTGGGTTATCTGCAGGTGGGTGGTTCCTGGAATATGGCAGTGACATGTGATGGGTGGGTGGTCCTCTGGAATATGGCAGTGACATGTGATGGGTGGGTTATCTGCAGGTGGGTAGTCCTCTGGAAGATGGCGGTGACTTGTGATGGGTGGGTTATCTGCAGGTGGGTGGTCCTCTGGAAGATGGCGGTGACATGTGATGGGTGGGTTATCTGTAGGTGGGTGGTCCTCTGGAATATGGTGGTGACTTGTGATGGATGGGTTATCTGCAGGTGGGTGGTCCTCTGGAAGATGGCGGTGACTTGTGATGGGTGGGTTATCTGCAGGTGGGTGGTCCTCTGGAAGATGACGGTGACATGTGATGGGTGGGTTATCTGCAGGTGGGTGGTCCTCTGGAAGATGGCGGTGACTTGTGATGGGTGGGTTATCTGCAGGTGGATGGTCCTCTGGAATATGGTGGTGGCATGTGATGGGTGGGTTATCTGCAGGTGGGTGGTCCTCTGGAATATGGTGGTGGCAGGGGATGGTTGGTGGGTCCTGTGCAAGTGGATGGTCCTCTGGTATATGACTTTCATTTGATGGTTGGTGGGTCATCTTCAAGTAGGTGGTCCATTGGAAGATCACTGTGGCATGTCTTGGTTGGGTGGTATCATTTGCTGCAAGGTATATATCCGCACCCATCGTTAACTCATTTCATTGAAGCTCACACAGAGAGGACTGATTTGCCTAGCTTACCATTGAGTTACTTCATCATACCTCTGTCCACCTGTACTTTAGTTCTCCATGCATGAACGTGAAAACCTTCTTTATTTTGAAGAACACATTGTTGCTGCAGTCTTTCAAAGAAGTAATTTAAGAGGACATGAGTTGTGACCCTAGAACTGTACTAATGTAACTAATGAAATAAACATGCATTTCTAGCAGTTAAACGAATGTATTAGCCGACTATTGTATGAGTGAATGTATCAATATGATGTTTCTCTTGTTGCATGCTGGGACCTCAGTGTGTGAGTATTCCATGTGTGTTGCTGCCTTCCATATATGTGACATCCTCTCCTCGCAGGGGCCAATATTGGCAAACCTCAGCTGTGAAATCCAAACCTTTATTTCATTATTTCTTTCCCAGCAATTTTTGCAAGATAATCATGAGACGCCTCTATTAACATCACTGCATCATTGGCGGGGAAATTATATCATGCTGCACATAATTGTATAGCATGACTGCACATGTTTATGTTGATGCTGATAATGGGGACAGACTTGAAGCCACAGCGAGGTGCTGGCCAAACTGTGGAATTTCTTCGACAATATTGAAGAGACTGGACAGTATATGCATCTATGCTGGGCACTGGTTTACTGTTGTAGCACAATGTAGCATTGCTTAAAACACTGACACACCTCATAATATGGAGTTACTATTAAAACTGTTGGTACTAGATAGTTGTTCAAGTTGAGCCACACTTGTGTCCGTATACACCATGTCTGTCTGTTGTTGGCTATATCCGCTTCTTGGGGATTATTTGACTGAAGCCCACCAGCTTTGAAACATTGCTACCAAAACTTTTGCCTTCAGGTTCTTCATCTCCAAAGTTGAAAACTGCAAACAGTATCACAAAATAATGTCAAATGATCCTTTTTGTTTTGGAAACTAATGTAGAATATACATAAGCAAACTGAGATTAGTGACTGAACTTAACCATATATTCACTTTGTTGTCAGTAGCTCTTTATATTCAGTTAGCTGTTAGCAATTAGCAGTTAGTAGTTAGCTAGTTAGCTGAATTGTATATTTGTCAGGTGTCAGTACTGTTTTGTAAATTATTCCAAAACTTATAACCATTGAAGTTTTACAATTCTTCTCAAGAGAAAAGTAGTTTAATACTAACTGGAAGAATGCATACATTAGTTAGTGATTGGTACAACAACATCAAGTTCTGTCTTTGATTAAGCAATGCCATCTAAACCTCAACAGTTTACAAGTTGTTGATTTTGCAGGTGTTCTGTGTTGTGTATGCTGAATGTTAACTGGCGTCTGCTTGTTGCAGCTGATCTGTCTGGATTGTGTAAGACCCTTCACGACAAGGTATGCCTCCTGGAGGAGGAGGTCTACGATTGGGAGGTGAAAATCAGGAAACAAGATTTCGAGGTCAGTTTAAGTAGAACTGTTATACATTTAACAGAGAAATAAGCTTAAAATAAACAGAAGTTTTAACATGTTTTATTACATTTCAATACTATTTCCCAGTTTGCCATCAGAGACTGCTGAAGTTTCTAAAGTATTCTTATAGCATGCTGATCTTACACATTCAATTACTTGGTGTCTGATCTCTTTCAGATATTCTACATAGGCCTTTCGTACACTTGTATACCAGCATAATACTTTTATGCCATTGTAATTTTATAATGTAATATCTATTTTTATAATATGTATTGCATTTTCTTATAAATTCTTTTCAGTTGCATTAATGTTAGTACAGTACAGTTGAACATAAAAACAATTCTTGTTCTCTTGAATGTCAATTGAGACAGAATCAGATGTATGACATTATGGCTTTGATCCAATATGTATAAAAATAATTTGCCAATGCCTTCCACACCCTAGCTGATATTATCATATTATGGCATGAACGTATTTCCTAATCCAGTTAAACTTAAGCATATATTGATTGTAAATGCCATACCTGTTTCTAAATGATTCCTCTTCTATGTTGTATTAAATATTCAGTGTATCAAGACAGTTGGTATGTACCTCTGATATATAATATGTGTTATTATCTGTTCACAGATCAATGAATTAACGCTGAAGGTCAATGACACAAAGGGCAAATTGTACGTATATATATGACATCCCTTTCTGTAATATCCATGTATGTATATTTTGACAACAGCAAGGACATAACTCAGTATTTCTGTTCCACCGTTCATTGTCACTCAGATTCACTTCTTTGATAGGCATTCTAGAAGTTGAGTAGATGAAGAATGAGGACTATTTTTATTGATATACAACTTCTTTATTCCGTATAGGCGATGTTTCGACATAGATACTACTGTTGTTGTCAAGCAAGCAAGCAATTCTTCACTCAGATTTAGCCTGATGAAGCAAGATGAATGCATCCCATTTCTGATTAAGGACACTTGAATCTCAAACCTTTACATTTCAAAAAACAAATTTGATTAAATATTTTTATAAGAAAACTATTTTATTACAGTTATGACTGTACAATATATGTAAAACCATGACGATCAAACCTGTTGTAGAGATTTGTCAGTGATGCTAACTCAAGTTTTTAATTTTCAGTATCAAACCAGTTCTCAGAAAGGTTAATAAGACAGAAAGTAAACTTGCCAAATTGGATAAGAAGGAATCTCGAGATTTCCGCAGCAATCTGAAATCTACAGGCCAGAACAAGTTCGCACTGGATGAGAAAGAAGAGGTGAGTTTCTGAACAGCAGATCAAACAGCATGCTTGAATGAAAGTCCCTTGCCATCGGTATGAGTGACTGTAGGTACAGACGCTTGAGGAGCTGCTACAGCAGGTGAACAACAGTACCTTGTGTGTTACATTGTGCTGCATACAGAGTCCTAGTGCAACACAATATATGCTCAAAGGCAAAACTATCTGTAATCATTATTACATTATATTTCTGAGAAAGAAAATACTCAAATCAAGAGAGGATTGGTGTTTGATTTCACTGAATATTAACCCATATGCTTTAAAAAAAATTGTTATTTTTATACAATCAAAAATTCAAAAACGCAGATTTCTGTATTCCTTACTCAAGTGATGATGTTGTTTTATTCCCATTTGGCATATGTCAGAGTTTGAAAGGAAGGGCAGTCTGAAAGTTGCCTGTCTTCTCACCCTACTTGACAATAACACCTGGCCCTTACTTACTAGGTCTGTCGTTACAAGGGCTTTGTCATGGAAACAAGCATAATGAATCATAAATCCATTTCCTCTATATCATAATACTGATGGTTACATTTTTATAATGAATATATATATTTGATTGGAAATACTTTTGCCTTTGATTATTGAATGTCAGTGCTTATATATTATGTGTATAAGCAGTGTTTACAATATAAGTTGTGTATGTAATTACCTGACTTGATGCTAAGTGGTGTTGAGTCAACGCTCCAGGGCTACTGTCAGTAAGACAGTTGTAAGACCAGTCATATAGTTGTATGTTTCCCAGATATGAATCATCTGGTGTAGGAATTAAATATTGGTGTTAACTAATTTCTTGCAGGGAGAAGGATCAGCTAAAGTAGGTGTTAGATAAATGTGTTGCACTGTGTGGTCTAAACAGCATTCATCTCCCTATACTCTACTACTACAACAAATTAGTATCAGATCCTTCCTTGGAAGGGGTATGTTCTGTTACAATAACTGTCCCGACACCGATGTTGTTGAATGATGCCGCCCCAGAAGGCCCGACACTGTTCCTCTGTATATTTTCCTGGTGTATGAAACCTGGGCTGAACCTGCTTTCATTCTTCCGTCAAGGTCACACTTTAAGTCGATTTTATTGCTCTGTTGAAAAATACATTGATTCTACAAAAATTACTTTGAAAGAAATAACCATAACTGATATTTTAGTGTGATTGTAATGTTATTTAGAAGATATGCAGTTGCCCTAAAGATAAACTATGTTTCACACGGGAAAATATTGCATTTGCCTCCCCACACCACAGCAAATATATAACTGGAGACAATACTCTAACTACTGCTTCTGTCGTCTGACTTTCCACTATTTGTTACTATACACCAGTGTCACGAGTATGTGTGCTATTGTTGATCATACACCATGTTATACACCCACATCATACACCTGTTATACACCCACATCATACACCTATGTTATACACTCACATCATACACCTATGTTATACACCCACATCATACACCTATGTTATACACCCACATCATACACCTACATCATACACCTGTTATACACCCACATCATACACCTATGTTATACACCCACATCATACACCTATGTTATACACCCACATCATACACCTATGTTATACACCCACATCATACACCTATGTTATACACCCACATCATACACCTATGTTATACACCCACATCATACACCTATGTTATACACCCACATCATACACCTATGTTATACACCCACATCAAACACCTATGTTATACACCCACATCATCATACACCTGTTATACACCCACATCATACACCTATGTTATACACCCACATCATACACCTATGTTATACACCCATATCATACACCTATGTTACACACCCACATCATACACCTGTTATACACCCACATCATACACCTATGTTATACACCCACATCATACACCTATGTTATACACCCACATCATACACCTGTGTTACACACCCACATCATACACCTATGTTATACACCCACATCATACACCTATGTTATACACCCACATCATACACCTATGTTATACACCCACATCATACACCTATGTTATACACCCACATCACACACCTATGTTATACACCCACATCATACACCTGTTATACACCCACATCATACACCTATGTTATACACCCACATCATACACCTATGTTATACACCCACATCATACACCTGTGTTACACACCCACATCATACACCTATGTTATACACCCACATCATACACCTATGTTATACACCCACATCATACACCTATGTTATACACCCACATCATACACCTATGTTATACACCCACATCACACACCTATGTTATACACCCACATCATACACCTGTTATACACCCACATCATACACCTATGTTATACACCCACATCATACACCTATGTTATACAACCAAATCATACACCTATGTTATACACCCACATCATACACCTGTGTTATACATCCACATCATACACCTACATCATACACCATGTTATACACCCACATCATACACCTATGTTATACACCCACATCATACACCTATGTTATACATCCACATCATACATCTATGTTATACACACACATCATACACCTATGTTACACACCCACATCATACACCTACATCATACACCTATGTAATACACCCACATCATACACCATGTTATACACCCACATCATACACCTATGTTATACACCCACATCATACACCTATGTTATACACCCACATCATACACCTATGTTATACACCCACATCATACACCTATGTTATGCACCCACATCATACACCTATGTTATACACCCACATCATACGCCTTTGTTATACACCCACATCATACACCTATGTTATACACCCACATCATACACCTACATCATACACTATGTTATACACCCACATCATACACCTATGTTATACACCCACATCATACACCTATGTTATACACCCACATCATACACCTATTTTATACACCCACATCATACACCTATGTTATACACCCACATCATACACCTATGTTATACGCCCACATCATACCCCATGTTATACACCCACATCATACACCCGTATTACAGGATGTACGTTACTATTGACCTTGACCTTGACCTTACACCTAGTCATAGATCCCTGTCATGATGATGTACGGTATGTCATGACTGCTGTAGATTGTTGACAGTGATCTGTTTTCAGGAAAGCAATATCATTTTCATCCCTATTATGTCAACATGTTTCAATCTGAACGTTCCATAGATATTGCACTTCAACTTCAAGGTTTAGACTAGTGCAAACAAACAGTCGGGTAAAGTATCTACGATCAACAAATTTTCACTTCTCATCAGTTGTCAGATCACTGTTTCCCTAACAACTACTTGATGCTTTGCCCTAACAACGAACACTGTATTTTTCAGTCAAAGACACCTGACTGGCGCCAGAGTCTTAAGGGCAAGGGAGAAGGCGAAGGAGAGGAGGCACCAGCTGAGAGTTGAACTCTGTAAAATACACTACTTTATTTCGACCTGTCCTGTGTACCTACCGTGTGATCATTCTGAGCATTTCCCGTTGGGGGCAAATCTAGACTACTCTACTGGAGTCATGTGTATAGACAGCACTGGCACCTTGGTCAGCTCATCATCTATAATCTAAGTGGTGTAACAGTGTTCTGTTTGGTGTGAGCAATATCCGAGAATATTTGGTTATAACTATGCTTCAGCCATTCTGGAGATGCCAATTCACTAACCATCATAGTCCACTAGTTTCTGACCCATCATTTGTTAAGGAGTATTAATGGTTTCTTTTACAGACAAATGATATCATTGTCCAAAGTATATATTTACTGAGGAAATTTTTGCAGTTATTTTACTTTTGTTCTAGATATTTATTGAATTTGCAGATTACTGTTTAGCTTGGTATTAGGCAGTTCCCAATCTGAGCACTAGTTTGCAGATTTGCATATCAAATATCATTGCTTCTTGTGTGTGCCTACAGTATTCAGTGATGCTCCAGCATCAGAATTGAAAGTTGGGCATAGTGAAAGGTTGAGCTCTGTGATGTAGAAATGATTTATTTATAAAATTTGCCAGATGAAATACAGTCTGTATTTTGTTTCAGCCAGTAACAAGCTTGTGCCTGTGCTTAGGATGAGAGTGAAGTAAGGTGTACTTGATTTCATCAAGGACTGAAATGTGTTCAGTACTGTAGGACTTGAGCAAGGCTTGTGATGATGTTATTGATGATTAACTTTGTAATTATTATTTATTATTTCTGATATTTATTCTGCTGTCAGTCTTGGTGACTTTGTACAAAGATGACACTTGTAGTGTAGCCAGAGATGTTACCATGGTAACAAAATGTCTATTTCGTGTAGCTTCAACTGACATGACTCTTGTACATTACACAGTACTCATCTCCTCTGCTTCGATTGTCCTAGCCGATGTTCAGACTCTAGATTGCCAGAGGTAATAAAGTATTCCCATTTGGCACAGTTTGTCGGTGTTCTTCTTGTTCACTCTGACACATGGAGGTGGGGGTCTCCTTCTGGTCAGGAAATATGGTTCTTTGATTGATTCATCCTGAGATGTAGAACCATATGGCGGTTTGACTTATCATGAGAACTGACACACATGTAAATCATATGGACGTTTAACCCATCCTACACACATGTAAATCATATGGTCCTTTAACCCATCCTATAACACACATGGAAACCATATGGTCCTTTAACCCATCCTGAGATATTACACACATGGAAACCATATGGTCCTTTAACCCATCCTGAGATATTACACACATGTAAACCATATGGTCCTTTAACCCATCCTGAGATGTTACACACATGTAAACCATATGGTCCTTTAACCCATCTTGAGATATTACACACATGTAAACCATATGGTCCTTTAACCCATCCTGAGATATTACACACATGTAAACCATATGGTCCTTTAACCCATCCTGAGATATTAACCCAGCCTGAGATATTACACATGTAAACCATATGGTCCTTTAACCCATCCTGAGATATTACACACATGTAAACCATATGGTCCTTTAACCCATCCTGAGATATTACACACATGTAAACCATATGGTCCTTTAACCCATCCAACCATATGGTGTAAACTATATGGTCCTTTAACCCATCCTGAGATATTACACACATGTAAACCATATGGTCCTTTAACCCATCCTGAGATATTACACACATGTAAACCATATGGTCCTTTAACCCATCCTGAGATATTACACACATGTAAACCATATGGTCCTTTAACCCATCCTGAGATATTACACACATGTAAACCCATCCCATGGTCCTTTAGAGGTTACCCATCCTGAGATATTACACACATGTAAACCATATGGTCCTTTAACCCATCTTGAGATATTACACACATGGAAACCATATGGTCCTTTAACCCATCCTGAGATATTACACACATGTAAACCATATGGTCCTTTAACCCATCCTGAGATATTACACATATGGTCCTATGTGTAAACCATATGGTCCTTTAACCCATCCTGAGATATTACACACATGTAAACCATATGGTCCTTTAACCCATCCTGAGATATATACACACATGTAAACCATATGGTCCTTTAACCCATCCTGAGATATTACACACATGGTCCTTTAACCAGCCTGAGATATTACACACATGTAAACCATATGGTCCTTTAACCCATCCTGAGATATTACACATGTAAACCATATGGTAAACCATATATGGTCCTTTAACCCATCCTGAGATAACACATGTAAACCATATGGTCCTTTAACCCATCCTGAGATATTACACACATGTAAACCATATGGTCCTTTAACCCATCTTGAGATATTACACACATGTAAACCATATGGTCCTTTAACCCATCCTGAGATATTACACACATGTAAACCATATGGTCCTTTTAACCCATCCTGAGAAACCATATGGTCCTTTAACCCATCTTGAGATATTACACACATGTAAACCATATGGTCCTTTAACCCATCCTGAGATATTACACACATGTAAACCATATGGTCCTTTAACCCATATTGAGATCTTACACTAATGTAAACCATATGGTCCTTTAACCCATCCTGAGATGTTACACACCTGGAAACCATATGGTCAATTAACCTGTCCTAAGTTATAACACCATATGGTCACCTGTCCTGAGATATGGAAGTGTAGAACCATGGTGCTGTGTAACTTGCTCTGTGGTACAACAAACATGTAGATCAGTATGTTTGTTTGACCTGTTTGCTCTGTCCAGAAATAGTTGCTTAACCTTTCCTGAGATTTGAGCAAAATGAGTACAGTCAATATGAACAGTTACCTGAGGTATGGACCCATTTTGTGAACAATACGGTTCCTTGTCCAGAACAGAGATGTGAGTCAGGTGGATTCAACTACTCTGAACTGATTTCAAATGTCAAACCCTATAGACAAAGAGAAAGAGAAATTTGAAACCTCTGCCTCACCAATCAGTTCAGATCGTTCTCTTAAGCCATATTGGGTATCTTATGGAGGTAGGTTGGCATACACCTGAGGCATGGGTCTGAGGGTACAGATGCACCATGGATGTTATATAGGCAGCACACATCAACAAAGTAGCTTCCAAGATTTTAACTTGCCAGTAAGATATTTACACTGTTATGGGTTAACAAAATACAGTACAACCAGAAATTATTGAGAATTTAAAGATTGAATTTTTTATATTTTTTTCACTCATTACTCACGTATTAAATGTAAATATTATCAGAACATAACTCCAGATTCAAAGACAGGTGAACAGTTAGTATTTTGTCAAGTCACCATGCGCAGCAATGCAGGCTTCAATGCGGCGGGCATGCATACTACTGATCAAAGAAGTTAGAAAGGCGTGGTCCATGCTGTCTCAATATCAGACCACCTCTTCTTTCATTTCAGCAATATTTGTCAGATTTTGCTTATTGACACTTTCCTTCATAAGTCCCCAAACATTTTCTATTGGGTTTAGGTCAGGGCTATAGCTTGGCCAATCTAATAATGTCATATTTTGGGTCCGAAACCAGGCCTGTGAATGTTTTGAACGATGTTTTGGGTCGTTGTCCTGCTGGAAAAGCCAAAGATTTCCATAGAACACGTGAGCAGATGGAAGTAAATGTCCCTCGAGAATATCTGTATACCGCTCACTGTTCATATTCCCTTCAAATACACAGAAGGGCGTTGCCCCTAACACAGATATGCCACCCCACACGTTAAATTTCGGACTGTACTTTGGGCGCTGATACAAAGGTTTTTCAGTTTGTTTGGTCCAGAATTTCAGTGTATTAGAAAAAAGCCACACAGAACTTTCATCTGAGAAAATCACATTGTCCCAGTTAAAATGTCAATGCTGTAAGTATCAGTTCAACCTTAGCTCCTTTTGTTCAGGTTTCATGATCGGTGATGGAATTCCTCGACTTTTCTGCCAACCCATTGCATGCAGCTCAGTTCTAATTGTCTCCTTACAGACAGCCACAGTTCCTCTATCAAACATATCCAGCCTTAAGTTTTCTAAACTCCTACGTTTGTTTTTAGAAACAAGAATACCAAGCCACCTCCTGTCACCGACAGTCAATTTTCTGGGCCTCCCTGCGCCTCCCTGGTGCTCAATGCCATATCCATTTGCAATATTATTCAAAACACGATAAACAGTGGACACAGGGATACCTGTTCTACTTGAAATCACTTTAGCTGATCTGATGTCCCTGTTATAATACTCTAAAATCAACTTCCTCTTCTCTAAATCATCCATACTGAGGATCACTGAAAATGCCGTCTGCTAGCAAGTAAACAAAGGGGGATAACTCTTCACAAACTAATGAAAAAGGATTGACGGAATTGTCTCTCTTGAATGAAACCAAGCACTTGATAGCTGGTCAAGGTTGTTTATACTAGAAATCCAATTAAACATATTCCTAAAATTCTCAATAATTTCTGGTCATACTATATATGTTAAAAAACACCCCATATTGCAGTCAGCAAAATGTCAGTGGTATGTCAATCTGTAAATAATCCAGTCTGGACCAGATGAATGTGGATTAAACAGTGTCAAACAGTGATGCACTGCAGGCACGTACGCAGGCACACACACGCACACACACATACTCACAGAGCCACATCTCAGAGAGAGAGAGAGAGAGAGAGAGAGAGAGAGAGAGAGAGAGAGAGAGAGAGAGAGAGAGAGAGAGAGAGAGAGAGAGAGAGAGAGAGACAGACAGACAGACAGACAGACAGACAGACAGACAGACAGACAGAGACGGAGAGACACCACTTGATTCTTGGGTTGTCTGGCTAAAGAGTGCTGCACTACACACACACACACACACACTCACACACATCCCAGTTGATTCTTTGGTTGTTTGGTTAAACAACATTGATTTAACCAGACCAGACTCAAAGATATGGTGAATTTACTCAGATGTATGGAATATCTAACAAAATTTACCAGACCATGGGGCTGACTTGCTGTAAATTTAGACAGTCCGTCAGAAATCTAGCCCGTCTCGCGCGGTCGGACGGGCCTTATTTCATACACTGGGACTATGAGTACAAACACACACACACACACACACACACACACACAAACACACCAGTTGATGCTTGGGTTGTCTGGTTAAACAGTGCTGCACTACACGCACGCACGCACGCACGCACGCACGCGCGCACACACACGCGCCCACCATCCATATGGCACTGTAGTTCACATCGTCAGTGTACATACATCTTGGTTGACTGTTGACATTCTCTCCAGGCATTGGAAGGTGAATCTAGAAGTAACATTAATTGGGTTCTTCTTCTTGATATCACAATATACGAGTGAGTTTAGTTTTATACGCTACTTTTAGCAATATTCCACCAATATCACGGCGGAGGACACCAGAAATGTGCTTCACACATTGTACCCACGAGGGGAATCGAACCCGAATCTTCGTCATGAAAACCTGTTCAATAAACTATTTTATTAAACCCCCACTAAAAACTGTTAAGGTACAGATATATTCTCCAGCACATTACATTTTTTGAATACAGTATTGCTAACTTAATAATATTGCTTGAAAGTTTATATATTGGTTTAAAAAGTAGTCCAGAAAAGGAACACACCATGTGGCATAATGTGGTTTGTTTTATATGCGAGATGGCCTCCAGGGTAAACAATACATGCAAGGTGTGCAGGTTGTTTGAATGAGCTTGAAGCTCCAGTCATATGTCAAAAGTGCCCTACAGGCAATGAAACTACTTCAGTCAGAAGGCCAGCCTCGGTTGGTACACGCTCCAGCAACCACACGGATAAAGCTTGCTGTCAAAGGAAATTAAGATGCATTGTATTTTTTGACAACCAAGGCAAAACTGAATCTATACTCAACACCTTTCATTTCAGACAGGAATTATTAGCGACTGGAGAAACAACACTATCTCCTACCAAACCTGGAGCTAGGATGGCACACTCCCAATGATTTGTTTGTGTGTTTTTTTGGTTAACCCACACTGAGCAATAATCCAGCTACATGTATGTGACGGCGGTATGTAATTAATCGAGTCTGGACAATACAGTGATCAACAACACGAGCATCGATCTGCGCCATTGGGATACGATGACATGCGTCAACCAAGTCAGCGAGCCTGACCACCCGATCCCGTTAGTCGCCTCTTACCACAAGCATGGGTTGTACCAATGAGGCATCACTCTCAATGAGTTGACCGTCATGCAACCATGGCTACTGGGAACCTGTTCTTCGTATTTCATACGGCGGCCAATCAGTAACGACACGATAAGACAGCAAACGAAAATGTTCACAATTACACGTGTGTAGTTGATTATTAACTGAAGGGTCAGTAAAATCCTCACTTATGTCCCGTCACCCTGCAACTGACGCAAATCTTTGTATACTCTACATGTACTTTCCCCTGTTCCCCACTTCAGTCTACATGTACTTTCCCCTGTCTCTGTAACAGTCTACATTTACTTTCTCCTGCCCCTACTACAGGTCTACTCAGCCTCCCTCCCTCCTTCCGTACGCACGCGCGTGCATGTATCTATATATTTCATTACTGCTGAATTCACAGTCTATGTGGCCATACAATCACTTTGTAGTTCACAATATTGTCCCAGGTTACCTCCCCCAGAGGCATGCGTACCACATTGCATTACCCTGGTCGGGCAAACTGTGACATCTCTTCCGGCATACCTCACTTTACTTTGACTACACGTGGTTGACAACGTGGACCCATGTATCGACACACGCCTGCATGTGCCTCTCCGGACACATTGGTCATCAGAAGTAGACCACGGACCATCGGCATATATCGCAAACACTTCATCGGTAATGATTGCGTATGTGAAAGGGTCGTCATTTTACCTCGCGGACACCTGGAAACGCCTCCAGCAAGTGTGTAGGTACACTGTAAAGGTCCGGTAGGGTAGCCCAGTGGTAAAAGTGTTGGCTCGTCACACCGAAGACCCGCCTTCGATTGTCCAGCGGAGGACAGTCAGGTAAAAGTACAAATTATAGACTCCCAGATAGCATTCGGACGTTGGCCCACCGTTGGCAATGTTGGCAAAACCATTGCCAACGTTGGGCCAACGACTGAATGCTATCTTGGCTGTAGAGGGGACGGTGTACCTACACACTGGTTGGAGGCGTTTCCTGGTGTGTGTCCACGAGGTACAATGTCGACCCTTTCACATACGCTATCATTAACGATGAAGTGTTGGTGATATATGCCGATGGTCCTTTTCAATTTCAAAGGAATTATTTTTTCTATGAAAATAACATTTTCAGAAACTAAGTCTAGTCCACGTTGGTACAATTCTTGGTGTCCCTATGATGAAATGAGGCCATCTGCAATACTATTGTGTAAAGTGGCAGCAATTTTACAAAAGGCTGGAATAACGCAAAACACCTATCACACACTGCAGCTGAAGCTGAATATATATAATTTTGATAGTAATAAATAAACCCATTAAAACTGAAAAGGAGCTTCAGAACCTGAGGAAATCTAGACTTGCTTCATTTTAAGGCTTTGGCAGTGCAGGGAGGGCTAGGCTAGTACGTAAATATGAGGTTCAGGGACTGTGTAGACTTATTAGACTAACGCTTAGTCCCTGAATATATATGATTGTAACAAATAAACCCATTTAAATTGAAAAGGAGTGAGTTGAGAGATTCAGGGTAAATCTAGACTTGCTTCATTTAGGGCTTTAGCAATGCAGGGAGGGCTATACAGACAAAACTGTAGCCAACCTAACCCCGCGTTCAGGTGGGGCGATACACGTGATTGTGGGATGACAGTTGTAAGTTGACGGTGCATCTACACTGCATACAGACGCTGACCATACCTAGCAGTGCACTAGTCAGCGGTACAGCATACAGACGCTGACCATACAGACTAGTCAGCGGTACAGCATACAGACCATACCTAGCAGTGCACTAGTCAGCGGTACAGCGGTACAGCATACAGACGCTGACCATACCTAGCAGTGCACTAGTCAGCGGTACAGCATACAGACGCTGACCATACCTAGCAGTGCACTAGTCAGCGGTACAGCATACAGACGCTGACCATACCTAGCAGTGCACTAGTCAGCGGTACAGCATACAGACGCTGACCATACCTATACCTAGCGGTAGTGCACTAGTCAGCGGTAGCATACAGACGCTGACCATACCTAGCAGTGCACTAGTCAGCGGTACAGCATACAGACGCTGACCATACCTAGCAGTGCACTAGTCAGCGGTACAGCATACAGACGCTGACCATACCTAGCAGTGCACTAGTCAGCGGTACAGCATACAGACGCTGACCATACCTAGCAGTGCACTAGTCAGCGGTACAGCATACAGACGCTGACCATACCTAGCAGTGCACTAGTCAGCGGTACAGCATACAGACGCTGACCATACCTAGCAGTGCATACCTAGTCAGCGGTACAGCATACAGACGCTGACCATACCTACTAGCAGTGCACTAGTCAGCGGTACAGCATACAGACGCTGACCATACCTAGCAGTGCACTAGTCAGCGGTACAGCATACAGACGCTGACCATACCTAGCAGTGCACTAGTCAGCGGTACAGCATACAGACGCTGACCATACCTAGCAGTGCACTAGTCAGCGGTACAGCATACAGACGCTGACCATACCTAGCAGTGCACTAGTCAGCGGTACAGCATACAGACGCTGACCATACCTAGCAGTGCACTAGTCAGCGGTACAGCATACAGACATTCAAGAGATCCATGCTTGAAGAAGTGAGTTGTATGAGTGCTAACATAGACAAATCTGCATTAAACATAATGTAATATATTTCGCGGAAATCAGAGGTTAAACTGGGAACCGGCGTTTCTAAACACATCCTGTGAAGTCAAATTATGTGAAACATCAGTTATTTCTATACAAATGAGAGGAAACGCGGAAGAGCCCAGGCTGTAGACAGGCTGCACGTGCACAGATGTTCCGGTAGAGATGACAGTGCAGCACACTTACTGCGGCAATCATTTCATTAGTGGGAGACGTGTTTCCAGATTCCACTGGGTCTGTGTCAGTCGTGCGGCCAACGCTCTGAGCGCTACATTTCACAATATCGGGGCTTGGTGCTCAGTGCATGGCTACCTGCAGACTAACGCTTAGTTTCTGAAAATACATTATTTTGAAAGAAACAAATTCAGAACCCAAGGGAAAGGTAAACTTGCTTCATTTCAGTGTTACAGGTAGGCTGGGCGGCAAGGAAACCTGCATTGCTGTTGAAGTGCTTGAGAGAGTGAGTGAGTGAGTTTAGTTTTACGCCGCACTCAGCAATATTCCAGCTATATGGCGGCGGTCTGTAAATAATCGATTCTGGACCAGACAATCCAGTGATCAACAGCATGAGCATCGATCTACGCAATTGGGAACCGATGACGTGTGTCAACCAAGCCAGCGAGCCTGACCACCCGATCCCGTTAGTCGCCTCTTACGACAAGCATGGTTTACTGAAGATCAATATCCTAACGAGGACCTTCACGGGTATGAGGTGCTGGAGAGATGACATGTTTTATATAGAGTGTTATGTTGTAAGAGAGTGAGCTGTGTTTAGCGAGCAATGGTTCAATCATGTTACGCCCTTTCAGCTTAATGTGGGAGGAAGTACAGATTAGCAAAGATTCTGACAATTAACACTTGGGTGAAATCTTTGACACACCTGTCTAAACAAGTATTCCAATGCGGTGATCTTGGATTCAAACTCAAGGTCATCGGATTCTTACATATCTAAGGGACGCAACTCAGACAACTACAACTAATTAAACGATCGTGCCAATCGTAGACTCGCTGGACAGAAGACACGGATCGTGTACGTGGTCTATATTGCCTTGTTGCAAAATGAACTTCAATATATACATGCTCAATGTATTCACAACATTTAGATAATACCCAAGGTAAACATAATAACATATTTGCAGAACAAAAACTATGATCAGTACTTAATTACTGAACTGCATTATGGAAAAGATACAGATGCATAACAAAAATATACTGATGAGAAATGTATCGTAACACCTACGGTTTTTAGCCCCCAAATAGACATATATATGCATATTATACCTAACTTATGTCTGTTTGGATGATTATTTCGACCCTTCGGTCGCACCTTGCATTGGTTTTAGATATGCACGTGCTACGAACAAAGGCGATACGTGCTGCTTATTGAATTGGAGCATTGGAACAAGCCCTCAATCAAGAATGAAACAATACATCAACGTTAAATTCAACATCAGAAACATTAAATGTGTGTGTGAGAGATGCCGGAATCTTGATAATAACCGCCTGTCATACGGCCGTAGTTATCGGCAGTACAAATAAGGTCAATTTGTTGTCGTGTTTGCTTCTCTGAATTAACTACAGTTTTTCTTTCTTTTTGCATTTAGAATTGTCATTCAATTATTCCTTATTGGTTAATTTATCCAGATAGTTAGGTAAATTGAGTTTGGATAAGTTCCTTTGCTGTGGTTAATGGTAACATACTGATCCTTTGAAAAATAATGGGTGTTGCGATACTTTTTTCCATGTATATGTGCCTAGTATATACTCCTCAGCATAGGTGGCACCTCATCCTCTGTGGCTGACATAATTCTGTTATGACGAATACTCTGATCCCATTCGCTTCCATGCTTCACTTCCCTGAGTTCCATGCTAGAAACAGTCGTTCAGTCATCGTACAGTGATTTGCGCGAGAGATCTTCAGGGGCGGAGCGTCTGAAATGGAGACGACACATCCCAAATAAAACTGAAGTAGCAACACCTCACCAGGAGGAAGCCTTATAGACCACAGGGATCTAGGGACCAGCGTCGGTGTGTGGATCTCGGAGGGGATTATACTGAACAATTTTCTCGCAACCTACTCTATCAAAGTGGTCCGTGATTGTTAGACTCAGAACCTTTCAGCCATCCCCTGTAGAATACCCTGGATATTCAAGGATGTTAACGCTTGAAAACAAAACAAAATGAAAGACAATAAACGACCCACTGGGAAGTTTTCAGTGTATATGTGTAAATGGTGTGTTTATGCGATTTCTTTGAGAAACAAGAACTACTGCGGCCTTGTATATAGACTGCTTATCTCTCCTTCCACCACCACCCCACCCCCACACCACCCCACCCATCCCCGGGAGATACCCATCTGTCAGTTCAGAGGTGATGTGCGTTGATCTGTGAGTGTCTTCATGCAACCAGCTACCTACCACACACCAGGATTATGGACACGTATCCTTGGAAGCAGGAGTCAAAGATAATTTGATGCTTAAATGACGTAACCAAGTTATTTTCGAGTTGTCACTTGAGATAGTGTATAACCTTGTATACGTCTGCGTTTGTAAATCTGTAAGAAATTGACATCTCGTTTGCTCCTATAAATTGCTTACCATTGCATTGGTTGATCGGAATCGTGAAGAAACAAATGCTAAATCACTCAGCTGTGTATGACACATTAACGACATTTGTAGGGGCAGGGCCTTGCTCACACATTGCAGTTAACCTTCGTCTAGATTTAATCAGGTGGTATATGAAGTAGAAGGAGTATCAGTCTGTGGTGGCTGGTCACTTAACAACTGATGTTTGCAGTATAAAGTATAAAGAGTATCAGTCTGTGGTGGCTGGTCACTTAACAACTGATGTTTGCAGTATATAGTATCAAGAGTATCAGTCTGTGGTGGCTGGTCACTTAACAACTGATGTTTGCAGTATCAAGAGTATCAGTCTGTGGTGGCTCGTCACTTAACAACTGATGTTTGCAGTATCAAGAGTATCAGTTTGTGGTGGCTGGTCACTTAACAACTGATGTTTGCAGTATCAAGAGTATCAGTCTGTGGTGACTGGTCACTTAACAACTGATGTTTGCAGTATCAAGAGTATCAGTCTGTGGTGACTGGTCACTTAACAACTGATGTTTGCAGTATCAAGAGTATCAGTCTGTGGTGACTGGTCACTTAACAACTGATGTTTGCAGTATCAAGAGTATCAGTCTGTGGTGGCTGGTCACTTAACAACTGATGTTTGCAGTATCAAGAGTATCAGTCTGTGGTGGCTGGTCACTTAACAACTGATGTTTGCAGTATCAAGAGTATCAGTCTGTGGTGGCTGGTCACTTAACAACTGATGTTTGCAGTATCAATAGTATCAGTCTTTTGTGACTGGAATGTACTACAAGATGTTGATTCCGGAATGTTCTGACTCATAGTGTATTGTAGAATTTTCTAGGCTTTTTCTTTTGTATATATAAGGGGAGCTAGTTATTGTTCCCCTCATCACATCTCAAGTTACCAGAAGACCAGCATTGTGTAATGATCACTATACTCTGGAAAGTTCGCCTTCTTCACTTGCAAGCTGAATTACCATGAGGTGAATACTACCATTACTGTCTCTATTGCTGTAATCACTGCTCTGGTGGTACATTTACAACTGAATGTTTACTGTCTCTATTGCTGTAATCACTGCTCTGGTGGTACATTTACATCTGAATGTTTACTGTCTCTATTGCTGTAATCACTGCTCTGGTGGTACATTTACATCTGGATGTTTACTGTCTCTATTGCTGTAATCACTGCTCTGGTGGTACATTTACATCTGAATGTTTACTGTCTCTATTGCTGTAATCACTGCTCTGGTGGTACATTTACATCTGGATGTTTACTGCCTCTATTGCTGTAATCACTGCTCTGGTGGTACATTTACATCTGAATGTTTACTGCCTCTATTGCTGTAATCACTGCTCTGGTGGTACATTTACATCTGGATGTTTACTGCCTCTATTGCTGTAATCACTGCTCTGGTGGTACATTTACATCTGGATGTTTACTGTCTCTATTGCTGTAATCACTGCTCTGGTGGTACATTTACATCTGGATGTTTACTGTCTCTATTGCTGTAATCACTGCTCTGGTGGTACATTTACATCTGGATGTTTACTGTCTCTATTGCTGTAATCACTGCTCTGGTGGTACATTTACATCTGAATGTTTACTGTCTCTATTGCTGTAATCACTGCTCTGGTGGTACATTTACATCTGGATGTTTACTGTCTCTATTGCTGTAATCACTGCTCTGGTGGTACATTTACATCTGAATGTTTACTGTCTCTATTGCTGTAATAACTGCTCTGGTGGTACATTTACATCTGGATGTTTACTGTCTCTATTGCTGTAATCACTGCTCTGGTGGTACATTTACATCTGGATGTTTACTGTCTCTATTGCTGTAATCACTGTTCTGGTGGTACATTTACATCTGAATGTTTACTGTCTCTATTGCTGTAATCACTGCTCTGGTGGTACATTTACATCTGGATGTTTACTGTCTCTATTGCTGTAATCACTGCTCTGGTGGTACATTTACATCTGGATGTTTACTGCCTCTATTGCTGTAATCACTGCTCTGGTGGTACATTTACATCTGGATGTTTACTGCCTCTATTGCTGTAATCACTGCTCTGGTGGTACATTTACATCTGGATGTTTACTGCCTCTATTGCTGTAATCACTGCTCTGGTGGTACATTTACATCTGGATGTTTACTGCCTCTATTGCTGTAATCACTGTTCTGGTGGTACATTTACATCTGGATGTTTACTGTCTCTATTGCTGTAATCACTGCTCTGGTGGTACATTTACATCTGGATGTTTACTGTCTCTATTGCTGTAATCACTGCTCTGGTGGTACATTTACATCTGAATGTTTACTGTATCTATTGCTGTAATCACTGCTCTGGTGGTACATTTACATCTGGATGTTTACTGTCTCTTTATTGGGTACTGCCATAGTGATGCGCTTGCACTGATTTGTGAATTTAGTAAATTTTAGAATACAGCACACTTTTGTTTGTTGGTTGGTTTCACACTACAGTTCTTTTGTGGATCGATTCCTGGATATATTCAGTATTCCAGATTTCAGTGTGTGGTGACTAGTAATGTAACATGATATATTCGGTATGGCGAGTGTCAGTGTGTGTTGACTAGTAATGTAACATGATATATTCAGTATGGCGAGTGTCAGTGTGTGTTGACTAGTAATGTAACATGATATATTCAGCATGGCGAGTGTCAGTGTGTGTTGACTAGTAATGTAACATGATATATTCAGTATGGCGAGGGTCAGTGTGTGTTGACTAGTAATGTAACATGATATATTCAGTATGGCGAGTGTCAGTGTGTTGACTAGTAATGTAACATGATATATCCAGCATGACGAGTGTCAGTGTGTGTTGACTAGTAATGTAACATGATATATCCAGCATGACGAGTGTCAGTGTGTGTTGACTAGTAATGTAACATGATATATTCAGTATGACGAGTGTTAGTGTGTGTTGACTAGTTATGTAACGTGATATATTCAGTATGACGAGTGTCAGTGTGTGGTGACTAGTAATGTAACGTGATATATTCAGTATGACGAGTGTCAGTGTGTGGTGACTAGTAATGTAACATGATATATCCAGCATGACGAGTGTCAGTGTGTGTTGACTAGTAATGTAACATGATATATTCAGCATGGCGAGTGTCTGTGTGTGTTGACTAGTAATGTAACGTGATATATTCAGTATGGCGAGTGTCAGTGTGTGTTGACTAGTAATGTAACATGATATATTCAGTATGGCGAGGGTTAGTGTGTGTTGACTAGTAATGTAACATGATATATCCAGCATGACGAGTGTCAGTGTGTGTTGACTAGTAATGTAACATGATATATCCAGTATGACGAGTGTCAGTGTGTGTTGACTAGTAATGTAACATGATATATCCAGCATGGCGAGTGTCTGTGTGTGTTAACTAGTAATGTAACGTGATATATTCAGTATGGCGAGTGTCAGTGTGTGTTGACTAGTAATGTAACATGATATATTCAGTATGGCGAGTGCCAGTGTGTGTTGACTAGTAATGTAACATGATATATTCAGTGTATGATATATCCAGCGAGTGTCAGTGTGTGTTGACTAGTAATGTAACATGATATATTCCAGGTATGGCGAGTGTCAGTGTGTGTTGACTAGTAATGTAACATGATATATTCAGGTATGGCGAGTGTCAGTGTGTGTTGATTAGTAATGTAACATGATATATTCAGTATGGCGAGTGTCAGTGTGTGTTGACTAGTAATGTAACATGATATATTCAGTATGGCGAGTGCCAGTGTGTGTTGACTAGTAATGTAACGTGATATATTCAGTATGACGAGTGTCAGTGTGTGTTGACTAGTAACCCACCAGCATGGTGTCTGGTACCAGGGATACCAGATCCTGTCTGTTAGGGGGCGTCACTCTCTCAAGCATTCTCCCTGCACCTATACCATCAGATCCCCTTGTGTGTAACATGTCAAAATGTCGCGTATCTTCACCGCACAGTTGGAGGTACTGCGATACTTGTTTACGTGAGATTATAGGAGCCAACTTAGACAGATACCTTGAATACATCATTATTATCGGATGATGTCAGTGTTTGGTATTGCAGCATGCCATTATCGTAACTTGTTCGCGTGTACCATGTGACGAGTTAAACACACAGGCGACAAGCGATAACTTTTTGCATTCAAGCCTGGCACTTCTACAACACATCATACGCAAATAAAAACGGGAATACGAAATATAAACAGTGGACAAAAAGGCAGCTCAAATGCCAGCCAGCAAAATATACGTGTCTAATATAAACACATATATCATATTTTCATTTAGTTTGGAATATAATAACCTCAGTTGACTTTGACCGATAGAAGAGTGAACACCCTGCCTGCCATTCAGTGAGGAGCAATGCTCTAGCTCCTGGGAGAAGCAGAAGGCTTGGTGTTGATGAGTTCTGCTTCAGATGAAGTAATGACTTTGGGTAATATGTGGAAGAAGAAAAAGCATCTACTATATTTGTTCACATTTATATCCCTTTGAAGTTGAGGCATCTCTGTAAATTAAACCACGCAAGACTGAGTGACGAATGAATATCTATAATGAATAATGAAGCTTTATCACCCTTATGGGGACGGAAATCCTGGAAATTGATTCCAGTAAGGTTCCCAGAGAATTATAATTGCCTGATTGGGTAATTCTTGCCCATTGCTTTATCCCATTTGAATGTCTACGAAACAGCCACGAACTAATTGAAGATGAAGTCATTCATGATGACTTACCACAGAAATACTGATGTTATCGGGAAACCAATTTTCATCGACACGAGACAGGTAAAACGCTGCACCTTTCAACACGTGCCTCAATAACAACTCATGATATCAGTTACAGATGTGTTACAGACATGTCATCTGAAACATTGGACAAATGTTGATTTGAATTGTGCATACCTGCTGTAACACGTTTCCCTGGGTCTCTGTATTCCCCCATGTTCCTCTTTCCCCGTGTATACCTGCTGTAACAGGTTTCCCTGGTTCGATGTACACGTGCTCATAGATGGTCCTCTAGATCAGTGTATACCTACTGTAGCATGGTCCTATAGGCCGGTGTATACGTACTGTAACATGGTCCTCCAGGCCAGTCTATACCAACTGTAACATGGTCCTGTAGGTCGGTGTATACCTGCTGTAACATGGTCCTGTAGGCCCGTGTATACCTGCTGTAACATGGTCCTGTAGGCCCGTGTATACCTGCTGTAACATGGTCCTGTAGGCCCGTGTATACCTACTGTAACATGGTCCTCTAATCTTGTGTATACCTGCTGTAACATGGTCCTCTTGGAATCTACTTTATTTGGTACTCTAATCAGGTGTATTGCTTCTGTAACACGTTCCTCCAAACAAATCCTGTTGACTGCAATCTAATCAAAAGCGCTGTCAGCTTCCGCCCAAGAGGATTAGTGTGCCATAAAGCACATCCCCTTACATCGTGTAACCCCTTAACTGGTGTTGCGACGTGTAGGATGTTTACTCGGCAGAATAATTGATATGCCAGAACCAGCGTATATATATTGTGGCTGTATGCAGGAGGCTGGTGGGTTTCTGTATCGCGGTCATCAGGAAAGTCTGTTGAAAATCGTATCTATTTCCACTACGAAAGGCCAGAGAGGTTTAGCGAGGATTTATGACGCTCGTTTTGTCAAAGTGGCGTTGGCGGGATTAGGGTTTGCGTCATAAAATCTCGTTAAACGATCGCTCATATCGCCGTAGTACATACAGATGATGGTGGAGAGCTCTAGCATCTTAGCAACAAAGTTGGAAACAAAGTGCTTCCCACTTGATGAGGAAGGCTTCTGACGGACTGACCTGTATTGACAGGCCGTCTTGTGTACGTGGCTGAAATGTTCAGAGCCTAACCTCACGGTCTGCGTTGGGTCGGGTTGGTTGTGGAGTAGTTTTCAACTTAATGCCCTCCGAGAACAACATGGCAACGATGCTGTAGTGCCGTGGTGGAGTAGTTGGTGGCGTAAACATTCCTTCTCCACTTTCTGGAAGAGATGAAAATTCAACAAGGCTCAATCTGGTGAATCAGAGGATGTTCAATGCGTGTAAAGCCACAGACACGCACTGCAGACTTGCATACAGGTGCATTGTCCTGGTGGAAGCAGTCACCTTTAGGAGTGATACATTTGCGCAGTTGGACATGTAGATTAGCGTGAAACCCACGAGTAAGGGTAACTGACAATCACAGGTTTCTGGCGTGCCCAAGGGACGCAACTCAGCACAACGAACCGTTGCGATTTAGACGACCAAATAGACAGCCTGACTCCCTGACACAGAGAATAAATAAAAAGGAGATTAACTCAAGTCTTGACTCTTGAATGACTGGGCAAGTCAAGATTGCCTCCTGAATTTGTGAATTGTTCCAGGTTACTTTTCTGCTGTATTTATTTTTGTTGCTACATGTGTGTATTTGTAAGTAAGATAATTTATGGGACAAAATGTCGACTTACCAAAAACATAATGTTGAAGACAAAATCACAAACCTTTACATTAAAGTTACTAATACTTTAAGACGAATGAATGTATTAGTCTTACAAAGTTTCAGATTCAACTTCTCTGGCACATTGTACATGCGGGGTTCATGACCAAGTCTGCACATGGAATGCACGTGTGTTATTGAGCCATGCATATTGTTCGGTCATATGACAATAGGAATTAAAGAGGGTCATCGTTGCCCTATCCTAGTTGTGTATGTATGTGAAGCATCTATTCTCTTCCCCTCTTCCTCCTCTTTCCCCCCAGGGGCGGTGGGGTAGTCTAGTGGTTAAAGCGTTGGCTCGTCACGCCGAAGACCCGGGTTCGAATCCCCACAAGGGTACAATGAGTGAAGCCCATTTCTGGTGTCCTCCGCCGTGATATTGCTGGAATATTGCTAAAAGCGGCGTAAAACCAAACTCAGTCAGTCAGTCCTCTTTCCCCCCTGTGAGTTTCTCCTTGTCCCACCAAGTGGCCAGTAATTGTTAGATGAGCTGGTGAAAGCCTTCAGTGACGGGCAGCGTTCCTCACCACGAGATGCACGTGCGCCGACATCGATCGTGCGCGACAGCTAGTGCAAGAATTGCTAACTAATTAAACTAAAGCCCGAAACATTGCCGTCGTTTACAGCTATCTGGGTGATGAGTCACCGTAACATCGTTAAATTCTTTTACTTGGGCCTCGCAATGAAAATTTATTTCCTTTGTTCGTGTTGGCATCTCAACTCTTCTGCCCGGACTGGGTACTAAGTCTCCAGGAACAGTTGGCGTTCTCCCCACTCCTCTTCTGGCATTTAGGTGAACATCACACGTAACATCCGCGTACTTCATTTAGTTTAACGTATAACTCGAGTAATTAAGTCGACCATTAGCCTGAATCACGTCAACACTTCACTTGATTGAAGGATTGGCCTCTAACAGCAGCAACCTGTCTGAAAACTACTACCTGCCATCATAGAAAACAGCGTATCTAGCACCTGCCATCATACAAAACAACATATCTAGCACCTGCCATCATACAAAACAGCATATCTAGCACCTGGAACCATATACATGTATACAAGCATATCTATCCCTCCGATCATACGAAACAGCATATCTAGTCCTCCAATCATACGAAACAACATATTTAGCCCCCGATCATACGAAACAGCATATCTAGCCCTACGATCACACGAAACAACATATTTAGCCCCTGATCATACGAAACAGCATATCTAGCCCTCCGATCATACGAAACAGCATATCTAGCCATCCAATTGTACAAAACAGCATATCTAACCTTCCAATTGTACAAAACAGCATATCTAGCCCTCCGATCATACGAAACAGCAAATCTAGCCTTTCAGTTGTACAAAACAGCATATCTAGCCCTCCGATCATACGAAACAGCAAATCTAGCCTTTCAGTTGTACAAAACAGCATATCTAGCCCTCCGATCATACAAAACAGCATATCTAGCCCTCCGATCATACGAAACAGCAAATCTAGCCTTTCAGTTGTACAAAACAGCATATCTAGCCCTCCGATCATACGAAACAGCAAATCTAGCCTTTCAGTTGTACAAAACAGCATATCTAGCCCTCCGATCATACAAAACAGCATATCTAGCCCTCCGATCATACGAAACAGCATATCTAGCCCTCCGATCATACGAAACAGCATATCTAGCCCTCCGATCATACGAAACAGCATATCTAGCCCTCCGATCATACGAAACAGCATATCTAGCCCTCCGATCATACGAAACAGCATATCTAGCCCTCCGATCATACGAAACAGCATATCTAGCCCTCCGATCATACGAAACAGCATATCTAGCCCTCCGATCATACGAAACAGCATATCTGTGATCTGTATTTCCCATATCCAGTTGTCATAAGCACTCATATTCCTGTCATGTTCTCTTCGTGTTCTGTTCCCTTATACAAGACGGTGGTAATTACATACATACGACATGACCAGTCACCAATATCCCACGTGATGTATACTCCTGTAAGCTTATCGGAGGTCAGCAGATGGGCATCTCTTTCGCAGGACGCACGTTGGCGATGTAAACCAGAATACCCGGCTTATGCAAATCCAGGGATGTACAGTTGATCCCAGTCGCTACAGCTTTCATAACGACACTGCTGATAGCCTGTGGCTAGCGTGCTTGCCGGCACTTACACAATCTCGTGTCGATGCCGTCTCGGCGAATGACCGCACGCTTGTGGAACTCGAATTGGCGACAGAGTCACCCCTCCCCCATCGGTCATGGGGGGAGACATGGGGGGGGGGGGGGGGCATAATCCTGGCGAAAGACACAAACTGACCACAGGGACCTACACCAAACACGGAATGGGGGAAAAGCCGGGTACGGGCCAGGAATGTCAGCTATGTTAATTAATAGAAGGTATAAATTATTGTGAACCTTCAGTGCTGGGCAGTTTTCGGACTGAAACTCAGAGTTCAGAGCCACCCCTAGTCTGTCTCACAGTCCCTGAACCACATTAATTTCCCTACTGCCAAGCCCTCTCTGCTGTGCTAAAGCCCTAAATAAAGCAAGTCTAGATTTCCCCAGGTTCTGAATCTCTGGTCTCCCTAGGGCTCCTTTTCAATATAAATGGGCTTGTTTGTTACTATCAAAATTAAATATATTCAGAGACTAAGCCTTAGTCTAAGCCACCCCTTGTAACTAACAGAATAAATCGTGACCCTAAGACGGACTTGTGTGCTGATTAGAGTCATATCCCCCAGAGCATCAACATACTAAGGCGGATACTTGTATGGGCGCATTTATTTTCAACATCAACGCGCGTGGTGTCTAGAAACTCAGAAGTAAATTAATTTTCCTAAATGACCTAGTATGTTTAACGTTGCTTGTTTGTGCCACACGCACATGTATTCATTTCTCTGACAGGTGCGTGGGACGTCGTCATCACTCAACCTACACCGTGTGCATTGCAACATCACATATATGACTATACGCCTAATGGTATATATGAGCTGGGGATCTGGGGGAGAATAGCTAGCATCAACTGTTTGCTGTATCAGATGTGGATCCGTTGGTTACAATGTATGACGTGTTTAATCATTGGACTCACTGCTACTGGTCTGCACAGAGGAGATAGTATACTGGTCTCCGTGATCTGTTGGGTTATTGCTGCGTAACATACCTTTCATTTACTCACAGCTTGCAATAATATAACCACATGGTTATCAAGGGTCAATGCCAGTTCCCCTTACCTTCTACTAAGAAAGGTGTGATACTGTATGGATAACAACTTCTTTTATTACCGATATATATATATATATATATATATATATATATATATATATTTATTACCGATATATAATGATGCGACGTTTCGGTGTAGATTATTTTACCGTTGTCAAGTAAGACAACGCTTGCTTGACAACGGTATAAGAATTTATACCGAAATGTAATATAAAAATATAATAATGAAGTTGTTATCAATATAGTAGCATACCTTTCTTATTATCCTCCAACTTCTAAACTGCCAACCAAACATATCCCTCACCTCCTGTTATACTGAGCGAAGTTCGATTTGTTTCCTGTTGTTTGAATGTTGATAGATCTGTGGTGGTATGGTCTGTGGTGGTATGGTCTGTGGTGGTATGGTCTGCGGTGGTATGGTCTGCGGCGGTATGGTCTGTGGCGGCGGTATGGTCTGTTGTGGTATGGTCTGTGGCGGTATGGTCTGTAGCGGTATGGTCTGTGGTGGTATGGTATGTGGCGGTATGGTCTGTAGCGGTATGGTCTGTGGTGGTATGGTATGTGGCGGTATGGTCTGTGGTGGTATGGTCTTGACAATATTAATCCATGGATACAGTCTAGTGGGTCTTCAGTCCCTCAAACGCATTATTTTGCCAACTGGCTATTCCTGCAATGCAAAGCCCTAAATGAAGCAAGTCGAAATTACCTCCGGTTCTGAATCTCCCATCTAACTGAGGCTCCTTTCCAATTTGGGTGGAAGTTATTGTTACTATCAAAGTTATATGTACTCAGAGACTCTGTGTTAGTCTAATATAGTTGCTGCAAAATGCTTATTTTACAAACTCTGTTTGAATTCTTTGAAGAATAAGAAAATCATTCACAAAATGACAAAATTCATTGTCTACTCCATGCTAAAAGGTTTACTAATTATATCCCCAAATACTTTTTCCTATTATTTATAGATAGTAGCGCTTTGATGATGCGGATCTCCTACATGTCTGTATTTAGATCCAGTGGTCTCTAAAGTGAATAAATTGTCTTGTCCTGAAATCATTCATTGGTAATAAACGGAGTTGCTAATACCAAGATTATTCAGATGAGGAAAGCGCCTCTTTTTAGAAACAATCCAGATGGAATGTGTTACTTTCTCATCAGAGAACAAACAAATGGGTAAGGGTTATATCTGTGTGCGGTCGACATTTGCCATATATTCCCATTATATTTCAATAAGACCACTGCCTCGCAGCTTGAGGTGTCACATGACGGCTGTACCGACTCAGAACATCTGTGGAGGCCGGATATCAAACAGGCACATGTCTTCAACACATTCATTCCGAGAAACACACGCCCGACGTGATTAAAGCCAAGTTTTATATTTACCTTACGTTATCTATGACGGACTGAAGTGCTTTTCATAGCCTTTTAGTCGTGGTGTTGACATAGCATTGCTCAGGCACACAAGAGCTGAGTGTAAGTGCCTTCATTTACCTACAAGACATGGAGACCTGGAGATATGTATGTGTTCTGCATGCTTGCTGAATGTGGCCCAATGTTTTTTAAGTGATGACATCAGAAAGAAACACTGCCGTCACAATTTCCTAGACTTTTCTTGTTCAAGGAAAGGCAAATATTTGCCTGCGAGACATATGTAAATTTGTGGTCTAGAAGTGCTGTTAGGTTAATGCATGTGCATTCCCAAAGAAGCATTGGAACGCTTGTAGCAACGGCAATCGTGTTTGCATGGTTTAGAGGTGTGGTGTTGCGAGGTGCATGTCTAACACGCCAGTTTATATCTCGGGTTTCCTGTTGCTGTGTCACTGTCTAATCATACACATACCTCCCCCTGCTCCCCGCTGAGACAGTGATGCAGGAACTCACGTACATCGGGTAAGTCTTGGGATGAGCGGAGATTCGACGGAACATTTGCAGTGTTACTGCACAGGCGTAAGACGAAACCATATCTACCTTACCATAACTATAATTTCATTTTGATTTTTAATACTTTACATAAATTAACCCCCACCCCCACCCCACCCCGCTCTGAAAACCGTTCCTACGCCCCTGTTGTAGGAACCAGTGCTCGGGTTGGGCGTCGAGTCGGGCAGGGACTAAGGGAGAATATAACAATATATGGGATCTGTGACTGTCAACTTTAACAAGCAATCACCAAATTCCTTCCCTTTAGGCAAACGTCGCTCACCTTCCACAGTTTCAATGACTTTCTCATGTGGTCATTTGGGTCTTTTTGATGCGATCTTTGGTTCATAAGGACAGCAATCTTAAATAACACAGACATAATAAGATCGGGTCTTGCGCCAGAACAAAACACTAAGAACGGCTTTTGCGCCCATTTCTGGTATCCATTGTCGTGATATTACAGACGTAAAACGAAATTCACTCACTCACTGACCCTTTGCTCCAGAACATAGCGCTAAGGACAACCCATGCACCAGCACACAATTGTAAGTATAACCCATGCACCAGAACACAATTGTAAGTATACCTCATGCACCAGAACACAACTGTAAGGACGACCCATGTACCAGAACACAATTGTAAGTATACCCCATGCACCAGAACACAACTGTAAGTATAACCCATGCACCAGAACACAATTGTAAGTATACCTCATGCACCAGAACACAACTGTAAGGACGACCCATGTACCAGAACACAATTGTAAGTATACCCCATACACCAGAACACAACTGTAAGTATAACCCATGTACCAGAACACAACTGTAAGTATACCCCATGCACCAGAACACAACTGTAAGTATACCCCATGCACCAGAACACAACTGTAAGTATACCCCATGCACCAGAACACAACTGTAAGTATAACCTATGCACCAGAACACAACTGTAAGGACGACCCATGTACCAGAACACAACTGCAAGTATAACCCATGCACCAGAACACAACTGTAAGGACGACCCATGTACCAGAATACAACACAAAGAACAGCCCATGCACAGGCACACAACACTGAGGCCGGCCCATGTTCCAGAACAAAAAGCTGAAGGCGACTCATGCTCTAGAACACAACTCTGAAGACGACCCATGTACGACCCATTGTAGGAAGTGGAACCCAAAACTGAGGACGGCCCATGTACTGGAACCCAAAACTGAGGACGGCCCATGTACTGGAACCCAACACTGAGGACGGCCCATGTACTGGAACCCAACACTGAGGACGGCCCATGCACTGGAACCCAAAACTGAGGACGGCCCATGCACTGGAACCCAAAACTGAGGATGGCCCATGTACTGGAACACAACACTGAGGACGGCCCATGTACTGGAACACAACACTGAGGACTGCCCATGTACTGGAACACAACACTGAGGACGGCCCATGCACTGGAACCCAAAACTGAGGACGGCCCATGTACTGGAACACAACACTGAGGATGGCCCATGTACTGGAACACAACACTGAGGACGGCCCATGTACTGGAACACAACACTGAGGACGGCCCATGCACTGGAACCCAAAACTGAGGACGGCTCATGTACTGGAACCCAACACTGAGGACGGCCCATGTACTGGAACACAACACTGAGGACGGCCCATGTACTGGAACACAACACTGAGGACTGCCCATGTACTGGAACACAACACTGAGGATGGCCCATGTACTGGAACACAACTCTGAGGACGGCCCATGTACTGGAACACAACACTGAGGACTGCCCATGTACTGGAACACAACTCTGAGGACGGCCCATGCACTAGAACACAACTCTGAGGACTGCCCATGCACTTGAACACAACACTGAGGACAATCCATGCACTAGAACACAACACTGAGGACGGCCCATGCACTAGAACACAACTCTGAGGACAACCCTTTCACAAGACGCTGACGATTAAATGCTGTAAAGCGTCTACTGACATTAGATGATAGCGGCACCATGTGGCACGATCAGTATTTCCCATGTCGCAGTATTGTTGGTTTACTTGCAAACTAAGGGCGGTGTTCTCTAGACATCCTACAGGCACTGTATCACTGAGCTGGTACAAAAGGAAGTAGAACGGCATGATTCGGCAATACTCAGTCATTGTCAGAGATGAAGTACGCAGATGATTACATGGTTCAGTGCCAGTACTCGGTATTCAGCAATAATGTCAGTATAATAGTACCGTAACATCATATTTTATCCCCGAGCTATAAACAGTTGTCGTTGCACGCATGACCGGTGGCGCGTGTGATGGTGTATACAGATGTATACTTGATCCCATCAAGCGAGCCTGTACCTACAACCTGCACACAATGGCTGGGGATGTGGCGTATCTTGGGGTTAAGAACGCCGAAATGAGTCGTCCCGTCATGAAGCAGGTGATATATGCCCGTTCCATTAACACTGAGCACGGCCTCTTAATAAGTCGGACTGTAATACACGAACCAGACATCATGATGATGTATTATCCAAAAGTATGTCTGACCACCTACATCATCGTGTGGAGGGGGGCTGCAGATTGAGTGTGAGTGGGTCGGGGTTGGGAGTTCGTGGAGGGTGTTGGGGTTGGAGTGGTGGTGGTGGTTTGACGAGGACATGGGTTTTTTGGGTGGGGTTGGGTGGTGGTTTGACGAGGACATGGGTTTTTGGGTGGGGTGGTGGTTTGACGAGGACATGGGTTTTGGGGTGGGGTGGTGTGGAGGGGGGCGGAAGGGGTGTATGTGTTTGGTTTCGGGTTTGGAGGCAGGAGTAAATGGTGCGTAATGGGGTCGGGACAGAGTAGGGTAGATGTCGGGTTGGATGAGGCAGTTGGGGTATGTATGTTGGTGCTGGAGGTTGAGGTTGAGGTTGAGGTTGATGATCTAGGGGTTGGGTTGGGTTGGATGGGATATGCGGGTGTTGTGATGTGTGTTGGGGTTGATAGCCAGGTAGCCACCACTGGCGCCCCGACATGGATGCTGGTGGGTCGGTGTGTATGCAGGGGGACAATGCGGTCGGTATTGACAACGTCCAACAACTGGAGATTGGGCTGTTAGTCGGGACAGTTAATATTGACAGAGTACTCACAGAGGTCACCCGGGGTCCATATAGGAACAGACAAGGGGTGGGATGGAGTTAGTGTGTGTGTTTTGTTGGTGGTAGGCAAAGGGGCGGGGGTTGGGGTGGTGGTGGGGGTTGGGGGTTGGGGTGGTGCTGTTGTTGTTTAAGGAATGGCTCTGGTGCATTGTCTGCTTGCGATGTGACACTGTGCGCATTGCTTTTTCTTGCTGAAGGATAAACATAAGATTCCTAGATTAACACGCACTTCCATGAATATTTCAACCCCAGTCCAGTAAGAAGCCACACATGAATTGTGCCATCTTTGCTCCAGCAACGTTACATGTATGACAAGCAAATAGTGTGGCGAGCAGGTGCGCTGTGTCCGTCAAGACTGTCTGTATAGCTGTGAACCAACAAGGCTGCACTGCCACCCCCGGGACTCACACCGTCTCAGAGTGAGGTGTTTTGTATGCATTGCCTCTGTCAGGGGAACGACCCTCACCAATTATCTGACCGACTACTTCCAAACACAGGGTATACTTCATCAACTGACTGCTCCACGAGCGGCAGATGACACCGGAGTGGAGATACGGCAGAGGGAACAGTTCAAACGTTTTACCAGCCAGCTGAAGGACCACAAATATTTGCCGAACGTTGCAGCGCTTTGAAAACATGGAAACATGGACATGATTAACCCACTTCTTATGCGCTGTGATCGGGGACAGGTTGCCTTAGGGTCGAGGATTGGTGTGAACGTCTAGATAGGTAGATGAAACGAGCAAAATAAAATAAAACATTATTGCCATTGTGTTTAAGACCGACGGGGGTGTTTTCTTCCTGCTTTACCTCGTGTGCTCAGAGGGGCGTTGCTAATGTGTTGACCAGTTATAGCTATAGGCACAGCACAACAATATAGAGGAAATGTGTACTGAACCTTGATTTGAGACAACGTAGATACATTGAGATAAATCAAATAAAATATCAAATGTTAATGGAACAGTAACTAAAAAACCTAAAAGGAAGTCATTAAAGTTCAGTGAATAAATGTTTATGGCACACTGTCGTGACAAGTGTGCATGCAGTGGCAGAAGCAGCAGCGTGACCACTTGACCGCTCACTTCTCCGGGATGTCCAGCTGGGTGGGATATGGGTTACCGGAGGCAGATTATTCCCGTTTTAGCGCTTGGAAGGCAAAATGGAGTATTGGGGGTGGGGTCGGTGGGTGCAGCCCCTCAGTATAGCGTTCAGGGGGCACAAGAGGCTCTCGACGCGACTCCTCCCAACACCAGAACCCTAGCGGCAGCATGGAGGGGACAGTGTGTGAACAGCTGGTTAGAATCGGAGGAATCTGCCGGCATACCTCGACAGCGCAAGGGATAAAACAAAGGAGTTATGAGGGAGACATTGATTGGGTATCGAGTTTGCCCTAAGGAGCGGGATCTCCACAAGCTTCGCAGTGTCGGCAAGGCCAGGTCGTGCCTCACTCTTCTCAATTGCTTGTCAGTTTTATATGCGCCTTTCTAAACACATGTTCTCAATTGTTTTCGAAAGTTCACTGTTTGCGGGATGCAGGTCTGATCTTTGAAGGGCATTGCAATTTTATGGATTTGCTAACCATTACATTTCAAACAGCTTTCTTGTGCGAGGATAGGAAGTAGGCTCAACTCAGTTCTCAGTGTTGAACGATAGCACATGATATCAGAAATCTACATCGACACAGAGACGGGCTTACGCTCCCAGAAAACGTATTTACCCAGGGACACGATCCCTGCCTGTGCTTTCCTCATTCAACTCGCGTGCCTCCAGAACGAGGTGGGGAAACCCGACCCCGGTTCGAAGCAGACGACACGCTGATCAGTTGAGCGAGGATTTCAATACGCGCTGGTCGACTGACTTCAGCTGTCTGTCATTTTCTCCCCACCAGCAGGATTATCGGACATTGAGAGACACGGGAACACAGGGACCAACACTGACATAGCCTGCGCACGCTGCTGTGGATACATGGAAGTGTTTCTCTGGCGACATAACTGGGTGTTCAACATATACGACCCTTCACTTGTTATCAATCCGGGGGAGCATTTGGTGTTTATTGACGAATGCTTGTGACTGATATCATGTGTAGCCCGCGTGTCTACAGAGGACTGTGTTTCTGCACAGATGTACACAGAGAGTGTTTGTGAGCTGGGCTTGTACTAGTGAGGGTGTACTACAGAGGGTTATTGTTAATCAGCGGTGTCAGCTTCACTGCACTCCACCCTGCCGGCGAGAGGAGGGGCTTTGGAGTGAAACTTCTCCCAACAAGTCAACACGTTTCGTCGTCTGCTTGTCCAAACCCCAGTCGACAAATATCTGATACGTCCAGCGTTGGCTTGAAATGTGTATTTAAACAGTTGAACTGTTTATTGTGTTTTCACCTGTGTTTTCCACAACTTTTAATTCAAGGCTCCGGCGATTAAAATCTTCCAGGTCTTGTTGGATGTATTCAGTGTAAGGAACTCGCTTGCTACTCGTGCACTCTAAGCTGTGACGGATGTGATGTTATTACCATGATGGGTGTACTAGACAGATGAGTTCCAGCACTATCACTATGAACTCCGGGAGCAAGGTGAAACAACCTGACAGCAAGATTGTCGTCATGGGCAAACCTGGAGTAGGGAAATCAGGTAAGACTCTTCAACACTGTGTGACGCACATTCCTCTGGAGACGTCTCCTTACATTATCCCCCGCCCTCAAGCAGCGGCCCCCCTCACACACATATAGACGACTAACATGTTGTTGGAGAGCTGTAAATGATGCTACACTGACATTATCCCTCAAGCCGTGGCCCCCCTCACACACATATAGACGACTAACATGTTGTTGGAGAGCTGTAAATGATGCTACACTGACATTATGCCCTCAAGCCGTGGCCCCCCTCACACACATATAGACGACTAACATGTTGTTGGAGAGCTGTAAATGATGCTACACTGACATTATCCCCTCAAGCCGCGGCCCCCCTCACACACATATAGACGACTAACATGTTGTTGGAGAGCTGTAAATGATGCTACACTGACATTATCCCCTCAAGCCGTGGCCACCCTCACACACATATAGACGACTAACATGTTGTTGGAGAGCTGTAAATGATGCTACACTGACATTATCCCCTCAAGCCGCGGCCCCTCACACACATATAGACGACTAACATGTTGTTGGAGAGCTGTAAATGATGCTACACTGACATTATCCCCTCAAGCCGCGGCCCCCTCACACACATATAGACGACTAAAATGTTGTTGGAGAGCTGTAAATGATGCTACACTGACATTATGCCTTCATCTTTGGCATCAACATGTTTCTTCACGAACCCAATATTATGTGTTATTGTTGCTTATTGTGGACTAAATGAAACAGTTGGATCCCAAATTAATATGTGATGATTTCTGCCGACCGTAATGACCACCCTCTTAAACCTCGAAATCATAACTTAAACATTTGTTAATGGCCATAAGTGTATGAAGTCTCTTGTATATCATAGAGTCGTGTTACAGTTTGATATAGATGGTGTAGGACCATTTGCTGAAGCAGCTACTGAAACTCCTAAAGTTCCCAGGTATCAAAGCGGTTATTATCTCCCAACAAGATATTTCTCTTCAGAATAACACCCTCACCTTCAAACGATTCCCAGTGCCTTGTCTTATCACTTCACCTACCATTTGGCCCCAGACTGGGGGTCAGCGCCTATCGTTCACCTGTCAGCCCTACCCTTTCACCTCCGCCCAACTTCCATTATCAGGCAGTGGTGAGCCCCGCTATCAACCCCATCTACAATCTCATTAACTCCCTACACATCCCCCGACATGCATGTCTTGTCTATCTCCACACATCACCAATTGGTTTATCTGCTCAATCGCATCAACCTGTACACCCGCTGAGCGCGCCGTGCATACGGTGTTGTTGATTAATTGTTACCTTGAGATCGATAGGTCGATAGATGGGAGGCGAACCTGCTTAACTCTGCTTATAACTGCCATCAACAGAAACATCATCTTCATGTCTCAGCTGGATAGCTGTTAAGGATCCATATCAGAAAGAAATTGTAGAAAGTAATTGATATGACTTCAAATACTTGAGATATTTATCATGAGAACTATAATGAAACTACAAAACGTCTTACTGAACTTTCTAATATAAATTGATGAGAGTTTGTCCTGGGATGCTGCATACAGACACAGTATGTGAAGCTGTGAGACAGCTCCGGAAACAGCCCTGTTTATACATGACGTGGGAGTGTATTGTCTGTTTGCGATCACACACTATTAACATGGATGGTATTCATGCGTTCCTGGTTGTCCACGTCGGTGCTGGGGAAGTTGGTAGGCACCCACGATTACCTGTGCATGCATCATCTCACTGTAGTATGCCCAATTACACCATTAGCGAGCGGATTTCTCGCAACACAGACTTCTGGGTTCTTCCGAGGAACTTCATCTCTCACTTGGCAAGCTCTGTCGTCGCGAGATGCCTCTCAAGAAACCTAATTTATGTGTATATGCAGGATGGAGCCATATTTGTAATTACCTATTGAGGGTTTACGAAAACGATAAAACGCATAAGCAGAAATTACGTTAATTACTCGTGGTCATCAAGGACTTTCTAGATAAAACCCAACGCTTAATCTTTATGAGAGTCGCAGAAAGTGCACTCATCTCCAAGTATAGATCCTTACTCAGCCCTGCTGTAGAAATGTGCATAAAAAGCCCATAGACAATCAGTGGAAATACATGGCGAAGATTGTGTCTTATTGCAAATATCTCAATAATTCAGCTCATCAATGGGAAACTGGTCTACGTGTTATGGTTGGACCAGTATTGTGCAGTAAAGCGTGAGGTCTTTGTATCCATCCTGTACCAGCTCTATAGGTGACTAGTGACCCGGACTGCCCAGCGGTCAGTAGGACTGACCTCTATGTATATGATAGGCCATAAAGCGGGCACATCAGCACCACAGGGCACCCTATTAACAGGGCTGTTATTGTATCTGGGACACAACAGTGTCTTGTGTCACAATAACATCTTTGTTACAACAATGAGGAGCTGTACATGAATATAGATAGATACATCAGGTATAGAATATGCTGGTGCTGAACATGGTCATCGCGGAGAGACACTTGATCACATCCGAATACCATCTACCCGGTACAACACTACTCAGATCACAACCTATATGATACTGTTGAAAACGGGAGGCCTTGTCACAGACAAGTTTCTACATATTTATATACACCATACCTTAAAACTTCCTAACTGTATATACAGTATCTTGTTTATCAATATCACAGGTGTCACCCTTCACTTGTAAGATACTATAAATCTCAATCATATGTGGCAAGGATCTTTTTCTGTTTGATAGATGTGACTAATTACATTGCGATAAGTAATAAGAATGTGTCATTACAAGCGTATCTTTATCTTCCGACATTCTGATTCCTTTGCTCTATTTGACCACAACAAGCCGGGCATTCGTAGTCTGGGGGTTGTCCGGGGGATGCCCGGGGGATGCCCGGGGGATGCCGAGGCAGTTGGGATTTAGAGATAGTTCTGCTGGATACAAGGGAGAAAACTGTAGAGTTAATCGAAGCGCTGTTTTCGACAACAAAAAAATTGTAAGACATTACCACAGCTCTGTCATGAACGTCAATTCAAACCAGTGCCTTGGATCAACTTGTTAACAGCGTACCATTCAGTCGAGCTTGTCGGCGTCCTAACCTTCACTCACACAGTGGACCATTAGACAGTGTCATAAATCATCTTAGCAGTGTACTATTCAAGGCCTCATAACCTCGTAACGCACAGTGTACCATAAAACAACCTACCAACAACTTGACCAGACAATCCAGTGATGAACATCATGAGCAACAATCTACGGGGATACGATGACGTGTGTCAACCAAGTCAGTAAGCCTGACCACCTGATCCCGTTAGTCGCTTCTTACGGCAAGTATGGGTTACGGAAGACCAATTCTAACCCGGATCTTCACGGGTTATTAAAAGTACAAGGGGTAGTGATCTATGCTCACGTGAAGGACAACACCAGAATGAAACCAAGTCTCAAGTTGGTCAGCACAGAGGGTAGAACACAAGGAGCAGACATCGTTCAGATATGTAATTGTAATGTAACTACAACGCCATAATGGACACTCGCAAATCGAGCAGGAAATTCTCCTTTACGATTTTCGACTCGGGCTAACCAAGTTTGAAATGGCGCGTCAAACTCGCATTTATCCTTGTAAGATAATGACACTTCCAGTGTAGTCTGAATTGACCTTGAGAACTGAGAAGTTTCTTTTCTCCACGTGAGGTCCAGCCATCACCCCCAAACCCCGCTGCCCACCCACACGGACTAACAGACAGATACATGTAAGGCGATGTGTGGTTATCAATAGACCGGGATATGTCGGAACAACAGCAGAGTCCCATGTATCTTCCACTCGACGGGAGGAACATGGTGAACCAAATCGTGGTCTGACGTTCCCAATGCAATCATGTCCGTGGGGCTGCTACGTGATAGTTTCATCTCTACCTGTGGTTAAATGTGTATTCCGACACGAGTATTTTACACAATTGATGATGAACTCTCATCTCCTGTTCCTGCTTCTTCTGACACCCTCATGTATCGGGTACATAACGAGCGGCCTATAGTCTACTCTAAGTCTGATATCAGGTGTTAACTTAATACGTCTATCAGAGCTGATTATTGAACGTAATTCATGCCTTTACATTTGACCGGCGTTTGTGCGTGTATAATTATATCATCAAATATACTGGCTATGTACAGATTGCATGGAGGCTGGTCTACAGTCTGTTTGCGCTGAAGGTGATGGCGTGTAATCTACTTTTAAGCACTTGTTGTCGTGAGGCGATGGAGTGATGGGGCAGTATCAGCCCCTACTTCCTCCTTAATACCCCATGGCCCATACATCACTCGACCCACACCTCCGGCTAACTAATGGCGTATAGATATCTTCTCACAACTACTGGTGCCTTCCCTACCATCACGTGTACGTGGTGCCTGACGATGAGTTACTCCTCTGGACGTCATGTCTGATGACCTACTCCTCTATACTCTCTGTTTGATGTAGCCGAGTGGTTCATAGCATTCACCAGACACGCTCTTGTTGAATACAATGCGGGGAGCTCATTACTTGTGCCCCCTTAGTTATGTTGCTGGACTATTGCTAAGAGCGGGGTAAAACCTTATTCTCTCGTATTATTCGTGTCTGATAAGTTACTCCTCAACATACCCGTGTCTGAGGAGTTTCTCCTCCACATACCCGTGTCTGAGGAGTTACTCCTCCACATACCCGTGTCTGAGGAGTTTCTCCTCCACATACCCGTGTCTGAGGTGTTACTCCTCCACATACCCGTGGCTGAGGAGTTACTTCTCCACATACCCGTGTCTAAGGAGTTACTCCTCCACATACCCGTGGCTGAGGAGTTACTCCTCCACATACCCGTGTCTAAGGTGTTACTCCTCCACATACCCGTGACTGAGGAGTTTCTCTATACGTCAGGTTTGTGTGGTGCCTTGCCGCCGGCACCAATGCTTAGTCTCTGAATGTATATATATAATTTTGATGGAAATAAATGGTTCCATTTCAATTGAAAAGGAGCGCAAGTGAGTTGTGAGATTCAGAACCTGAGGAAATCTAGATTTGCTTCATTAAGGGCTTGAGCATTACAGAAAGGGCTGGGAAAGGGAAATAATGTGGTTCAGGGACTGTGAGACGGACTGGCATGTACCCGGAAAATGGTTGAATGATGCGTTAATCAAACAAACAAACAAATAAGTCTTGGTGGCTGTGTCTTCATTCAGGTTGAGTTTGTGCAACAATAGATCTGTGACTGATCACATAGTACACAGCGTGAGCGTGCATGTTTTTTGTGTGAATGAATTACACCGGTATTGCATATCTGTGTTACAGTGTCAAGTCACACTAAACAGCATGTCTGTCCGAAGTTGATTAGACAGGTGGTAAGGTAGCCAGTACCATTAGGTAGCCACTACCATTAGGTAACGCCACCCCGTTGCTGTCTGTGCTCAAGTAGACACCACCATTTAGCAGTCAGGAAGTAATGCCAGCCACGTAATTCAACATGGACACCAACATCCGGTGATGCCTGCCTTCAGCCAGGGCTACAGGTGTTTAATGGTATAACGCATTCCTCATTCTTAGCATATATCTTGTCGTCATCTTCAGTAACAACACCGTATGTTCGTATGACAGATACACACGTAATTGCCACTTGGATTGATAGTCGTGTAGTTACAGGACAAGATGTATTCAGGGATCAATTGTAATCATTCCAGTGACTGCACATACCTCTAATGTTGTGTTCTTCCCATCCCGTCTGACGTAAGTAGTTCTGGGGATAAGCTGTTGTCCGCTTCATAGGCAGGAGTAACTTTAATAGGAACAAACATGCGGGCTGGTTGGCTGGGGGGCAGACCTCCGGGCATGGATAAATGTTTTGTTGTTTTCTAAACTCCAATACTGATTTATGCTTGATCTATAACAAGCCTCTAGTTGTAATCGGTACAAGTCGCCTACTTACCCCGCCCCGTTAACAGTCTGCATTGTACCCTGGAACTTTGTGTTGACCAACGGATTAACGTCCAGTTTCTCCCCACACCCGGGAGAGTTGTATGTAATTACGTGTTTTCCAGGCGTAGAGTCCTGTTTTAATTTGTTGTTACGGTGAGATGAGATAAGTATACACGTCACTTATATGTGGGAATAACTGATGGATGAACTAATTCAATTATGTGTAAAATCGTTGACTGGTCAGTAACGAGCAGGGTTTATCAGCAGTCTGTCACTCTCGCTCCAGTAGATGCGAGGTTGAGTCATATGGAGACTTTTCCCCACCCATCACTGGAGGAGATATGTTCTTCCATACGCCTGGTTATCTGTGACTGATTAGTTCTCTTGCCGCTTTAGGTCAAGTGTCTGCTTCCGTGATCAGCTCAGATGAAGGAGTCCACAGATTATATGGGTTATCACCCCTGCAAAGTTGACCCTGTCTGAATGGTCTGTGTTGACTGCAGCGGTATGAAACATACTTCTTTTATCAGCGAGATGGAGGTGGCGAGTGAAAAAACCTCGGTGCCACCCTACAGGTCCCGGGGGCGGGCGATGTGATCGTGCGGGGGTCGGGTGATATGTGTACATTCCTCGCCAAGAGTAACTAGAAACGAACGTTTATCCTCGGTGCCGAGAGGTGACACAACTGGATGCTGATGTTCAAAGAATGGCCAACATGATTGCATTCTTAACTGTGTTAAGTATGAAGAAGAAGAATGACAATTATTATGGATATACAACTTCTTTTATTCTGTGGAGGCGACGTTTCGACATAGGTTCTAATATCGTTGTCAAGCCAGTTGTTGTTAAGTATGCCCAGCTAACTGACCTGGTAGATCTGGTCGCCGTCTTGTTATTGTCAATTAGGTCTCACACACTGTCGTCACGTAGATCTGGTCGCCGCCTTGTTATTGTCAATTAGGTCTCACACACTGTCGTCACGTAGATCTGGTCGCCGTCTTGTTAATGTCAATTAGGTCATACCCACTGTCGTCACGTAGATCTGGTCGCCGTCTTGTTAATGTCAATTAGGTCTCACACACTGTCGTCACGTAGATCTGGTCGCCGCCTTGTTATTGTTAATTAGGTCTCACACACAGTCGTCACGTAGATCTGGTCGCCGGCTTGTTAATGTCAATTAGGTCTCACCCACTGTCGTCACGTAGATCTGGTCGCCGGATTGTTATTGTCAATTAGATCTCACACACTGTCGTCACGTAGATCTGGTCGCCGCCTTGTTATTGTCAATTAGGTCTCACACACTGTCGTCACGTAGATCTGGTCGCCGCCTTGTTATTGTCAATTAGGTCTCACACACTGTCGTCACGTAGATCTGGTCGCCGGCTTGTTAATGTCAATTAGGTCTCACACACTGTCGTCACGTAGATCTGGTCGCCGGCTAGTTAATGTCAATTAGGTCTCACCCACTGTCGTCACGTAGATCTGGTCGCCGTCTTGTTAATGTCAATTAGGTCTCACCCACTGTCGTCACGTAGATCTGGTCGCCGTCTTGTTAATGTCAATTAGGTCTCACCCACTGTCGTCACGTAGATCTGGTCGCCGTCTTGTTAATGTCAATTAGGTCTCACCCACTGTCGTCACGTAGATCTGGTCGCCGTCTTGTTAATGTCAATTAGGTCTCACCCACTGTCGTAGCGCAGTCTTGTTACCGTCTCTTTATTCATATACACGGTGTTAGTATCCTTTCATTCACGTGGACGTGGATAAAATACATTTGTTCATGTTGATGCTACCATTCATTCATGTGTGTGAACATGGTTACCGTCCCTTTATTCATGCGGGTACGATTACCGTCCCTTTATTCATGTGGACTTGGTAACCGTCCCTTTATTCACGTGGACAATGAAGACCCACCGCACAACGCAACAAACGAGGGGCAACGTCATCAGATACAGAGGTCCACAATGAAGACCCACTGCACAACGCAACAAACGAGGGGCTACCTACATCAGATACAGAGGTCCACAATGAAGACCCACCGCACAACGCAACAAACGAGGGGCAACCTGCATCAGATACAGAGGTCCACAATGAAGACCCACCTCTCACAAGACAAGCAAGAGGCTGCATGCTGGTAATGTGAGTAACGAGTTGAGCACAACACAGACAGTCTTCCATGTCAACATGCATTGCTTCATTCTTGGCGGCATATTTTGGAGACCTGACGGGAAAAGGAGAACCTTCCTTGGAGCCAATCACAAATGTAATTGCATTAGACACAACTTGTTTACTCTCCGAGGGGGAAACTAGCAAACATGATTTCCGTTATCGCGATGACTCTAACAAACACTAAACAGACAGTTGGGGAGTGTGCCCTGTTTATAAACAAGCTATTGGTGCAATTAGTGGCCATGCACAACGCATTCGGCACATCTCGTTCATGTGATACGTACGGTGTAGTTATGCAAGGAGATGGTCGATTTAGAAAATAAGGCTCTTGATAAGCACTTCCAGTATTCGTGGTTGTTTATTTACCTTGGAGCATAATGAGCCTCCAGATCAGAAATTAATTTACTCACATCTACAAATAAACTGAGATAAAATGATTGGTTGCAGAACACTATGTATCATGACCATCAGTGCCCCCGAGTAAATACTGCATTCACGGTGTGCGTTCGTTCTATATATTTACATAATGTAAGCAGCTCTTATACAACCATCAATATCTCGCCCTCGTGAGCTTCCCATCTGCTTCAGAAACATATTCCGATTATAAATATAGCAGCTCGTTTGCTCAGTTATTGAACATTAAACCGTCAGGTGGTATTCTTTCCAGATGTTCACTCCTGTAGTATAAATGTCAGAGTTGTAATGAAGTATGTGCGAGAGAACCTTCTTGGGTGTCAGCATTTCTTTCATTTCGTCTTTGACATTTCCCGGACTCTTCAATCTGTTTGAAATTTAGTTTAATCTCATAAAAAGTTCATAATGTATACTGTTCTCGTTATATAAGGTATATGGAATGTGTCACGTGTCGTCAAGTTTGTTGGCAACAGCACTGTAGAGAGGCGCCGTGAGGGAGAGATAGACGGCTGCGTTCAGTGACGTCATGGACATGGTGTAGCTCCATATGTTTGTCGAACCTCACAACAGGATCTGCAGCTGACATCGATTTTTAAGAATTAAATCAATTTTCCTGTGTGGGTGGTAATGTCTGTATATGAGGGCAAGGCGGGCCGTACACGTAACAGCTGAGCCTACAAGTGCAGTACATGCAGGTCCCAACTCACTGCGTGTAGCGTACCGAGATACAGATGTTAAATAATAACCCGCTAAATAGCTACTGTTCTTCGGGGAAAACAACGTAATTACACTGAATATTTCGCCAATTTCTAACTCGAAAATGCTTTCAGCATGACGTAACCACTAAGTAAATAATACAGTTTTTAAAGTAATGGGTGGAATCCAGACAGCTTAATTTAGTTACATCTTTCTTCAAGAACTTGCTTGCTTACCGCCATGCTGTTTGGGGTCGATACCAGGGGGTGGGGAGATAGGGATGTAGCGTACATCGACATGCACATTCCGGGGATAGGGGAAGGTCCTATATACTGCCTCACGCACGACGGGGGTGGGGTGCGTCTTGATGATGTCACATCTATGATGTATAAATATGGTAAATGTACCTGGTTCTATAACATATGGACTCACGAGCACCCATGGAAGTAGTTGAGAGACTGTGTTCGTAAAGATACGCCACTTGTAATATTTTTACACCATAGGGCGTCAACACCTGTTGTTTCATCAAACAGATCAGCTGAAATATTTCACGGGGCTATGTTTGCGATGTGTATGTACAGAGACAGTCTCGTCCCGGCCAACTATCGCCATGGAATGTACATCATCTCAAAGCTAGTTTTTCTTAAAACTTTTAAATGTTGACTACATTCCAGCTACATCCTTGCTGTCGCCCTCCCTTTAGTTTGACTTGATTATCATCATCTGGCACTGAAGCGCTAAGGATAATGCAGTCAAAGCTCTCTGGCAACCCAACCATTAGCCTTGCTCCAAGGCTGTACTGAATGGCAAGCCCATGGACGTATAGTAATTCTATCCTTTAAAGGGGCAAGTCTAGATAAGCGGACAGTACAGGACGTTAGTCTGGTTTTTTAAAATAGAAATGTTCATTTAAACTATTAATTATTACCTTAGAGAATTGTGCAAGTCTACCCAACCATCCTCTATGGGTTTCTGCTTGGCCAATGGCCCGAGTGCAAAATCAGGTTCCATTTGAAGCGTTCATAAAATAGTATTCTGGACCGAAACGGGTGTGTGCAGATACATCATACACATTTTTGTACTGTTTTGTTTGAAGACGTGTATCAGTTCTTGTAGTATATATACCCACTCTGTTGCCATTCTAGTATGATCCGTACTGTTACTATTGCCTTTTATTATGATAATCAAATTAAAGATTTCGGTAAATTAAGTTAATGACTCCGGCTCGTCGTCGCGATAAAGGATCGTGGCTCGAATCGTCGGGTCGTAAAGGATCGTGTCGAAGTAAATTAAAGATAAAAGTCGAAGGGTCGTGGCTCGAATCGTCGGGCTCGTCGTCGTTAATTAACTCGTCTGGACTCGTCGCGATCTCCGGGTCGTCGGCTCTATCGTCGTCAAAATAAAGTTAACTCGGGCGTCTATCGTCGCGTCGCGGATCGTAACTCGATAAGATCGATAAAAGTCGCGGATAAAGTGGCTCGGAATGGAACAGATAAAAAGGATAATGCTCGGAATCGTCGTTTCGTCGTCGTCGTCGTCGGTCGATCGTCGTCGTCGGATCGTCGGATCGTCGGATCAAAAGGTCGTGGCTCGGCGTCTATCGTCGGAATCGTCGAAAGGATCGATGTCGGGCGATCGATAAGATCGTCGAAGGATCGTCTGGGTTTCTCGTCGAACAAAGTCGTGGCTCGGGCGTCATCGTCGTTCGGAATCGTCGCTCGGATCAGTGGCTCGGGCGTCTATCGATAAAGATAATCGAAAAAGTCGAAGGATTAAATTGACTCGGCGATGAAGTCAAAAGATGAAAAAGGTTAATTGACTCGGCTCATAAAATGGAACAAGATAAAAGGCTGGAAGGGATAATGTCGGAAATCAACAATAGATGGTCTAAAAGGAATGAAAGGGATTAATCTATCCAGATCTCCGATAAGATGGAAAATCCGGAAGGTTAATTAACGGATCGTCAATTAAACGATGGGTCCTGGATGGGTCGTCGTCTAAATTAAGACAATTAAAGGTTAATCGAAGATGGGTTTCGGTCGTCGTCGTCGGATCGTCGTCATCGTCGGATAAAATCCGTCATCGTCGTCGATAAAATCCGGCTCGTCGAACAATCGATTAAAGGATCTCGTCGTTTCCTCGTCGTCATCGTCGTCGTCATCATCGTCGTCTTTCCTCGATAAAGTTAATTAATTTCGTCGTTTCTTTCCGTCGTCGAAGATCGTCGCGTCGCTCCTATCGTTTCTGGATTATCGTCGAAGTTAATTAATCGAAGCTCTATCGTCTAAAGACAAACAAAGTCGAAAGTTAATGTCGGCTCTGGATGGATCCGTCGTCGTCGATAAATAAGTCGTTTTCAGTTCGTCGATTAAAGGATTTCGTCGTCGTCATAAAGGTCGTCATCGATAAAGACAATTAATCGATTGAACCACAAATTAATAAGTTTCTTCGCGTCATCATCGTCGTTTCGTCGTCATCTATAAATCGATCGTCGTCATCTATCGTCGATAATTAATCGTCATCGTCGTTTCTAAATTAATAAGATCAAATCGTCGTCAATGGTGAGACAATTGAAAGGTGAAAAAAGTCATAATAGTTAGAGATGGTGAAAGGGTGAAAGAGGAGAATATAGTAATGGTGAGACGGTGACGGAGATGAAGAATAGCAATGGTGAGACGGCGAAAGGAGGTGAAGAATAGCAATTGTGAGAGGATGGTGAAAGAGGTGAAGAATAGCAATGGTGAGATGGTGAAAGTGAGGTGAAGAATAGCAATGTTGAGACGGACAGAAAGAGGTGAAGAATAGCAATGTTGAGACGGTGAAAGGAGTGAAGAAATAGCAATGGTGAGACGGTGGAAAGGTGAAAGAACGGCAATGGTGAACTGAGACATGGGTGAAGGGGAGGTTGACAGGGGAGACTAGCAATGGTGAGACGGTGAGAAAGGAGTGAAGAATAACAATGGTGAGACGGTGAAAGGAGAGAAGAATAGCGGGTGTAAAGGACAGTGAAAAGAAATGAAGAATAGCAATGGTGAGACGGTTGAAAGGTGAAGAATAGCAATGGTGAGACGGCGAAAGGGGTGAAGAATAACAATGGTGAGACGGTGAAAGGGTGAAGAATAGCAATGGTGAGACGGTGACGGGTGAAGAATTACGAGTGTCGTGGTGACGAGGATGAAGAATAGCAATGGTGACGACGAAAAGGGAGTGAAGAATAGCAATGGAGAGGACGGCGATAGGAGTGAAGAATAGCAATGGTGAGACGGTGAGAAAAGGGTGAAGAGCAATGGTGAGATGGTGAAAGAATTGAAGAATAGCAATGGTGAGACGAAGAAAGGGGTGAAGAATAGCAATGTTGAGATGGTGAAAGAGGGAAGAATGGCGAAATGTGGGACGGTGAAAGGAGTGAAGAATAGCAAGGGAGAGACGTTGAAAGGGTGAAGAATAGCAATGGTGGAGACGAATTGAAAGGAGAAAGAAGAGCAATGTTGAGACGGTGAAAGGATGAAGAATAGCATTGAGACGGCAGAAAGGGTGAAAGAATGGTGAGGATGGTGAAAGGATTGAAGAATAGCAATGGTGAGAGACGGTGAAAGATGAGGACAAATTGGGAGGTTGACGGGGAGACTGGTGGTGAGACGGCGAAGTGGGGAAAAGGAGTGAAGAATAGCAATGGTGAGACGGTGGAAAGGTGAAGAATAGCAATGTTGAGATGGTGAAAAGGGTGAAGAATGGCAATCGTGAGGACAAGTGGTGAAAGGGTGAAGAATAGCAATGGTGGAAGAGAGAAGAGGTGAAGGAGTGGAAGAAGAATAGCAAATGGTGAGACGGTGAAAGGGTGTGAAGGAAGGTTGTTGACAGTGAGACTAGTTAAGGAAGGAAGTTGTGAGGGGACGGCGAAAGAAGTGAAGAATAGCAATGGTGAAGGTGAAGAATAACAGCAATGGTGAGGATGGTGAAAATGAGTGAAGAATAGCAATGGTGAGACGGTGAAAGAGGTGGAAGAATGAAGCAATGGTGAGGACATGGAGAAAAGGAGTGAAGAATAGCAATGGTGAGGACGGTGAAAGGAGGAAGAATAGCAATGGTGAGACGGTGAAAGAATTGAAGAATAGCAATGGTGAGACGGTGAAAGGAGAAGAATGAGCAACGGTGAGACGGCTGTGAAAGGTGAAGAAGAATAGCAATGGTGAGACGGGATGGAGTGAAGAATAGCAATGGTGAGACGGTGAAAGGAGTGAAGAATAGCAATGGTGAGACGGTGAAAGGGGTGAAGAATAGCAATGGTGAGACGGTGAAAGGAGTGAAGAATAGCAATGGTGAGACGGTGAAAGGAGTGAAGAATAGCAATGGAGAGACGGTGAAGGAGTGAAGAATAGCAATGGTGAGACTGTTACATGGGTGAAGGGGAGGTTGTTGACAGGGAGACTAGTTATTGTGAGACGGCGAAAGAAGTGAAGAATAGCAATGGTGAGACGGCGAAAGGAGTGAAGAATAGCAATGGTGAGACGGTGAAAGGAGTGAAGAATAGCAATGGTGAGACGGTGAAAGGAGTTAAGAATAGCAATAATGTTGAGACGGCGAAAGGGGTGAAGAATAGCAATGGTGAGACGGTGAAAGGAGTGAAGAATAGCAATTGTGAGACGGTGAAAGGAGTGAAGAATAGCAATGGTGAGACGGTGAAAGGAGTTAAGAATAGCAATGTTGAGACGGCGAAAGGGGTGAAGAATAGCTATGGTGAGACGGTGAAAGGAGTGAAGAATAGCAATTGTGAGACGGTGAAAGGAGTGAAGAATAGGAATGGTGAGACGGTGAAAGGAGTGAAGAATAGCAATGTTGAGACGGTGAAAGTGGTGAAGAATAGCAATGGTGAGACGGTGAAAGGAGTGAAGAATAGCAATGGTGAGACGGTGAAAGGGGTGAAGGGTAGGTTGTTGACAGGGAGACTAGCAATTGTGAGACGGCAAAAGGAGTGGGAGATGGAGGGAAAACAGTGTATTATCAATGAATAAATACTTTATTTTTATTCAAAGTAAGAGAGTTACAAAAATGCTGATATATGGTGAAACGTTGTCCAAGGTGAAGCAGGTAGGCAGAAAGGGAGATTGGTGGATTTCGGGGGAAAGGTCATTGACCTACATCTGCGTCCTACTGTCCTAATTAGCTTTCACAGATCGCCAAGAGTCACACTGCTGACCGCGGCGATGTGATCAATTGAGACTACGGCTATAAATGACAAACCCTTGACTGAGGGTTACAGTAATTGCCTTAGTCACCATATTAAATTGCTCGTGTAAATGAAAGTACTGAGATGAAAGGACGCCACTCTAGGTGTACTCGACGTATTGACTACCTCACATGTTGGTGTGGTATCATGCCAACGATCAACTGTGAAATTTTATTAGGTTTACGACCCATTAATAGTATCTGATGTAAATACATGTGTCCGGTGTCATTGTTCACTGGTGCTAGGTGCACTGGCTTAGGAGGGCGCCCGGTGTTACGTATACTGTGAGTTGAGTTGAGTTGGGTTTAGCGTCACATCGGCATTATTCCAGCCATATCGTGGCGAGATCAAGTACGTATACTGTGACTGAGACAGGCTGTCGATGCTGGGTGTACTGTGACTGAGACAGGCTGTCGATGCTGGGTGTACTGTGACTGAGACAGGCTGTCGATGCTGGGTGTACTGTGACAGAGACAGGCTGTCGATGCTGGGTGTACTGTGACAGAGAGACTGTCGATGCTGGGTGTACTGTGACTGAGACAGGCTGTCGATGCTGGGTGTACTGTGACTGAGACAGGCTGTCGATGCTGGGTGTACTGTGACTGAGACAGGCTGTCGATGCTGGGTGTACTGTGACAGAGAGACTGTCGATGCTGGGTGTACTGTGACTGAGACAGGCTGTCGATGCTGGGTGTACTGTGACTGAGACAGGCTGTCGATGCTGGGTGTACTGTGACTGAGACAGGCTGTCGATGCTGGGTGTACTGTGACAGAGAGACTGTCGATGCTGGGTGTACTGTAACAGAGAGAGACTGTCGATGCTGGGTGTCCTGTGACAGAGAGAGACTGTCGATGCTGGGTGTACTGTGACTGAGACAGGCTGTCAATGCTGGGTGTACTGTGACAGAGAGACTGTCGATGCTGGGTGTACTGTAACAGAGAGAGACTGTCGATGCTGGGTGTACTGTGACGGAGAGAGACTGTCGATGCTGGGTGTACTGTGACAGAGAGAGACTGTCAATGCTGGGTGTACTGTGACGGAGAGAGACTGTCGATGATGGGTGTAGTGTGACAGAGAGAGACTGTCGATGATGGGTGTACTGTGACAGAGAGAGACTGTCGATGATGGGTGTACTGTGACAGAGAGAGACTGTCAATGCTGGGTGTACTGTCACAGAGAGAGACTGTCGATGCTGGGTGTACTGTGACAGAGAGAGACTGTCGATGCTGGGTGTACTGTGGCAGAGAGAGACTGTCGATGCTGGGTGTACTGTGGCAGAGAGAGGCTGTCGACGCTGGGTGTACTGTAACAGAGAGAGACTTTCGATGCTGGGTGTACTGTGACAGAGAGAGACTGTCGATGCTGGGTGTACTGTGGCAGAGAGAGGCTGTCGACGCTGGGTGTACTGTAACAGAGAGAGACTTTCGATGCTGGGTGTACTGTGACAGAGAGACGCTGTTGATGCTAGGTGTACTGTCACAGAGAGAGACTGTCAATGCTGGGTGTACTATGACAGAGAGACGTTGTTGATGCTAGGTGTACTGTCACAGAGAGAGACTGTCAATGCTAGGTGTACTGTCACAGGGAGAGACTGTCAATGCTGGGTGTACTGTGACAGAGAGAGACTGTCAATGCTGGGTGTACTGTGACAGAGAGACGCTGTTGATGCTAGGTGTACTGTCACAGAGAGAGGCTGTCAATGCTGGGTGTACTATGACAGAGAGACGTTGTTGATGCTAGGTGTACTGTCACAGAGAGAGACTGTCAATGCTAGGTGTACTGTAACAGGGAGAGACTGTCAATGCTGGGTGTACTGTGACAGAGAGAGACTGTCGATGCTGGGTGTACTGTGACAGAGAGACGCTGTTGATGCTAGGTGTACTGTCACAGAGAGAGACTGTCAATGCTGGGTGTACTGTGACAGAGAGAGACTGTCAATGCTGGGTGTACTGTGACAGAGAGACGCTGTTGATGCTAGGTGTACTGTCACAGAGAGAGACTGTCAATGCTGGGTGTACTATGACAGAGAGACGTTGTTGATGCTAGGTGTACTGTCACAGAGAGAGACTGTCAATGCTAGGTGTACTGTCACAGGGAGAGACTGTCAATGCTGGGTGTACTGTGACAGAGAGAGACTGTCAATGCTGGGTGTACTGTGACAGAGAGACGCTGTTGATGCTTGGTGTACTGTGACAGAGAGAGACTGTCAATGCTGGGTGTACTGTGACAGAGAGACGCTGTTGATGCGGAGTGTATTGTGACTGAGGGAGGCTGCTGGTGTTGTGCACACTATGGCTGAGATGGTATCACTGTTTTGATGAGGAGCTAATCAATCACACAGCTAGCCCTCGATGGCGGTTTAGGACATGGTTGTTGTAAGGTCTATAACCCGTAGTTTATGGCAGCCTCACATCAAACAGCCGTGCTCCTTTCTAGTCAGGGATAATAAGCCTGTACTACTTTATACCATTACTGGTGCATTGATGGCGGTTCCTTAGAAGTTTATCAGATTCTACTACAGTCAGAGGCTAAAGCTGATCCTAGTATTGAGTTGATTCTTATCGGTTACTTCTCTGTAGTTAAGACTTTCAATACGAATATGCCCGGACTGCGATGTGTTCTCAGCTACGTTCGCAGTTGAGGAAATATCTCTGTGTTGTCCTCATTCACTCCGGCATATGTGGATCCAGTGCAACCCGACTGTCCCCAGTTGTACAATAATGCACTTGAAATGATATAGGTGTAGAGCGACTAGACTTACCATACAATACAATATTACTTTCCTTGGGCTAAACATTTTCAACAGAATGACATGGTTACTGATGACAACGAATTGACCTAAAATAACAAAACAAAGCAAAATGTACATCTCCATATAAGATCAGCTTTCTATTTACGTGGAACCATGACCGTGCAGTCAATATAGTCCAGGCTTCCAGGGTTCTACTGCTCTAGGCCTGGGCTAGCAGGGTTGCATACACACCTGACAAATGTAATATTTGTTCTTGTTGTTCTTACTACGATCTTGTCAACCTTGCGGCCAAATTGTTTGCCTAGTTTGTCATTTAAACACCGCTTTGTTTGCTAGCTCGAAGACAGTGTCCATATTTCACACAGTGACAACGTCTTCACCAACAGGGTGAGCCTGTGCATGTTGGCAGTAGTTCCGGTCAGAAATCACCCGCGCTACAACAGGGATTGCTGGAAATGTTACTCATTTCTAAAAGCGTTATTCCGCGTACATATACGTACACGTGCAAGGTCATCGGTAAGTGTGTGCTGTTGATAAAAAAAACGCCGACTGAGAGAAACCATAGCGGAGAGCTGTTGCAACCACGAGGTTACAAAGGGAGACTACTCCAGGCCGTGGAGGTTATCGGGAACGGCTGTCAGTACGCTTGATATAGTGAAATCTCTAATTAGGGGTAAGGGGGAAGTGTGGAGGACCTGATAAAGAGTCTGGGGTTTGATGTAGCAAGTCTGCTCTGGTTCACATCGTAAACATGTCGAGTGGCCCAATCAAATAGATTTGTTGAAGATGACCGCCCTTTGGCCCTCATCAAAGCCGCAGTGATACCTGCTGATATCCCCGTCCAGATAGACCCCCAACAGGTGATTGAGGCGGCCCCTCACCACATGTTTATATGAGGGATTTTTGCATGTGGTTGTGTACACATTCCCTCCTCGTCTGCAGTGAAGGGGCGACGACGGGGGGCAGACTTGCAAAGCCAGCAGATGGCACCAATGGTCGCCGCCCAGTTCGTACTCTGTTTACATGATGGCGTTTAAAGGATTACTATTTCTGTTCGATGCGGCGCACGGCCATCAGAATCTCTACTTGTAAACGATGAAATGACAGATTTGAGTAACGGTTGTCTTACTTAAGCTGGGTATTTATGTTGATGACATCGCATCCTATGCTGACACCGTGTAGTGTTCCGTGGAATGGCCGGGGTAATATACGAAGTATACTTCCACAATAGCCCTTGTTGTTAACAGGTTAATTACCACAGAACGACTTATTGTGATGTTGGTAGAAGACACACAATGTTATTGTTGAAAGACTGCAGGTATTTTCTGTCAGGGTTGTGTTATTGTGTTGTTTGGGAGATGAAATCCTGAACGGGCGGCTATACTGAGTGGTACAGACAGGAATGCGGCAACGGGAACAGTTTTGCTCTTTGAAAGACGACACCTGTTTTCACACGCCTTGCACGTGCAGTAGTTACAGGCTTGATGGTATCTTGTGTGGGACTCTGCAAGCAACGAGGAACCGTATACTCCCTGGAAGAGTCAATGTGGTGTTTACATTATTTCATCATCGGAACTGTAGTTGGACTAGAAATTCTGAAGGAACGGACATCCTATTTGTGGTGAACTAATCGTGGTTTGTTTTCACCTAGTGAGATATGTCACTCGAAAATTCTTGTTCTGAGAAACTTGTATCCTTTTAATTTTTTTATCAGTTCTAGAGAGTCGTTATCATGGTCACACGTCATGCAGCCTGGCGACCGCGCCCTCATATACTGTGTTCACACATGAGACGTGATAAGATAATATTGTGTTACTGCGCATCTGTCATTTTAGGCTTGAATCTTATCTGACAGACAGAAAGTAAGTGACAGCATGATGAAGACGTAACGTTTAATGCTGATGACGGGAGCGTGTGATAATCATTCCCTGGGACCCAGTGCGTGTCAGCACGTAGAACAAGAAGGTGCTATCACTGTTTCCCGCTATGGGGTACATCATAAATCTGTTTGTTCAAAAAGTGAAACCTGTCTAAACCGGCACTCCACGTCACCGCTTTTTGGAACCGGAAAGTCGTGCCGGAATAAGGAAAGGACATGTGCCGGATTAGATAATGTTTTAATGATCATAATATCGTTGTAAAATGGCGGGACCAAAATTTTATTCCGGTTTTGACATTGTGCCGGATTAGACAGGTGCCGGTCTTGGCAGGTTTCACTGTACAAGGAAGTAAACTAGGCAAAACAGAGGGTCGCTTTATGTCATTATGACAAACTATTTGATGTGATTTGGATACACGCAAAACGCGTTTCTCTGGAAGAAAATATATTTATTGCTCAATTTTCAAATTTAGTTTGAAGCAATTTCATGTCACCTCAGTAGTTTGAAGACAATATTTGTCCATCGCTGTGTATGCTCAAGATTGAACAAGAAAAAAACATCTGGCAAGGGAAGTAATGGCACCACTTCTCGAACTCACGTGCACGCCTGACAATGATCACTTCAATAAGCAGAATGGATTACTAACTTTCATGTAACGTCAGCAGTTTCTGAGAAAACTCGTAACCCATTTCACTCACTAAGCTAAAGTACACGGGCAAGGGCTGTATGTTAATCTAAGACACCAATGCTAGAACATATTAGATCGTGTCAAGCAACACCAGTGTGTTTAATTTCGGGTCTGTAACGTATTCAGATTATGAGAAAACTTGTCCTCATAGAGAGGCAGTCGGACGTAAACAGACGGACGGTTGTACTTCGTTCCAACATCCCTCGCCCTTCTTCTTGGCGGTCATAATAGCATGCAGGCCTGGAAATAGAGTTATCTTAATTGTACTGGATATGAAATTTAATGAATATTCCTTGAGCCAGGATATGCAGCTGTTCAGCATTATCTAGACGATCCTTCAATCTGATTTATTAACTCATGCCGAGGTCGTAAGTGTTACTGTAGCCCGCTGCAGGTTATATATAGTTCATCTATCGATCACTGAAGTCACGTCAAATCATCAGCCGTCTTTGTTCTGGACCCTTGTGGGTGTTCCCATATGGTCAAGATGTCTACCCATCACGACCAACTCATCCGTCTGGGGGCACGTCCAGACAGCGTTCCCTAATGTGGGACAAGTCTGACCGTCGGTGTAGTGACTCCCTCCCTCCCTGATCCCGGGGTCTTATCGAGGGGAGATTGTGTAAGTTGGCAACATTAATCAGTTAGGAGGGGAACAATGTGCTGGCGCGATAGACTTACTGAAATACACGAGTCTTTACCGGGCATATTTATTACTAACTATCAAAGATAACACCTAATACACGTGCTCTACTTTAGTGGGTGACGTCTGGAGGCTAATTAGTGCATCTGATCAGATATCGCCCATTGTGCCTCCGTGTGCGGCTGGCTGCTTGGGAAACATTTGTGACGGCGGTTTATGTATTCGACTAACCGGCGCCGAAAATAACAATCAGAAAGTAGAAATAGATTCAATATAGTCTCATTTGTCCAACCGATCTTTCTTAGATAAAAATAAGATAACTGAAATATAAATATTAAACAAAACACATATACATACACAACATATACAACTAGTAAACATGAAAACACCCTGCAGTAGACAGTTAGCAGTTAGTTCCCACTAACCTAGCATTCGAAGGAACTGGATGCCGAATAAGAATATGTTACCCTACAGTATGAAACAAATTTCCCTGTTGCATCACCTAGATAGGTTGCCTGTCCACCCATCTAGAAACACTGCATATATTATGTGATCACCTTCTGTTACCTTGTTCTTCCAGCACTGGTGGTGCGGTTCCTCACCAAGAGGTTTATATGGGAGTACGACCCGACGCTAGGTAAGCCTTGTCTCACCACAACGTTTGCAACATCAACATGCTGTAGCTATAGCTTCAAAGTTCCTTTTGTTATTCACTTTAATTATCATATACATTGAATTGAAATAGTACCTTCATATATACATATGCTAATAATTTCTTTATTTTCATTTTGAAACACATATATCCAAGACAGCCATCACAAGCCCTTCTTGCTTTTAGATTGTAATGAACATGGACATATATAATCTAATGCATGTTTGGTTTTGTGATCAAAATCAACAATGCCAGTTCACTCCAGGACAAAAACATGTAACTATTATGTACACATCCAACTGTTATCGAACTCTTCAACTGGACCCTTTCCCTTTGACCATGTCTTGACTCGGTATGACGGTGTCGTGTGTTGCAGAGTGCACGTATAAACACCCCACCAACGTGGACGACGAGCCCGTGCTGATGGAAATACTTGATACAGCTGGAATTGTAAGTACCACTATGTGTGTGTGTGTGAGAGTGTGTGAGAGAGAGAGAGAGAGAGAGAGAGAGAGAGAGAGAGAGAGAGAGAGAGAGAGAGAGAGAGAGAGAGAGAGAGAGAGAGAGAGAGAGAGAGAGAGAGAGAGAGAGACTTGATCGTGTGAGTGAGTGAGTGAGTGGGCATATATTACTGTCAAAGCGGGAACACCTCTAGCACACCTGAGCCAGACTTGCCGAGCGAAGGACTGATTGAAGCCAACCGGACCAACCCCGTTCTCAAGAACAACGCGGCTTCGTGATTTAACATTGATAGGTACAATTAGTTTTAGGTGAATGGTACTGGTTAAACGGATGGTGATGGATGGGGCTAAAACCCTGGTAATCTCAGTCTACCGTTATGTTAAGTGCACATTGAGCATGTGGTACTAGAGACTTCCGCGAAGTGGGAGTTCCAGTAGTTGGCTTGTGTTTCAAGGATGGTGAGACAAATTGCGTTGCCAGAGAATTGACCAGCATGTACAGTGGGTGGACATGAAACAGCCCGCTGCCACTCGGCCATATATTTCCACAACTGCCCATCTCGGCGTGAACAGACACTGACAGAACCTCGCCATCGGCATCCACATCCTCTACAAACCGTTAGCTCATGTTTTGATACCAGATGAAAGACAAATATATCACTTAGGAAATACCATATGAACCATTGTAATGATTGCCTCGCCGAGATGTATGTGGGGATGTATGTGGGTGTGTGTTGTTGCCCCCAGTGGTTTGGTGCTGATGAAAGCTTCCTCTGCCTCCAGCCCGCATGCCAGCCGTGTCTCCCCTCCGACCAATTACCCCATCCTCACCTCCATCAGGTTAAATGGCGGCTGCTGTGAAACGTCACGACTTGCAGAAAAACATATGTCAATGTAATTTACTTGCGCAAAGTGAGATGCCAGATGATATACATACTTCTATTACATACTGATACACCAAAATATGACACGTGTTACCCGGGCATCACGTGGTCCCGTTGGTTGATCATGACCCAACAGCCTGTAAGTCTCTACTCGTCATAAAAGTGACGTAATGCACATACGTGAGAGCAGCATGTGACGAAGAAAGGTTCAATGACCTGAATAAAACTGAGTGTGTATATTCTATATCAGGTAATATATATATAATTCATATAATACATGAACTCACGTCAGTTTGGTCTTGCCCGATTATGTAAGGCCTGATGAATTATATATGATATACCTAATACAGAAATACACACTCATATCATGTACGTGTGGTGGAGCGGGGTTCATATTAGGAGTAAATCCTGGGATAATATGGCTAAATACGTATGAGGAGGAGATCCTGGGACAATATGGCTAAATACGTATGAGGAGGAGATCCTGGGACAATATGGCTACATACGTATGAAGAGGAGATCCTGGGATAATATGGCTACATACGTATGATATGAGATCGGTCGGTACATGCACGGAGGTGGAGGAGATACGCCAAGTTGGAATAAGGGGGAGATCCTTGTTGTACTATAAAGCATGTAACAGTATGGTGAAATGTATATATGATAGATGTCAAGGGTGCTGTATGGGAACAGTATCTATAAATATACCCATGGATAAAATCCTTGATTCGACGATGGGTGATTGAGAACGATGGATTTTACGCTGTGATGGCGGCGGACATGATTCTTTTCCAAACAGTGTAAACAGTAATTCTGGGTTAGCCGCGTTCGTATGACGAGCAAATAACCGAATTCCTCTGCATGCAGCTAAATATTCACCTTGGAAAAGGTTCTTTTCGTAGTAGCCTATCCGTCATACTTAGTACACAATGCAAGGTAGGGACAGCCTGTGAGGATGTCCAGTGACAGATGAGATGATATGTGATGTTGTCTGTTTTCAGCAGGAGGACACCATACACCGGGAGGGCTCTGTCCGGTGGGCGGACGGCTTCGTGCTGGTCTACGCCATCAACGACCGCCAGAGCTTCGAGGAGATGGTGAAGATGAAGGAGTATCTAGATGACCTCAAGAAGACCAATGTGCAATGTGTGCTGGTGGGAAACAAAGTCGACCTGCTACATGAACGCAAGGTGGAGACAACCGAAGGTCAGACACTGGCCCAGGATATGGCTTGTGCGTTCTTCGAGACTTCCGCTAGTGATGGCGGCCCGGACATATCCGAACTGTTCCACGAACTACATCGTGAAGTGCGGCGTAGGAAAATGATAGAGAACAAAGGACGACGGAGAAGTAGTGCACAGCAAGTCCGTCACGTGTTCAATAGGATGCTGAATAAGATAGGAAACACTACATGAAAGCGCGGGTTGTAGACACTCTAAACTGTGATAAACTGTGATGCTCGAGAGGAAGTGACGTCATTGTCAGGGTCACGTGGATCTGGATTACAGAAATGATGGCTTGTGTTTTGACCCTTGTATCTAGTAATTTGTCAAACGTTTCTCTGACGGATTTATGTTGTATGTGGATGAACATCTGTGATAAGTTAGAAGCGCTAAGAACGCGAATGCCATCCTATCCTACACTGCTTCAGTGAAAACTGATTCTGCTTGACGCACCGAGCAGTATCGCGAGAAGTAGAGACACCTGGGTCATCTTCCACGAAGTCATCATAGAGGCTGTCGTAAAGCACACCTGTTAGCAGTGAGTAGCGATAACCTCCCCCCTGTTTATGGTAACAGGGCGACTAACCAAGTGTATAACACACTCATTTACACAGATAGGCTCGAGGGTTTAACGAGGATGACTAAGCGATGTTGACAACGACGACAAGCCACTGCGCAGATCGGGCAGAAAGTGCCTCCCTGTCGGCTTAAACAGTATGAATATATTGTCAGACATCAGTCTTACTTTCTGGAGTTTTATCAGAAGTATTATTTATTTGTCCGCCAGAATCCACTAGAAACATTACACACGTACTGCACGTAGTGACGTCATTGACAGTGCGTGCATGTTGTGTATTACCATGAACGACCGGGTGAGTTAACATTCCTGCACGTGCACCAACACACGTTGTTCTCACTGTACGACTCACGAAGAAATATGTATCACCTTTGTGAACAAATATGTACACAAAATATACAATAAAATATTCAAATAATTATGATGATAGGATGTGTGTTTTGTGCGTCGAGTTAAAGATCCAAATCAAACCCATATCGTTTTGAGACAGACTGTTGTATAAATGTCAATGAATATGGAGGGATTGCTTTTCGATGTGTGCTAATAGTATCCGACAATACAGAAACCCACACTCTAGGGTGCCGTTGTACAAAGTGATCTTAGCGCTAAGGTGAGCGTAACTCGTATACCGTAACATAGACTTACGACTGGCGTAGCACTAAGGCACCCTGGGGTGTGGTTTTCTGTGTTGTCCGATGCTTTACCATACATCGAAAAGCAACTGCATCACACATTTACGTCTCATTTCGTTTCTTTGGTGTCTGTGTAGACTAACGTTTAGTCTCCGAATATACAATTTTGATAGTAACAAACAAGCCCATGTAAATTTAAAAGGAGCCCCAGGGAGACCAGAGATCCTGAACCTGAGGAAATCTAGACTTGCTTTATTTAGGGCTTGGCAGTACGGAAAATAATGTGGTCCAGGGACTATGAGACAGACTAGAGTCTGTGGAAAGCTGGTGGACACAGGGCACCATATTGATAAACTGATTGTTGTTGATTGCTGTCATGAACTGTGATCCTGAACAACAATACAACGACATTAACAACCAGCGACAACCACTCTACTTCCCTTTCACCATTTTGGGGGAGATGAAAGAAAGAAATCGCTCAGCTGTGATGATATCACAGGCGAGTTGTAACGCCGTTTTATGTCACGAGATTACTGTATTTATATATCAACCTGTGCGCCTGTGTGTGTGCACAGTTCATTTTCACCCGTTTCCACGAGAGTTTCAATGGTCATTTAATAGACTTTCAGGACAAAAGGGTGTATATGTCAATATATGACATTCCATAACAAAAGTCTTTGTCATGTGTACCCATGTCTTAGCTAAGGGCCTATTCGATTATGCCAAACCGGTTTTGGTTTCGGGAAAACCATGCACTCGATTATGTCGAAACCTAAAACTGGGTTCTGAAACTTCGAAACCATCTACGAGGCAGGTTTCGCAGTTTCAGTTTCGCGTTCTCTCACAACAAACATGGCGGAAACGAAAGCGCCAAGTTCAGCTGATCTTGGTGGCGAAATAGAGCAGCAGTTTTTGGAACCAAAATAATGATAAAAATCAACTGAGAAAATAGGAAATTATTATTTAAAACCCCAGTCTGTTGAACATGGCTATTTTATGTAACTTGTATATATATAATTACTTGTAATAGTATAATTACACATACGCAAATATTTACCTCCAAAAGCATCTCATCTCTTTATTACTTGTTAATTCACAGATAAAATGAAAAAACATATGCTGTCATCCCATTCGTTCCGCATATACAGTAGCTGAGACATTTTTTGGGTATCCATTTTGAAACCGGATGGTGAAACCATCCACTCGTTTATAAATCTAGAAACTAGTTTCACTTTGAAACCATGTTTCCGAAACTAGACACTCGTTTATAACAGGAGAAACCAGTTTCAAAAACCCAAACCAGTTTCGCAATAATCGAACAGGCCCTAAGATACAAAGCGTCCACATACACGAACGCTATGACCGCTCTATAGGCAGTAATTACGTGTACAACTGTCTTGAATTGAAAGTGTATCAGTTTATTAACGTTTTTAGATCAGTAAAAAACAAAGAATGTGTTTAAATTAGGGATTTATTGAAAACTCGATTTCCGCATAAAAGCGGGACAATTATTTCGAATTACCCACATTAGTCACATAGCTCCTAATTTGCTACAGCTATGTTCATTGGTCATTTGGAATTGCCAAAATACAAAGAGACTAAGTTATTTTGAATATTCCAAGTGTATATATAGAGAGGAATTTCACCTGAGAGAAAATTCAGGTGTTTGCGCCTCCAGCCAATAAGGCCAAGTTGAATCCATGAAACGTGGAATTTCTGTCAAAGTCTTCACCCGGATGTGTCCTAATCTGTTGTCCAAACTTATCGTTTTGAATACACGGCAATATATTCTGCTATACCCTTGGGTGATGCTACAGGAACTATAACTATATATTTTGAACTAATTATCATATGATCAAAGAACTGAAAAATAGCCTTCCGCGCACACACGCTAACACCTGCTACACACGCAAACACCTGGCACACACGAGTGTGATAAGTTCACAAGGAAGTAGCATGCCGGTCGCGTTGTATGACTACATTTACAATGTTATATGCCCTTTACGCCCGACGGAATCTGTTTGGTGGATAATCAACTGATTATTCTCTAGCGTTCACATTAAATGTGTCAATATACATAATTTATAGATTCATTATAGATAGGTATTTACACAGACCGGTGTTGACAGGCGTAACATTATACGATTTTATGCCCCCTTCATAATAATAATATTATGGATTCTTATATTGCGCTAAACTCCCCACCAAAGTGTGCTCCAAAGCGCTAACAGAGTTTATAGATATAACATGTAGGTGGTCTTAAGTTGCTTCTTGAAACAAGTTAGAGTTGGAGTTCATTTCAGATCAAATGGGAGAGCGTTCCGTTCAACGGCAGCATTATATGCGAAGGATCTTCCGCCAAATGTCTTAAGTAGCATTTGATCACTGGAACGGAGAGTTCTTGTAGGGACATAGTCTTCTACTAGATCACACAGATAACCAGGAACTGTATCATTGATACACTGAGGGTGAGGATCTTATGATGTATCCGTTCTTTGACCGGCAGCCAGTGGAGATACCAGAGTACTAAAGTAAGTGCACTTTAATTCATGAAACATCGCATAATATTTCCTTAAGTACTGACCCATCGCTCACCCTCATTACAATCAATCCATTCACATGTGTTTATCACAATACACAGCCAACGGAAATCTACTGCCCCAGGCTTCTCTCCGGTCGCCTATAACAAAGCACATTTGTTTTTGTCAACAAACTGCATGCTCTTATTACTGATATTGAACTGCAGAAACAAATGATGTTTTTCAAATATTTCAAGGTTGCATTATAATGTGACTGTCAATACTTGTAACCACATAAAGATATCTCCCACCAGGTCGTGTCTTGTAGACATGAAGTAAATTGTGATCCATCTCATACGTAGATAGTTCTGGAAACTAGATGGATTTTAATCTTATTGTTCATTTGTTGCAAATGGCTATTTCAAATTTTCTTCAACCAAGGACATACAGTACAGATATAAATTGTAAACGTTATTATAACAGGGAACGAATTTTCAGACACGACAATATGGTAAATTATTATTTAATTAAGCAAGGCTTACAACTACTGCATACATAAACATATTGTCATGCTAAAACATATTTTATTTAAGGTGAGCGAAAACTAACCATGAGAGCCTGCAGGTTCTCTAGGACTTCGGGCATCGAAGGTGGTTTGAGTGATCCTGAACTTGTGAGACTATACCATTGTGCAGGAACGACAGAAAGGGAATTCCCTCGACTGTAAATGGGATTCTACGACAAAGAGTTGAAAGTAGTTCGCTTGGAAGACGTGGCTGATTTTTTAGAGTAATTGGGATATAAATGCAATATCATGTGACCAGTTCAACCATTCAGAATGCAGGATTTTAATGAACACTCCGGAAATTTAATTATAAATGATTATATATGGTGGGCATGTTATCACTAAATGATAGACCTCTTCGTGAGTATTTACATAACATAAGCGTCACAATACAAAATCTGTCCACATCCCATTAATGGACAAGTCAGAACATTTCATCCGACCAATCACAATGTGACTCATCCGATCAGTGACCAATCAGAATGTTGCTCACCAGATTAGAGGCCATTATGTGTCTGGGTATTTCAAATGACGGTACAACTGAATCTGTCAAAAACATCGTCAGTCTCTTGCCCCAATGAGATAAACATTTGAACGCAAGAGTTGCGCAGTCAGAGAAACATACTGCTACACAAACCCGACCATCTGTCAGTCGTTTCAGTACGTTCTTTTGTTCAGTTTTCATAGTTTAAATCGGGGACTTTGTCATAATATTTTAAAAGGGTAGTCTGGAAATAGTCAGTTGTTGTTTTCAGATTGGCAACTGTCGATTCCATTTTAATCGTTTCATTGGTCAGTCAAGGTTCGCGAGAGGTTGTTCTGACGTAACCTGTTTCCTAAGATCTTGGTGTAGCGGTGGTGAGAACTAAGATCTGACTATAATTAGATTAAACAAATGAGGACAATATTCAGAAAAGGACAAGTCAAAACATTGATTACACAACAGTCTCGTTTCCTGCTGACTGGGTTCCGTCCTATTGCGCAACTTAGTACAATAACCAGTCTAGAATTTTTAGACCAATTCATTTAACTGGATACATATTTATATAGTAATCAGTATTATTTGATACATCTACGCACTTGTATATTACAACACTACGCTCCTTATCCTTATAATCCTTGCAAACATGTCGTGCAGCGTGCTCTGTCGTACATCGAGCACTGACAAACAGAAACCTGGAAATCGTGGAAATCTCAAAACGAGGCTCTGCCGCTAGAAATGTTTGGCGGTCTGGTACGGACTTGATATTATATCAATCACATTGTGCGTTACAGAACTACACTGGATAAGCAAAACAAACCACATAACAGGTGTAACCAGTGAGCCAGATGCATTGTGAACCATTTTACGACCTCATCAAACTGGGGCAGTCTGTGACGTCATAGTTTACGTCATGCTGCCTACACCGCGCCATAAAATATAGAAATACGAAATTATTAAAGTTTAAAATTAAAATTCATTTGTAAATACCATATTCGTATGAAACAAGGAATTGGAATTCAGTGTAACCTTAGTTGTTTCTGATGTCTATTTTCACTGTCACACGAGAAAATTCGGATCGGCTGAAAATGTCATTGTCTGAATAGGTAATGAGACTTAGGTTTCGGTTTGGAAAAACATGGAGAAGAAAGAGAACATAACTAAGAAACACATGTTAGAATTTATACAAATCAGTTTATTCTAGATATGGAATGTTGTATTACTTACATTAGTAGATCAACGGGCTGACTCACAGAATTGAATTGAATACAGCCATTAAAAGGTTTGTATTCATAAGTATAATTCATAATTGTTCGAAGTGGCTTTGGTTTTGATTCACAAAATGGCTGGTAGAATTATTTAGGTACATGTTACATTTCAAGTAGAGAAAGACGAGAACACCCGGTGTTGTGTCTCCATCTGCAGATACTGCTGTGAAGGGCGAGATGAATTAATGATTCATCAGGGCATATATCGCTTTTCTCTGTGCCAAATATATACATCCGCTGAGATTCAATAATTTACGTACAAATCCTTCAGAAAATATCATCCTCAGACTCAGTGAGTCTACGTGGTCACAATACAAGAACTGATCTTCCATTATCTGTGTGCGATTGTTGACTTTCGTGTACTTGTAGTGAAAGCATGTTTGTTGCTTTTGCTCAAAAGACTAGTAGGGGAGGCTGAACATTATATCTGGACATCTTGGGGCAGAGTGGCGGGTTGTAGTTTTCGGAGAGACCGACAGACAGAATGATAGCTGTTTCTAATCGCCCCATTGCGTAAATAACATACCGATGTGCTGAGAATTCTCAGGAAACCGTCATACCGTGGTATGTTTTCAACGGTAAGTGTAGACAAACACGAGTTACTTCCCTTACACCCGTCTATGGCACGGCATAATAGTTTCAATGAAACAAATACTTTCCTATTGACTTCATTAGTAACCATATATATTTTTTTTAAATAACTACGCCATCAACAGCTATTACATGTTCGTGGTGTGCATAAACTCCTGTTGAAAATGACCACCTCAGCCAGCTCCTTTGCCGAGGACCGGAAGTTAAACAGTCAAACATTGGGACCCCGTTTCACAAAGCTCTCGTAAGCCTAAGATCTCGTAACTTTTCTTGTAGCATTCGTACTTGCCATACTGTAACATAGGAAGTTCGAATGCTACGAGGAAAGTTATGAGATCTAAGGCTTACGAGAGCTTTGTGAAACGGGGTCCAGGTCCGCATAAAATGTCAACCGTTTGGAAATACCTGTGGTCACATTCAGCGTAAGTCATCCTGTGAAAAAGGCACCACTGAAGTACGGTCAGTTTTAATAACAGGATGGATGTAAATTTCAAAAGCACAAAAACTTCAACAAAATCACCAAATCACAGCTGTCCGATGTTTCAGTCTGCACTGAAGGCTACGAAACCTGCTTGTTAAACTAGGGAATCTGAGTTGCTGCAGTATTACCTTGAACACACCTGTTGTCACATTCAGCATAAGTCATCATGTTAAAAAAGGCAGCACTAAATATTGAAACATATGGTCAGCTTTAATTACGGGATGGATGTACATTTCCAAAACACAAAACTCTTAAACAAAATCACGCAATTACAGCTGTCAGATGATCCATTCTGCACTGAATGTTACGAAACCTTCTTGTTAACTTACGGATTGTGATTTGGCCTAGTATATAACCTATAAACGTCCGAATGGTCATTCTCCAATCGGATTTAAGGACACAATATAAAAGTCCGAATGGTCATTCTCCAATAGGGTTTAAGGACACAATATAAAAGTCCGAATGGTCATTCTCCAATAGGATTTAAGGACACAATATAAAAGTCCGAATGGTCATTCTCCAATAGGATTTAAGGACACAATATAAAAGTCCGAATGGTTATTCTCCAATAGGATTTAAGGACACAATATAAAAGTCCGAGACGGCTACCACACTCTCTCCATATCTCTGATAATTCGAGTAAAGCGAAATGTTGTATAAATGCTTGAAACCACTTAGGCTAAAAATTGTCCATGTCTGTAATAAATGGAGTAATGGTACTGTTTGAGTTTGACCATTTAGTCATAGTAGAACCACACTTAGAACTGATATCGACTCAAGGGTAGAGTTTTATTATATAACCAAAGCTGCACAGATGTTCCGACTTAAGCGTAGCGCAGTTGAATCTACAGGTATTCTATCCCCACACTGAACACACAACATGCACAGCTCAGCATTCAAGTATTTTGAAAGCTAAATGATAAAAAAATGTGACCATAATCGATATAACACTTAGATGACCAACAGGTCATAAAGTGTGTCAATAGTCCACAAAACCAACTGGTGACCTGTTCCCGACTCGGTACCTCCTGATGTGTCTCGCAACGTTGTCATGAACCACGAGACAACGTCAGTCTGAGACTGCAAGTCGTGTGAGCCAAGGCGCTGCAGGAATAGTCACGTGCTCAGCCCTTTAGAGCAATGTGCACTCAACACGTTTCGGGTATGACAGGGAGTTGTGAAACGGAAATGGCGACAGAAAACTCGAAATTTGGTTTTTAAAAAAAATAAATTAGAAATGACGAGAATTAACAGTAGGGGGAAAAACTCGAAACTGTCGACTTTTCTTTTTCACAAAACTCACATACTATACGTCACATAAAAATGTTAGGATATTCACAACAACAATACATATACTCTATAAAATCTAGGGGATAAATTATCGTGATTTGGTATCTTTAATGATAAATAGTTTACAGGGACATCTGACTGAGAGTCGATCAGTCGCTGAACATCACATGACCATATATTTTTGTGAACGATTGTACAAAGCGCCTAAATGTCAAGGTCATTTACGATGAAAAGTCAAACTCATTGATATGGCCTGAATTTATTCTCACGTTCCGGGACTCGACGAGGCATACTCCTAATCAAACGTCCAATGTGAACTTGGCTCAGTTCATGCCACTCTTCCTGCAGGACTGCGCCAAGTTCGTTGAGAGTGGTCGTGGTGGTTAAATAGTGCAAACTATTAAATAATGCAACTAAGACTATGTTTTTATTACTGAAACGAGCTCGTAACATATATTTACCCCTCGATTGTCTATTAAAAGCTTTTGATGTGATGATTGTACCAATACTACTTTATGGGTGTGAAGTCTGGGGATACGAAAATTTAGCTGCTACCGAAAAATTACATCTAAAGTTTCTGAAATTGGCAACTGGACTTAGAAACTCCACTCCAAGTTTTACGTTATATGGACAACTTGGTCGAATGCCTCTGGAGATCGTAATTTGCAAAAGAATGATTAGTTATTGGCACAAGCTTGAACTAATAAGTCTTCCTTTAAAATGTCCAAACTTGTTTACATACTCTGTAAAACTGATAATGCATATTCAAGTTGGTTAAACTATGTAAAAAAGATTCTCAATTCTAACTGTGGTTTAAGCTATGTATTTCAGAATCCTTTATGTGTAAGCACTAATTACCTTATTATGCAGGTTGAGAGAATATTGAAAGATCAATTTTTCCAAAGTTGGCCAATTAGTGTTCGCAACAGCCCAAAAGCCTCTTATTACCAATACCTGAACAATTATCCATCTTTTGAAAAATACCTTTTATTACCCAGCTCTGTTTCTATCCCAATCCTGGGATTCAGATCTTGTAATCACAATCTCACAATCTACCTGTTGAAACTGGAAGGTGGACTAATACACCAAGAGGACTCCGAACTTGCCAATTTTGTAAAAGCCCAGCGATTGCTGACGAATTTCACTATAATTATGTTTAGATGTAAGGCATTTGCTGTCGAACGAAATCGTTATATTTCCCAGACATTCAATACCTTTCCGAATTTATATATTTTTCAATCATTATTTACGTTTACAAAATTGTCAATCTTAAAAAGCCTTTCCAGATTTATGTCCATCATCAACTCAACACTCAAGGAACTTAATCGAATATAACCCAAATTAACCTTCACCTTGTTTTTGTATGCATAAATTGTATGCATTGTATTCTCTTGTACCACCGATGGTGGTTGAATGAGAATAAAGGAACTGGAATTGGAATTGGTTGACGTTGACGTAGGCGCCGTCCAAGGGTAGTCCTATTCCAGACATTTCCGATGAGTGACAACTCTGGACTGAGTATTACTGTACTATGAGTTCAGCTTATATAACCAAACCATGTGTTCAGCTGATATAATTGCATCACGTGCTCAGCTGATATAACTGTACCATGCGTACAGCTGGTATAACTGTATGTTTGAGCTGATATAACTGTACTATAAGTTCAATTGATATGGCTCTACTAGGTGTTTAAAAAACAACAACAACAACAAACAAACTCTGGACTGAGAGCTCGCCATGGTACTACGATTATGTCCTCCTTTTGGAGGTACCCTGTAACAATGCGAGCCCTCAGTGCTTTCATCGTCATCCTAAAACACAAAATGAGGCACCACGTGTGCCTCCTGGATGTTGTCACAATAGTGTTGCATAATGACACGTCCGTGAATGACATGTGAAGGGGTTCTTGAATAACATGTCACAGTGATCCATCAACAACATTATTGAGCCACCCCAAAAACGGGATGAGCGTTTTCACCCTACACGCGTGTACTAGTAATGTTAACGGCATGAAGACGCTCAATCTGTCCAGACGACAGCTGTTCCTCATGTTAAGTAAGTCCAATACAAACCATCCGAAAACATAATGTTTGTTCAACGACGATTGACCAAGCGCTGCCACTGACACCAACAACCTCTTGCAGTGATGTGCAGTAACACGTAGACTGTCTCACAGTCCCTCAACCATAACAGCGGGAACCTCCATTGCTGTAGACCTTACCGTTGACCTATCCTCACCCCTCGTCATTGGCGTGAACGTCTACAGTTTGCCCTACAACGCCAACACTGGCGATATAGGCAATAGAGAACTGTTCTGTTCACAGATGAGAGTCGATACTGAGTATCAACTGCAGATGGCAGAACAAGAATATGGCGACGACGTGGCCAGCGTTACTCAGACCAATGTGTTATGGAAAGGAACTCAATGGGAGGTGCAAGCATCGTGGTATGGGGTGGAATAGGCCTGAACCAGAGAGTGGGTTCTGTGGTGTTCCAGAACCTTGGTCCAGGGAGAGGCGGCTACATCGACCAACCTCTCACACCCCACGTCATATCACATTTCGCACGTCACCGAAACAACATTTTCCAGCATGATAACGCCCGGGCCCATACTGCCAGAGCTAGACGGGACTTCCTACAGCAAAACGGTGTCAATATTATGCAGTGGCCAGCCCTCAGTCCTGATTTAAACCCAATTGAACATCTTTGGCTTGAAATTCAGAGGAGACTGAATGTCATACCAAGGCCGAACACAGCCGAGTTATTGCGCCAGGCCTTTCTCAGAGTGTGGTTCCAGGTGTCAATGGCCTTCATCAATCGATTGGTGCACTCCATGCATAGACGCTGTGCTGCAGTTATTGCCGCTCGTGGTGGTCACACTAGATACTGAAGTCAAGGGTCTGAATGGACTGCTAACGTTCACGTAATGTCTTGAAATTGTGCTGAGTTATTCATTGATTCATTGATATTGTACACAAAAAATGTTTTTGATCCGCTTATTATGTCCATTTCTGTAATGATTTGATTACAGTGCCTATCTAATTTTGAATTCGTACTGACGTTTTATTTGCTGCTGAGTATATATATTAAGAGACTAAGCGTTAGTCTAAGTAACGCGCTGTGTCGCCACTTACAAATTGTCATTTTGTCAATAGACGTTGTAACGATATAACTGGGGAAATCGTCCATGTCATTGTTTCAGACGAGTTTCGACTTACTGTGCTCCTCTTTGATAGAGCTGGTCGTGTCTGAACCCCCAAGTCAATGTCAACATGACACCCTCACTCATTAAGACAGACACTTTGACCACGGTCTCGTAACCTTGTCGTTTTAATGAAGGGTCTTTTCGTCTGTGGTGGACAAGAGCGACGTCTATCATCTACGTTATTTGTCTGTCGATACCGTGATACTAATCTGCTTATTACTGACTGTTAAAAGGCAAGAGCTCGTGCCATTGTGCTCTGTCTTGTTCCAACTCCCAACATACCAATTGCAGGTAGCCTTTCCTGACGTGTCAAAACCGTGTACATGAGTTTAAAACAATATCAGTATAACTTTCGGTTTGGCGTTTGTAACTGAAATGTACAGCAACACACTGATACGTTTCACTGTAAATTTCGAATTTCACCCCCACCATGTTCACGTGCACATAATGAAAAATGCTAGCACGAAGTTGGCGTCTTTGCACGAAATTGACACCTTCTGAATGGAATGATGATTGTCTAAAACCTTATACACTGACACAACTTGGTTCCCAAATATTATCCCCCTTAAAATGGAATGTCCTCCACGGCATTTTCAATAGTATGTGTCAGCTATTAATTCAACAAAAGCTGTGTTTACATAATTTATCTAAGCACGAAATATATTACCTTGCCAGCATCTGCTAAAATGTTTAAACACATTCTCATAATTTGTCGTTGCAGCCATTAAGGAAATATAACACCGGTTTACCATTCCTTGTGTCACACATGTGGCTTCTCGCTCTAATTTATTGGTTTTGTGAGGAGAAAAAACACTCATAATGGCGGTGAACATAATGAATTGTTTGTTGAATGAATGAATGGCGGGTTGTAGCGGTTGAGGAAAAGTTTTAACAATATCGATTCTGCATAACTGGTACTAAACATAATTGCCTGTTTACGGATTATTTGAAATGAATTGAACAATGAATAAACATTTTGACGTGAAAAGGGACTAATTGAATACATGAATAAATCAAATGGATATTCCAAGAAACTAGTCAGTGGTAATTCGCAGTCACTGGACCATGCATTCAAACACTGTATTCACAATCGGTAGACACCGCTGTTTGTTGTATTATGAGGGGCAATTCTACTGACATGCAAACATCCATATCTATCACAGACAGCAAGGTTTAATATACGGGCTTCTAAACTATGTATAATATGACACTGTAATAATTATTTAGTGACTGAATAAAGAATCACGTAGAGCTTTTAGCAACCTAGCATATATTTGAGGCGATTTACTGCAGTATGCTATCTACTGCTAACTCATTAACCCGATAACCACCAAGATCGTAACGGTGCAGACAGTAGTCATCCCGCATTCTCACCAACAACAACTCTGTTGTTCAAGGGATTCTTAAAACACGCTATACCCTGTTCTGAAAGAGCATAACTTATTACAGAAATATGAAAAAAGGTTTAAAATAAGACATTTGTTACTTAATGTAGTTGTGGTGATCATCCGGGCATGTCCATGTCTGTAATTATGAAGATCATCTGGTGGACATACAGTGTAGACAGCGCACGCACACACGCACGCACACACACACACACACACACACACACACACACACACACACACACACAATGTCCCATCTCAACACCTCACCTTGCAATGTCCCATCTCAACACCTCACCTTGCAATGTCCCATCTCAACACCTCGCCTGGCAATGTCCCATCTCAACACCTCACCTTGCAATGCCCCATCTCAACACCTCACCTTGCAATGTTCCACAAGACCACAAGACGTGATGACAGAAACATTAGAAAGGAGTGTCCAAGAAAACGGTAGTCACTCCGACGGTCCAGGTTTGATTTCCCACATAGGTACGATGTCTGAAGCCTATTTCTGGTGTTCCCCGCAGTGATGTTGGAAACAATACTCACTCACTCGCTCTAAAGAACGGTACGCTCCCTTCAATATTCTGGGTAGTCGATAAACATATTCAGCAGATTACAGCGCTTTGGCATCCGATGTTACGTTCCAAGCAGGGAGCTCCTTCAGGACAAAAGGCGTTTTCTCTGGACATGGCAACACAGACACCTCCGGGTGCAGGATTGGAACACGGTACTCTTCTCAGACGAAACCATCTTCAGATTATTCAGCAACCCTAGAAGAATGAAAGTAATGCGTTTCTCACATGAATGATACCGCCATTACTGTCTACAGTCAACTGTGAAACGTCCAACCCAGGTTCACGTTTGGGGGATGACTTCTCCCAATAGTACAGGAATTCTGAAGAAAGCGCCCGGTACCGTAAATAGCGAAATATATCACAAAGATAATGTCCACGCTGATATTTCACGTTCAACTAGCAGATACTTGGTTGCAAACAGTGTAAAACTGCTTGATTACCTGGAAATGCACCTGACTAGAATTCTATTGAATGCCTGTGGGGTATTATTGGGAAAACATTTGCAAGGGATATAGCAGCATCCAGTACAGAACTCTGGGAATCGGTAAAGAGACATTAGTACTCCCTGACAAAAGGCACCCTCCTTCCATTATAGATACAACAGTATGCCAAGAAGAGTCAAGGTAGTACTGCATGGAAGGGATGGAAGTGGTCAGCAGAAGTTTGGCTATTGTCTGAAACTATGTTGCAGGTATATTTATTTTTTGTAAATTCCAATTACACTTTGGAAAAAGATCGAGATCACTGACTTCAACAAACTTTTATTCAGCAGCTGTAGGTCATTTGGGTCCTATATGTACTCACGTATCAGTAGGAAACACGAACATCCCCACTTGTCATTCACAGAACAGTAAATGATCAAGATATCCGTCACTTGTCAGTGATTTGCGGTTGATCTAAAACAACTTGAAACAGTTCTTTCGGTCATTATTCAGATGACAATTCAGTAACCGTAATTATCATCTGGAATTCTGTGGTCTATGACGGGATGCTGACTGAACGCGGCAGCAGCTGCCTCCATTTACATAAAGCTGCGTGATACAGCAACACGCACATCCAGCAGGTAGGAACTCGTCTCTGCGCCATGGACAGGTAAGTTCATATTTGCTATTTTCGGAAACAAGAATCCTATTTTACTTCACCGAACTTAATGTACGTGGCCGCTCAATAAGGCTGAATTATATACATTAGGTTTTGGATGGGATAAACGATTCATATAAATATGATAGCACATTATGACTTGTTGACTGACTTATTCCTTTTGCTGATTTACTACACAATACATCTCCGTGACTAAGCTATTGATTATAAAAAGACATATTAAACAACTGACAGGAAGAACTTTACTTTTTTTCACAAGCATGAATCATTTGTCATGAAGTGCGCTCAAATCCTTGATCTAGTGTAGGGATGTATAGATTTCCAGATATGGAGGAACTGTCGCACTCATTGCAATAAAGAAGCTGACTATCCATAGAACTTGCTTTTCCTTCATCTATACAACTTCTAAAATGCCTCTCAAAGAAGTTATGGGGAACCCAGCTAACAATTTCACGTTGTCACAACGTTATACTTTCGTTATGATACGTTATGATATTACGTCCCTACAACATTATTCTGTTGACTCCCATTTATGTTGTCATAACTTAACGTTGTGACGTGACGCTGTGATACGTCATTTTCACGTCGTCACAATGATATCGGAACGTTATAAGCATATTCTGATAGTACGTTATAATAACGTACGTTGTACAACCACAGTTAAACATCCTGGCGTATCTGAAGCGATACATTCTTTAAATTGAATTCACTGTGGGCTCTATCCATGAAACGCCACTGGGTAGCTAGATGTTGACTCAGGAAATATCTAAAACATTTCGGAATATAATTAGTTAAGATATTATACATATTTCAAAACAATTTTCAAGTCCATATTTATCACAAATGATTCAAAACAATATTAAACAAGTGTTTTGCCACTTACATGGCAATGACTAAAAGGAGTGAGTGAGTGAGTGAGTTGGGTTTTACGCCGCTTTTAGCAATGTTACACCAATATCACGGCGGGAGACACCAGAAATGGGCGTCACACATTGTACCCATGTGGGGAATCGAACCCGGGCCTTCGGCTACCCCACCTCCCCGACTAAAAGGGGAATGAAATATAACATATTTACTAGTTTTGACCGTTTGGTTACATAGAAGATTACGTTTTGTGTCCTGTAGTTTTAGTCATGGTCACTTCTCAATATCGTCTCCTAACTCTGATGATATTCCAGGAATAGAGTAGATTTGAATGTATAGATGCAGATGCACATATCCACTGCCAGTCACAGTGTGGGACGGGTCCAAATTTTCTACCCCACCCACTATTACCATAACCCCTCACCCCCACCCCTCACCCCACCCCCCGATACCCGTTATGTGAATTCCTGACATCAAATTTGTAAGAAATGGCAAATATTCTTCAGTTCGGAGGCTAAAATTGGGTGCAAAGTTTTATAAGATATCGCGTATTTTTACATAACTTTGAAACGTGGTCAAAGTGTCATGATGACCTAGGGGATAAGTCAAGGCCACTTAAATCGACTGGTGTCTGTGTAATGCCCCAATGTTGACTGTCAACAAATTTGAAGACATTAGGTACAACAGTGCATGAGACATCGCGTTTACATATGTTTGAAAAGTGGCCAAAGTGTCGTGGTGACCTTGAAAATATGGTCAAGGTCACTCAAATCGACTGGTGTCCCTGTAATAATCCCTCTATATGTAGGTTGTCACCAAATTTGAAGATATTGGGTATACCAATGCATAAGATATCGCGTTCACAAGAATCGGGACGTACGTACGGACGCTGCTGAATACATAGTCCCCCGTTCCGCGTTACGGTGAGGGACAAATTCAAAGCCATCAGACAACCCAAAAATGTCCAACACAATGATGTGAAACATTTGAATTTTTCTTGGCCTTACCGCAGAGTTAATTTTGAAGGCAAGAGTGTGAGCTGCAAAATAGTCTATGCTTCTGATGTCCCACATATTATTTTCTTGATCAGTTAAACAGTTGATTATGACAGCAGCATAATGAACAATAGATAATTCTGGCTAAGGAGAACTTTATTTATTTATTAAATAACAAGTCAGAACTTGGGCTCAGTGGCAGGTGAGTCTCAATTTTCTCAAATAAAGAGGCGGATAAATTATTTACAGATCTTCATCTGTTTCCAGGATTTGCCTTTGTGCTTTGGCCTTTGAAAAAATAATGACATGAACATGTAATGACAAGGCATCTATGATTATAAAAACAAACATAGGTAAAACTGGGGTGTCTGGTGTCATTGGATCATAGGAGCAAAAAACCCTAACTGATTTGAATTAAAAAACAGTTTTTATTTCAATATTTTCATTCTGGAAGATGTTTGCATTTATGATTGCATCGTGCCTACCTTTTGTATCGGCACATTTGATAGAATCACATCACCTCACTGTTCTGTCCTTCAAGTGAATGTGCTGCCTCAATATTGTAAACATCATCTGCATAGAAAGCACAAGCTATCACATTCTTAATTTAACCAATGATGATTAATCCCGCTAATTAACAGTATGATGTCACTGGTGTCCGTTGTAGAAGATAGTGTCTAAAGCATTAAAATACCTTTTTATTGCATGTCACTTTCTATTTGAAACTTATTATTCAAATATAGAATAAAATATAGTATGACCAGAAATTATTGAGAATTTTAGGAATATGTTTAATTGAATTTCTAGTATAAACAACCTTGACCAGCTATCAAGTGCTTGGTTTCATTCAAGAAGAGACAACTCCGTGAATCCTTTTTCATTAGTTTGTGAAGAGTTATCCCCCTTTGCTTGCTAGCAGACGACATTTTCAGTGATCCTCAGTATGGATGATTTAGAGAAGACGAAGTTGATTTTAGAGTATTATAACAAGGACATCAGATGAGCTAAAGTGATTTCAAGTAGAACAGGCATCCCTTTGTCCACTGTTTATCGTGTTTTGAAAAATATTGCAAATGGATATGTCATTGAGCACCAGGGAGGCGCAGGTAGGCCCAGAAAAATTGACTGTCGGTGACAGGAGGCGGCTTGGTATTCTTGTTTCTAAAAACAAACGAAGGAGTTTAGAAAAGTTAGGCTGGATATGATTGATAGAGGAACTGTGGCTGTCTGTAAGGAGACAATTAGAACTGAGCTGCATGCAATGGGTTGGCAGAAAAGTCGAGGAATTCCATCACCGATCATGAAACCTGAACAAAAGGAGCGAGGGTTGAACTGGTGCTTACAGCAAAGAAATATGGAAAAACCTTTGTATCAGCGCCCAAAGTACAGTCCGTAATTTAACGTGTGGGGTGGCATATCTGGTTTAGGGGCAACGCCCCTCTGTGTATTTGAAGGGAATATGAACAGTGAGCGGTACACAGATATTCTCGAGGGACATTTACTTCCATCTGCTCACGTGTTCTATGGAAATATTTTGATTTTCCAGCAGGACAACGACCCAAAACATCGTTCAAAGCATTCACAGGCCTGGTTTCGGACCCAAAATATGACATTATTAGATTGGCCAAGCTATAGCCCTTACCTAAATCCAATAGAAAATGTTTGGGGACTTATGAAGGAAAGTGTCAATAAGAAAAATCTGACAACTGAAATGAAAGAAGAGGTGGTCCGATATTGGGACAGCATGGACCACGACTTTCTAACTTCTTTGATCAGTAGTATGGGTTAGGTCTACTAATGCCTACAGTGAATAATGCCTACAGGGAATAATAGCTACAACGTTTGCAGTGACAGCGATACGCTTACCTGCACACAAGTAGATTGTTCCACTTAGTGTGCACTATTGCCTACAAAGGGATTAGGGGAGGCCAGCAAGGAGAGTAAAGAGTAAGATCAAGAGTATTAAATCGTTAGCTAGCTTATGTTTTGATAATTCCATACGCATTTAGTTCTCACACGAGAAGGAAATTGAAGAGTAAAGTAATTAATAGAGAGATTATTAAAGGGAGGAGGAAATGTATTGCTTTAAAATTGAAGAATAGAGTAATTAATTGAGAGATTATTAAAGGGAGAAGGAAATGTATTGCTTTAAAATGCTTGTGATACAAATCTTCATTGCAAATCATGGCAAATCCCAAGAAAGTCGAATACTTCACATCACAGAAAGGAGGACAGCAGGTACTCTTTGAGGGATACCGCTACAGACTCAACAACAGGCGACAGACGTGTGTACACTGGAAGTGTGTTCAAGGTGGCTGCTTTGGCAAGTGTACGACAGTCGGACAGTTTGTTCGGAATCAGACCCCACACAACCACCCACAAGAAGACCAGGTAGCCCTGAAGATTGCCAGTTCCCTGAGGCAGCGGGTACAGACTGAGACGACGCCAGTTCAGGTGATCTACGATGAGGAGATTTCCCGACTTGACCGAGATGAAGCAGCAACAGTCAAGTCGTTCCATTCTATGAAGAGTGGACTCTACAAGCAGAGACGGAAGATGATACCGCCACTTCCCCAGACGCTCAGCGAGGTGAATCTACCCGACTTCTTCAAGGAGACTACAGATGGACTGCCCTTCCTCTGCATTGATGACGGTGATGATGATAAGATTCTCTGGGTAGACGACCATGCACGGTTCCGAGCCGGACTATGGAATCACCACGACACCAGCGGCCCAAGGACGAACAATCATCTCGAGGGTTGGCATTCGCATCTCAACAAGACCGTCCAGAGAGCCCACCCGAACATTTTCGCTCTTGTGAAGGTTCTGCAGAAGCTGGAGAAAGCGGAGAGAAATAAGCTGGTGCAGATGGCTCATGGCGCCCGTCCCCCACCCCGCAAGAGGACGTACACAGAAATTGACCAGAGACTCACTCGTCTGAAGGCCCAGCTGACATCTGGTATCAAGACACCCCTGGAATTCCTGACTGCTGCAGGATATTTGATCAAGCTAGCTTGAAAACCAAATGACTATGTTGATGAATGTGTGAAACTGTGTGTATACATGTAAATTACTTTTGGTTACCACAATGACTTTATTAATGAATGTGGTAGTTGACTGTGTGAAAGATGTATACATGTATATGTATATATAATCATGAATCAAATTAAGTTTTAATTACATTTTAATCCAAATAAATGATTATGTTTATTTATGTAAATTTATTTATCTCAAAACAAACTACTATGTGAAAGATATGAATAAAGTTTAAGAAAATTTAGAAAAATATGACAACAATGTGAAAGATATGTATATGAATGTACATATGTATATGAATGACCAAATAAAATGTCTCTCAACATAGAAAGTTACTGTTTTCTATATACTGTAGGCATTAGTGCACTTTGAAATAGGACCATGCCACTTTATTGAAAGGTTGAAGGCAGGTGCAATCAGCAGCACTGGTGCGTAAAGTTGTTTATTTAACACTGTAGGCATTATTCACTGTAGGCATTAGTAGACTCCACCGTAGTATGCCCCGCCGTATTGAAGCCTGCATTGTTGCTCATGGTGACTTGACAAATACTAACGGTTCACCTGTCTTTGAATCTGGAGTTATGTTCTGCTAATATTCACATTTAATACGTAAGTAATGAGTGAATTGTTAAAACATTATTACAATCTTAAATTCTCAATAATTTCTGGTTGTACTGTATAGCAAAAATACATATGCTGTAATGATTTAGATATTGGGGAATTGATATCTTAGATTATGTGAAACAGTTTGTACCAGATTTTGTCATTAATCCATTAAATAAAACCCAAAAGAATCCCAAGTTCACTCGCGATTCGGCTTACAGCAGTGTAGCTCTGAACATCGATGGTGGATGGATGGCCGTTGATCTCCAGACTGTAGATATCAGATTCACACTGCAACGTATCTACGCGCGGCACAGCGAGTGTCACTTTGAACGTGAAACTTACACTTTCTCCCGATCACTGCCAATTTACACGCTCTCCCGATCACTGTCAACTGACACGCTCTCCCGATCACGAGCAACTGACACGCTCTCCCGATCACAACCAACTTACACGCTCTCCCGATCACGGACAACTTACACGCTCTCCTGATCACGACCAACTTACACGCTCTCCCGATCACGACCAACTTACACGCTCTCCCGATCACGACCGACTAAATGAAGTCAATTTAGAGGTTGGAATGCTACACTTTGCAAGCCACCTGTGTGACAACTGGTGGGTATGTACCTGTTGCACTTCGGTCGTGAAGGTCGTGAACCTATTGTTTTCAATTTCAAGAATATTGCTATTTCTGAAAGAACCATGACTTTTTTGACAGTGGGTACAGTTCGGAAATAAAGCTGGACATTATGAAAAAAACATATTGAAACCGCTATATGTACACTTAAAAAAAAGAAGAAACTTGACATAGGAACACTCTGAATTTTAGGAAAATATTTTCCTCAAACCAATCCATGCTGATCCCAGCATGTAGAGGAATGGTTGCCGACGACAAAACGTTTGAAAAAAGAAACGTTGAACAAAAAAGTAACGTAACTCTCACCTTTGTAGTGAATCGCTAAAACACATCCTACATGAAATGCACGTGCATCATGAAATTGTGTATCACCCCAAGCTAGAGTCTATGACTGTAGGCTTTAAAAAGCCACATCAATGGTACTCCACATGCATTGCTTTAAGCCACCATAGACGACAAGAGAATGAAAAGACTGACAGAAGATCAACGACACAAAGCCATTGGCCGTTTACAAGGAGGGGCATGCCCAGTCTGACTTTCTCAAACCTATGGAGCCGATCCAAGAATACTGAGAGTGTTAATGGCAGACACATGTCAGGTCGACCTGGAGTTACCACCGCCGCCCAGGATCGCTACATCCGGTTGAGACATCTTCGTTCACGCACCACGACCGCAACATCCACAACAGCCCAAATCCCTGGACTGCAACGAATCTCCGACCAGACAGTACCCAATCGGCTACGCGGAGCCAGACTTTTGCTAGAAGACCAGTTCGATGTAACGTCTTGACACAACATCACCGGGCTGAACGTCTACAATGGTGCAAACAACGACTGAGATGGCCGCGGGCAAGATGGAGGACAAGTTTGTTCTCAGATGAGTCTCAGGCGTGTTGATGGACGTTCACGTGTATACAGACGTCGGAACGGACGTTACGCCGATAACTGTGTACAGCAGGTCGATAGATTTGGTGGTGGAAGTGTCATGGTGTGGGCAGGTATCCATCATAATGGCCAGACAGCTCTTGTGCACGTGGCAAGTGCATTGAATGGGGTTCGCTATAGAGAAGAGATTTTGCAACGTCACGTCGTTCCCTTCATCAACGTCAACGGTGGATTGTCCAGCATGACAATGCACGTTGCACGTGTTTGCCAGGACGTACTCCAGCAAAACAACGTTCAGGTGCTTCGATAGCCTTCTCGATCACCCGATTTGTCCCCCACTGAACGTCTATGGGATACTCTAGATCGACGCTTGCACCAGCGTAATCCGCCCCTCAGACACTACAAGAACTGCACGCAGCACTTCAGCAAGTGCATCAACACATTCCTCATAACAGCATTCGGCATCTCCTTTTTCTATCGGCCACCGCTGACAAGCTGTTATCGATGCTCATGTTGGTCACACCAGATACTGACATTTTACTCTGACCAAGTTGCTTTAATAACCCTCTGTGGTTTTACCAAACACTTGATGGATAATCATGTTTTGGTGATGATTTTACTGTAATTGAGCAATGTTTGAATCCGTTATATGCACTCAGTAAATAAACTCCAGAACAGCATGTCAAGTTTCCTTTTGTGAAGAGTATATATTCGAGGAAACCTGTACTCCGATGACAAAGTTTGTGACCAAGTCGCGACGTCTGCTAGGAGAGAGGTGAACAAACCACTGCGCCTCTTGGAAAAGGTAACTGTTTGGAGTTGTGTCCCTTGAATAAAATTTCCGCGTCGTGGTTTGTCCAAGGCACAGGCGCTTGTAACGCTAAAAACTGCGATCAGGTTATATACTATAAAGCTGCGTAACCTACGCGGTAGCAATTATTTAACGTATTTTCTTCTTTCGTTCTGTTTAACGTTAATAATTTGCTCAGTAGTGAACAGTACATACGAAACAAAGAAGCAATTCACTTCAATGTTGTTGTTTTCCAGTTTGCACGATTGTTGTTTTGGTCGTGTTTTCTGAAGCTGTAGCTGAATAGTGAAGAAAGTTGGTTGGTTGGTTTGTTGTTTAGTGCCCACTCAGCAATATTCCAGCTATATGGCGGCGGTCTGTAAATAATCGAGTCTGGGCTAAACATCAGAGCGTGTTACCCGAGGGAGAATTATATATAGTATTTATCTTACCGCCATCTTAAATGTATAAAATATCATTTAATTTTATTTTGTTTTGAAGATCGATAAGCTCGCTTCCGACTATATGACATGTAAACGAAATGGCGTCTGTCAAGCTTAAAACTGCTATAAAAATGGTTACTTATGTTTAAGCTGAGCGTGCAAACGATTCAATGTATAAACTAGTTTAAATACGGCAGTGAAAGTCGGTAAAATAGATGTTTACACAGTGAACTCAAAAATAGCTAATCGAACGATTTTCGAACTCCGTGCACTACATGCGTCATATTATGACGTCATACGATTGTTATGTTAGCGATACAGCTTCTCGGCGGAGAGTTTGGCGGTTACCGTGGCAGCAGTTATTTTTACAGTTTTTCCAGTCATAGAGTTCCAGCAGGTTTTGAACAGGAGATTCTCTGAAATAATGGCTGAAATATGGCTCAAATAATGCCGATGCGACGTAAAATTGTAACTCACTAAACTCACTCTAGCTCGAACTTGCCGTCCAGGATAGTACCAAAGATGTTCAATGCGGCTCAATGCGGGACTCCTTGTGGGCGGCCATGGTACTGTTTCCATGGTATTGTTCTGCAAATGGGCGAAGACGACATGGGAATGATTGTCAAAATGTGGCACGACGGTGAGTCCAGTATTTCTTGTCGATAACGTTGGCTATTGAGTGTCCCCATTGTAATGAGATCCTGCAGCTTGCAGTCATATGAAACGTAAGCCAACACGATCACTGTGGCACCATTCAAGGGTTCAGCTGTATGGATCATCTCCTGGTGATATGCCTCATTACGACGCCACCATATGCGACAACGGCCGTCGGTTACGTGCATCTCAACACGCAGTTGTTCTGGGGAGTCAGCTCGGTTGAAAAGAGGCACCACTATACCAACCCACACACAACATATGACCTGTGTGAATAAACAAATCACACATTCCACATAAACCTGAAGGCAGTGCCATGAGTCGTAACGTACAAAGTACCGTAGATTAAACTTAAGACATAATATCATAATTGATGGTAAAGATTGTAATAAAGTAGATGTAACGGTAACATGCCATTCCTGCGGGAATATGGACTCCAGTGAGAGTAACGAGTGTTATGTGTTTTTATTACGCGCCCTTTGTACTTAATTGTTCATGTCTGCAAAACGTTTATCCTTAACATTAGGTATCATCTGAAAGATCATGTTCTCACCTTTCTTAGTGAGTAATCTGTTTTGTTGTATATATAATCTTGAAAACATACCTTCACTACAAAGTATACCAACGTACTCCCTGTAGCTCAATTTCATCAGTTAAATCCCTATATCTCATACTAAGTTCATATTATGATTATAATACCCAGGCAGTCTGACAGGGAAGTTTCTCAGCTTTCCATCCATGTATGGATTTATAACTTTACCATCACTTTAGTTAGTAATGTAGTATGTTTACGAAATTGCAAAAGCACAATTCCTTGGGACTGGCGGGTCTGAGAGGGTGTCCTGCTAATTGCTTCCTCCGACGTCCGCCTAGACTAACAACTAGTCTCTGAAATGAACATATTTTACTGAAAAAAAGTTCATAGTAAAAAAAAATATATAATGAAAAGGAGCCCTGAAACTTTCTTCATTCTTGGATATATTTGCTTCAGGGTCTGTATGACAGACTAACGTCCGCCCATTCCCCTTATCTAGACCATGGTCAAGCCCATCAGTGCCGAACATCGCCACTGCTCTAAGGAACGTTGGGGAGGACCTCGGGAAGCCGGACATGGGTAACTATGGTACACCTCCTTCATGTGCTCTATGGGGTTGCTTTGAATAAGCCAACTGTCAGGATTTATATTAGCTAGACTTCCAAAGAGTAGGTCTACGTCTATTCCTTCTTTTAAGCCTTATGTAGAAGTATATCTAGTTCCTTGACTTATCCCCAGTCCATGCTTCCCTAGTCCATCATATATTTTTGTGTTTGATCCACCCCGTTCCACTATTGTGTAATTGTATGGCAGTGACCATTGCGCCTTGTACTGTCTATGATTGAAGATAACAATATATTGTCATTCTCACCCAACCTGTGTTTGTTCATATTTGACTCCTAGTACAATGGATATTAGTTTGTGAAAACGTCATTTTGGACACTAGTGTGGAAGTTTGGTTTGCCTAAAGCTACGTTTCTGTCTGCTATTTTTATGTTATGGTACGGGAACTATGTCAGCAGTACACCAGTATACTGCGAGGGGCTAGGTCGCCGTAACATAAATTGGGGCTCGTCCGGGATCCTATTTCATTAACCTGTCATTAGGCTTTGTTTCATGACCACACAATAAGGTCACAAGGGGGTCAGGTTTGACTGTTGGGTTATGTGGAGCAGCGGCGAGAGCCGCGGGAGCCGGGTTTGTGTATTTTAGCAGATGGTAATTGTGTCAGTTAGATCACAATCTGTAGTTAATTGGAGGGTGAAACAAAATGTCTTTGCATACTATTGTTCAAGCGAAACGGGCTAAATTACCCGAGTTGTTGAGTTTGGCTGAAGAGCATGGAATTGAAATTCCTGAAAACCATAAGAGAGAATGCTCAGAAAGTTAGGAAGTTACTGATTAATGAATTATCTCATGATCAGTCAGCTGGTGGGGACGATACCCCAAATGACATAGAATCGGACCACCAAGGCTTGACCTTTGAACAGCAGCTAGAGCTAAAGAAATTAGAACTAGAGGCTAGGAAGTTTGAGAAAGGGCAGGAATTAGAAGCCAAGAAATTAGAACTGGAGGCTAAGAAGTTAGACTTAGAGCGGGAAAAGTTGGACCGGGCTACAACCGAAAATAGTAGGGTCAACCTTAGTGAGTGCTATCGGTCAGTGCCTAACTTTGACGAAGACGATTTGGATCAGTTCTTTGCTCAATTCGAGTATGTAGCAGAGTCGCTCAAGTGGCCTAAAGGACAGTGGGGTTTGATTCTTCAGAGCAAACTTAAAGGCAGGGCCAGCACAGCTTTTAACGGACTTAGCATTCCTGATAGGGCTGATTTCGAAAAGGTTAAGGAGTGTATTTTCCTTACTTACTGTTTGACACCTGAGGCATACAGGCAGAAGTTTAGGGATGTCAAAAAACTTTCTCAAGAAACTTATTGTGATTTTGCTGCGAGGTCCAGTAAAGTATTTGGCTTTTGGTTAAAAGCAGAAGAAGTAGATGGAAGCTATGATAAGTTGAAGGAATTAGTAATCTTGGAAAACTTCAAGAACAAGTTACCTAGCAATATCCGGATACATTTGGAAGATAGGAATATCAAGGAAGTCAGGGAAGCGGCGGTTTTGGCCGACAAGTACGCTCTCATTCATAAAGACCAGACAGCCGAGGGTACCTATAGCGATTTCTTTCGGAACAAGAAGTTCAGTTCACAAAGGGGGCAAAATCCTAGGACATCGCAAAAGGGTGATAGTTCTAAAGCTAGTGAAGGGCAGAGTAAGACTGAATCTAAGAAGTCAGGTTTGAACGTGGATGCACGTAGCTTTGCACCCAGGTGTAACTATTGTCAGAAACCAGGTCACTTGGCGGTAACCTTTTGAGAAAAAGGGATCAGGAAAAGGCAGTGGCTTTGTTAGGACAGAAACCGGGTTTGGAAAACCAATTAGTCAGTCTCGGTACGTATCGGAGGCGAGGATAGGTCCCAAACTGTTCAGGCAGTAAGATTGAGGTGACTATATTTAGAGACACGGGGCGTTCTGTTCGCTGGTCAGGCGAGAGGTAGTTCAGGGGTGGAAAGGAACGGCTGTGGGTCGCTCAGCTATCATACAATCTATCGCGGGTGCCTACCAAGCTGTGCCTCTACACAAGTTGTATCTAGACTCAGATTATGTCACAGGGGAGGTTCTGGTCGGGGTGATCGACGACTTACCCATTCCCGGGGTAGATGTTCTGTTAGGTTCGGACTTGACAGACAAATGTTGTGCTAGCAAGTGTCTAACTGTATCTGAGCTGCCATTGGAGTCAGAGGAGATTCAGGATGAGGAGGTCTATCCAGCTTGCGCAGTAACTAGGTCTATGTTTAGGCAGAAGCAACCTAGTGAGACTGTTCTAGACTTCGATGATAGTGGGCTAGACAGATTGTTTGATGAGAGTGAGAGAGTGAGCAGGGCTCCAAGTGAAATCGTAACTGAAAAAATGACAGAGAGAAGGAGAGGGATAAGGACAAAGTGAATGAAAACCCAGTTGAGAGGGATCTTCTTGGTAAGGACCTCAGCATAGATTGGAATCGGGCAGAGCTGATAAGGCAACAACTACACGACACTACACTTCAGGAGTGTAGAGGTAGAGCTAAGGACTTAGCTAACAGTGGGGAAGGAGATGGGGTCGTTTTGCCTATGAAAATGACCTGCTAGTTAGGAAGCATCACCTTCAGCATGGTGATGATTTCACTGAGGAACGGGTCCAAATTGTTGTACCACAAGCTTTCCGTGAGGAGTTACTGGGATTAGCGCATGGTGGCTTATTTGCTGGGCACTTAGGGCGAACTAAGACCTATGATAGGATAGAGAGGGATTTTACTGGCCGGGCATTTATGCCGACACTGAGCAGTATTGCAAGACGTGTCATACTTGTCAAGTAGTAGGCAAACCAAACCAAACTATTCCACCTAGCAAAATTCAAAGTATTCCTGTACAGGAGGTATTTTCTAGAGTACAAATTGATGTAGTCGGCCTTTGCCAAGGACCTCAGGAGGAAATCAATACATCCTTACTGTGATGTGTTTGACTACACGATTCCCAGTAGCCATTCCTCTTCGGAAAGTAACTGCAGCTGTAGCTGCAAAGGCCTTAGTCAAATATTTTACAATGACTGGACTACCTAGGGAAATTCAGTCAGACAGGGTACAAACTTCACTTCCAAATTGTTCTCCCAAGTCGCTGATTTGCTAGGCATTAAGCATGTTTTGTCCTCCGCTTACCATCCCCAAAGTCAAGGTGCTATTGAGCGTTTTCACCAAACTTTGAAAAACTTGTTGAGATGTTATGTGTCTGAAAAATGAAAGGAGTTGGGACACAGGATTGCCTTTTGTGCTCTTTTGCTGTTAGGATGCAAAGCAGGAATCATTAGGTTTCTCACCGTTTGAACTGTTGTATGGCCATAAGCCCAGGGGACCCTTACAACTAGTTAAGGCCAATTGGATTGAAGAGCACAACCCAAACAGCATGCTAGGCTATGTCTCTAAGGTTAAGGATAGGTTATTTCAAGCCACAGAGCTAGCTAGGAAACATTTGGAAAAGCGCAAGGAAAAATCCAGATTGTATCATGATGCTAAGGCCAAGAACAGGCAATTCAAACCAGGGATAAAGTGTTACTCTATCTTCCCATTGAGAAATCTGCTCTGGAAGCGAGATATTTTGGCCCGTATGAAGTAATTAGGAAGGTTAGGACGTTGGCTATGTCATTGCTACCCCAGACAGGCGTAGGAAGAGCAGGTATTGCCATGTTAATCTTTGAAGGCCTACCATGAGCGTCCGACATCTGTCCCTGTTGGCTGTGTGACTAAAGACGATGTTCCAGTCCACGAAGAAGTTGTTTCTGCGAAACTAAACAACTCTGAGGTGTTGGCCAATCTTGACACCAAGCTAAGTCATCTAGAGCCTCTACAGAGTCAGCAACTCAAGAACCTGATCCTAGAGTACACCTGTATCTTCCCAGATAGTCCCAGCGTCACGTCCCTGATCCAACACGATGTAGACGTGGCAGGAGCCAAACCGGTCAGGCAGCACCCGTACCGGATGAGCCTAACCAAGAGAACTGTCCTCGACGGCGAGATCCAGTACCTACTCGACAATGACATCATTGAACCGTCTAACAGCGAGTGGGCGTCTCCATGTGTCCTAGTGCCCAAAATGGGGGTACCAGCTATCGTCTATGTGCAGACCTGAGACAGGTGAACAAGTTGGTGGTAGATGACGCCTTTCCCATGCCACGCATCGACGATTGCATTGACAGGATTGAGCAGCCCAGTTCTTGACCAAGATCGACCTCTTGAAGGGATACTACGGCATTCCCCTGACCAAGCGAGCAAGGAAAATTCTAGCATTCTGTAATCTGACAGGTCTCTACCAATACAAACGACTACCCTTCGGCCTGAAAACAGCCCCAGCAGCTTTTCAGCGCCTAATGAACTGCGTCTTAGGAGATATGGAGGACCTGCATGTTTTCCTCGATGATGGAGTACTGGGCAACATGACGTGGGAGGAACATCTAGACCTCTTACGGGCTGTGTTTGAACGGCTGAAGGCGGCGAACCTGACAGTCAACCTCCTCAAAGCGCGAAGTTCGAAAGCCCAAGTTCAGTTCCTGGGACATATGGTCGGACTCGGCAGTGTCGCTCAGTGGAAGCCAAGACCACAGGGATCCACCACTTTCCCACCCCGACCTGCAAGAAAGAAGTCCGACGATTCCTGGAATGGCCGGTTACTACCGCCGGTTCTGCCCGAACTTCGACGCCGTGGGTCTTCACCACTCACCAATCTGTTGAAGAAAGTCACCCGCTTGGTAACGGTAACATGCCATTCCTGCGGGAATATGGACTCCAGTGAGAGTAACGAGTGTTATGTGTTTTTATGTACGCGCCCTTTTTACTTAATTGTTCATGTCTGCAAAACGTTTATCCTTAACATTAGGTATCATCTGAAAGATCATGTTCTCACCTTTCTTAGTGAGTAATCTGTTTTGTTGTATATATAATCTTGAAAACATACCTTCACTACAAAGTATACCAACGTACTCCCTGTAGCTCAATTTCATCAGTTAAATCCCTATATCTCATACTAAGTTCATATTATGATTATAATACCCAGGCAGTCTGATAGGGAAGTTTCTCAGCTTTCCATCCATGTATGGATTTATAACTTTACCATCACTTTAGTTAGTAATGTAGTATGTTTACGAAATTGCAAAAGCACAATTCCTTGGGACTGGCGGGTCTGAGAGGGTGTCCTGCTAATTGCTTCCTCCGACGTCCGCCCATTCCCCTTATCTAGACCATGGTCAAGCCCATCAGTGCCGAACATCGCCACTGCTCTAAGGAACGTTGGGGAGGACCTCGGGAAGCCGGACATGGGTAACTATGGTACACCTCCTTCATGTGCTCTATGGGGTTGCTTTGAATAAGCCAACTGTCAGGATTTATATTAGCTAGACTTCCAAAGAGTAGGTCTACGTCTATTCCTTCTTTTAAGCCTTATGTAGAAGTATATCTAGTTCCTTGACTTATCCCCAGTCCGTGCTTCCCTAGTCCATCATATATTTTTTGTGTTTGATCCACCCCGTTCCACTATTGTGTAATTGTATGGCAGTGACCATTGCGCCTTGTACTTGCTATGATTGAAGATAACAATATATTGTCATTCTCACCCAACCTGTGTTTGTTCATATTTGACTCCTAGTACAATGGATATTAGTTTGTGAAAACGTCATTTTGGACACTAGTGTGGAAGTTTGGTTTGCCTAAAGCTACGTTTCTGTCTGCTATTTTTATGTTATGGTACGGGAACTATGTCAGCAGTACACCAGTATACTGCGAGGGGCTAGGTCGCCGTAACATAAATTGGGGGCTCGTCCGGGATCCTATTTCATTAACCTGTCATTAGGCTTCTTGTTTTATGACCACACACAAGGTCACAAGGGGGTCAGGTTTGACTGTTGGGTTATGTGAGCAGCGGCGAGAGCCGCGGGAGCCGGGTTTGTGTATTTTAGCAGATGGTAATTGTGTCAGTTAGATCACAATCTGTAGTTAATTGGAGGGGTGAAACAAAATGTCTTTGCATACTATTGTTCAAGCGAAACGGGCTAAATTACCCGAGTTGTTGAGTTTGGCTGAAGAGCATGGAATTGAAATTCCTGAAACCATAAGAGAGAATGCTCAGAAAGTTAGGAAGTTACTGATTAATGAATTATCTCATGATCAGTCAGCTGGTGGGGACGATACCCCAAATGACATAGAATCGGACCACCAAGGCTTGACCTTTGAACAGCAGCTAGAGCTAAAGAAATTAGAACTAGAGGCTAGGAAGTTTGAGAAAGGGCAGGAATTAGAAGCCAAGAAATTAGAACTGGAGGCTAAGAAGTTAGACTTAGAGCGGGAAAAGTTGGACCGGGCTACAACCGAAAATAGTAGGGTCAACCTTAGTGAGTGCTATCGGTCAGTGCCTAACTTTGACGAAGACGATTTGGATCAGTTCTTTGCTCAATTCGAATATGTAGCAGAGTCGCTCAAGTGGCCTAAAGGACAGTGGGGTTTGATTCTTCAGAGCAAACTTAAAGGCAGGGCCAGCACAGCTTTTAACGGACTTAGCATTCCTGATAGGGCTGATTTCGAAAAGGTTAAGGAGTGTATTTTCCTTACTTATTGTTTGACACCTGAGGCATACAGGCAGAAGTTTAGGGATGTCAAGAAACTTTCTCAAGAAACTTATTGTGATTTTGCTGCGAGGTCCAGTAAAGTATTTGGCTTTTGGTTAAAAGCAGAAGAAGTAGATGGAAGCTATGATAAGTTGAAGGAATTAGTAATCTTGGAAAACTTCAAGAACAAGTTACCTAGCAATATCCGGATACATTTGGAAGATAAGAATATCAAGGAAGTCAGGGAAGCGGCGGTTTTGGCCGACAAGTATGCTCTCATTCATAAAGACCAGACAGCCGAGGGTACCTATAGCGATTTCTTTCGGAACAAGAAGTTCAGTTCACAAAGGGGGCAAAATCCTAGGACATCGCAAAAGGGTGATAGTTCTAAAGCTAGTGAAGGGCAGAGTAAGACTGAATCTAAGAAGTCAGGTTTGAACGTGGATGCACGTAGCTTTGCACCCAGGTGTAACTATTGTCAGAAACCAGGTCACTTGGCGGTAACCTGCTATTTGAGAAAAAGGGATCAGGAAAAGGCAGTGGCTTTTGTTAGGACAGAAACCGGGTTTGGAAAACCAATTAGTCAGTCTCGGTACGTATCGGAGGCGAGGATAGGTCCCAACCGTTCAGGCAGTAAGATTGAGGTGACTATATTTAGAGACACGGGGGCGTTCTGTTCGCTGGTCAGGCGAGAGGTAGTTCAGGGGTGGAAAGGAACGGCTGTGGGTCGCTCAGCTATCATACAATCTATCGCGGGTGCCTACCAAGCTGTGCCTCTACACAAGTTGTATCTAGACTCAGATTATGTCACAGGGGAGGTTCTGGTCGGGGTGATCGACGACTTACCCATTCCCGGGGGTAGATGTTCTGTTAGGTTCGGACTTGACAGACAAATGTTGTGCTAGCAAGTGTCTAACTGTATCTGAGCTGCCATTGGAGTCAGAGGAGATTCAGGATGAGGAGGTCTATCCAGCTTGCGCAGTAACTAGGTCTATGTTTAGGCAGAAGCAACCTAGTGAGACTGTTCTAGACTCCGATGATAGTGGGCTAGACAGATTGTTTGATGAGAGTGAGAGAGTGAGCAGGGCTCCAAGTGAAATCGTAACTGAAAATGACAGAGAGAAGGAGAGGGATAAGGACAAAGTGAATGAAAACCCAGTTGAGAGGGATCTTCTTGGTAAGGACCTCAGCATAGATTGGAATCGGGCAGAGTTGATAAGGCAACAACTACACGACACTACACTTCAGGAGTGTAGAGATAGAGCTAAGGACTTAGCTAACAGTGGGGAAGGAGATGGGGGTCGTTTTGCCTATGAAAATGACCTGCTAGTTAGGAAGCATCACCTTCAGCATGGTGATGATTTCACTGAGGAACGGGTCCAAATTGTTGTACCACAAGCTTTCCGTGAGGAGTTACTGGGATTAGCGCATGGTGGCTTATTTGCTGGGCACTTAGGGCGAACTAAGACCTATGATAGGATAGAGAGGGATTTTTACTGGCCGGGCATTTATGCCGACACTGAGCAGTATTGCAAGACGTGTCATACTTGTCAAGTAGTAGGCAAACCAAACCAAACTATTCCACCTAGCAAAATTCAAAGTATTCCTGTACAGGAGGTATTTTCTAGAGTACAAATTGATGTAGTCGGGCCTTTGCCAAGGACCTCAGGAGGAAATCAATACATCCTTACTGTGATGTGTTTGACTACACGATTCCCAGAAGCCATTCCTCTTCGGAAAGTAACTGCAGCTGTAGTTGCAAAGGCCTTAGTCAAATATTTTACAATGACTGGACTACCTAGGGAAATTCAGTCAGACAGGGGTACAAACTTCACTTCCAAATTGTTCTCCCAAGTCGCTGATTTGCTAGGCATTAAGCATGTTTTGTCCTCCGCTTACCATCCCCAAAGTCAAGGTGCTATTGAGCGTTTTCACCAAACTTTGAAAAACTTGTTGAGATGTTATGTGTTCGAAAATGAAAGGAGTTGGGACACAGGATTGCCTTTTGTGCTCTTTGCTGTTAGGGATGCAAAGCAGGAATCATTAGGTTTCTCACCGTTTGAACTGTTGTATGGCCATAAGCCCAGGGGACCCTTACAACTAGTTAAGGCCAATTGGATTGAAGAGCACAACCAAAACAGCATGCTAGGCTATGTCTCTAAGGTTAAGGATAGGTTATTTCAAGCCACAGAGCTAGCTAGGAAACATTTGGAAAAAGCGCAAGGAAAATCCAGATTGTATCATGATGCTAAGGCCAAGAACAGGCAATTCAAACCAGGGGATAAAGTGTTACTCTATCTTCCCATTGAGAAATCTGCTCTGGAAGCGAGATATTTTGGCCCGTATGAAGTAATTAGGAAGGTTAGGGACGTTGGCTATGTCATTGCTACCCCAGACAGGCGTAGGAAGAGCAGGTATTGCCATGTTAATCTTTTGAAGGCCTACCATGAGCGTCCGACATCTGTCCCTGTTGGCTGTGTGACTAAAGACGATGTTCCAGTCCACGAAGAAGTTGTTTCTGTGAAACTAAACAACTCTGAGGTGTTGGCCAATCTTGACACCAAGCTAAGTCATCTAGAGCCTCTACAGAGTCAGCAACTCAAGAACCTGATCCTAGAGTACACCTGTATCTTCCCAGATAGTCCCAGCGTCACTTCCCTGATCCAACACGATGTAGACGTGGCAGGAGCCAAACCGGTCAAGCAGCACCCATACCAGATGAGCCTAACCAAGAGAACTGTCCTCGACGGCGAGATCCAGTACCTACTCGACAATGACATCATTGAACCGTCTAACAGCGAGTGGGCGTCTCCATGTGTCCTAGTGCCCAAAGATGGGGGTACCAGCTATCGTCTATGTGCAGACCTGAGACAGGTGAACAAGTTGGTGGTAGATGACGCCTTTCCCATGCCACGCATCGACGATTGCATTGACAGGATTGGAGCAGCCCAGTTCTTGACCAAGATCGACCTCTTGAAGGGATACTACGGCATTCCCCTGACCGAGCGAGCAAGGAAAATTCTAGCATTCTGTACTCCGACAGGTCTCTACCAATACAAACGACTACCCTTCGGCCTGAAAACAGCCCCAGCAGCTTTTCAGCGCCTAATGAACTGCGTCTTAGGAGATATGGAGGACCTGCATGTTTTCCTCGATGATGGAGTACTGGGCAACATGACGTGGGAGGAACATCTAGACCTCTTACGGGCTGTGTTTGAACGGCTGAAGGCGGCGAACCTGACAGTCAACCTCTCAAAGTGCGAGTTCGGGAAAGCCCAAGTTCAGTTCCTGGGACATATGGTCGGACTCGGCAGTGTCGCTCCAGTGGAAGCCAAGACCACAGGGATCCACCACTTTCCCACCCCGACCTGCAAGAAGGAAGTCCGACGATTCCTGGGAATGGCCGGTTACTACCGCCGGTTCTGCCCGAACTTCGCCGCCGTGGCCTCACCACTCACCAATCTGTTGAAGAAAGTCACCCGCTTCTGCTGGAATATGGAATGCGAAGCTGCATTTCAACAGATTAAGAAGATGCTTTGCTCCTCCCCAATCTTGGCAGGCCCTGATTTCAAAAAGCCTTTCAAGCTAGCAGTCGATGCCAGTGGGATAGGATGTGGTGCCGTGCTGTTCCAGGAGGATACCCATGGAGTAGATCACCCCGTGAGTTTCTACTCAAAAAAGTTCAACCGACACGAGGTGAACTATTCAACGGTGGAGAAGGAGGCCTTGGGGCTCATTTCAGCTCTGAAACACTACGAGGTCTACCTCAAGTCCCATACAGACCCAGTGGTAGTGTTTACAGACCACAATCCGCTGACCTTCATCCACCGAATGAAAGCCTCCAACCAGAAGATCCTCCGTTGGAGTCTCCTCCTGCAGGACTTCAGCCTATCCATCCAACACATTCCCGGAAGTGAAAATGTTATTGCGGACGCTTTGTCACGTGCACCTGTATAAAAGGACATTCGGAAACCGTATGCCAATGCCTTGTTGCAGTAATTTTGTTAAAAACTTGTGATTGTCTCAAAAATTTTCAATGCATTGTATTGCAAATTTCTTTGTTTTTTGGTGGGGTCGTGTAACGGTAACATGCCATTCCTGCGGGAATATGGACTCCAGTGAGAGTAACGAGTGTTATGTGTTTTTATGTACGCGCCCTTTTTTACTTAATTGTTCATGTCTGCAAAACGTTTATCCTTAACATTAGGTATCATCTGAAAGATCATGTTCTCACCTTTCTTAGTGAGTTATCTGTTTTGTTGTATATATAATCTTGAAAACATACCTTCACTACGAAGTATACCAACGTACTCCCTGTAGCTCAATTTCATCAGTTAAATCCCTATATCTCATACTAAGTTCATATTATGATTATAATACCCAGGCAGTCTGACAGGGAAGTTTCTCAGCTTTCCATCCATGTATGGATTTATAACTTTACCATCACTTTAGTTAGTAATGTAGTATGTTTACGAAATTGCAAAAGCACAATTCCTTGGGACTGGCGGGTCTGAGAGGGTGTCCTGCTAATTGCTTCCTCCGACGTCCGCCCATTCCCCTTATCTAGACCATGGTCAAGCCCATCAGGGCCGAACATCGCCACTGCTCTAAGGAACGTTGGGGAGGACCTCGGGAAGCCGGACATGGGTAACTATGGTACACCTCCTTCATGTGCTCTATGGGGTTGCTTTGAATAAGCCAACTGTCAGGATTTATATTAGCTAGACTTCCAAAGAGTAGGTCTACGTCTATTCCTTCTTTTAAGCCTTATGTAGAAGTATATCTAGTTCCTTGACTTATCCCCAGTCCGTGCTTCCCTAGTCCATCATATATTTTTGTGTTTGATCCACCCCGTTCCACTATTGTGTAATTGTATGGCAGTGACCATTGCGCCTTGTACTTGCTATGATTGAAGATAACAATATATTGTCATTCTCACCCAACCTGTGTTTGTTCATATTTGACTCCTAGTACAATGGATATTAGTTTGTGAAAACGTCATTTTGGACACTAGTGTGGAAGTTTGGTTTGCCTAAAGCTACGTTTCTGTCTGCTATTTTTATGTTATGGTACGGGAACTATGTCAGCAGTACACCAGTATACTGCGAGGGGCTAGGTCGCCAATAATTTAACTGAAATTTCATTGTAATTCTGATGTTGCATTTGCCGCAGTTCATTAAAAAAGAGTCAAGCTGTCCAAATTAAAAATTCATTCAAAAAGTACGGTGTGTTGACGGTGTAGACAGTTAAGGCCGCTTCGGGGACTATTCATCTGCTGATGACATGTCCCAGTGCCGATCGCCGCCTTTGACGTCGTGGTCACGAATCTGTTCCAAATGTAGATCTGCCGGATAAAGCGGTCTTCGGCTGGTGTCGTGACTCTTTTAGTTTTGCCGGTCTTGGGTCTGGCCTGTTTGCTGGATATTCAAACGCACGCACGCACGCACGCACGCGCGCGCGACTTCCTATAATTTTTAAACTTAATTTTTAAATGTCGTTATGTACAAAATTGCAGACCCCCCAAGTAGATGTTTACAAAATTGCTGACCCCCTACATGCTGACACCCCACCCCACCCCCATTTTGTATATTGATCACATCTTTCACCCTTTTTTAAATATTATAAACACAGGATATTAAACTGTTTACTGTATTGCTTTAAGAGTTGTAAACAGTAAATATTCAACCTTATATCACTGCCCTTGTAATTCCACACTAAAGCTTTTAGGCATCTTCTGTTGAAGCTGAACCACATTAACCAAAGGTTTGAACAAATACAAGAACATTGTTAAAATATAATCTCCCAAAAAAGAATGAGAAATATTGATACATGAAATTCCAAATATTTTTCAAAATTAATATTTGATTGTTATAATTTCGCCATTATATTGCTGGTTTGCCTACATGGAACGAACGCACAGCGCAAAAACGTATCCTCGGATTCGTTAATGCACGTGTCAACTTGCATGAAAGTGTCATGGAGAAAAAGTGGTTCGCAATATGCGCGTGCAGTTCTGGGGAATCGGACATTGCCTATAAGAGGCCGGTTGCTTTTAGACGGTCATTAGCATTTTATATCTAACTGAAAGAATATCGTTATGCTGTAACTCGAAAAGTTGCCATCGGACGTTTGGAGGCTGGGGAGTCTCAATATTCCACTGCACGTCACCTCAATGTTCACCAATGTTCATCATCGTGTATGGGACAGATATCATCAAACCAATTCTACGCAAGATCGGCGAAATGGTAGACATCGGATTACCACTGCAGCGCAGAATAAGCACAATCTAGTACTTCATTTGCGGAATGGAACTGTCACAGCAACTGCAGGTGCAGTGCCTGGTTTGAGGAGAGAGTCGGCGCAAACCATTCGTAATCGATTACGAGAAGCTGGACTTCGATCCAGAAGACCCGGTTTCGGCTCTGACTACATCGACGTCGACGGGTTCAATGGTGCAATAATGTTCGATTCTGGGATCTACAAAAGTGGCGACTTGTATTGTTCAGTGCCGAATCATGCTTTCTGCTTCAGTGCTGTAACGGAAGAGTACATGTCTATCGACGCTGAAATAAACGTTTTGCTCAGAAGTGTGCCGCCCAGGATGACCGATATGGTGGTGGGAGTGTCATGATGTGGCGGATCATATCCTACACACAGAAATCTAACTTCCTGCGCCTTCAGAGCAATTTAACTGCTATTCTTAAGGGTTCACATTGTTCCGATCATTGACCGCTAGAGAGAGTTGCTCCAGCAAGATAATGCCAGGCCTCACACAGCACATGACATTATTCTGTATCTTCAGAATGAGAATGTTACAGTGCTTCGATGGCCTTCCAAATCGCCCGACCTCAACCCCATCGAGCATTTCTTGGATAGACCGACGCGTACGTGAACGTCAACCGGTGCCCGAGACGCTACATCAACTCTCGCAGGCATTGCAAGAGGAATGGACCAGAATTCCTAAGTCTTATTCAAAGTCTTATTCAGTCCATGCCCAGACGGTGCAGAGCAGTTTCTGACGATCATGTTGACAGATACTGAAGACATCGCCCAACTGGGAACGGACGCCTTCACTCATTGAACTGTGTATAAGCTTTTTACAAGGGGGTATACACATTAAATGAAACACCGAGAACAAGTACAGTTGGTCTAAGTTAACGCTCATCACGTACCGCACGTGCACTTGTTTCACTGTTCCAACTAATGCGCTTACCCTCTTGTGATACAAACCAATAATAGCGATTTGAATGTGTGATCGTTAACCAACTTTTATCCTAAGGTGAGTAAAATTCTGAGATTTAGATGTTCAGTTGGCAGGGTAAAATTATAAGGATTCGCAATTTTAATTTCACTTAATTTTACTTTTTTGTTTAAAGTGAAATTCATTGGTACGTTTTCACTGCACACAGACTATAGTCGAGATTTCATCTGGACAGTTTAGATGGCAGTTCAAGGGTGTACAGACGGCGAGGTGAGCGCTATGCTGATGCGTGCGTTGTTCAGCGTTAAAGTATGGGGACCCTGCACCAACGCCAATGGAGGACATACACGATCCTGGATTTGTGAACTTCAGGGTCGTGTCACGATGCCAACTTTAGTGTCAAATCATACAGATATCGATACAGATTTCGATATTATCCTGTCAGCAACACCAGAAATCGTGTAATTATCTTTTTGCATTAAAAATGGCATAACATCAAGTGATGCACAGTTTCTTTATTCTAGTAGTGTATTATACGGTGAAAGCAGAAATAAACAGTCGAAAGCCAGTGAAAAAATCTCCCACACTTTACTTTCTAAATATTTTCAGAAAACGCATTGGCAAATTGTGCTTTCTCCTACTACGGCACCTCCGAGCTCTCTTGATTGTTCACCTCTGTGGAGACCTCAGCACACGACCGATCTCGTCCCAAACATACTCGGTGGGGTTTTGGTCAGGACTCACGCTTGGCCATTCCAGAGGTTCAATACCTAGTTGGATTTTCGCCACTGCACAATACGTGCATGCACGGTGTGGACGTGCATTTTCGTCCTGGTAAATAAAGTGTGTATCTGGTTGTATCTGGAATGAAGGGGATAACAGTGTCGTCGAATGTTGTCGTTGAAGTCATCGGGGAACGTTTGTCCTGTCATGGATCCTGGAACAACCATGCAGTCGTATGTGAACCCTGTCCAAGCCTTGACTAACCCTCCATCACCTGCAACAGTTGGAAGAACACATCTAGGGTTCATTCTGTCCCCAGAGGCCCCTCTGAACCGTGAGCAACAAACAAATTAACGAGCCTGGATATGCAGGGGAAGTAAACGTGGACGCTTGAGAGGTCGTCTGGCCTTCAACCCACCAGTGATTAGCCGTTTGTTGACTGTTTCTCTGGACACGTTTCATGCCAAACACTCGCTGCCACTGTGAGCCTCACTGGCGGATTTAAAGGGTCATTGCCACCAGGTAACGGTCTTCCCATGCAGTACTCTTTTTGGACGACCGGTTCTTAGCCTACCCTTCACCACACCTGTATTCATGTGTTTTGAAAGCAGCCTGCTGATAACGCCACGATGAAGGTTAAAGGCAGCACCAATTTTACGTAGGCACCAACGTTATACATACCAACAATTTGCCTTTGCACAACCATTTTTAATCCCTGAATAAGACTCATGCAATTCTGACATTAAAGTGGATTTGAATTTGAGGGAACATGTCGCCCATGCACGTGTAAGATCGTGTATGATCGTGAATCTCGTGCATGGATAGTGCTAGTGTATTATCACTTGTTCGCGGTTCTGCCGTTCACCATTAGCTGAATATTTTACTCACAATGCAGGTGCTCTTTTAACGTTTTACCATCAGTATATTTCAAGTTACGATGTTAAGCTGCCCAACGCTATCATCAGATACAGAACATGAAAAGCAAGAGATTTGAAAAAGCAAGTGCACACTGTATAGCGACTGGTGTATTGGGTACTCGCCCACGCTGACACGTGCATGACCAGTCCTTGAAACATTGACAAGGACATGTACACCTGTTCCTCAGTGTATGTGTATGGCATACTGCAGTCCACAGCATGCTGTTGCACTTCCCCCAGTATGTCAGCCCCGCGGCTAACTAGACCGTTCCCAGTTACTTGGCTTCAGGCCGTCAGACTGTTACAGTATCGTGTTTTGCAACCAACAAAATGTATTGTACGCAGTTCCATGATTGCACTTGCTGCCCACATTAGGTGCAAACGAAGCTTTTACAATAAAACATCTCTACCAAAATTAACCGAGACACGGATATCGGCTAACACACAACGTTTTCGCAACGTTGTTGGAAGGTTGTAGATTGGTAAAGTTATGACACAACGTTGTCACACCGTGAGAGTTACGTCATTATTATAACGTTATGTCACAGCGTAATAACAACGTTGCAAACGTTATAGTCTATTAGGCTTTGGACTCCTCACAACGTTACAACAACGCTTCTTATAACGTGGTGTCACGGAGTTTACTGTAAAACTTTTCACTTTCAGATTCTTTCTTCACTATTCAGCTACAGCTTCAGAAAATACACGACCAAAACAACATGCAAATTGACGGATAAACATTGAAGTGTACTGCTCACTACCGGGAAAATTATTCAACCATTAACGTTAAATAGAACGTTAAGACAACGTAAAATACGTTAGCATCAAATAACGTTACCCTGTGGCGACGTAAAAATGACGTTAATGGGAGTCCACAGAACAACGTTGTAACAACGAAAGCACAACGTTGTGGCAACATTATGACGACGTGAAATTGTTAGCGGGAATAGCGTAGTTGTGCACTTGGGGACTGTTTCCAGTTGAGACATTGAACTGAAGCAAATCAATATATAACTCAAAATTTAAATCCTACTTATTTCGGCATAGATTGTGGATAATCATTCACTGAACGGATGCTGCAACATGACTTATTTAAACCGCAAACGACCCGTATTAGTTGTGTTTTGTAATGTTTACTTTGTGCCTTGTCCTTCAACGGAAGCGTTCAGGTAAATTCGACCAGTTAGCATTGTTCGAGTTTCAGTTTACTACACCACAGGTTATAGATTAGATCTTCAATCCATCCAATCAACACAATAATTGTACAATGAGATTGGTTGACCTTTTGGACACTCGTTATGACCAAGAAGCGTGTAAGCTATTGAGTGAAGCGTCAGTAAAATACCCAATAGTGGTCAGTCCATTTGAAAAATCGAACTAATACCATACTGAAGTTGTTTCTCTTCTTCTTTATTTATAGAATTTAAACGGCTACTCGCAGTGTTCGAACACACTGTAAATGTAGGTAGGTAGCGGAGTCTTTGAAAAGTATGGTGCACACTAGTAGATACGATCACTGATCACAATGATCGCCTTGTGAGAGCAAGTCTTCCCTCCTGGCTTTTGTATTGAATTGTTGCCTGTCATATCAGTAGATTGTGCTGATGATGCTAGATAGTAGACCTGTAGCGTGTTTTTTTCTGTGTAATGTTTTAATGATGTTACTCTCACAGCGGACCACAGATTCCTGACAGAAACAGATACTTCCAGACTGTCCTGCTGTTCCTGGTATCGTTTGTACAGGTAATAATCACCTTCTGTTGATGTCATTATGGGATAGGCGAACGGGGAAACATTACGATTACAATACTTTATAATGTAACTTTATTGCATAAAGCGACGTAGATTCTTCTACAACTATCAAGTAGGAGCTGATAACGGTGTAGGAATAGATATCGAAACGGCGCTCTACGTAAAAAACAAGAAGTTGTTAACAAGCACGTCGTATGCTTCAATATTTACCAACTTCTAGAATTCCGACCAGATGGAGGGATATACTACAATATAATATTGCCTTACACTACGTAGACAGGTGGAGGGTGATACTACAATATAATATTGCCTTACACTACGTAGACAGGTTGAGGGTGATACTACAACATAATACTGCCTTACACTACGTAGACAGGTGGAGGGTGATACTACAACATAATACTGCCTTACACTACGTAGACAGGTGGAGGGTGATACTACAACATAATACTGCCTTACACTACGTAGACAGGTGGAGGGTGATACTACAACATAATACTGCCTTACACTACGTAGACAGGTGGAGGGGGAGATACTACAACATAATACTGCCTTACACTACGTAGACAGGTGGAGGGAGATACTACAACATAATACTGCCTTACACTACGTAGACAGGTGGAGGGTGATACTACAACATAATACTGCCTTACACTACGTAGACAGGTGGAGGGAGATACTACAACATAATACTGCCTTACACTACGTAGACAGGTGGAGGGAGATACTACAACATAATACTGCCTTACACTACGTAGACAGATGGAGGGGAGATACTACAACATAATACTGCCTTACACTACGTAGACAGGTGGAGGGAGATACTACAACATAATACTGCCTTACACTACGTAGACAGGTGGAGGGAGATACTACAACATAATACTGCCTTACACTACGTAGACAGATGGAGGGAGATACTACAACATAATACTGCCTTACACTACGTAGACAGGTGGAGGGAGATACTACAACATAATACTGCCTTACACTACGTAGACAGGTGGAGGGAGATATTACAACATACACTATACTGGAGGGTGATACCTTACACTACGTAGACAGGTGGAGGGAGATACTACAACATAATACTGCCTTACACTACGTAGACAGGTTGAGGGAGATACTACAACATAATACTGCCTTACACTACGTAGACAGGTGGAGGGAGATACAACATCATACTACCTTACACTACGTAGACAGATGGAGGGAGATACTACAACATAATACTGCCTTACACTACGTAGACAGGTGGAGGGAGATACTACAACATAATACTACCTTACACACTACGTAGACAGGTGGAGGGAGATACTACAACATAATACTGCCTTACACTACGTAGACAGGTGGAGGGAGATACTACAACATAATACTGCCTTACACTACGTAGACAGGTGGAGGGAGATACTACAACATAATACTGCCTTACACTACGTAGACAGGTGGAGGGAGATACTACAACATAATACTGCCTTACACTACGTAGACAGGTGGAGGGAGATACTACAACATAATACTGCCTTACACTACGCCTTACACTAGACAGGTGGAGGGGAGATACTATACTACAACATAATACTGCCTTACACTACGTAGACAGGTGGAGGGAGATACTACAACATAATACTGCCTTACACTACGTAGACAGGTTGAGGGAGATACTACAACATAATACTGCCTTACACTACGTAGACAGGTGGAGGGAGATACTACAACATAATACTGCCTTACACTACGTAGACAGATGGAGGGAGATACTACAACATAATACTGCCTTACACTACGTAGACAGGTGGAGGGAGATACTACACAACATAATACTGCCTTACACTACGTAGACAGGTGGAGGGAGATACTACAACATAATACTGCCTTACACTACGTAGACAGATGGAGGGAGATACTACAACATAATACTGCCTTACACTACGTAGACAGGTGGAGGGAGATACTACAACATAATACTGCCTTACACTACGTAGACAGGTGGAGGGAGATACTACAACATAATACTGCCTTACACTACGTAGACAGATGGAGGGAGATACTACAACATAATACTGCCTTACACTACGTAGACAGATGGAGGGAGATACTACAACATAATACTGCCTTACACTACGTAGACAGGTGGAGGGAGATACTACAACATAATACTGCCTTACACTACGTAGACAGGTGGAGGGAGATACTACAACATAATACTGCCTTACACTACGTAGACAGGTGGAGGGAGATACTACAACATAATACTGCCTTACACTACGTAGACAGATGGAGGGAGATACTACAACATAATACTGCCTTACACTACGTAGACAGGTTGAGGGAGATACTACAACATAATACTGCCTTACACTACGGTACGCATAAGTGTATTTTTATTGCTTATTCCGTCACAACGCATGAAATGACCCTCATGGTGACTTCGCACAAAAACACATGCAAATCATGAAAATGGCAGTTAATGTAGGGTGTATAAAAGCCCATGTGCTTTCGTATTATATTCATTCATTTGTCGCCGAAAGCTGTGTTAAAATGCCACGATTGAGTGCTGCCGACCGAAATATCGCCATTGGTCGTGTTCAAGCCGGAGAAAGTTTTGGGAACTGTTGCACGGCACCTAAATGTTCACAAAACAACGATATCCCGACTTTGGAGCCGCTACAACAACTTCAATTTGACCAACGATCGCCCGAGAAGTGGAAGGCCAAGAATCACGACCCCCTTCAAGATCGGTACATCCGGGTCCATCACCTGCGTAATCGGCATGCCCTACCAACCGTGACTGCCACACAAATACCAGGTTTGAGGGAGAGTGTCAGCTCAAACGATTAGGAACCGTCTGAAAGAAGCGGGTTTACGTGCCTGTAGACCAGTTGTTGGACCTGTACTACGCCCCTACATCTCCGCCGACGACTCAGGTGGTGCAACAACGTAAGGATATGGACTTTACAAAACTGGAGGCGCATCTGGTTTTCTGATGAATCCTGTTTTCTTTTGCAACATCACGACGGAAGAAAACGTGTGTATAGGAGACGTCATGAACGTTTTGCGCCCATCTGCCTCCGACAGGGGGACAGATTTGGCGGAGAAAGCGTTATGGTTTGGGGATCCATCTCATACAACCAGAAATCAGACTTGGTGATCGTTGAAGGGAACCTGACAGCCCAACGTTACATCAACCACGTATTACAGCCTCACCTTCTCCCGATTATTGACCAACAGACACAGATTTTTCAACCAGACAACGCCCGGCCTCATACTGCACGTGCAACAATGAACTTTCTGCAGAATTCCAACGTCAATGTCTTGCCATAGCCCTCTAAATCACCAGACCTCAACCCTATTGAACACCTGTTCCACAAACACAGTTGATAACGCGATATCACCGTATATATTGCATGACTCTTGAAACAATGCATACAGAATGTGGAGAAAACTGCTGAATCTATTGTCTAGATTGTATAAACCTTCCTGTTGTATTAACCTTCCTGTTGTATAAACCTTCCTGTTGTATAAACCTTCCTGTTGTCACTGATGTATATTCATACAAGGGGGAATTGCAAAAGTGAAATGGAACGTTTTGAAGTCGGCTTCAAATGAAATTTATCAATTCGGTCTATCATTCATCTAATTTCCAAACACAGCACGTTTATCTCCTAAATACACATAGAAATTATTGTCGGACATTAGCTAAAACTATAACTGATGGCCCAGTTGTCAAAGTCACATTACAGAGATATGTCCCTTACGCTAACCAGGATCGAATTATTGTTGATTTGCTTCCGATTCAACCTGCCACTATCCTTGATTTACTAGCCATAAGCGGATCCAGAGGGGTGCAGGGTGCGCCCCACACACACACAGACACTTTTGTCCTGAAAGTTTGTTATATGACCATAAAACTCTTGCGAAAATTAAGTGTGCCCCCCCCCCGCCCCCACCTTCTCAATAGTGACCACCAGCTCTTTCTCAAAAACCTGTATCCGCCCGTGCTAGCTATGTAGTTTACTAGGTACATACCCATTCACGTGGATTTTACCAACGTAGTTCACGTCTTAAACGTGCATGAACTCCATACGCCGTGATAGAAATGATGTTATGTACAGCGCCGCCATTTAAACTGGGCACTATGTGACTGGGAGTCACTGTAGGCCTACATATTGTTACGTTTGTGTCGACAGGGCGCCAACAACGGCATCATCGGCATCACCCTGCCAGACCTTCTGTGTCTTCTCCACGTCGACCTGCACACCGCCAGCTCCATCTTCATGTGCTACGGTGCGGGGATGTGCCTGAGTACGGGGGTAGGCTTCCTGATCAGGGACCGCGCCGACACCTCGCTCCTCATGGCGTCCATCTTAGTCGCCAATTCTCTAGTCCTAGCTCTGCTACCTAACTCGAGTTCCTTTGCTGTGTTCGCTGGTTTCTACTTCATCAATGGCTGGTGTACGGGGATGCTGTATTTCGGTAAATAGTTAGTGGGTGGATGGCTATTAGATGGACCAGGCCCGAATGTTGTTTCACATCGCGCCATTGTCGCAATATCAGGACTTGAAAAGATTAGCGAGGTTATATATCAGGTCCATTTGGACCTCACTTCAAACTTATCATGTACTGTCATTCCGAATTGTACATTCCATTCTGATGTTTGACCTGTATTATTTTCAGGAGCCTCAAAGTTAAGGATATTCATAAATACAATAGATTATTTCGACAAATCACTTTCCAACTTTATCTGGAGTTTAACGTAGATGGGTAATTTTAACCGCGGGACTTTTAAAACCAAGTGTGTGTTTTATTAACGTTATTTAACTTATCTTTTCTAGGACGCCTTGTTCAGAACGAGATCCTGTGGCCCAAACATACATTCTGCTTGTACCTGATGGCGACCGGTTCCTCCCTCGCTCCGATCATTCTGCCGCTTATCGCCACACCGTTCCTCCACGCCCGCCAAACACAGCTCCATCAACACAAAAACATGACCGTGGTCTATGATCAGCACGCTGCCTGTGAAAACTTTTCTACTGATATTGAATATGTCTTCTTAGGTCTGTCCGTTGTAGGTATTATAGTCTCTGCATGTTTATTGGCAAACCACTACAACCTGCTCAGCAAGGGCTACACGATCAAAGCAGCAAGGCCTGTTGTCCAGGCCAAGCGTGATGTTCGAGTGACAGTGAAGAGAACTATGAAATGTAGTGTATTTTCTGTGGTGGTCATATTGGCATCATTTACTATGACAGCCTGTCTGAGTACCTATCTGTCCCTCCTGGTAACATTTGGCATCCGTTCGCGCCTCCGTCTCGATGTCGATTCCACCTCCTTCCTCATGAGCAACTTCAGCCTGGGTGTGTTCCTTGGCAGACTGTCTAACATGCTGCTGTCCCACAGAGTCCGACCAACAGTCACCATGTCGTTAAACCTGGTACTCTGCCTTGCAGCCTCGTCCTTCCTGCTGGCGTATAGAGACACCAGCTCTTGGGTCGTGTGGATCAGCACTGCGTTCGTTGCATTTGGAAACGGGCCTCTTCTACCCGGCTTTCTCGCCTGGACAAAGCAGCATATGGATCTGTCTCCCAATGTACTGAATGCAATAATGCTGCCCAACTATGCTGGTTCTGTGACGGTCGCAACCATTACTGGCATAATCATGGACATGACAGGGGCAATCTCATTTGTTTACTCAACTGCAGGAATTTGTTTCGTACAAACAATCCTTTATTGTGTCCTGTTTGTGATTTCTAAATCGAAATAAAACCTTTTTTTACTGGAACTTTAGAAATATATTCGAATTTTTCCGAGGCGTCAACAAATAGCATTTCATTTGATCATTTCCATGTCTCGAATCCCAAATATCTGTGATGAGAGAGCATGCAATCAGAAACCCAACAGTGGTATAGTCGAACCATTTACTAGGCATGGCAGGACTGACTGACTGACCCATGTGTGGCAGCATGGCAGATTTCAGCAGCATTGCCACCTTATAGAATATATGCTATAGTGCTTGACTTAGTTATCAGTTCCATCATATTCCACGTATTACCTTCACCGTTGATAGGCATTTACATCTAAACGATGAAGACATGTGTGCTACGTTCAGTTACACTTAAAAAACATTGCTCTACATCGATTCTTTCTCAACGGCACATCATACATTCAGATTTCCTCGGCTTAATTCACAACCGGTGTCGGTAGTTAATGTCGCAGTAAGGATATCTACATGGCCAACAGTGAGTGACGCATGGTAAATTCGGCATGACTTAATCCAAAGTATACAAAGTGCTGGATTATATTAATAAACATTGTCTATGAATTGCACAAAACGCCTGCATTGCAGCTGCCGTCCGTCAGTTGGTGAGTTGGATCTATCCGTTATCCCGGAGGCGGCACACTCAAGGACTGGACGCACAGGTGAACAGACTCTTCATCACTTGGTTAAGAGTTGCCAGAAACTATCCGATTTCCATAGGAGAAAATCGGAAAGTAACGGAAATACTCCAATTTTGTTTACAAAAGTTTCTTGTTACATTCGGTGACAGACGTGTTGAGGAAGGTGAGCTTCTGGTGAGTTGGAAACCTTTAGTCTGGTCTCACACACGTTTGGAGTTTTGTAAAATGGACTAACAATTCATCGTGTGCTATTGTGTATTTTTTCTTAAGGTAACTAATTTACTATTAGTATGCAAGAGGTGTTCCTCTGCTTCATTCCAGTAATTTTATAAAATAATTGTTCCAGTGAAAATTATGGTGGTGAGGTTAAAGCGTTGGCTCGTCACGCCGACGACCCGGATTCGATTCCCCACATGGGTACATGTGTGAAGTTCATTTCTCGTGTCCCCCGCCGTTATACTGCTGGAATATTGCTAAAAGCGGCGTAAAACTCAACTCACTCACTCACTCCAGTGAAAATGTATTACACACTGCCCAACTGGGCAACATTGTGTTTCTAATAAGATCACAGTAAGTTTCTCGGTGTTTCTGTAGCGATACCAGACTCCGCCGTAGGTAACCGTGAAATAGATATGATGCTTCAAGCAAAAGCAATCAAAACAAATACTCCATCTATCTATTCAAAATTCCATTATGAATGTTTTTTCATTCGTTCAAACAAGGTATGTAGGGACATTTGTCCGTCCCACAAGCACTCCCCATCCTCTGATGTCTGCCATTATAACATTCTATGTTCATCACTGTGTAACGTGACCGTTCCTCTGTCCAACAAGCACACCCCACCCTGAGATGCCTACAATCATGAAGGTCTATATGTACATAACTGTGTAACGTGACCGTTCCTCTGTCCAGCAAGCACACCCCACCCTGAGATGCCTACAATCATGAAGGTCTATATGTACATAACTGTGTAACGTGACCGTTCCTCTGTCCAGCAAGCACACCCCACCCTGAGATGCCTACAATCATGAAGGTCTATATGTACATAACTGTGTAACGTGACCGTTCCTCTGTCCAACAAGCACACCCCACCCTGTGATGCCTACAATCATGAAGGTCTATGTACATCACTGTGTAACGTGACCGTTCCTCTGTCCAACAAGCACACCCCACCCTGTGATGCCTACAATCATGAAGGTCTATGTACATCACTGTGTAACGTGACCGTTCCTCTGTCCAGCAAGCACACCCCACCCTGTGATGCCTACAATCATGAAGGTCTATATGTACATAACTGTGTAACGTGACCGTTCCTCTGTCCAACAAGCACACCCCACCCTGTGATGCCTACAATCATGAAGGTCTATATGTACATAACTGTGTAACGTTCCTCTGTCCGTTCCTACAATCATGAAGGTCTATATGTACATAACTGTGTAACGTGACCGTTCCTCTGTCCAACAAGCACACCCCACCCTGAGATGCCTACAATCATGAAGGTCTATATGTACATAACTGTGTAACGTGACCGTTCCTCTGTCCAACAAACACACCCCACCCTGTGATGCCTACAATCATGAAGGTCTATGTACATCACTGTGTAACGTGACCGTTTCTCTGTCCTCAGTATCTCCGCCATGTCGCTGCCAGGTATATCAAATTTTGGTTCGATGTTACCGTCTCCCGGTGACGTTCTTACGTCTTCTGCTGACAGCCTGATGTCGTCTAAGGGAGACCCTCCCAGCAAACCTGGGGGATGCTCATCAACCGAAGAAGTCCCCACAGGCTCTTGTGAAGGGGGAATGTCCAAAGAAGACACAAGCACTGGTTGTGGAGAAGTCTCTAGCAGTTGTGGAAAATCGACAGATGAAAAAACTGCTTTGATTAAGGCTAAAGAAAAACTTCAGAAAATAAAAAAAGAAGATGTTAGAGAGTTCGCCGTGAAGTATATATTGCCGTTATTTACGGGAGTTGTTGCAGGTGCTGTTGTGGGTGGTTTGGTAGGGGGGCTTGCATTTAAATCTCCTAAATGCTCCACTTGTAAAAGATATAGCCCCTTGGATACTAACCCAAGACCAGGCATATTTGATCCCCTAACCCCAAAAGAAATGGAACAAATTCAAGAAGTGCTAATAGAATCGGGAACTGTGGATAACTTAACTACTCCACTTGGTTTTAATTCGTCCTATGTCGCGTCGATGTCCATGTTTCCGCCTGAAAAGAATGAAACTTTGAACTACTACCAAAACCAGAGCAGTTTTGTTGGCAGATTTGCCGAGGTTCATGTGGTGGGGTCGACAGAAATCCAGATCCTCCTCGTTGGGCCTTTGCAGATCGAACCAGTAGATGTACAAATAATGTCATCACTTCCACTTGACTCCAGAAATATTGATGTGGTAATGAAAACTGAACTAGAAATATTCATCCAGCCAGTGATGACCGAGTTGAAGCCCATCCTGGAAGAAAGCTTCGATGGGGCAACGTATCCTAGAGATCTTGCTGTCAGCTTCAATACTGGATTTAACAAACCTGGAACCACAGGGCGTGAAATTAGGTTTGCACTTCATCTTCGGGGTCTTGGAGAAGTGGACAAAGATCTGTTTCATATGCTCCCAGTTTCTGGTATTGTCGCATACAATGGAAGTTCCGTTGAAGACTGGCAGATGAAGGAACTCTTTTACTTGAACCAAGGTCCCTTTGCAAATGCTAGTGATCTTCTTGCTGCTTACAATGAAAGTAGAATAAATAAAGTTCATCTCCCCACAGGCTACAGGAACACTTTAAGTGAAAGGCTTTTCCCCCGGAGTCTAGCGGAGAAAAGAGAAAATAGCGAGGTACCACCACCAAGAAGTTATTCCCCTGGGACCCCGCGGTACAGAATAAATAACTACAACGTAACGTGGATGGGCTGGAACTTCGCCATTAGTAACAACCCTATGCGTGGACTGGCAACCTATAATGTACAGTTTAGGGGGGTTCGTATTCTGTATGAGATGGCGCTACAAGACATCCTGGTGAGACAGACCGCCGACACCCACGGTGAAAACAATGCCGTCAACCTTCTGTCCTCCTCCAACATCGGGGAGTACGAGGCGGTGATACCTGGCGTCGATTGTCCGGAGAGAGCCACCCTGCTCAGTACGACCTACTGGAACACAGTGCTGCGAGCTGGGACAACTACCAAATCTATTTGCGTGTTCGAGGGAGACGGGGAAATGCCGCTGTGGAGGAGGCGGGGAAACAGATACGCTTCTGGCCTGAGAGATAACTATCTGGTGGTGAGGGCTACATCCAGGGTGGGTAACCTGGATTTTTCAGTGGAATATAGATTCCATCTGGACGGAAGTATAGACACCAACATCCACAGTTTCGGCACGTTGCAGGGCGCCTTCTGGAATTCCAACAGTTCAAATAACGCCGCTTCTAACAAGAGAAATGCGTTTGGAGTTAACCTTGCAGACTACGTTGGTGGCATGTCTGGAAGTCACTCGTTCAACTTCAAGGTGGACGTAGATGTGGTGGACACGCTGAATTCATTTCAAGAAATCTCCTGGAAACAAGGCACTGCTGGAACAGCACTTCGGTCATTAAACGATATCGCGGAGAGCCCAAACTACTTTGTGACTAACGCTACACTCTACCCTTCATTTGAAACCATCACCGAGGAAAGTGGTTTAATCAAGGCCAAAAGGCCCCAAGTGTGGCTTGTATCGCCATCCAAGAATGCCTCTTACTCTGGCTACCAGCTGACAATAGACGCTTCACTCATTGACATCATTCAGAAAGAACATCCGGGCTCGGGTATGGCTTCCTTCACCAAGCACGACTTGGCAGTACTCCGTCGCAACGAGAACGAACAGTACTTCACCATGCCATATGACTCCAACACTATGCCCAACTCCATGGTCAACCTCGATAAACTCATGGACCCGTCTGAGAGCACCAACAACACCGACATCGTCCTCTCCATCAACGTTGGCTTCATGGACATGCCGCGCACAGAGGACGTACCCGTGCAGCGCCGGCAGTCAGCTTCCTTCCACCTCCAGCCCTTCAACATGTTCCCTCGTTCACCTGACCTTGACCTGCTCTCCTTCTTCCACGTCGCTGACGGCAGCATCAAGGACATGCCTGCTGAATTCGAGAGCTGTATTGAACCCAGGGACCGACTGGAGACCCAGTTCCCCAATGTCAATTAGTTAATCCCGTGATTTCAACATTAGTAATTAGTTTGAAGTCTTCCAGATTCATAAAGAAGTTGGAAGAACATGAACACATGACACTGTTTTATGAATAACAACTTCTTCATTAAATGAAGCAAGGAGCAAGCAGTATCTCGAAACTTATCAACAAAGAATACAAGAAGTTGTTATCAATAAAACAGCGTCGTACATTCAAGTAAAAAGCTGGCAAAGAAAAATCTGCACAAGCTAACGGGAGAAGGGCGAGTCATGCTTGTTCACAATCTGATATATGTTTTATGTTCAGTTTGCATGAAAGGAGACTAGCAGCCCTAGAAATATGGATTAAAGTCATTAAACGCTACTCTGTGTGTGTCTATTCAAATTGTATAATGTATACATATATATCTATCTATCCTGCATTAGAGAAATGACCGTACTGCGTGCCGAAAATCAGATTGTTCAGCTTAGTGCCGCTATAAAACTATTCGATAAGCACGGATGTCTATCTGAAGAGTAGGGAGTCTTCAAATGAGGTCCATCATCACATGTTTAATATTTTGTCCCATGTTGTTTTCCTGGTGCTGACCAGCGACCATCTGGATTCGTTGCGTCTTTACGACAACGATATATAGGATCATGTCCTTCCTATATCTTCTCACAAAGGGAGAAAGGTATGGTGGCGTGGTTGTACTCCAAGTGGATCAGGATCTTTGAAGCTATCGTACAGTAAATGTGCCTCCGTTGACTGAGGTATTCGCATTTGTGATCCTTTCAAAGTGCTTCTTATGCCTCCACCTTACACCTGTAAGCTGAAGTCAACGCCCCCATACCTCTCCCACACCCCACACACACACACACACACACACACACACACACACACACACACACACACACACACAGATGATAAACCACTCATCGAGAGACAAATGATAAGTGACACACACACACATATGAACCACACACATACATTCAAATGATAAGTCACACACACGCGCCAACTACAAATAAGCTTGTTCCCCAAACTGTTTGTATGCATGTGTCTCCATGTAATCGTGTTACAATACTTATAACTGTACAAATATATGGTAATCAATATTCCTTTGTCTGTATAAATGGTTCTTTTGAATTAATATTTGAATTAAAATCGTTTTGGTTCCAACTCCATATTCGGTTTGTATGTAAGTGTGTATCTGTCGGTGAGGGAACACCCAGAGCTTGTCAGACAAGTATTTACAAGACGTCGGCTGAACAGTAACTTCAGTACTATCAGAATGATAACGGGACTTGTTTCCATCTTGGTTGGACACGATCATACATACGATGATTAAGCGGGACGTCACAGGGTCCAGGCACATACAACTAATCCTGATCACTGTGTTCAGCTGACCTAGCTAGCGGCTCCAGGAACAGTTCTCAACGACCGAAACATGCAGCTTTGTAATCACAATTTGTGGAAGAGTCGAGTCTATGCAAATAAACGTTTGCTTTAAACTCGTATTAAACAGAAATACACCAATTCCACGCTTCTTACCTAATACATATCTTGAAGCAAGTGTGGACGGTGATTGCTATAGGGTGCTGAATAGGCCAGTGTCTCTTGAAGCAAGTGTGGACGGTGGTTGCTGTTGGGAACTAATCGCCCAGTGTCTCTTGAAGCAAGTGTGGACGGTGATTGCTATAGGGTGCTAAATAAGGCCATTGTCTCTTGAAGCAAGTGTGGACGGTGATTGCTATAGGGTGCTGAATAGGCCAGTGTCTCTTGAAGCAAGTGTGGATGGTGGTTGCTGTTGGGAACTAATCGTCCAGTGTCTCTTGAAGCAAGTGTGGACGGTGGTTGATATAGGGTGCTGAATAGGCCATTGTCTCTTGAAGCAAGTGTGGACGGTGGTTGCTGTTGGGAACTAATCGTCCAGTGTCTCTTGAAGCAAGTGTTGATATCGTTGTAACCGTCAACCTATGCTTTGTTCCTGGCTACAGATACACATGCACGTGTCGTAACCGTCAACCTGTACATTGTTTCTGGCTATATTTACACATGCGCGTGTTGTAACCGTCAACCTATACATTGTTCCTGGCAACATATGAATATGCACGTGTCGTAACCGTCAACCTATACATTGTTCCTGACTACATATACACATGCACGAGTCGTAACCGTCAACCTATACATTGTTCCTGACTACATATACACATGCACGTGTCGTAACCGTCAACCTATACATTGTTCCTGACTACATATACACATGCACGTGTCGTTGCATTGTTCGACATATACACATGTCGTCCGTCAACCTATACATTGTTCCTGACTACTGCACGTGTCGTAACCGTCAACCTATACATTGTTCCTGATCTACATAGACACACATGCACGTGTCGTAACCGTCAACCTATATTGTTCCTGATACATATACACATGCACGAGCACGTCGTAACCGTCCTAACCTGACTCATACATATACTACATATACACATGCACGAGTCGTAACCGTCGACCTATGCATTGTTCCTGGCTACATATACACATGCACGTGTCGTAACCGTCAACCTATACATTGTTTCATGCACGTGTTATGTTCTAGGATACATATGCACATGTTGTGACCCTCAACTGTCGCATTGTTCCTGGCTACAAAAACATGTGCATGTTTATCGGCACATTGTTCCAGACTACTCAGACACGTGCACGTGTCAGTACAGTCAACCACTAAGCAGTGAGTGGGTCTGGAGACGACTAGGAGGCTGTCAGTGAAAATACTGTTCTTGGGTACATTTTTGTAAATACACGTGCATGTGTTAAATTAGCTGATGACTATGTCAGACAACGCACGTATATGGAACGTCAACCCGGTAATTATGTGGACACATTAATCCACTTCCGGTCTTTAGTCAGCGGCAGGCATCTTCCAAACACTTATTTTTAGTTAAATCATAGCTGGTTGTAAATGTCGACATGACAATGGTTACTTACAAAATAGAGGACGGATTACACTTGTACAAGTCTCTAAGGCAATGCCTGTTGTCAGGCTGAAATTACCAAACATCCCTTGGCGTATCATTCAGTGAAGCCTTGGAACATGGCAGGGGCTGGTACATTGATATACAAACGTATTGACTACATACATAAAATCTGCCACAAACTCTACCACAACGAAGAACAATATATATATATATATATATATAATCTGTCCAAAGTAAACTGTTCAGTCATAATATTGCATACCACATAAAAAGGCAATATGTTTTTATTTATATAATATATATATATATGTGTGTGTGTGTGTGTGTGTGTGTGTGTGTGTGTGTGTGTGTGTGTGTGTGTGTGTGTGTGTGTGTGTGTGTGTGTGTACACACCCAGGGAACTTATGATATACATTAGCCTTTAACTGTTCTAGAGCTACGTACTACCTATTATTTTTCATTCCTCATTAACGATAAATGATCACACGAGATACATCCTGTTAACCGGGTCAGTGGTGGCCTATCATTACGTAGTGAAATCGTTATGCTTTAATAGGGTATTGCCCCCGAAGTCCTGCCAGGGCGTGGGCGCTCTCTGGCTCTCAGAGTAATAGCTGTACACTCAATACTGGGGGTAGTCCTGCCAGGGCGTGGGCGCTCTCTGGCTCTCAGAGTAATAGCTGTACACTCAATACTGGGGGTAGTCCTGCCAGGGCGTGGGCGCTCTCTGGCTCACAGAGTAATAGCTGTACACTCAATACTGGGGGTAGTCCTGCCAGGGCGTGGGCGCTCTCTGGCTCTCAGAGTAATAGCTGTACACTCAATACTGGGGGTAGTCCTGCCAGGGCGTGGGCGCTCTCTGGCTCTCAGAGTAATAGCTGTACACTCAATACTGGGGGTAGTCCTGCCAGGGCGTGGGCGCTCTCTGGCTCACAGAGTAATAGCTGTACACTCAATACTGGGGGTAGTCCTGCCAGGGCGTGGGCGCTCTCTGGCTCTCAGAGTAATAGCTGTACACTCAATACTGGGGTAGTCCTGCCAGGGCGTGGGCGCTCTCTGGCTCACAGAGTAATAGCTGTACACTCAATACTGGGGTAGTCCTGCCAGGGCGTGGGCGCTCTCTGGCTCTCAGAGTAATAGCTGTACACTCAATACTGGGGGTAGTCCTGCCAGGGCGTGGGCGCTCTCTGGCTCTCAGAGTAATAGCTGTACACTCAATACTGGGGGTAGTCCTGCCAGGGCGTGGGCGCTCTCTGGCTCACAGAGTAATAGCTGTACACTCAATACTGGGGGTAGTCCTGCCAGGGCGTGGGCGCTCTCTGGCTCACAGAGTAATAGCTGTACACTCAATACTGGGGGTAGTCCTGCCAGGGCGTGGGCGCTCTCTGGCTCACAGAGTAATAGCTGTACACTCAATACTGGGGGTAGTCCTGCCTGGTAGTATGGTGATAGCAGGATACTCATTTAGTTGTGTACATGGTAGTGTTTCACGGTACACTGGCACGTGAGACTAGACTCGATGAAGGCTGATCTGCATGACGAGGTTATATCGGGCTGCGTGACTTGTGTAACGCGTCATCATCGTGAGTCACGGCGTCACGTGCTGCCCTCTTTCTGTCAAATACGCATGACATTGCAGTATGGTACGAACATAACACACTTAAGCTTAATTAATTGCTACAGTACCCGGATGCAGCGGTAGGACATCAGGAAGTATGCAACATTACTCCCTGTCTTCTTCACCTTCCAACAAACGTATCCTATTGACAAGATGAATCATAATCATATAAGGATATTTATACTATTCTGGCTTATAACACACGTATTATTTTCCTTTAGCGTTATAAATTTCAACTATACACACCCTGCTCCTCAACCCACTCCCAAAAGTATGATGCTATGCACCTGCCCCATTTCCAAAATGCTGTATCCGTATTTATTTCCTGCTCCTATTATCCCCCAAATACGTTTTCAGGATTATGTGGGAACTAATTTTAGGTTTTGACAACAAACTCAAACAGACTAATGAAGCGAAAGTAAGGACTGGTTGTATTTATATCAACAAGCCATGCTTTATCAAACACGCGGAGGTTAACACAGGCTATCAGCTGGAGCTATAAATGTTCTGGGGAAGTCTTGTTGCTACTGACAACGCATCGCAGCACGTGACACCGATGCTGTGATTTGGCAAGACTCGGACAAGGATTTAAAACACTTTATGTAAGTGCGTAAAGCCGGACGGAAAGTGAAAGTACTCGTGAGGGGCACGCAAAACGACGACTGTTTGGTACGATAATCCAGACCTTTAACACCCCTGAGAACACAAAGCCAGTCAGGTAAGGTATTTTACGTGAGACACTGTTCATCATTTAAGATAACCATTTTCAACAGGGTATTACTGAACGGCGTTAACCCAGGCAGTGCATGTTGTAGCACCTGAGATGTAAATGTTTCTCAGTTATACCATTAACGCCTTTCTGAAATTGTCTACAATACACCTATTGCCCTAGCTCCTACTGCTGGAGAGGTGTCCCACATTGACTGTGAGCCACATGTGGCAGAATATACTCAGGTCCAATATGTTCTATATTCCAGTGTGGCAGTATATACTCAGGTGCCATATCTTCTATATTCCAGTGTGGCAGTATATACTCAGGTGCCATATCTTCTATATTCCAGTGTGGCAGTATATACTCAGGTGCCATATGTTCTATATTCCAGTGTGGAAGTATATACTCAGGTCCCACATATAATGTTCAATATTTCAGTGAGGCAATATATACTCAGGTGCCATATGTTCTATATCCCAGTCCGACAGTAAATACTCAGGTCCCATATATTCGATATTCCAGTCCAGTAGTATATACTCAGGTCTCATATCTTCTATATTCCAGTGTGGCAGTATATACTCAGGTCCCATATGTTCTATATTCCAGTCCGGCAGTATATACTCAGGTGCCATATGTTCTATATCCAGTGTGGCAGTATATACTCAGGTCCAATATGTTCTATATTCCAGTGTTGCAGTATATACTCAGGTCCAATATCTTCTATATCCCAGCCCGGCAGTATATACTCAGGTGCCATATCTTCTATATTCCAGTGAGACAGTTTATACTCAGGTGCCATATGTTCTATATTCCAGTCCGGCAGTTTATACTCAGGTGCCATATCTTCTATATTCCAGTGTGACAGTAGATAATCAGGTCCCATATGTTATATATCCAGTGTGGCAGTATATACTTAGGTCCCATATGTCCTATATTCCAGTGTGGCAGTATATACTCAGGTCCCACATATAATCTTCTATATTCCAGTGAGGCAGTATATACTCAGGTCCCATATATTCTATATTCCAGTGTGGCAGTATATACTCAGGTGCCATATGTTCTATATTCCAGTGTGGCAGTATATACTCAGGTCCCATATGTTCTATATTCCAGTGTGGCAGTATATACTCAGGTGCCATATGTTCTATATCCAGTGTGGCAGTATATACTCAGGTCCAATATGTTCTATATTCCAGTGTTGCAGTATATACTCAGGTCAAATATATTCTATATCCCAGCCCGGCAGTATATACTCAGGTGCCATATCTTCTATATTCCAGTGAGACAGTTTATACTCAGGTGCCATATGTTCTATATTCCAGTCCGGCAGTTTATACTCAGGTGCCATATCTTCTATATTCCAGTGTGACAGTAGATAATCAGGTCCCATATGTTATATATCCAGTGTGGCAGTATATACTTAGGTCCCATATGTCCTATATTCCAGTGTGGCAGTATATACTCAGGTCCCACATATAATCTTCTATATTCGAGTGAGGCAGTATATACTCAGAGCCCATATATTCTATATTCCAGTGTGGCAGTATATACTCAGGTGCCATATGTTCTATATCCAGTGTGGCAGTATATACTTAGGTCCCATATATTCTATATTCCAGTGTGGCAGTATATACTCAGGTCCCACATATAATCTTCTATATTCCAGTGTGGCAGTATATACTCAGGTCCCATATATTCTATATTCCAGTGTGGCAGTATATACTCAGGTGCCATATGTTCTATATCCCAGTCCGGCAGTATATACTCAGGTCCCATATACTCTATATTCCAGTCCGGCAGTATATACTGAGGTCTCATATCTTCTATATTCCAGTGTGGCAGTATATACTCAGGTCCCATATGTTCTATATTCCAGTGTGACAGTATATACTCAGGTGCCATATCTTCTATATTCCAGTCCGGCAGTATATACTCAGGTGTCATATCTTCTATATTCCAGTGTGCCAGTATATACTCAGGTCCAATATCTTCTATATTCCAGTGAGGTGGTATATACTCAGGTCCCATATGTTCGATATTCCAGGGAGGCAGTCCATACTCAGGTCCAATATGTTATATATCCAGTGTGGCAGTATATACTTAGGTCCCATATGTTCTATATTCCAGTGTGGCAGTATATACTCAGGTCCCACATATAATCTTCTATATTCCAGTGTGGCAGTATATACTCAGGTCCCATATATCCTATATTCCAGAGTGGCAGTATATACTCAGGTCCCACATATAATCTTCCATATTCCAGTGAGGTACTATATACTCAGGTGCTACATATTCTTTATTTCAGTGTGGCAATATATACTCAGGTGCCATATGTTCTATATCCCAGTCCGACAGTATATACTCAGGTCCCATATATTCTATATTCCAGTCCGGCAGTATATACTCAGGTCACATATCTTCTATATTCAAGTGAGACGGTATATACTCAGGTGCCAAATCTTCTATACTCCAGTGAGGAGGTATATACTCAGGTCCCATATGTTCTAAATTCCAGTCCGGTAGTATATACTCAGGTCCCATATCTTCTATATTCCAGTGAGTCGGTATATACTCAGATTCCATATCTTCTATATTCCAGTGTGGCAGTATATCCTCAGGTCACATATCTTCTATATTCCAGTGAGGCAGTATATACTCTGGTTCCATATGTTCTATATTCCAGTGAGGCGGTATATACTCAGGTGCCATATATTCTATATTCCAGTCCGACAGTATATACTCAGGTGTCATATGTTCTATATTCCAGTGTGGCAGTATATACTCAGGTCTCATATGTTCTATATTCCAGTGTGGCAGTATATACTCAGGTCCCATATGTTCTATATTCCAGTCCGGCAGTATATACTCAGGTGTCATATGTTCTATATTCCAGTGTGGCAGTATATACTCAGGTCCCATATATTCTATATTCCAGTGTGGCAGTATATACTCAGGTCCCATATATTCTATATCCCAGTCCGGCAGTATATACTCAGGTCCCATATGTTCTATATTCCAGTCCGGCAGTATATACTCAGGTCCCATATGTTCTATATATCCAGGCGAGTATATAACAGTATATGATACTCAGGTCCATATATTCTATATTCCAGTGAGGCAGTATATACTCAGGTCCCATATGTTCTATATCCCAGTCCGGCAGTATATACTCAGGTGCCATATGTTCTATATTCCAGTGAGGCAGTATATACTCAGGTGCCATATGTTCTATATTCCAGTGAGGCAGTATATACTTAGGTGCCATATGTTCTATATTCCAGTGTGGCAGTATATATACTTAGGTGCCATATGTTCTATATCCCAGTCCGGCAGTATATACTTAGGTGCCATATGTTCTATATTCCAGTGTGGCAGTATATACTTAGGTGCCATATGTTCTATATTCCAGTGAGACAGTATATACTCAGGTGCCATATGCTCTATATTCCAGTGAGGCGGTATATACTTAGGTCCCATATGTTCTATATTCCAGTGAGACGGTATATACTCAGGTGCCATATATTCTATATTCCAGTGAGGCAGTAGTGGGCATACTCAGGTCCCATATGTTCTATATTCCAGTGAGGCAGTATATGCTCAGGTCCCATATTCCTATATACCAGTCCGGCAGTTTATACTCAGGTCCCATATGTTCTATATTCCAGTGAGGCAGTATATACTCAGGTCCCATATGTTCTATATTCCAGTGAGGCGGTATATACTCAGGTCCCATATGTTCTATATTCCAGTGAGGCAGTATATACTCAGGTCCCATATGTTCTATATATTCAGTCCGAGCAGTATATACTCAGGTCCCATATGTTCTATATTCCAGTGTGGCAGTATATACTCAGGTGCCATATGTTCTATATTCCAGTGAGGCAGTATATACTCAGGTCCCATATGTTCTATATTCCAGTGTGGCAGTATATACTCAGGTCCCATATGTTCTATATTCCAGTGAGGCAGTATATACTCAGGTCCCATATTCCAGTGTGGCAGTATATACTCCAGTCCCATATGTTCTATATTCCAGTGTGGCAGTATATACTCAGGTCCCATATGTTCTATATTTCCAGTCCGGCAGTATATACTCAGGTGCCATATGTTCTATATTCCAGTGTGGCAGTATATACTCAGGTGCCATATCTTCTATATTCCAGTCCGGCAGTATATACTTAGGTGCCATATGTTCTATATTCCAGTGTGGCAGTATATACTCAGGTCCCATATGTTCTATATTCCAGTGAGACGGTATATACTCAGGTGCCATATATTCTATATTCCAGAGAGGCAGTAGATACTCAGGTCCCATATGTTCTATATTCCAGTGAGACAGTATATACTCAGGTCCCATATGTTCTATATACCAGTCCGACAGTTTATACTCAGGTGCCATATGTTCTATATTCCAGTGAGGCGGTATATACTCAGGTGCCATGTCTTCTATATTCCAATGAGGCAGTATATACTGAGGTCCCATATGTTCTATATACCAGTCCGGCAGTTTATACTCAGGTGCCATATGTTCTATATTCCAGTGTGGCAGTATATACTCAGGTGCCATATCTTCTATATTCCAATGAGGTGGTATATACTAAGGTGCCATATATTCTATATTCCAGAGTGGCAGTATATACTTAGGTGCCATATGTTCTATATTCCAGTGAGGCGGTATATACTCAGGTCCCATATGTTCTATATACCAGTCCGGCAGTTTATACTCAGGTGTCATATGTTCTATATTCCAGTGTGGCAGTATATACTCAGGTGCCATATCTTCTATATTCCAGAGTGGCAGTATATACTTAGGTGCCATATGTTCTATATTCCAGTGAGGCGGTATATACTCAGGTGCCATATGTTCTATATTCCAGTGAGGCAGTATATACTTAGGTCCCATATGTTCTATATTCCAGTGAGACGGTATATACTCAGGTGCCATATCTTCTATATTCCAGTGTGGCAGTATATACTGAGGTGCCATATGCTCTATATTCCAGTGTGGCAGTATATACTCAGGTCCCATATGTTCTATATTCCAGTGAGGCGGTATATACTCAGGTCCCATATGTTCTATATTCCAGTGAGGCAGTATATACTCAGGTCCCATATGTTCTATATTCCAGTGAGGCAGTATATACTCAGGTCCCATATGTTCTATATTCCAGTGAGGCAGTATATACTCAGGTCCCATATGTTCTATATTCCAGTGTGGCAGTATATACTCAGGTCCCATATGTTCTATATTCCAGTGTGGCAGTATATACTCAGGTCCCATATGTTCTATATTTCAGTGTGGCAGTATATACTCAGGTCCCATATGTTCTATATTCCAGTGTGGCAGTATATACTCAGGTCCCATATGTTCTATATTCCAGTGTGGCAGTATATACTCAGGTCCCATATGTTCTATATTCCAGTGTGGCAGTATATACTCAGGTCCCATATGTTCTATATTCCAGTGTGGCAGTATATACTCAGGTCCCATATGTTCTATATTCCAGTGTGGCAGTATATACTCAGGTCCCATATGTTCTATATTCCAGTGTCCGGCAGTATATACTCAGGTCCCATATCTTCTATATTCCAGTGTGGCAGTATATACTCAGGTCCCATATGTTCTATATCCCAGTCCGGCAGTATATACTCAGGTCCCATATGTTCTATATTCCAGTGTGGCAGTATATACTCAGGTCCAATATCTTCTATATTCCAGTGAGGCGGTATATACTCAGGTCCCAAATCTTCTATATTCCAGTGAGGCGGTATATACTCAGGTCCCAAATCTTCTATATTCCAGTGAGGCGGTATATACTCAGGTCCCATATCTTCTATATTCCAGTGAGGCAGTATATACTCAGGTCCCATATATGTTCTATATTCCAGTGTGGGCAGTATATACTCAGGTCCCATATGTTCTATATTCCAGTGTGGCAGTATATACTCAGGTCTCCATATGTTCTATATTCCAGTGTGGCAGTATATACTCAGGTCCCATATGTTCTATATTCCAGTGTGGCAGTATATACTCAGGTGCCATATGTTCTATATTCCAGTGTGGCAGTATATACTCAGGTGCCATATGCTCTATATTCCAGTGAGGCAGTATATACTCAGGTCCCATATGTTCTATATTCCAGTGAGGCAGTATATACTCAGGTCCCATATGTTCTATATTCCAGTGAGGCAGTATATACTCAGGTCCCATATGTTCTATATTCCAGTGTGGCAGTATATACTCAGGTCCCATATGTTCTATATTCCAGTCTGGCAGTATATACTCAGGTCCCATATGTTCTATATTCCAGTGTGGCAGTATATACTCAGGTCCCATATGTTCTATATTCCAGTGTGGCAGTATATACTCAGGTCCCATATGTTCTATATTTCAGTGTGGCAGTATATACTCAGGTCCTATATGTTCTATATTTCAGTGTGGCAGTATATACTCAGGTCCCATATGTTCTATATTCCAGTGTAGCAGTATATACTCAGGTCTCATATGTTCTATATTTCAGTCTGGCAGTATATACTCAGGTCCTATATGTTCTATATTCCAGTGTGGCAGTATATACTCAGGCCCATATCTTCTACATTCCAGTGTGGCAGTATATACTCAGGTCCCATATGTTCTATATCCCTGTCCGGCAGTATATACTCAGGTCCCATATCTTCTATATTCCAGTGTTGCAGTATATACTCAGGTCCCATATGCTCTATATCCCAGTCCGGCAGTATATACTCAGGTCCCATATGTTCTATATTCTAGTGTGGCAGTATATACTCAGGTCCAATATCTTCTATATTCCAGTGAGGCGGTATATACTCAGGTCCCATATCTTCTATATTCCAGTGAGGCAGTATATTCCCAGTGATATTCCAGTATATATCTCAGGTCCCAAATCTTCTATATTCCAGTGAGGCGGTATATACTCAGGTCCCAAATCTTCTATATTCCAGTGAGGCGGTATATACTCAGGTCCCATATCTTCTATATTCCAGTGAGGCAGTATATACTCAGGTCCCATATGTTCTATATTCCAGTGTAGCAGTATATACTCAGGTCCCATATGTTCTATATTTCAGTGTGGCAGTATATACTCAGGTCCTATATGTTCTATATTCCAGTGTGGCAGTATATACTCAGGTCCCATATGTTCTATATTCCAGTGTGGCAGTATATACTCAGGTCCCATATGTTCTATATCCCAGTCCGGCAGTATATACTCAGGTCCCATATCTTCTATATTCCAGTGTTGCAGTATATACTCAGGTCCCATATCTTCTATATTCCAGTGTGGCAGTATATACTCAGGTCCCATATGTTCTATATTCCAGTGTGGCAGTATATACTCAGGTCCAATATCTTCTATATTCCAGTGAGGCGGTATATACTCAGGTCCCAAATCTTCTATATTCCAGTGAGGCGGTATATACTCAGGTCCCATATCTTCTATATTCCAGTGAGTGCGGTATACTCAGGTCCCATATATTTCTGAGGCAGTATATACTCAGGTCCCATATCTTCTATATTCCACTCCGGCAGTATATACTCAGGTCCCATATCTTCTATATTCCAGTGAGGCGGTATATACTCAGGTTCCATATCTTCTATATTCCAGTGTGGCAGTATATACTCAGGTCACATATGTTCTATATTCCATTTAGGCAGTATATACTCAGGTCCCATATCTTCTATATTCCAGTGAGGCGGTATATACTCAGGTGCCATATGTTCTATATTCCAGTGTAGCAGTGTATACTCAGGTGCCATATGTTCTATATTCCAGTCCGGCAGTATATACTCAGGTCCCATATGTTCTATATTCCTGTCCGACAGTATATATTTCAAGGACACTGGTCCCATATGTTCTATATTCCTGTCCGGCAGTATGTACTCAGGTCCCATAAGTTCTATATTTCAGTGAGGCAGTAAATGCCTCAGTGATCCAGGCAACCGTGTTAGTTGCCTATTCTCTGAGCATATGCTTCGAGAACAGTCATCCTAGATATCTAATAGCTTATATTCCTCGGACCTCTTAGACGACAAACGAACGTCACATCGTACATAGCATCGTCATTAGGGAAACTCCATTATTAAGAAATACAAAGCGTCTTTGTGTTTGCGGTTTCTTTTAACTTTGTACTGAAAGACGGGAGTTTATAGTATCTGCAAGTTCCAGAGTAATCTGTATGTGTTTGTTATTGGGCGGCATAGTGTGTCTGCAGCAGCAGCACGATTAGGCCACTACATCGTTCACAGCAGCGACATGCATACGTTCCCCATAAGTACTCCGGCCCAGGTTCCTGACAATTACTCCTATTCGTTCCCTTCAAGTGACTGACAATTATATCTATTCGTTCCCCACGAGTTCCTGATAATTACTCCTATTCGTTCCCTTCGAGTTCCTGATAATTACTCCAATTCCTTCCCTTCAACTACTCGAACTACTCCAATTCCATCTCTTCAACTACTCCAATTCCTTCCCTTCAACTACTCCAAGTACTCCAATTCCTTCTCTTCAACTACTCCAAGTACTCCAATTCCTTCCTTCAACTACCTCCAAGCACTCCTTCTCTTCAACTACTCCAAGTAATCCTATCCTTCCCTTCAACTACTCCAATTCCTTCTTTCAACTTCCAAGCTACTCCACCTTCTTCTTCAACTACTCCAAGTACTTCTATCCTTCTTCTTCAACTACTCAAATTCCTGTCCTTCAACTACTCAAATTCTTCTTCTTCAACTACTCCAGTTCCTTCCCTTCAACTACTCCAACAACTCCAACTACTCCAATTCCTTCCCCTTCAACTACTCCAACTACTCCAAGTACTCCTTCCTTCTTCAACTACCTCTACTCCAATTCCTTTCTTCCCTCTCAACTACTACTCCAATTTCTTCCCTTCAACTACTCCAAGTACTCCTTCCCTTCATCTTCAACTACTCCAACTACTCACTCCTTCAACTACCTGGGTACTTGTCTTTCCTTCAACTACCTTAAATACTCCTAATTTCTTTCCTTCAACTACTCCAAGCACTCCTTTATTCCTTCCTTCAACTACTCCAACTACTCCAATTCCTTTCCCTTCAAGTACTCCAATTCTTCCTTCAACTACTCCAAGTACTCCTATCCTTCTCTTTAACTCCTTCAAGATGACGATGATGATGATTGATGATGATGATCGATGATGACGAT